>NW_026988478.1:13487959-14692449 GCF_030222135.1 Aotus nancymaae | reverse complement strand
GTTAGAAAAGTGAGGTGGGTAACAGGCGTCTTGCCCACCTTCTCTTCCCGATGTCCATTTGGGGAATGTGGGAGGTTGCCACACTGGCTGCCATGTATCAATCAGAAGTGAAGCCACAGCAAAATAAACCAGACAGTACAGCAAGCTCAGGCAGAGAGAGGTCTTCAGGTTTATCTTTTGGAAGCTGTCCTTGGTCCCTGTGGAGCAAAGAGGGACCCAGTGTGACTGTGGAGACTGTGAAATGGGGTTACCAGAGTGGAGGTGGGGTACCTCTGTCACAAAAGATGTAGAGCTGACAGCTCAAGCTGGGGCTCAGTGGGAATTGTAAGACCTGAGAGAAGTCTAGAATGTCAAGCTTGTCCAACCACGCTGAGAGACCAGGTTGCCAGCTCCACTAGCTACAGATACATGCTAGGAATGGCATTTGGGGCTGTAATATCTAGGGGGTGAGGTCATTGCTCCAAGGGCAAGGGAGGCCAAAGAACTGGAAGAAATTGACTCCGCTCTTCTGCCCTGAGGTCAGTAAGCTTCACCTCTCCCCTCTTACCTTGAGATATTAGCATTTCTATTCAATACTACTTAAAGCAGCAGTCTAATTTATAAAATCAGATTAAATGTTGTATCTGACAGGACACTTAGTTAATGTTTTCTCAGATAATGACATCTGAGTACTGGAGGAGAGGAACAGATCATCCATAGATGAAAGAAATTACATTTTTTTTCTCCATCTACCTGGGTCGTGTTATTTAAAATTATGCATGTACACGCACATTCAGTAAGACCATCATACTAGGTACAGAGTTTTTTCCTGTTCAAGTTGTTTTGTTAGCAAAGATCAGAAATGCCCTAAGATCCACTCAGGTAACAGAGTAAGGGATAATTTAAGAATCCCGAAAAGCAATCTCATGGATATCTACAGGTGAGAAGAAGAGAAGACAGGTCTCAGGAGAAGTGGAATGGGAAATTAAAGACCCACGTTTATACTCACAACCTCAGCGAACACAGGATCTCTCTCATTTCTGCTTCTCTTTGCTTATTAAGCTTGTCCTTGGTACAATATATACAGATGACAAACACAAAAATAGCTTAGCATCATTAGTTATTAGGGAAATGTTCATTAAAACCACAATTAAGATAACATTACACACCTATTAAAATTTTTTTTAAAATTGGCAAAAATGCAGAGCAATTAGGACTCTCATACAGTGTCGGTGGAAATGCAAGATAAACATTCACTTTCCTATAAAGTTAAACATACACTTCCTGTACGATGCAGAAATTCTACTTCTACATACTTACTTAAGTGAAATTATTTTTAAAAAGGCAACATGAATGCTTATAACAGCTTTATTTATAATTTCTCCAAACTGGAAAACAAAACAAAATGAATGTCCGTTAACTGGGAAATGGATAAACAAGTTGTAGTACATCCAGTACAAGGGACTACTACTTAGTAGTGAAAAGGAATAAACTACTGATAGATGCGACAAGCTAAATGAGTCTCAACTGCATTGTGCTAGTAAAACAAGCCAGATTTAAAAGGTGACATGTTATATGATTCCATTTACGGCGCTCCCCAAAAGGTACAACTATAGAAATGGAGAATAGGTCAGTGGTTGCCAGAAGTTAGGGGCGGGTGAGGACATTGAAAAGGGGAAGCATAAGGATTTTTTTTTTTTTTTTTGAGAAGGGATTTTGCTCTTGTTGCCCAGGCTGGAATACAGTGGCGCAATCTCAGCTCACTGCAACCTCTGTCTCCTGGGTTCAAGCGATTCTCCTGCCTCAGCCTCCCAAGTAGCTTAGATTACAGGCATGTACCACCATGCCTGGCAAATTCTGTGTTTTTAGTAGAGATGGGGTTTCTCCATGTTGGTCAGCCTGGTCTGAAACTCTCGACCTTAGGTGATCCACCCACCTCAGCCTCCCAAAGTGTTGGGATTACAGGTGTATGCCACCGTGTCCAGCCTCATAAAGGAATTTTTTAAGGAATGAAGATGATGAAAATGTTCTGTCACCTCATTATGATGGTAGTGACAAAGCTCTATGCACTTATCAAAAGTCATAACATTTTACATCAAAAAGAATGATTTTATTATATGTATGTGTGTGTGTGTGTATATATATATATACATATATATATGTATATATATATACACATATATATATTTTTAGAGACAGGGTTTCAACATGTTAGCCAGGCTGGTCTCAAACACCTGACCTTGTGATCAGCCCACCTCGGCCTCCCAAAGTGCTGGAATTACAGGCATGAGCCACTGCGCCCTGCCTGTATGTATATTTTTAAATTTTTGAAAAATGTTAATAAAGAAGTAGAAAAACAATTCCTGTAAGACAGAAAATATAATTGACACTTCTCAGGCCAAATTACGATGATGGTCCGATGATCGATGATTCACTAGCAGAGCCTTGAGCTGTTTCTCCAGGTTTTGAGTGGTTCAGTAACCATGGGTTTGCAAATGAATGGACTTGTCCGGTTGTATACTGTGGCACCATTGATTAAGGTTATTTAATGAGCATTTTCCCAAGTCTTTAAAATTGTCTCATATGCATCTACTGAAAATATTGCTAGTGACCCATTCTACCTATGGATGTATCCGCCAAGTTTAAAGAAGAATTTGAAAATAACCACAATGAGATACTATCTCACTCTAGTCAGAGTGGTTATTATTAAAAAGTCAAAAAACAGGCCGAGAGTGGTGTCTCACACCTGTAATTCCAGCACTTTGGGAGGCTGAAGTGGGTGGATCACAAGGTCAGGAGTTCAAGACCAGCCTGATCAAGATGGTGAAACCCTGTCTCTACTAAAAATACAAAATATAGATGTGGTGGCAGGTGCCTGTAATCCCAGATACTTAGGAGGCTGAGACAGAGAATTGCTTGAACCCTGGAGGCGGAGGTTGCTGTGAGCTGAGATCGTGCCACTGTACTCCAGCCTTGGCAACAGAACAAGACTCTGAAAAAAAAGGTCAAAAAACAACAGATGTTGGTGAGGCTGTGGAGGAAAGGGAATGCTTACATACTGTTGGTGCGAATGTAAATTAGTTCATTCTAATGAATGAACTAATTCATTAGAAAAGCAGTCTGGAGATTTCTCAAGGAACTTAAAACAGAGCTACTATTTGACCCAGCAACCCCTTTGCTGGGTATATATCCAAGAGAAAATAAATTGTTCTACCCAAAAGACGCATGTACTCATATGTTAATCGTAGTACTATTCGCAATAGCAAAGAGACGGAATCAACCAAGATGTCCATCAATAGTGGATGGAATCAAGAAAATTTGGTACGTGTACACCATCAAATACTATGTAGCCATAAAAAAGATGAAATCATGTCCTTTCCAGCAACATAGGTGCAGCTGGAGGCCGTTGTCCTAAGTGAATTAAGGCAAGAACAGAAAATCAAATGCTGCATGTTTTCTCTTATAAGTGAGAGCTAAACACTGGGCACTCATGAACATAAGGATGGCAACAATGGACACTAGGGACTACTAAGGCAGGAGGGAGGGGAGCAAGAGCTGACAAGTGACAACTGAGTACTACGCTCAGTATCTGGGTGATGTGATCAATCGGACTCCATGCCTTGGCATTGTATGATATACCCATGTAACAAACCTGTACCTGTACCCGCGGAATCTAAAATAAAAGTTGAAATTACATTAAAAAAAGAAAAGAACTAGATAAAGAAGGTAAGGAAGGGAGGCAAAGAAGCAGGAAAAGATCTAAATGCCATCTACTCTCAGAAGTGTCAAAACCAGCAGCCACTCAATCAAGGACTTATTACAGAGAAACAATTTTGAATATAACATTGTGATAAGTAGTTTGCGTTGCATCAAATATATATTAAGATGTAAACTTCAAGATGCCAAGGAGCTATCTAGTTAAAGAGTAAAACTCACACACAGAAAAAAGATACAAGTATTTGTATTTTCTGCTTGATATGTGTTTCTAACAGTTTGCCTCTAAGCCTTGTAAAATTGTATTATATTAAGAACAAAAACCATATAGAATAAGCCTTAGACATATCAAGGTCTGAACATCTTTGAAATGTGCAAACATGTTTCAGGTACTCTCTACCTTGTTGGTATAAGGCAGAGATGTTACATTTTACTATGACTTATAGTTTGAAATAGTTTCCTTGATTTTTGTAATCAAGTATCTTTGTGCAATTGCTGAGCATCTTGAAAACACTTCAAAATCAACATAACTATATATTCGGTACAAGTACCAAAGCAGCAGCAATTAAGCCCAGAGCTGCTAGCTGATATTTAAGGGTATCAAGCCACATTTTCTGCACTGTGAGAAATTGTCCCAGCTTTGGTCTACAACATAAAAGTGAGTGAATCAATGTCATATCAGGAAACAACACACTCCCTGGCTACTTCTTTCAGACGAAAAGCCACATAACTAATGTCACTAGGTTTAATTCTCTTCTTTCCAGGATTAATGTTTCTAGGTTAAGATTGAAACCAGTGGCTAGAGAGAGAAAGGGAGAGTGAGTGAGAGAGTATGTGCATGGGGCAAGGGAAGATGGGGAGTAGCCCAATCTCTCTTTAGGAGTCCCTCAAAGTGGCAAATACTAGAATGTTCTTAGAATGTTCTTATACTTGATTTTCTGATGAGCAAATACAGTTATCATTCAGTAGGCTGTCTAAAAGAAAAATAAGAGTTTCAATAATCTCCTCTTGTCAGACTTTGCATAACATAAATGTATCAATGGAAGATTAAAGGCCAATTCGTGAAAATAAGATAGAATGACCTGAGGTGATTCAGAGAGAAGAGAACACAGTCATTGTTTGTAAATGAAGGTTGATGATACCTTTGCATCAGTTGCAATTTTGTTGCATGCATATTTTGATGAATTATACCAAGGATGTATCATAATTTGTGACCTATGTACAAAAGACTGAAAGTGAAGAAGTTATCCACATTTTATTATCAGTAATTTATTTTTTCTGATCAGAACCCTCCTTCGCATATCACCAAACTCTCTCTATATGCATGCATATCTTTTTTCAGACTAATAGTTGCCCTGAAGACGATGATAACAGTGACCAGTCACAAAATGATTAAAGAGAAAGAAAGAGCTGTATGAGTCACCTACACATGTCAATAGGGGCTCACAGGGATGGCTTCAAATTTGTTAAATTTAGATTTATTTACTTTAAAAATTGTTGATGAAATTTTTACATTTCACCTCAGAAAGACTGTATGATATCATTGCTGACAGTACATTTACCCAGAGACTGACTTTATGCTAACAAATATTCTGCACAGATTGTCAGCAAAACTGAAATGAATGAGCTTAGCACAAATGGATCTTTAGTATATCATCAATCAATTAAGTTCTCCCTGGCACTCTTAGGTTAATATCAAAGTATACAATACAACATCATCCATTTTATTTAGCATTCTTTGTGTGCGGTCCCATAAAACATGCTACAGAGGTTTCCTGATCCCTCCCTTCTAGACTAGAGTGACTCTGGCAGTGACGAAGCAGAAGCTGAGGAGATGTGACCCGGGATTGTTCCCACAAGCTTCTTTGTCTCTGGGGGAAGATGCATGTCTCCACAATAACCAACATGGACCCTTGGTGGTTTGGATAAAGAAAAAAAGACAAAAATTAAAGTTCAAAATAATCAAATTCAAGGACAAAAGTCCAAAAAGCAGGCAGAAATGTAAGAGTGTGAAAATGTCAGAGAGATAGAGCCCAGAAAGCTCAACTTCACTTCCTTTGACTCATTTGCAATCCCCCTCAATGAAAGAGGAGCAGAGAGAAATGCTGAGACCATTTCTGGAAACTGGAAGGCCATTCTGAAAAAATTTCAACATAGATTTTTATTTAGCCTTGATTTGATTTACTTCAGGCAAATGCATTAAATTCAAATTTCATTCAGAAGCAGTCAATCTTAATATTGAAATTACACAATAGCCATCCTTGCCATGTTCAATTTCTATGTGGCAGAGAACTACCCTGGGCTTACATGCCACAGTAGGATAAAAACTTCTACTTTCTAGGGAAGCAAGAAAGAATAACAGGAGAATAGTGACGGCAAACTCTGCCTTCTGATGTGATTATTGTAGCTTGTGATTCTGGAGCAATGTATAAGAAACATCTAAATTTTAGCACATTTTGTCTTTAAAAGATCCCAAAGGTGAGTCTCCTATAGCTACTATTCATACTTTGAAAGCCAAGTACCCTTAGAGTTGAGGGTGAGGAGCACAGGGTATCACTGCAAAGGGGTGCATGAATCTGTGTGGTCTCTGAGTATTATGGGTATGGACAGGAGACAGGGAAATACTGGGTAGAAGAGGGTGATTTCCCAGCAAAGGCCCCACCCTCAAGCCTGGAGACCTATGGCCCTAACTGGGAAGAGGCATTTCTGTTTTCTGCCCAAAAAGCTGCCTTTTGGCTGACCACACCCCACATCCTGTATCCATGTAAACCCCCAACCCCAGACCCCAGAAGCCAATGAGGAGATGAGCAGATGAGCAGACAATGAGACAAGGAGACAAGCAGATGAACAGCAGAACAGTATGGGAGAGAAAAAGAGAAGGGAAGGCATGTCTGAACGCCAAGAGGAGTTTGGCTGGGGGCAGTCGAAGGAGAGTTCACCCACTGGATGGCCAAACTCCAGGGAAAGATCATCTTCCCACTCCATTCCCCCTTCCGGCTCCCCATCCATCCCGCTGAGAGCCACCTCTGCCACTCAATAAAACGTCTCATTCATCCTTCAAGTCTATGTGTGACCCGATTCTTCCAGGATGCTGGGCAAGAGCTCAGGATACAGAAAGCTGTCACATTGACCTTCTGCCCTTGGGAAAAGGCAGATGGTCCATTGAGCTGGTTGACTCTTAAGCTGTCTGTAGACAGCAAGGCTAAAAAAGCATTGTGATACTGGGGCCACAGGCACCCACCCCTAGACACTAACACGGGGGTGGAGCCCACAGCACTTACCCTAGCTCCTACACCTGCCCATCTGCATACTCCCCCTCCCATCAGGAGTTTGAGCAGCAGCAGTGACCCAACAGGTGAGCCACACCCATGTCACAGGTCCTGTTGTGGGGATCAGGGAACACTCCTGTTTCATTACGAGTAGGTAGAAATGTCACATACATATATACTATGTTAAATGTATGTATATGCTATTAAAAGAAATTAGAAGAAATTCCGTTAAAATTGTGACTGGGTTCATAAAGTTGCCTTTTAGCATTATGTACTTTCTTTTACTTTTTTTAGAGATGAGGTCTTGCTTTGTTGCCCAGACTGGAGTACAGTGGTGGGATTATAGCTCACTGCAACCTCAAACTTTCCAGCTCAAGAGATCCTCCCACCTCAGCTTCCCAAGTAGCTGGGACTACAGTTGAGTGCCACCATGCCTGGCTAATTAAAAAAAAAAAATTTGGAGAAGACACAAACCATCCCTGCTATGTCCTGAACCACAGACTCTATGAGCATATCGAAATAGCTATTTTACACCACAAAGTTTTGAGGTAGTTTGTTATGTAGTAAAAACAATGGAAACAGGATTCTTTTTATCTGAATAAAAACCGTAACACTAAAACAACACAGACCATCAAACTCGAGGAATTTGGAAACCAGTGTCAGCCAGGATTCTTTGGTTGCAAGCAACCAAAACCCGCTCACTTAAGCAAAAGAGAATTTATTGGCAGGATATGGGGCTGGAAGGATCTAGAGGAATTAAGAATAATTCCACTTAAGAAGGTCCTCTGAGGGCCTGGGCAGAAGGAACTGATAAAGAGTTTCTTCAAGTCTCAAGCACTGCTATGAATGTGCTCTGACCATAGTGAGTTGCATCACTCTGATTAAGATTTTAATTGCAAGGAAAGCAATCAGTCAATCCAGACTGAGCCACATGCCTGCACCTTGTCTAGCAGAAGACAGGCATAGTGATTTGCAGCTTCACCAGGATCAGCACGCAATGGGGAAGGGCTGTACACCAAGGGAAATCAGGGTGCTTTTATTCACAAAAGGAGGACTAGATATGCAAGCATCCAAATCTCATGTTGTATGGAACTAGCAATTCAAATGTTCTCTCACTGCACCATGAGGCTGGTGGCTTCAGGTTCTGAAACCAACTTTATTCCAGTGTTGATACTACTCAAAGGTGACTGAAGTGCATTAGGTTTCTGGTGGCTGTTCAGTGCTAGATTGGGGTTTAAGGTGTTTCCTGCTTCATATTTGCATATCCAATACTGTCTTGGGTACTGACAGCGAGTAGATGAGTCATTCTCTAGTTGATTCATAGTAAAAGTAGCAGAGCTTGTATATTATTGAAACTGACTTTTTATATCGGTAGTAATAGTGGCACTCATCCAGGCCCCCTGTCCCACAGCTGTGTGACTGATGGCTGCTAATGACAACCACTTTCCCTTCTCCAGAGAACTGACTTCAAATGGGGAGTCCTCTCTCTTCCCTATAGTCAGTGACTACGAAGGGCTTATAACAAAGGTCAGCCCTTTGCTTCAAGGGGAGATAACTCTGCTGCATGGTTTGCACTCTAGAGCCCTCTTCCTGTGAATCAGGCCAAGGCGAGACTTTACCTGAATTCACATCACGTGCTTGCTTGTCTCTGTTCCTTTCTTTGCTCCACTTCCTTTCTTTTTCTTTTCTTTTTTTTGAGACGGAGTTTCTCTCGTTACCCAGGCTGGAGTGCAATGGCGCATTCTTGGCTCACCGCAACCTCGCCTCCTGAGTTCAACCGATTCTCCTGTCTCAGCCTCCCAAGTAGCTGGGATTACAGGCATGTGCCACCACGCCCAGCTAATTTTTTGTATTTTTAGTAGAGACAGGGTTTCACCATGTTGGCCAGGATGGTCTCGATCTCTTGACCTCGTGATCCACCCACCTTGGCCTCCCAAAGTGCTGGGATTACAGGTGTGAGCCACCACACCCGGCCTCCACTTCCTTTCTTACAGATTTCTACTGAGAGCTGGCTCTTGGTAAATCACTTTCATAAGAATCTCCATCTCAGGCTCTGCTTCTAGGTAACACAACTTAGAACATGAATCTAGGTTTGTGGTTTTCAAACTTTTGTGTGCATCAAAATCATTTAGAAGGCTGGTTAAAAACATAGATCACTGGGCCCCTTATCTCAGAATTTCTGATTGAGTAGGTCTGGGGTATGGCCAAAGAATGTGCATTTCTAGCAAATTCCCAGGTAATGCTGATGTAGCTGGTTATGGGTACCACATTGGAAGAATCGTCGTCTTGGCAATTGCTAGGTGGTATGATTTCAAGCACTGAGAAGTCTCTTCCATATTTCGTTCCTATCGCAAAACTATTTTGCCAAGTAGCCCTGCCATAGAACCTGAAATTCAAGCTTAACTGTCTTTGGTTAGGAGGTTGAAGACTGAACTATATATGCAAACGTTATCCAGAAAAGCATAAACATATGTTTTATCCCTTACATTGGCTTTGGCATAGTATAGTTTACTTAGCCAGTTACCTAGTAGAGCTCCGAGAAAAAAAGGCAATAAGAACAGGAAAGTTTTGATAGGGTAAAAAAAATCAAGAAAGGCCCATCACAGTGTATTTCCAACTTATTTTAGTTACAGAATTCTTTCTTCAAACAAAAACTTCAGAGAAAGCCCAATACAGAGACCCAAGTGGAAAGATTCTAAAGAAATCATTAGGGCTGACTGGTCTTCACACTGACTGTGTTGGCTGGTTCAAGCGGTGCAGGATCTTTAGCTATTTCTGTTTGATCCGGGCCTCCTCTGGGGCTGGTTCCATATGGCAAGCTTATTTTGAGGAAATACACCAACCATATGATTTCACTGGGAAACCAGAGCCCCCATATTGTATTTCAAGCTCTGCAGTACTACTGCTGAGAAAACATGCATTATGAAAGAAAACAGGATTTGGCTCCATTGTTTATATAAATGATGCTTAGTAAAATCCATGTTAGAGGAATACCAATGTCATGGGCCATGTACAAATTTTTTGATGTTTTCCCTTCTGTGTATTTCATGGTCTTGCTTTTTGTTCCATTAAAAAAGGCTAGGGCATATGAAAATGCTTAAGTAACCACACATTGCGGCCGGTGATGGCTTGGTTTTGATGAATGATGTGGGATTGCTCAGCTCATTGCAAAGCAATGCTTTTAACTTAAATCAAATCAATTTTAAGTGAATATGTTTTACACATTTATGCTCCAGAGTTTGAAAAAGCTTTCTTCCTAGAAAACAGCACTTCTTGAGACACTCCCACCGGTGGGGGGTTGGGGGGACGCCTCTCTGGCTCAGACAAGGAGAGTGTTTACTTGCTTTGTCTTCAAACTGCTACAAGTTTAGGGCCCACAGGGCTGCTGTCTTCTTAATGAAGCGGTTAATGATGTGTGAATTATAGATCCTGACAACCCCTTTAATAAAAACAACAGGACTGCATCCACAGTATAGTGTGGCTGCTAAGTAATGACAGACTGTCTGCTTAACATAATGCAGTGTCTTTAAGTAAAGCGCCATTCTTGCATGGCGGCATTGAAAATTCCTAGTTAGCCCAGAGAAGAACAAGCATCCTGAAGCGCGTTGATGCACAGGAGACCTCTTTTCCACTCAGCTGGGGCTCGGAGCGCAGGAGCCAAAGAGGTTTTAGAGATGCTGCAGAATCTTGAACAAGCAGCTGTTTATACTCTTTGCTTTGTCGCCTTTGCTTTCCTGTGAGGTGCCCCTGATAGCAAAAGGCTGTATGATGGATGTTTTAATAGTCTAAAAGTTGCCCACTTCTCTCCCGCCTCCCCACTGGAGCACAGGAATGCTGGCTTTCCAGTTGATTTCAAAGAGCTAATTGTCTGCTCTGAATACCTACTGATGCTTGGATGGGATAATGTGTGAGCCTGGACTTAGCCAGAAAAGCAGTGCGGAGGCCCAGCTGTGGAGCGAGGCACATTCTGGTTGCTGACCTGGACAGTCAGAATGCATGAAAGCCAAGCTTGTGAGGAGCTGAAGCACAAACCCAAACCGAAACAAAGCCTTTCCTCCGTTTAATTTGGTGGCCACTTTTAAGAAAAAGTGAATTCACTTTGAATCCCTCAATAGACACTGAATGTGGATTCACAGGCCAAAGTCCAATCTCTTTATCATTATCCCCGGGATCAGAAAATCCAAGCTTGCCTTGTTTAGGCAGGGGTAGTTTTCCTTTAAACAGTTCAAGGAACTGTTTGTCTAACCCTCACCATTTGAGGTGACAGATAGCAAAGAAAAGCAAAGAGAATGGCATGCATTCACAAGCACACACAAACCTTTCCGTTTTGTTCCCAGAGCTCCGAGACCAGCCCAGCGACGAAATCACTGCACCGATGAAAGGGCATTGACATGCAAATGAGGCCCAGGGCACCCTGCTTGGCTTCAGAAAAGCACTGCCTGCCCCGCTGGGAAAGGCTGCCCGACAGGACAGGGGCCTCCCAGGCCTTCTCCTGGGGTTCTCTCAAGCGGGAAAAGCACCTCGAGGGGAAGGGCCTGGATCAGCCCAGGTGAAACTGAGCTTTGGGGAAGGGGAGGAGGGGAGATTGAGTATCAGGCAAGTCATCAGAGTTAAAGGGTAGTCAACTGTCCTCAAGACTGAGGGGAGATCAAGGATCCAGGATTTTTCAAACTGGGACAAGTTGGTCACCTTAATTAAGAATGATTTACTACCCTTAACTTTCTCAGCTAGACGGCAAACAGGAATCATTGTCCATTGTGGAAACAATAAAATCTACTGTGAATCTTGTTAAAAGCTGGACACGGTTGCTTACACCTGTAGTCCCAGCCCTTTGGGAGGCCAAGGCAGAAGGATCACTTAAGGCCAGGACCAGACTGGGCAACATTGCAAGACCCTGTCTCTACAAAAATATCTAAAATTAGCTGGGTGCGGTGGTGCACATCTATAGTCCCCGTTACTCGGGAGGTTGAGGTGGGAGGATTGCTTGAGTCCAGAAAGTCAAGGCTTCAGTGAGCTGTGTTTGTGCCACTGCACTCTAGCATGGATGGCAGAGTAAGACACTGTCTCAAAACAAAAAAAAGAAAAGAAAGAAAGAAGACAGGGCGGGGTGACTCAAGCCAATAATCCCAGTACTTTGGGAAGCCAAGGTGGGCAGATCACCTAAGGTCAGGAGTTCAAGACCAGCCTGGCCAACATGGCAAAACCCTGTCTCTACTAAAAAAATGCAAAAATTAGCTGGGTGTGGTGGCGTGTACTTGTAATCCTATTCGGGAGGGTGAGGCAGGAGAATCACTTGAACTCAGACAGTGGAGGTTGCAGTGAGCCGAGATTGTACCACTGCAGTCCAACCTGGGCAACAGAACAAGACCCTATCTTCAAAAAAAAAAAATCTCTTCGTAATCTGCTATTTCTTTGTCTTCTTCCTTCATTGATTTCCAGATCTTAAACACATCTACTGTAAGTAGCAAAATTAACTAGTTAGATTTTCTATTTTTTTAGTCTTTGAGCACCTCCCATGGGGAGAAGGCTAATAAATAAGGCATGTATGGGAAACAAAGCACATGGAGCATTCATTATAATTATTTGTGACCTACTATGTGCTTGGTGTTAAGTTATAGCTTTCATGTTTATTCATTCACTCACCATTGTCAGTGGTCCTATGAAGTAGGTGATAGTTTGCCTGTTGTGCAGGTGATGAAACAAGGAACTGATAGGTCGAGTATGAGTTCCATAAATTTATACAAGTAGTAGATCTGAAACAAAACTCTTGATTCTCCAACCCCAAGTCCTGTGATGCTCCTCAGAACAACACATTAGGTTTTAAAGCATTATATGCGATCGGTGTAAGGAATAGACATTTATAGAGCCGGATGTTTTACAGGCTTTAAAACAGTATTTTTAAAACAGTCATTCATCGAATTCCAATTTTTGCATAATTATGATCAAATTAATACATAAGTGTTGTAAAGCCATTAATATAACTATGACTATAACATGAAAGAAAAAGGTTTCCCTACTCAATCTCTCTCAGCTTCCCAATCCCTGGAGGCAACCACAGCTATCAGTTTCTTGTATAACTTTTTAGAGATTTCTGCACATGTAAATATTATTTCTATGTCAGTACACAGTACACAAATTTCTTTCTTTCTTTTTTTTTTTTTTAGCAACTGGGCTGCACCTCATTCAGATAGTTGTATTCTGACATAGGAATGTATTGTTCAATTTAAACAGTTTCCTATTAAGGATATTGAGGAAGTTTTCATTTTTTTTCATTACAAACTATACTATGATAAATATTCTTTTACACATATTTGTACTTGTTTGGGATATATCTGAAAGACAAATGTCTACAAGAGGTGTGTACATTAAAATTTTGCTAGGTGTTGCCAGCAATTTGCTCAAACTTGTATCAATTTTTAGGCTAATCAGTGAAGTCTGGAGAGGCCTTGTTTGTTTCCCATCCTGGAAAACACTCAGTGTTAGAAAATGTTCTAACATATTGTCCAGTCTGGTAGCTAAAAATACCCTCAAATTTCATAGTTGCTTTAATTTGTATTTATTTATGTGAGCACTTGAGTATCTTCATATATGTTATTTGGCATCAGTATTATCTTTTAATCAATGTGTGCCTGTGTCAGGTACCACAGTAAGTGCCAGGAATACAAAGATGTACACGACAAGACACCTGTCTTTAGGAAACTCATGGTCCATCAGACACATAAACAAAAACAGCAGTGAAGTATTATAGGCACCACAGAAGAAGTTCATATAGAATACTGTGGGAGTCCAAAGACTCATGTGGGCAATTCTTCTACAATGGGTCAAGGCTATAGGTCAAAGGGCATGGAGGAGCTGACCCTTGAATGTGACACAGTGGGAAAAAAGTCCTGACTCTGTTACTTATTATGTTATCTTGGGGAATTTCTTTGACCTCCCTGACCTTCAGTTTCTTCACCTGTAAAATGGGGATTACGCTTCCTAAATCTTATTGTTAAGAGGATTACATGAGGGAATACTGATGTGCCAGTAACTGCTCCATGTGAATTTTATTGTTAAGAAAAATATCTTCTTGTTCAATAACTAGCTTTCCTTATATCCAAGCGATAGTACTTCCACCCTCATCCAATTTTGAATTTTCAGATATGAATTGGTAAGTATAGGGACTTCAGAGCATACCTTTACTCCTTTGTGGTAATGTCCTTAAATAACATAACTTCTGTTATTGTTTTTTTTGTTTGTTTGTTTTTGAGACAGAATCTCACTCTGTTGCCCAGGCTGGAGTGCAGTGGCACAATCACCGCTCACTACAACCTCCGCCTACTGGGTTCAAGCGATTCTCCTGCCTCAGCCTCCCTAGTAGCTAGGATTACAGGTATGTGCCACCATGCCTGGCTATATTTTGTGTATTTAGTGGAGACGGGGTTTCACCATCTTAGCTGGCTGGTCTCAAACTAGTGACCTCAAGTGATCCACTGGCCTTGGCCTCCCAAAGTTCTGTGATTACAGGCCAACTGCTGTTATTGTTATGTAATGAAGCTGACTTACGTTTCCATAGTTAAAGACAATAATTCCTTCTTGGTAGAAATGGTTTATGATACTGTTGAAAGAATGCTTAATGCCAATTGGAAGATAAGAAGAGACTGAATTTCAAGTTGTGATTTGGAGAGAAGCGTGGTTGAAGCCATGTCTGCGCACTTGTGAGAAGCTAGAACATCTTCCGTACCAGCAGTGCCTTGATGATCTTCATCAAAGATTGGGAACCATTCAGGATTTCTCAGTACCAGGTGAGGTGTGCAGATACGCTGAAAGCAGGCCAAGAATATTCCAAATGACATTACTCTTTTAGTTTCCATTCTAATTTAACACAGATTTACTGAACTGCTTACCAAAATGAACAGTTACCCCTTGGGAAGGCTCCTGGGAGATACTGGGGTCCAGAAACTTTGCCTTTATGACTAAAAAGCAGCACTTTTAATCATTTTAAACAAATATCATTCACGAAAATAAATATCATTCAGGAAAATATTTGTTTTTTCTGTTTTCCTTAAGAGAGCATGAATAGATTTATACACTTTGAATGACTCCCTGTGGGTTTTGATACTTGGGAAAATCCACTTGGTCATTTGCTGATGTATAACATGTTTGCAAATGGGCAGTTTTTACATGAAAGCTGCCAAAACTACCTGTGGATAACAAAGAGCCCATGTCAAGGAGAGTTTGTTGCTTTCACACTCTGAACAGTCAGTTCTGAGGACACACGTAGGCAGGCCTATGCTATACTTCATACTTACCACTCGCGTGCCCTAATGAAGAGTGTATTGTAGCCAATGTGTAGTTTGCTCTAAATATAGCCAAGTTCCTATAATGTTTAAGAGACAATAACCTGCAGGAAATGCAGGCGCTTTTCTTAGAAGTCAGCCATCCAAAGCCTCCAACGTAGAGGTCAAGTTGGGCTGAAAGTGACAGAGTAACTTCCCCAATGCTCATTGTCTTCCCATAAAGAGCAAGGCCTTTAGATGCCCAAAAAATGACAAATTCAGGTGACCTTTTTGGGCCTTCTCTGTATGTTATTTTTATTGAGTATAGCGTGCATAGAGTAACCTACACAAATCTTGAGTTTAGATAGATGAATTGATACCTATCTCTCATGTGATTTGAAATAAAACTGCAGTACAAGACTGTAAAACGCAAGCTTCGCAAATATTTTGAAATTAAAAGAGCTTCTTTTTATATTTTCTGATTGCTAATTCTGGATAAATTAATTAAAGCTAAACTTATCTCTTCCTCTCTGTGTGTTTGCTTTTAGTGTCTTAAGCAGCAGATTGGTCTGACTCTGTTTAATGTAGCCCTGCCTAAGCACAAGAGAGGGAAGGAAGATTGTCTTCCTTCAGTGGTTGCAGAGGGCGTGCTCTTGTACCCACGGGAGCTCAAAAGAGAAAATCAGGCTGAAAAATCTCTGAAAATCTTGGTAATGTGTTTGAGGTGCTCTTAGGTAGTGCTTATTGGAAGCTACAGAAATTGTGACTCTGGGCTTGAAGCAATCAATAAATCAAATGTAACATCTAAGGTAATTTTAGAGAATTCCCTGGGAAACTTGGCTCATTCAGTTGCTCCTCTATCACTTAAAACAGAGTTCTTTGTCTTTGGGGTTGATGAGTAGGTATAAAAGCAAATCCAGAGCAAACTGTCAGATAAAGCAAACTCAATTCTTGTCCTATAATGACAAGGTCGTGCACCACATAGAACCACTTTTAGATTGGCTTTGAGTAAACTCAGATGAAGAAAAACTTATATCAGAAAAAAAAAGAGTGAGAAAAAAACCGCCTCCCACCTCACCTGAGAATACACAGGGATGAGAAGGTGTCAGGCTCTGGCAGGGACACTAGAAAATCGCTGTTTCCATAATGACTTCTTTACATTATTGAATACAATGGGAACTTTAAGGGCGACTGCAATAACAGTTTCTCATAAAAAATTAACAAAGAATTTATGGAAATGTAGGAAAAGTCCCAAAGCAATTAGCTTAGATTTCTCTAGAGTCTGAGAAAAGCCTGGATAATTGCATGCAGAAACCGCATAAAGTGGCTATTTTCATTACCGCTGGATACAGAAAGTCCATTTTCATCACAATGGGATATAATGATGTTAAAGCTAACAGGGAGATATGTTTAAAAGGTTACAACGTGGTTTACCAAGTGGTTTGATTTATGTAACTTTGGAGATGCACACTTAAGATTACTGTTAAGGGGACTGGAGTGGTTACCCTTGAAATTTCTAAAGACTCCTATATGATAGGAGAATATATTACAGTTTCTGAAAGCTAATTGTACATTACCACTAGGATGCACAAGAATGAATTTAATTTGTCTCAGAATTGAAAGTTGAATTGTACTACAAGCTGGCACATGAATATCCATTCTGACTGACTCTCTTGTAAATTGGCTATTATGTATGTTTATAGGTGCACTTAGGGCTGGGGTCCTCTCCCTGAATGTCTTAGAAACTCTGAGGTCCTGGCACCCTAAGGAAGCAGAGGCAACATTCTGAAAACCTGCAGAGTCTTTTCTAGGCCTAAAAAGAGATTAGACATCATTATGTAAATGTCACTATTTTCAGTAAAATAAAATAAAACCAAGCACATCGTCTTTTCTTGTGATATTCATTCACAAGCACTGGCAGTTTAGTGACTCTTCCCAAGTCCAAGAAAGCCATCTTCTCCCTGGCTGTCTGTAAAGAAATGGGGAAAGAGACATAATACAGTGAGGCTTTATCAACCCCCAGTGTCCTCTGCAATGTCACAGGCACGTACAGATCTGGATATCCTTTTCTATCTATAAAAAGCTGTAGTTAAGGCTGTGCCTGGGATTTGAATGATTCTTAAAACCATTAAATAGATTCTTGCTCTGAAGCCCACAGAATATTAATAACTTTCGTTAGCTGCAGTGTCAAAAGGATCATAGAGTCTCAATCTTATTTGGTAAACACTCTCTGTTAAAAAAAAAAAAAGAAAGAAGAAAGAGATTATTTAAGTGGTTCCAACAAAAGCCTCAGCAGAGGTCCTACTCTGAATGGACACTGCTGCCTGGGGACAAATGTCAACACAGTTCAAGCTTTGTTAAAAGGACTGAAAAGATCCGCAAGCCTGCACATGGACACGCTTATGGCCAGCATTAAGAAAATCAATCTGAAATAACACCGCGTTCACATCCCAACCTGGCCGATATACTTCCAGCAGATGTGACAATCATATTTTGACAGTTGAGATAGCTGATAATGGATGGCAAAAGAAATTTCTATTTGACATGGGACCTGAGTTTACACAATTATAGCCCTTCTGTTTGTCTGGGGCACATTAAGGATGCAAAAAGCGGCGAGAACAAACAGAAGCCAGTATCTTGGTATAATCAATGCAAAATGATACAAGCCCCATCAGTATCATTCCAGTCAACTTTCCATTTTATTTCCTTCTGCATTTAATAGTAGCCCAAAGAGTAAATTAAGATTCCTGCAGTCCTCCTTGTTTCCCAGCTTGCCATCTTTTTGCTAGCCTTTTTGTCATTTCAAATACCTTTTTTTAAAGCACATCATTCACCTGGCTAATGAAAGAAAGGAAGGAAGAATGAATAGAAAGCTTTGTTGTAAATGGAACTGGCATTTCACTCAGGCATTCTGAGCAGCTCTGACATTCAACACCCTTGTACCTGAAACTCTGGACATCTCCCATTCAGGCAGGTCAAATAAAGCTGTTCCTTGGGGGATAGTTTAAAACTACTTGTAACATGTTTTGATTTACAGATTATCAATTCTGCTGAGCAACAGAGGGACATATTTGGGAGTCACATAAACAAATATATTCAACTGTGCTGTGGATTAACCTAAAGTGACACATTTATTTAAAAATCTGCCTACTACTTGTCCTCATTGATTAAATGCCCTTAAGAAAGTAAGTCTGATGAAATGAAAGCCATTAAGATGCAGCACACCTCCTCTGTGCCTTTTGATGGTTGACACATTCCCTGGAGTGGGAGATTGGACGGCTGATAAGCTAACACTGAATTATAAGCACTTTGTGGAATGTCACTGGCAAATGAAAGATCTACTGTTTTGCTTGCAAAGCGACCGTATGCCTTAACAGCACAAAAATGGACATGGTGCAGAATTATTTCATCCTCTGTGCTTAGAATATAAACGAATGTGTACACTGTGCGTGCATTTTCACAGTAGAGATCAGCTCAGAGCCAGCCAGGCTTGTTTCTGGCTGCAGTACCATTCATCACGAAAATAGAAGGGCCTGCCAAGGACTTTGTCAACGTTGTCAGGACTCCAACAAGCATGGGGTGATTCTGCTGTTGCCTGTTATTACCTGAGCTTTCATAGTTTTGGATGGGGGGGGAGTGTATAGTGGCATTGGAGTGTGTTGGTGGTGGAACTGGAGTATGGAGAGGTTAAATGGAAAAACTTCTTTTTTTTTTTTTCAAGAATTAGAGGTGTAAACAACATTCGAAGTGTAGAGGAGAGGGAGCAAGTGTGGAGTTCATGCCATGTCTTTCTGTACTAGCCTTATGGCTTCGAGAAAATCACTTCAATTTGCTGAGCCTCCAGTTTCTTGAGCTGAGAATGGAGCTAATATTGTTTGTTTTTCATCGGATTGTGGAGAGGATGGTGGGGAATAATGCACAGGATGTGCTTTGTAAACAGTTCAACACCATGCAAACATTAGGGGTCAGCAGTAACCACAATGAACGAGAGCACCAGGTGTTAGCTCCAAGTGGAGGACACGCCCACGAGGGTCAGCGGGTCCCCCTGTTGCCCTCCCTGCTAGGCCCTGGTTCTCTTGCCTGGCATCAGGTGGAATCACCGTGAATCTCCTTTGCAGACTGTTTAAGGCCCTAATAGAAACACCGAGAAGGTCTGAAACATAGGTTAGACCTCAATCTGAATGATGTAATGGATGTTTAAGAAGATGCAATCAATCACACTGTCTATATAAAAATACTACAAAAATCCTGAAGGGACCCTAAATTGCAATGAAATACTAGTAAATTTTGGAATTGCTTTGACACTAAATTGGTGACAAGACTTGAGGAATATTCAAACTACTTTTTTGTTGCTGTTTCTCTTTATAAGCAACAAAAATACAAATAAAATATTTAGTGAAAAGTTAACTTAAAGCTGGCCAGTGGCTCACACCTGTAATCCCAGCACTGTGGGAAGCCAAGACAGGAGGATTCCCTGAGGCCAGGAATTCAAGACCAGCCTGAGCAAAACAGCAAGGCCTCATTTCTACAAAAAAATTTAAAAGATTAGCTGGTGGCTGGGCATGGTGGTGCGTGCCTGTAGTGCTAGCTATTGGGAGGCTGAGGTAGGAGGATTGCTTGAGGCCAGGAGGTTGAGGCTACAGTGAGCTGTGATTGCACCACTGCATACCCACCTGGGTGACAGAGCAAGAGCATGTCTTTAAAAAAAAGTTATTTTAGGTCTATCCACATAAATATAATTTTCCTTCAAACCTTTCTCTTCAGCTTTGCTCATTAGGCACAAACAGTTTTTACCCCCAAAAGTTGTTTTGATAGCATTATTTGTTCCAAAACGTTTGTCATTTGGATAAGTAAGAATTTGGGGCTGAGCTGACCCATGTCCAGATCTCTATGGCTCTCATGAGGCTTTCTCTCTGAGGTTGATTCTGGAGAGGGCTCCAGCTGTCCTGTTCCAGTCTGAAACTTGAGATGGGTGTAATACGAACAGTCCTGTTTAATCCCCTGCCATGTGGTGGCCACAAAACAAATTTGGGTTTGTGGCCACTGCTAGCTGTGTTACCCCCGGAACTTAGCTCTTAAAATTCTCTCATAATAATAATGCTAATAACTAGGATAATAGCAAGAACAATGACGATGACTTCTAATTACTGAGTGCTTCTCATGTGCCAAGTATTTTTATAAGGGTTAATATGTTGTATCTAAGGCTGGGCACAGCTCTTGCCTATAATCTCAGCACTTTGGGAGGCTGAGGCTGGCAGATCACGAGGTCAGGAGTTCAAGACCATCCTGGCCAACATGGTAAAATCCTGTCTCTACTAAAAACACAAAAATTAACCAGGCATAGTGGTGTGCACCTATAGTCCCAGCTACTCGGAATGCTGAGACAGGAGAATCGCTTGAATCCGGGTAGCAGAGGTTGCAGTGAGCCGAGATCGTGACACTGTACTTGCACTCCAGCCTGGGACAGAGCAAGACTCTCTCAAAAAAAAAATTGTACCTGATAGAACTCTACTAAGACACTGACATAGTGAGTATTATTATCACATCTGTGGTACCAGTTCAAATTCCTCCCTCAGATTCCATAGCTGGTGGATTTGAAAAGAGAAATCAAACCCAAGGCTGGGTGACTCTGAATCCTGAGCTATATCCACCTTGCTCATCTCACTGGGGTGTGGAGAAGATTAAATGTGATCATGCCTGTGAAAGCATTTTAAAAATAGTTATTTATTTAAAAATTGCATTAGTGGCTGAGCATGGTGGCTCACGCCTATAATTCAGCACATTGGGAGGTCGAGGTGGTTGGATCACTCGTTAGGAGTTCGAATCCACCTGGCCAACATGGTGAAACCTCATCTCTACTAAAAATACAAAATTTAGCCAAGTATGGTGGTGTGCACCTGTAATCCAGCCACTCAGGAGGCTGAGGCACGAGAATCTCTTGAAGGAAATACAGGCTGCAGTGAGTGAGATCATACCACTGCACTCCAGTCTGGGTGACAGAGTGAGACTCTGTATCAAAATAAAAAAAATTAAAAATTAAAATAAATTCCAAAAATTGTACTAGCAAATCATTTCTTATGAAAAACTTGGAAATCACAAAAGGAAGTAAAAACCAGTTATAACTCTATTGCTTTTTATAAAATGATGTAAAGTCAAAAGTCTAAATCCCTTCCTCTACCTCCCACCCCATCCCTCAGAGATAAACTCTAGTTAATAGTTGTTTTGTGTGCACTTCCAGATCCTTTTCCTGATGAAAGTTCATTGAAAAACTGCAAAATCCAAGTGTGAGTCTGATTCCCTGCTGCTTTGGCATGAAAGTCACAGGCTGCCCTTTGACCATCCAGCATGTCAATTTCAGGAGGCCTTGGCTGGCTTGGGCTGGGCAACGCTTCTTCAAGACCGTCTGTGTGTGTCAAGGGACCCATGATCCCCAGCTGGCCCACTGTCTAGGATTTTGTCCCAGATTGTTTCTCTTTGCCTTCTTCCTTCTTCCCCTCTCTCTTCCTTGCCTGCTGACCCTCTTCTCCTAGATAGTCCCCTATCTTGATGTCAGCAGAAAACATTCTGAAGTGAAAGTGATCTGTGGGAAGGGGAGAAGGGGGTGAGAAAAAAAATCCATGTTGTATTTGCTATTTTTAGGCTGCTGAGACTCCCTTTCCTCAATTTAGCTAAGTGCTTTGGGGCAGAACCAGTCACCACACTCGGTAGCTTCAGCAGATGTCCTATGGCTCCCAAGGGAATAAACCAGGTACCTGGAAGGGAGGGGAGACCTTGGAACCTTATAGGAATTGGTGGGAGAATAAGCTCGTGTTTATTCTCCATGTGCCTAGTGAAACCCCTGCCCAAGCTCAGATCCCAGGCAGAGAGCTCACCCTAGCCTTCTGCTGTGACTGAGAAGCCCTGAGTGACAGTGGAGCTAGTAGCAGCAAGACTGATATTCAAGATAATTCCAGTGAATTTACTTGGTCAGATGGGGAGAACCAGTAGCAGATATTTCTGCTGTTAGAGCCATTTTATGCTGAAGATTGGAAAGGCATTCCATGGCATTCAGAGCAGCCCAGAGGGCTTGCCTGGACACCTTAAGCGGCGCTTCCTCTGCTCTGGTCCAGGTGTCCTCATTCCACCTGGAAAACACCGTTTCTTTTTAAGAAATAAATGTTTAAGTCAATACCAAATAGAGGAAACGGTAGCGACAGGACCTGTGTACTTGATGTGCACAGCTTCTGCTCTTCACTTTTCTTTTACATTCGACTGAATTTATAAGAGTAATCTAGAACCCAGAACCTCTACTTGCTCCAACTGCCGCGTTGTGCCTCGTTTGCAAAGTACATTTTCACGTCTTCGTAAACGGCGAAACGTAGTTTTAAGCAGAATCTAGGCTGTCCAGTTTATGTGGTGTGGCTCTCATTGTCTATTTCTCACACACGCAGAATTATGTAGAACTGATTTCATCTAATAACAAGGAGGCGGAAGTTCCACTAAGGGAGGTTAGTCAGTTGTGGCATCGGAACCATGAGAGGGAAGCTTTGAGTGGTTTAATCAATGTCAGAAGGAGCCAGGGATCGAATTACAACTTAATATGCACAGTTGGGTGTATTTTATTATTTATAACACATGCTTCATTTTTAACACTCCTCTGAATGCAGTGTCATTCTTCTGATGGGTCTCCCATCCTGATCCCCTCCCTCGCCCAACCTCCATCATTTAAAATATTGTGAACTGTTGCTGTCAGGCAGGCTAGTGCACATGGAGCCAGGGATATCTGCTTTCATTTGGTCTTTCTTTAATGAAGTCAAGTCTAGGTCTCTCGGCTGGGTATTCCAAAAGCTTCTTGAATTGAAAATGAAGAAAAAAATATTCTATTTTTGCATTAGTATATCAAAAAAGAGCTTGTGCTTACCTAGGAAATTCAAGAAACAAAAGTAATAGCTCATTCAAAAGTGTCTATGACTCTGTGGGAGGCATTGTGCTGGGCCTTGGGATACAGACATGCATTAGACAGGGCTCTGCCCTCATGAAGCTTACATTCTTGTTAGGCAAAAAGCAAGGTAATTGTAGCTTACAACTTAAAAAGCAAGGTAATTACAGATTGCAACTTAATGCTATGACCGAAAAACAGTAACATTGTATGACAGGGAATCAGGGCCAGGCAGGGGAAGGAGCTGCTGTCCAGTGATGCTTCCCCACAGGGAGGGGACAATTAAGCTGGTTGGGGCAGATATGTTAACTTTCAGGTTCCTGTTAGGCCATTTAGTAAACTCTGTTGGGAGGTCTCAAGCAGCTCGTCATGTAACACGGACAATGAGGCAGCTTGCAGGAGGATCACATGGAGAGTTTCCACTGGAGACAGACTGGTTTGCTAGAGCTGCCGTAACAATGTACCACAGTCTGGGTGGCTTCAGCAACAGAAATTTATTTTGTCATCGTTCTGGAGGCTGAAGGGTCTGATATTGAGGTGTTGGCAGGGTTAGTTTTTGGTGAGGCTTCTCTTCTTGGCTGTAGATGGCCGTCTTCTCTCTTCTCTTCACATGTCATCGTTTGTGTATGCACAGGTCTGTGTCCAGATTTCCTTTTCTTGTAAGGGCAACAGTCTTACTGCGTTAGGGCCTCACTTGGTGATCCTACTTTAACTTAATTACCTCTTTGAAGATCCTCTTATCTTCATATACAGTTACATTTTGAGGTACTAGGGGTGAGGACCTCAACTAGGACTTTTGAAGGAACAGAACTGAGTCCTGCAGGAGGGGAAAAGAAGAATGTCTTTCTTTCTGAGAATGGTTGTAGATTTTTGTGGGGATATAGTTCGGGACATTATCTTGTCTTCTGGGTATCTTGTAATGAGCTGCACCTCGTGTCCAAGAAAAATGACCATCAGATGACACATTCAGGGACCATTTTGCATTCTTCAAGTAGACTGGGCATCCATGGATGGGTCCTGTCATGGGTGAGCCTCCTGGGAACCCTGGACTGGGCCGTAGATTTTTTTTAAAACAAAGTTTTACATCTATCATCTCAAAATAGAAAGTTGATGTGACCACCAATTCTGAAAAGGTGCTGCTAAACATTCTCTATCTAATCGAATATATATTAAAATTACCAAGCTAAACCATTAGAAAAAGAACACCTACTTTAAAAGTTTCTGTTGATACATTCATAATTTTATACCACAAAAGGAAATTGATTGGCAATTTATTGAAAACCATATGCTCAGCACTCTGCTAAGGGGGAACTAGAAGGACACAAATTGATTTATTCTTTCTTTCACTCAACAAATATTTATTGAGTCTCTACTGTAGGTTTTATCTACCATGTCCATTTTTGAAAACCTGGCTAAGATAATTTAAGCATGATCTGTGTTCCCGAAGTGTGGGAGGTGGGTATGTAAAAAAACAATTAAAACAGTGTGTCATCTGAGTAGAGTAAGTGCAGATGCAGCCATGATCTGAGTTTATCCAATTTGTTCTATGTGCTTTTTTTTTTGGGACGGAGTTTTGTTCTTGTTGCCTAGGCTGGAGTGCAATAGCACAATCTTGGCTCACTGCAACCTCTGCCTCCTGGGTTCAAGCGATTCTCCAGCCTCAGCCTCCCCAGTATCTGGGATTACAGGCATGTGACATCACGCCTGGGTAATTTTGCATTTTTAGTAGAGACGGGGTTTCTCCAGGATGGATAGGGTGGTCTCAAACTCCTGACTTCAGATAATCCACCTGCTTCGGCCTCCCAAAGTACTGGGATTACAGGTGTGAGCCACTGTGCCTGGCCTCTGTGTACTTTTTATTGTAAAATACCTCTGCAAACCACTGCTGGGGGTGTAGCAGAGATAAGACCAGAAAGGTCTGGGATATCATATAACTCAGAGAAGGTTTCCTGAAAGAGGAAACCCCCAAGAATGAGATGGTGAGGGATGTGTAGTTAGCATCCACACAGAACAAAGGGGATGGTGAGGATAGAGCAGCAAGTTGTGAATAGCTGGAAGAAAAACAGGCTACAGAAAGGGATACTGGCTCCCATGGAATTTCTGGGCAGAACCTGTGAGTCTGCATGTTTCTCTTAGTAGACTTGATTAATAAGTATGTATCAAAGAATCAAAGAAAATGGCCAGGTCTTTGTTTTACAAACACACTCACATGAACATATTCAAACAAATACTCCCAAACTTGCTCTTACTCTACTCAGGTGTCACGTTGTCTTTTTTTTTTTTTTTGAGACGGAGTCTCACTCTGTAGTCCAGCCTGGAGTGTAGTGGCAAGATCTTGGCTCACTGCAATCTCCTCCTCCCAGGTTCAAGCGATTCTCCTGCCTCAGCCTCCTGAGTAGCTGGAATTATAGGCGTGCACCACCACACCTGGCTAATTTTTGTATTTTTAGTAGAGATAGGGTTTCACCATGTTGGCCAGGCTGGTCTTGAACTGCTGATCTCAAGTGATCCGCCTACCTTGGGTTCCCAAAGTGCTGGGACAACAGGCATGAGCCAATGCCCCCAATCACATTGTCTTAATTGTTTACTTACATATTCACTTCCCATGTTTAGTCTGTGCATTTCTGTAGTGCCAGGAGTGGAGCCCATTGAGTGCTTGATAAACATTTGTTGAATGAATGAATGAGTGAATGAATTTGGAATTTCTTGGAAAGCTTTTCTTTGAGTAGGTTTCTTCAAAATTTGTAGTAATTATTATATATATTATATATATATATATATATATATACACACATACATTATTTTATATTTTTTAAGAGACTGGGTCTCACTATGTTGTCCAGGTGGGAGTGCAGTGGCTATTCCCAGGTGCACTACAGCTTCAAACTCCTGAGCTCAAGTCATCTTCCTGCCTCAGCCTCCTAAGTAGCTGGGACTATAGGCATGTGCCACTATGCCTGGCCAATATCTTTTTGAATTAGATTAAAAATGCATCACTAAATTGTGGGACACAATAGTATCTAGACAGAGTTCTAAAGTACATTTGGATGCATTCATGACAAGTGTGATCTATTAAAGGGCTTTGGAAGGTATCTTTTATGCATTGTCTAAATGGAAGGCTACTAAAAATGTATGAGAGCACGCATGAGAGTGAACTGAACTTAGCATTTGGAAAAAACATGAGCACCTTGGCCACATTCATCAATTGGACCAAAATATTGCTCAGGCTTTGCAGAGATGGGAACACAGTGTACTGTGGGCTCTTACTATTCCCAAGGGCCAGAGTCCCCTCATATGCTTTTCTGTTATATTTGTGGGCTCACATAAAATCAATGGAAGTTCCAGGAGAGTCAGGAAAATATGTGAGGATAACTTCTGGTTTCAGGGGATTTCAACTGATTCTAAGAAATTTGGACAAAAGACCAGTGTGAATCGCTTAGCAAAACAAAAACCGCTTCTGGGATGAATTGTAACTAAATGAATGGGAAACACCAATAATTATTTCTATCTTGAAATTAATAGTAACTGGAGACAAAGTGATTGATAAAAGATGAAATATGTACATTGAAAATCCATAATAAAGTTTATTTAATGTTTATAAAATCATCATGTTCAACAATAAGGGGTTAAATTTGATACATTCTCATGATAGATTACGTGATAGTCGTTAAATATTATATATTTTGGCTGACGTGGTGGCTTACGCTTGTAATCCCACACTTGTGGAGGCTGAGGCAGGAGGATCATGAGGTCAGGAGTTCAAGGCCAGCCTGGCCAACACAGTGAAACCCCATCTCTACTAAAAATACAAAAATTAGCTGTGCGTGTGGCCAGGATTGGTGGCTCATGTCTGTAATCCCAGCACTTTGGGAGGTTGAGGCAGGCAGATCACCTGAGGTTGAGAGCTTGAGACCAGACTGACCAACATGGAGAAACACTGCTAAAAATACAAAATTAGCCCGGCATGGTGGCGCATGCCTGTAATCCCAGCTACTCGGGAGGCTGAAGGAGGAGAATCACTTGAACCTAGGAGGAGAAGTTTGCAGTGAGCCGAGATCACGCCACTGTGCTCCAGCCTGGGCAACAGAGCTAGACTCCGTCTAAAAACAAAAAACATATTTTTGAAATTCAAAAGCTACGAGAAGCACTTATGATGTTTAGTTTACTTATGATGAAGTAAACTAAAAAGCACTTTACAGAAATATATAAATATTAAAAACAAAATTGTGTAAAATTATGTATAGGAAAAAGATCAAATGCCTGGCTGCCAGAATGTTAACTCTGATATTTTCATGTGTAATGTGTATGGGGGATCGATGGCCAATGGTTTTTCTACATAGCTATTTTCCTATATTTTCCATGCCTTTAAAAAATTTCTTTTAAATTATGAAAATTTCAAAGAAACAGACAAGATTAGAAATCATGGAAATGATACTTATGCCCCCATCACAAAGATTAAACAGATGCTAACACTAGGCCATATTTTCTTCTAGACTCTCTTTCAAACATACAAGAAATTTGACATTACAGGTAACAACTTTAGTCTCACTCCTCTCTCCTATTCCCCCACTCCGCTTTGTAGAAGTAATCACTGCTTTTTCTTTTTCTTTTCTTTTCTTTTTTTTTTTTGAGACAGAGTCTCACTTTGTCACCCAGGCTAGAGTGCAGTGGCGTGATCTTGGCTCACGGCAACCTCTGCGCCTCCCAGGGTGAAGCGATTCTCCTGTCTCAGCCTCCCGAGTAGCTGGGACTACTTTTTCCTTTTGGTACATGTCTGCCTGGACTGAACATTGCATTTCCCAGATATTGCCATTTAAGTGAACTCTGGCAGTGAAGTATAATTAAAGTAGAAATTGTATGTACAACATCCTGGAAGATTCCTTAAAGAAAGAAGGGCTCCTTCTCTTTCCTCTTCCTTCTTCACATTGGCTAAAGTAGGGCTATCATGGTAGGAGCTCTCTTGGACCACTAGATAGAAGCTATGGGCTATGGATGGTGGAGCTATGAGACAGAACAATTCTGTTTTCTTTATGCCTGCAGAGCTGCCATCTCAATGTAAGCAACTCACCTAGACTTCCATTTGACAAACAAATGTATTTTATACCTAATGTATTTATACCACTATCACTAGATTTCTTGTCACTGGCAGCCTAAGTTAACCCATATATTGTGCATCATTCTGAAATATGTCTTGTATTTTTTATCACCTTTGTATGTATCCTAAATGATATATGTCTTTAAATTGTAGAATGTGTTAATATTATAGCTAAATGACATTATACTGTACATATCCTTTTCTAATTTGCTTTTTAAAAAAATAGCAATTTTTTTGATAATCGTGATATCTGTAGATACAATTCGTTGACTATTATATATTATTCTACAGTTTATGTCTATCCCTCCTGAGGAATACATAGATTGGTTTCACTCTTTTATTGTTATAAAAAGTGCTACAACAAACATCTTTGTACATGTTTTGTTGTGTAAAAGGGTGAGTTTTTCAAAGGTGAATACCTAGTGGTGGAGTTTCTGGGTTAAAGAGTACACATGGCTAGCGGTGATGCATGCTTAGTAATCCCAGCACTTTGGGAGGCTGAGGCAGGTGGATCACCTGAGGTCAGGAGTTCAAGACCAGGCTGACCGACATTGTGAAACTTGGTCTCTACTAAAAATACAAAATTAGCCCAGCATCGTGGCGCATGCCTGTAATCCCAGCTACTTGGGAGGCAGAGGCAGGAGAATCTCTTGAACCTGGGAGGTGGAGGTTGCAGTGAGCCGAGATGGTGCCACTGCACTCTAGCAATAGGCAACAAGAGGGAAACTCCATCTCAAAAAAAAGAAAATAAAAAAGAGTATACACATTTGTAAATTTTACTAGGTCTTGCCAAAGTGGTTCTTCTAAAATCTACTCTTTCCAGCAGTATAAAAGAGTTTCTATTTCTTTTCATCCTGAATAACGTTTGCTAAATTTTTGCCTATCTGATGAATATGAAATGGTGTTTTCCAGTCATTTAAAATTTCTCCATTTTTCATGATGAAAATGTATCACCTTTATAATTAAGAAAGATAAATATTAAAACCTCTCTCAGCTTGAATCTCAAGATGTACATTAAGTTGCTTCAGGGAGTCTAGACATGTATCAGGTATCAGTGGGGAATCTTTCTCATCCATATGGTTCTCTCTCTAAGCTCCTAGAGGCATCTAATCTATTATTCTAGAAATGCTGTGTACAGTAATACAGGACAATAAACTTTTGTTCTGCTTAACACACTTTTTATGAGAGTTTCAAAATCATAGTGTGGAAGCCAGCTGAATTGGTGACCTGTGACCTGGTGTTTCTGGATGCCTTGCTACAAAATTGTCTTGTTCTGCTGCCATTCAAAGCAAGTCTCTTATCTCCTTTGTATTATCTACTGCTCCAAAATATTGTGAAATGGAGAAGCATGGTTTTCCCTGGCAATGTCTTCTGTGATTCTCTCCTCTTGGTGAATATGTGCCTCCTTTCTTCTACTTCCAGAGTCATCTCCATCTTACCCATCTTGCCTTTTTTCTCCCTCTGCTGATGGCCTATCTTGATTCACATTTCTGTAGACCAAGGACCTGAGCTCAGCTGACAGTTAATCATGCAAAATTGCTCTCATGAGGTAATTGCTTTCTGAAGGCCATTTGTACTTTATTTTTGAGACAGTGTCTGACTCTGTTGCTCAGGCTGGAGGGCAGTGGCATAATCATAGCTCACTACAACTTCAACCTCCTGGGCTCAGGTGATCCTCCAGCCTTAGACTCCCTGGGAGCTGGAACTACAGGTACATACCACCATGCCTGGCTGTTTTTGAATTTTTGTAGACAGTTTCATCATATTGCTCAGACTGGTCTTGAACTTCCTGGTCTCAAACGATCCACCCACTCCGTCCTCCCAAAGTCCTGGGATTACACTGCCCAGTCAGCATTTGCACTTCAACAGGGGACTCTGAAAGACAGAACTGCCTTTGAAAAAGGACTGGATCTCTTTGAGTAGAATTTAAGACATTTGATTAGTGCAAGAGGTATAGGTTTGGAGCTTACAGACTTTGTTAAAGGTGCTCAAATGATTAACATATCATTTACTAATGTGAATCAACTTGAGATTAGCCCAGCACTTAAAAAATATGTGTACATGAAAAGAATATGGTAGTGAAGACTTCTTAAGACAGTATTTCACAAAGTCTATGTTTATTTCCAGATCTTTAAGGTAAAATTCTGGCAATGACAAGAAAAACCACAGTTGTACAAGGTCCAAAGGTGCTGAAATGATAACATAAGATTTACTAATGTGAATCAACAGGGTCTTGCTGTGTCACCCAGCCTGGAATGCAGTGGCACCATGATGGCTCACTGCAGCCTCTACCTCCTGGGCTCAATTGATAAGCCTCCCAATTAGCTGAGACTACAGGCCCACGCCACCACACGTGGCTAATTTTTGTATTTTTTGTAGAGACAGGGGTCTTTCTATGTTGCCCAGGCTGGACTCAAACTCCTGGGCTCAGGCAAGCCTCTCACCTCAGCCTCCCAAAGTGCCGAGTTTACAGGCGTGAGGCACCATGCCTGGCCTAGAAGCAACATTTCTTATTGCTTCTGAACATACAAATCAAAGACACAAAGGGTGGCATAATTTAAAAATAATTTTGGTCTAATACAATTTAGATATGATTGTTCTCAATATTTATAATTTTGTTCCCTCTGTCAAATAATTTCATTTTTGTGAAAAGAGAAGAGTGAAACACTGTAGAATTTGTAGCTGAACTTCAGATAGATTAGTGCAGTCTTCATTTTCATGCCTCCAGGCCACCTGAAAAATCTTAAATAAAAGTTAAAGGCATTTACTTATTTTTTTCAAACCCAATGGAAACATTTATGTTAAAGAGGTTTTATACAAGTCAGCTTCACTTTAAAAATACTTCCAAGGGCAAATCGATGATATGTGTCCTTATGTTCTGTTTTACTCCTAGAGTATATTTAGACTTTTGAATTATAATGGGCAAATCTGTATACCACAGAGTTTTAGTGTTTGAAATTTATTTCACTTTGTTCATACAAACTCAATTATTCCAAAAGTAAGAATTCTGGTGTGAGTCACTTTTACAGAGTTGTGGCTTTGCTGCATGTGAATTTCTGGAAGCTCAAAATAAAGTCTCTCTACGGGAAATATGCAAATTTGTTTGTTTTACTCAGCATGATATTTGACACATACGGAAAGATATACATACACATACACTTATATGCATGAATAAAACTACAACAAAAATCCACAAAATTACCTGATCTCCATCATTTTATCAAAGGCAACCACTCTCCTAAACTTTTGTGTTTAATCATTCCCTTGCTTTTTTCTTTAAACAGCTTCATTGAGATATAATCCACACCTATACCATACACCCATTTAAAGCATACAGTTCAACTTTTTTAAAAGAACATTCAGAGTTGTGCAACCATCACCACAATCAATTTTAGCACATTTTACCACTAAAAAAGGAAACACTGTACCCGCTAACAGTTACTTTCTTCCCCAACTCTCAACGCCCCCCATTTTTTAAATATAACTTTTAACCACAGATGCACAACACATATGCCTTTATTACTATATATTTAGCTTTGATTTCAAATATAATACAATTTTTTCATACTTTACTCTTCTTTCATTCAACATTATGTTTCTAAAATTCATCCATGGTCTTGTACATAGCTAGAGTTATTTGTTTTCATAATAGCATATTTTTACTGTCTGAATAAACCCACAATTTGTCCATATCCTTAATTCGTTTGGTTTATTTTTTTGCTACAATAGTTCTGCTCTGAATAACTGTGTACATGTCTCCAGGTGTACACATGCAAAAGTTCCTCTAGCATAACTTGGCACTGTAATTTGTGGCTGCCAAGTTCAACTTTTCCAAACAATGCAAAATTTCATTGCAAAGTAGTTATAATAATTCATATTCTCATTAGGTGAGTGGCAGATTCTTCTTCTACTCTTGTCAACATTTAGTGTTGTCAGGTTTTTTAATTTTTGCTGTTCTAATGAATGAAAAATGGTATCTCATTGTGTTTTAATTAGTGTTTCCCTGACTGTGAATGATATTGAGCCCTTTTCGTAGGTTTATTTGCCTGTCTTGTTCCCTCCTCTCTAAAATACCTGTTCATATCTTTTCTCATTGGGTTTCTTGTCTGATTAACAACACTTTTTTTTTTGTTTTTTTTCTTTTTTAAGAGATGGGGTTTCACCACCATGTTGGCCAGGAGGCCAGGATGGTCTCGATCTCCCGATCTCATGATCCACCTGCCTCGGCCTCCCAAAGTGCTGGGATTACAGGTGTGAGCCACCGCGCCCGGCCAACACTTCTTTATATATACTGAATACCAATCAATATTTGGTTATGTGTGTGGTAATACCTCCTACCAGTTTCTAGTTTATATTTGTGTGTTCCCCTGGTGCACCTCTCTCAAGTCATCATTTACTTGTAAGCATTTAAAAATTATCAGTTATGATGTTTTTGACTTACGCATTACTTAAAGTCTTTTAAAAATGCCTATATGAACTAGAAAAAAACCTCACATAACTTATTTCTAATAACTCATTTCTTCCTTTTTTTTTGAGACAGAGTCTTGCTCTGTCACCAGGCGCCAGGTTGGAGTGCAGTGGTGCGATCTTGGCTCACTGCAACCTCTGCTTCCCAGGTTCAAGCAATTCTCTTGCCTCAGCCTCCTGAGTAGCTGGGACCACAGCTGCATGCCACCACACCCAGCTAATTTTTGTATTTTTTAGTGGAGACGGGGTTTCACCACGGTCTCAATCTCTTGACCTCATGATCCGCCCACCTCGGCCTCCCAAAGTGCTGGGATTACAGGTGTGAGCCACCGCGCCCGGCCTAATTATTCATTTCTAACTGGATTACATTATGGTTAAAATCTGAAACTTGTTGTTGCTTGCTTTATGGCTTCTGTGTGAGCAATTTTTTTGTAATGTTCCATGTGTCCTTGAGAGGACTATATATTCTCTAATTGTTGGGTACGGCATCCTATTTACATCTTTTAGGTCAAGCATGTTGATTGTGATTTTAAATTTTACATATTTACCACTCTTTTGTCAGCTTGAGCTACCAATTGTGGGGAGATATATATTGAAATGTTCTGCTATAATGATGGATTTGTTACTTTTAATCTGTAATTTTATCACTTTTTTGTTTTGTACATTTTGAGTCCCTATTCGGTGCATGTACTTTTTTGAATTTTTACTTGTTTCTCTTGAGAAGAGCCTTTACCATGGTGACACATTTTGTTTGAAAAAATGTGTGCTTCTTAAGGTCATTTTTTTCCTGAATTAATATATTTAACCCTGTTTTCACTGGTTCATTGTGATCTTATGTATTTTTTCTTCTTTTACTTTCAACTTTATCAGCTTTTATTCTTTTACTTTCGATCTTGCCGTGTACTCATTTTAAAACTTTATTTTGTGACTAGCATATAGCCGGATGTTTTCCCACCCAGTCTGACTATCTGTATCCCTTGGCTGGACAACTGAAATTATTTTCATTTATTTTTATTAGTAATCCATTAAAATTTGTGTTTCTTACATTACTTGGTAGTTTTCTGTATCCTGACTTTTCTGTGTTTCTTTCTTTTTGTACAAATTTGAATTTGTTTATTTTCTTATTCTATCTTTCCTTCCACTTATTTGGACTATTTTTGTAGTGGCTACATTTGAAATATTACTATGTATTTGGACCACAACTACTATTCGGACTTACCAAAGTCCAAAGTTAGTCTTATTCAGATGTCTTTCCAGACCATACACAAACTTAAAATATTTGCTATTCTGAGAACCAGTCTCTAAAATACCTTTTATTTTTGTTCATTATTTTAGTTTTTAATCTAATCACAACAGACATTAGCAACATTATAATTGCATGAAATGTTTGTTTAAATTTGCATACATGTTTTCCAGTTTCGTTTTTCTCATTTTCTCCTTCTGTACTGGGCAGCTTTCTTATTTTCTGAAATACATACAAGTTTCATTAGTGAAAGTTTGCTGAGTAGACTATATTAGGGTTTGCTTATTTAAACATGTCCTTATTTCGTCCTCATTCTTAAAGGATATTTTGCTGAATATCCTGTTTTAGGTTGATGGTTGTATACGTTAGCATTCAGATGGCATTCTTTCACTGTCTTCCAGTGAAAGAATTTCTCTTTTTGAGAATCTTGCTTCCCATTTTAATTGTTTTTCTGTGAGTGATTTGCATTTTTCCTCTACGTGCCTTATGATCCTTTATTTTGTCATTGGTATTCTGCTGTTTGACTACAATATGCCTAGGTGTGGATTTGGTTTTATCTATGGTGTTTGATATGAGTTTTGCATCCGCTTTCTGAAGATTATTGCCTTTCATCAGTCATGGAATATCATCAATCATTATCTTAACTTTTTTTTTTTTTTCAGAGACAGAGTTTCACTCTTGTTGTCTAGGCTGGGGTGCAATGGCGCGATTTTGGTTCACTGCAACCTCTGCCTCCTGAGTTCAAGCAATTCTCCTGCTTCGGCCTCCCAAGTAGCTGGGATTACAGGCACCCACCACCACAGCTGGCTAATTTTTGTATTTTTAGTAGAGATGGGGTTTCACTATGTTAATCAGGCTGGTCTCGAACTCCTGACCTCAGATGATCCACCTGCCTTGGCCTCCCAAAGTGCTGAGACTACAGGTGTGATCTACCATGCCCAGCCTACCATTAAATACTGCCTCTCCTCTATTCTTTCTCTTCTTTCCTTCTAAAAAGTCAATTAACTAATTCTTCACCTTCTCGCTGTCTTTTCTATGCTTTCTATTCTCTGCACTGCATTGTGAGTAACTTTTTTTTTCTCTATATAATATATATTTTGTTAAAAAACAAGTCTAGTTCTGTGGTGGAGGCGATGGGGGAGCTGGAGGCATCCCGAAGGGCGGCATGCCTGCCACCCCCATGCCGATCATGGTGACAGAGTTAGAAGGGTCCATGGGAGGCGGCGGAGGAGGGGGCGGGGCATACATCATGCCTGAGGAACCAGGCTGTGGAGGCCGTGGAGGGGGAGGGGCCCCAGGCGGCAGAGGCGGCTGGACCCCGGGGGGCAGGGGCACCATAGTGGGGTTGCCTTGTATCTGAGGGGCTTCTGGAGAAGCTGCGGCAGCCGCCTGCTGCTGTTGCCATGGCGGGATGGACCCTGTGCCAGCGCTCGTTGTGGTAGTCGTCGTATTTTGCTGCCATGGCAAGGGGGTACTGGAAGCCATACTGCTGCTGGGCAGAGGGAGTGGCGGAGGCTGCTGCTGCTGCTGTTGCCATGGGGGAAGAGGACCAGAGGGAGGGGGCGGGGGCGGGGGCTGCCCACTGGGAGGCGGCAGCAGCGCCGGCATCATACCTTTTCCTTGATGCAGGTGATAGACCCCAGAGCCCACCGGCGTACTTCCCAGGTACTGATCCATTGGAGGAGGGCCGTGGTGCCCAGGTGGGTGGGGGTCCTAGTTCATCGGAAGTGGTGGTGGCTGCATCCAAGGGGGTGGGGGTCCATTGGGGTTATGTTGCATGGGATGTCCGCCATGCCCACCTGTCAGGCTGGGTAATGGGTGTGGGAAGCTGTGAGGGCTGCCTCTGGGCCCACCAGGACCACCTCCATTCATGCCGTGGTAAGGCTGACTCTCTGAAGGGCCAGAATTCATCCAGGGTGGGCGGCTCTGGGTGGCGGACATGAGAGATGGTGGAGGTGGGTTGTTGGCGGGAGCAGCAGGACGAGGTGCGCTGGCCAGGGGTGTGGTGGCAGGTCCAGAGGTGGAGCCCACAGATGCTGGGACGGGCGCTTCACCCAGTTCAGCCATGAGGGACAAATATTCTTTATCCATCCATGCTTTATCCTGAGCTGATTGGGGATCACCAGGCCCTTGGAATTTGCAGTCTGAAGTGATGTGGCCAGCCCCTCCACACTTGGTACACACTGTGGTGTTGGTAATGCTGCAGGTCTCTGAAATCTGCCAGGGTCTTAAGATCCTGTTGTCGTTTTCCCGAAGGGTCCCATTCAAGCAAGCCAACTCCTGAAGCTGCATCTTCAGTAGATCATTCCGGTCTTCTGGGGTCTCGATACTCTGCTTCAAGATGTTTCTTATCTGTTCCACTGCCTTTTTGACATTCTCCATTGTATTGGCGGTGACCAGGGCATGAAGTGGCTCATCTTCTCCCGGCAACATCTGGCCGTCTTTGCGCCCAACCTTCCCTTCTTTCACAGATCCTTTCCCCCGCATCATAATCGTGGCATTGCACTCCTTCTCTATGTTCTTTAGGGTGTGCCCTCTGGGCCCAATAAGCAGCCCCACAAAGTTGATTTCTGGGTACTCATCTTGTGGAATCATGACTTTATCACTCACACGTGTTGCTGGAGGTTTATCATCTGCAGGTGGCTTAAAATCCGGGTTGAGTGCAACCATCTCAGTGATGAGGTTGTGCCGCTCCTCTTCCAGCTTTTTGCGGGTGCGGAACTCTCGGGTGTTAAGCCGCTTCCCCTCGCTATTGCAGATGGGCTCAGGGGAAGGGGACCCGTCCTCAGGGTTAGTGGGGACGCCCAGGTCTCCTGTGCGCAGTTTACGAGTCAGGTCTTCTATCTGCAGTTGCACTATGTAAGCTCTTTCTTGTTCTCGAGTAAGTCCAGGGGGAATAACTGCAGGCATTCCTGGAATCACCGTCTTCTGTTCCATTGCGTCTTGGTTCCAGCGGCTCCTCTTCCGCTTCTTACTTGGGCTCTGGTCGCCATGGCGCCCCCGGGGACCGGCACAGGCGGCTGCTTTTCCTCGGCGACAGCTTCTCCTTCGCAAACCTCCCGGGGTGGGGGGGGGGAGGGGACCCGACTGCGTCACCATAGCGCACAAAGAGGGAGGAAAGAGGGCGCCGCAGGGGCGGGCCGAGGGCAGCGGGTCGGGGCCTGGATTGGGCCGGGCCGAGGAGAAGGGTCGAAATCGGCGGCCTCCGATTGGCGGAGCCTTGGTCCTTCTGGATCGTGCTGGGATTGGCCGAACCGTTAGGCCTGGCATAGAAATGGCGGCGAATCCGATGGGCTGGGAGGTTTCGCAGCACGGACTTCATTCGTTCGTGAGTAACTTTTCAATATCTATTGCACCATTATCTAATTTTTTCTTCAGCTGTGTGTAATCGACTGTCCAATACTTTGAGATTTAAATTTAAATGCCTGTATTTTTTTATTTTTAAAAGTTGGTTTTATTTAAATCTTTCTGGTAATTTTATAAAGTCTTTTGTTGCTTGATAAATAAAAAGTTGTTTATGAAAAATTATATATTTTTAAGAAATATATCATACCTATTTTATATTCTCTATCTATCTTAGAATTATTCCAATAGTAAAATCATCAAGACCCTAACTTTATGGATTTTTGTTTCTGCTAAATTCACTTATAGCTGGTTATTTTCTTGTGTGGTTGGTAATTTATTTCCTTGTGTTGCTGTTGTGAGCTCCTATTTTGTTCAACTTAATCTCTAGGAATCATGTGAGACTAAACTGGCAATACTTTCTTTCAGAGAGAATTTGTGTTTCCTTCTTGGAGCTGGGAGTAGGGTGCTTCTAATCTCAGATCTCTTTAGCTTTTTTGGAGGATTCATACTAATGCATATTGCCCAGATTCAGCTCCCTCAACTTGCAGCAGTGACAAAATTTAGCCACCCAAGTCCTGTGCTACTGTTGAAATTTACTCTAAGATAACTCCAGATTTGGTGATGTTGTTCACCTATCTGGCTTCAGTTTCAGCTTGCTACTCCTTTTTTATTCCTTTTTATCTCTTTAAATTTTTTCTTACTTTTTTATATTCCCCTCACTACATTAGAAAACTGTTGTTGTTGTAGTTTACCCAGGATCAGTGTGTCCCTAGTCCTATGTATTACCAAGATCTGATATCCCAGACCTTTTTCACTTACAGCAGTAAACATCTCTCAGGGGCTTTATTCTCACATACGCTGTTTCAGCGCTTACCATGTGCCAAGCTCTGTACTGGATGCTGTAGAGAATAATGCTCTTGTTCTTGAGAGCTTGGAATCTGATGGGAAAAATGGACATGTGCGCCAGAAATGATTCTATAAGGCACTCTGAGATGCATGCTGAAACAGCCACAACCACCAAGCATGGCAAAGGCTAAGGAGGGAGGACTTCGCGCTCCCTGGGGAAAGCTGAGACTGTGAGGCGCAAGCTCATGCATTGAATATAAGCTTCCATTTCATAACAGTCCAAGGGTGTACTGCTGGGCAGAAGTTAAATCAAGTCTCTTTCATGTTAAGAGCAACTGATGTTAAGGGCGTAAGCTTACTGCAGAAATCTGAGGAAAAATTCCAGACAGCCCATGCTGTTCTTCTAGTCACAAACCTCCACTTGTACTAGGAAATTATTTAGAAGGTGCATGGCTGAGTAAAGATGGAACACATTTAGGTATTCCAAATATTTCCCAGGAAGAAATAGCCAATACTTACACTGCTATTAAAGACAACTTCTAAAGTGACTACTGGTGTTTTCTATTATAACCTTATTTTAAGAGGGCTGTAACTTGACTGTAAAAATTCCCCCTGGGTAAAAACTTGGCATACCAGAGTGCTCCCTTTCAATAATGCTTGCTTTTTTTTTTTTTTTTAAACAGATTTGTTTTACAGTAGCCAAGGTCTTTCAAAGTCAAAAAAAAGACCACAAAGCTCTTAGTATTGGAGAGAATTGATTCTTTCTATGGATGTTTGCATTCTGTACTGCATGGAAGATAAAAAATAAATAAAACAAGAATCAAACCTATTTGTCTCCTTAATGTACAAAACAAATGCCCAATTTTAGATAACCGTCTTCATGCAGTGTGCCCAAAATTACAATAACAAAGCTATATAATGTCTACTAAAGGAAAGAGTGTTTTGTAATTTTATTTTTTAAGTAACAGATGCAGTTGTAAGACACCAGCTGGCTAAAGTAATATAACCCAATAGATGAACTTACAAAGAAGCAGACAGCAGTTTTGCTATTTCTACTGAGTCAGATGAGCTCTACCAAGATAGTGAATAATATTGTAAAACCTCCAGTGATAATAAAAAAATTCAATATGTTTAATACTATGCATCATGTGCTTTGCTTTAAAGAACAAAAGAAAACAGTGAGGGATGGAGAAGATATTCTACTCAATGGGCATCATATAAGGCATAAAGCACTTGAGATAGGAAGCTGAAGCTGTTGTGTTTTTTTGGTAGCCTCCATTCCCACATGCTTCTTTTCTTGAAGTGCTGAATGCAATTCCAGTGACTAAAGATACATGATCTGAGTATGAGTAGGTGCCACAACAGAGACAAAGCCATCTGGTCTACCGCTGAAGGAAGTGCAGGCTCTACTCTATTTCGAGTGAGCTGACATGTGTATCTACAAAGTGGTGCCTTTCTAAGAATTATTAAGGTTAAATTTTCTTACATACAATTGAGTTTTAACTCATTTATCAGTTTTAGAATCTGACTGCAGAGTAAGATGTGACTTTGTGTTCTATGTTAACAGAAATCATAGTAGGAAAAATGTGTGTTCTTACCCTTTAAAGTTATAGAGATGAGAAGGAAATTATAAAATAGAATTATAGAAATAGAGATTAGTGGTTGCTGTTGCCAGGGGTTAAGGAGGGCAGGTAGAGAGGGCAGTGGATGTGGCTATGAGGGCAGTGGATGAGGGATTTTTGTAGTATTGGAAATGTTTTGTATCTTGCCTGCATCAATGTCAATATTTTGGTTGTGATACTGTGCTATAGTTTCTAAAGATATTACCACTTGGGAGAAACGTGTACAGAATTCCTCTATATTATTTTTTACAACTTAATGTGAATCTATAATTATATGAAAATAAAAAGTTTAATCGAAAATAATATCAGGTTTACTTTAATAATACATATAATAAAAAGCGAGACCAGTAACAACATGGAATCTAATAGAAGAGGGATCAGTAAGTTATGGTCCACAGGCCAAATCTGGCTCACTGCTTGTTTTTATAAATAACCTTTTACTGGAACACTGCTATCTTACTAAATTATCTATTGTCTATGGATGCTGCTGTGCTACAACAGCAAAATCAAATCGTTGCATTGGAGATGGTATGATACACAAAGCCTAAAATATTTACTATCTTGCTTTTTACTAAATATATTTGCTGATGTAGAATATAAACTAGGCTGGGCTGAGTGGCTCACGCCTGTAATTCTAGCATTTTGGGAGGTTGAGGTGGGTGAATTGCTAGAGTCTAGAAGTTTGAGACTAGCTTGGACAAAATAGGGAGACCCCGTCTCTGTGAAAAATAAACAAATAAGCTGGGCATGGTAGTGCGTGCCTGTAGTCCCAGCAACTTGGGAAGCTGAGGCAGGAGGATCACTTGAATCCAAAAGGCTGAGGCTACAGTGAGTTATAATCACACCACTGTACTCCAACCTGGGCAACGGGGCAAGACCCTGTCTTAAAAAAAAAGAAAAGAATATAAACTCTACCAGGGAAAGTACCTTGTCAGCTTTATTTATCACTGTTTCTTAGTACATTACCTAGCACATTGTGGGTACACAATCATCGTTTGCTAAATTAAGGAAGCAACATACTAAGGAAATTTGAGTGTGCTAAGAAGAGGATGAGTGAAAGAATGTAAAAACATCATCTTGGGATGATGACCGTACATTTTCTAAAGCCCATGGCAATGAAAAGCAATGCCACCTGCCTTTTATAGACTGATAGAAGAAGAGGATTGTAGGTCTCACATAAGTCCACAGGATCCATGTGAGACCAATGAAATGAAAAGAATTTGTAAAGGCATGAATTAACTGTGCAGAGGGTTTAATGTAATTCTAATTCATCATTGGTCAGGCATCTTACTTCCTTTTAGGTGTATAACATGGAGCAACAGTTCAGTCTTTGAGATATGCTTATAGTTAAGTCACTAAAACTGATGAATTTGATCAGAAGATTTCTACCTGTTTCAGGGGAATGCTCCTATTATCTCATTACACTGGCACACTCCTCTCACTTTGTTCAAGAGAAGAATTATTAAAAACAGGAGTGAAAAAAAATCCAAACTTTTAAGTTGACCATAATTTTGAAATTTTGATTATGTCAGTGAAGATTTCAATTTAAATGGACTCTGGCAAATACTCTGTATGGTGAAAATATTTTTTGATAATATCAAGAATAAACTTCAAATTGTTTGCTAAACTTTGACTTCCTCCAAAGCAGGAATCACATTATCATACTGTAGTCTCAAGAATAGTTTCCAGGAAATACAGTTGCTGCTGAGCAGATGAGAAGAGGAAATAATGAAAGCAGAGTCTGGAGCCAGACAACACTGGATTTGAATCTCTGGGCCTGGAACAATTTAATTTTCCTTGCTGGGGCTCATCTGAAATGAAGCAAATGATTCCTGTCTCATAAAGTTGTTCTGAAGATTAAATCAGGTTGGAGAGTGCTTGGGCTATGGAATATACTCATAGACACTCAGCAAAAGTCAGTGCCCTTTCCTTGGACTAAAAGACAAAGGAAATAGGGATAAGAGAAAGGAGCACCTTCCGGGATCTGCAGTCAGCAGAAAGGAATGCCTTGCCTGCGGGACCCTATCTCCTAGCTGTTTCCCTTGGAAGGAGTAGGACTCTCATTTGTGTTGTACCTGCGACATTGTTGCGCAGTGTATCTAAATGATTGGGCGAGTTGTGGCAGCTCATGCCTGTAATTCCAGCACTTTGGGAGGCTGAGGTGGGTGGATCACTTGAGGTCAGGAGTTGGAGACCAGCCTGGCCAATATGGCAAAACCCCATCTTTACTAAAAATACAAAAGTTAGCTAGGCGTAGTGGTGTGCGCCTGTAATCTCGGCTACTCGAGAGGCTGAGTCTGGAGAATCGCTTGAACCTGGGAGGCGGAAGTTGCAGTGAGCTCAGATCATGCCACTGCACTGCAGCCTGTGACAGAGTGAGACTCCATCTCAAAAAAAAAAAAAAAAAAAAGATTGGTCTCCATGATATTTCTAAAAGATCATTTTGTTCATGAAACATAACGTAGCAGCCTAAACAAATCAAACAAACAAAACCCTCTGTTTGTGTGGTTTGTGTGTTTGTTGCTGAGAAGAAGTTTCCAATACAACTCTCCTTTGCAGGTGCTGGCCTAACAGGAATGACTGACAGCAACTGACCATGCTGGAATCCATTCATCTAGTTTCTTGAGGTACCCTCTGCCCTCCATTTTTGGTGCCCTATCTAAACCCACAGGAAAATGGTTTCCCAATTTGTTTGATTAAAATGATTATTAAAAAAAATACTCTTGGTTACAAAAATTATTTCTTATACCTGGAGTCCTTTCCTTTTATCACGTTAAACACGAAATGATAAGAAGCAGCATTCTCTTGAGAGGCAGTGTTTTTGTACTTCCCAACACTGAGGGTTTGACCGTGAGTCGGTTTCTGCAGCAGCTCTGTTTTGTTGCTGTTACAGACCACCCGTCAATGACTGTGGCCAGTTTACGAATTCGGCATGAAGCAAAATTATGATGAAGCGCGTTACTGTGGATAGCAATTCATTATTATACTAAAACATCTTTGAGAGGAAAATGTGACAAGAAGAAAGGTAGACAGAAGGTACTGTGACTATCTGGGGATTATTACCTTACCTAAACTAGGGAGAAATAATAAAGCAAGCTTCAGACTGTGGACTGTGTCAGCTCTGGATAAATAGCGAATCCAAGAACACAAGCTTACCCTGTGACAAAACTACTTAGCAGCCACCAGGCAAAGTGAGTGCGGGGCATACACCAGCTTTGCATTTTTAGGAAATGTTTTAAAATTATTAAATACAGCCGGTATTTTTTCCGGCATTTCCTTTTGCAGCTCTAATTTCCAAGACCAAAAGCCACATTGCTAGAAAAATAATCCACCCCAGATCTCCTGTTTTCTCTTCCCCAAATGGCTGTTAGTTTTACTCTGAATTATTTTATTCACTTTACAAATAAATGTTAAATATTATAGGAAGAAACAGAACTGAGGAATGGGGTACTTCCAGCTGGTATGTTAATTGGACACTGTTTATTCAACAGCAGCATTAAGAATATAAAAACCTCATCACCAGTCTTCTCTGGAAAGAAAGCCTCTGCAAATAATAGCGCTTATGTAAAACTTAAGGACTGAATGTTCCTTGTTTATGAGTAACATAGTATTAGCATATTAAAATCATTACTAACCAGTGCTGGAAGATGTGTTCCGAAGCCTGTCAATGTGCTAATGGTAGTAGTCTTGGAAACTCCACATCTGCCACAGGATTAATTACTCACATAAAACATTATCATTTCCCACATCTCCTATGAGAAGGAGCTGCTGCTGGAGTGATTAATGGCTCCGAATGATATACAAAGAAATAAATAGGAAGGGGACCCAGTGGAGGGAGAGATCTGCTCTTGACTCACACCAGAACAAGTTGAAGGACCTCAGTGGTGTAACATTTATTTCTCGAGGCCTTTAAGCAATTAAAAAGAAATATCTGGCACAAGCGCTCAGAAACTTAATTGTTTAGATGGCCAATGCTGCCCTCCCCCAGAGGCCTTTACGTAGGAGAGGATGAAGGTGGAGGGAAAGGTAGGTCAGAGTGAAACTGGCCACTCTTAGAGGTAGGTGAACTGGCTGCTGTTTGTTGATGCCACGTTTTCTAGGTCCTTCTGTCGGCATTCCTTATTCACTGAAGCTCAGCTCAGAGGTGACTTCCAAGGTCTGCACTGGCTTCTCTCCTCACTGCTATACCTTCTGTTAGATGTCAAGCTGAGGCAGATTCAATTTTGAGAGTTGGAGGCAAAGAGAAGCGGAAGCATTTGAAAGACAATTTATTGTTTACAATTAAAACTAGGGGATTATAGTTCAAAGGTGAGAACCCAGTCTGCAATTAAGGCCTGAAAGAAGACTTAAACAAGCTATTATATGACAATTACCACAAATGGGAACAGGAGGTAATCTGTTGATTGCGTCCCTGAGCACCCTTCCATGTTGTCCATCATTCCAGCCAAGCACCTCTGTCAATCCCTACACTACCTCCAGTTCGCAATAAATTGGCCAGCCTAATTTTTGTTTGTTGGTTTGTTGATTGTTTTTTGGCTCTTCTGCGTTTCAGAAAAGAGAGAAATTGACTTTCCAAACACGACCAGTCCTTGAGTTTAGAAAATGCACCCCATTTCTTTGCTTCTATCTTTCCTTTATTTTCCATAGGCCTTTTCTGGGGGACAGACTTTCACAATTGGTATTTGGGAAGTTAAATCTATAAGTGCTAAAGAAGTCAAGACAATCTTCAAAGTGTTTCAGCATCATTATAGAGACACAACTATAGAGAAGTTAATGGTCATTTAAATTGATCAGCTGGATATCAGATGATGAGTGGTTTGGAACTGGAGCTGCCTGTGGATGTGGGTTTCAGTAAACAAAGGTAAAACCTGACCAGCTGATTGGCTAAATTTATAAGCCCATGAACCTGTGGAAATGCTACATATGCAGGTGACAAAGATGAGCACTGTGGGGTTTTCAGGGAAAATGGCATTAGCGGGGCATCCTGTTGAGTTTTCTTACCCCCTGCTAAATGTCTGCAGCTTTGATTAAGCATTTAAATGCTACTCTTTCTACAGAAGATTTGAGAGAACCTGCTAGAACCTCAAGTTGTGTTCTTAAAGTGTCTCCATCTTTAACTCAGTCGAGTGTTATCTTTTCATTAGGTAGATCCAGTGTAGCTCACTGGCACTCTGATTTTCCAAGGACTTACATAAGCTTGGGCAGAATCATCTTAGGATTGAGGTAACGACGAGGTGGCAGTGGAAATGAGGAGAGAGAGAGAGAGAGAGAGAGAAAGAAACCCCAATGAGTGTCCTCTTAGAGGATCATCTGTTTTCCCTCACAAAAATATTCCTTGTTCCATATCATTCTTTTGAAATAAAAAGTGATAAAAAAGGCAACCTAAATCACAACTTACTTTCTGTTATGCCATTATTTTATTTTCGAATTCTCTTTTTCTTGGGTGGGGGTAGAAAAAAACAAGTCTCACGAAGAAGCAATTAGGAGTCGATACTAGTATGGTTGGGAAATTTTACATTCAACTGAAGCCTGAAGGTTTGGGCTGTTGTTTTACTGGTTTTCCAAGAGCTGTGTTGAAACTTGAATTTTGTGGTCAAACTCTTAGCATTTTATAGAATTCAAGGAAAGGATTGGTGTTGAATTCTCCAAGGATTTTGGCTTGAATCTTGTTTAGGTTGGAGCTTCAGTGGGAGCTTCCAGGGATTGGAGAAAATATCCCTTGAACTCTATTGCCCACGCATCACGACATCTGATCTCTCAAGGTGGTGGTGCTGCTACTCATGAAGTTGACATGTAGTCTCATTACATGTTCTTTGCTACAAAAAATCTTGATCTTGGGTGATTTAATATTGTTCCTTTTTGGCTTTAAGGTTTAGGAAGCAACAGATCTAGTTACTTATTGCAATTTCCCAAGCCCTGAAGAAAGATATTTTTTTAAAAGCTAGCAGAAACTATGGTTTCCTTTTCACTTTCTTGTTTGTAATTCCAGTTATAGGGCTTATTATAATAAGTAAAAATCCTCTGAAGTTGACATCTTCTATCACAGACTATTACTGCTTCAAAATCCATGTACGTATTTTCACCAGAAGTGCTAAGCCTTTGAGAGAAGCAGGTCTGATGATTGAGTGTCTGGCTGGAAATCATTTACTATCGATGGTCACTCAGCTTAAGATTGTATCGCTGAAATGACTTAGGAAGAAAAATCAATAATACTCACACACTGTGCAGTCCTCTTAGAGGATCATCTGTTTTCCTTCACAAAAGTATTCCTTGTTCCAGATCATTCTTTTGAAATAAAAGAAGATAAAAAGACAACCTAAATCACAGCTTACTTTCTGTTATGCCATTATTTTATTTTCAAGTTCTCTTTTTTTGAAGGGGAAGAGAAAAACAAGTCTCATGAAGAAATAAATAAGAGTCGATACATGTACGATGGAAGGCTAACCTGGGTGTGCTTGTATTATAATTTCAATTGCTCATGTTTTCAACTGAGAGAAAACCTGCCTACTGTATAATTAATAATATCTCAATTTCAAATTGTTGGATGAAAGATGAACAGTTTTATCCCCATAAAATGGCTTTTGTGAGTGGAGGATTGACTTTACACACATGCATGCATACACACTAAACCATACACAGGGCATACATGGGTCACCATAGCTTCCATTCTCAGTTAGACATTACCCTTTCATCGTTTCTCTAAATTGAATTCTTTTATGTTTTACCCTAGCATTGATCTGGATCATATTTTGGAACAGTGTTCTGGTGAAATGAGATGGGACTGAGCCTGCTTGATATGGGAGAGGAACGACATAATTTATTGAAATACGAAATTGAAATCCTCCTGGAGTACATGCACACCAAAAGTTAAGCGAAGGAGTGAGATGGACTGGATTTTTCTTAGTTTCTCAGAAGGAAAAGCACAAATGGCCTGTATCACAATTGGCCTGGAGCTCTCCTTGGTGCTGAGATAGCACCCGAGGGAGTGTTTCTTACATGGTGTTGACCTGTGTGCCTGATGGGTTAGACTAGATCGGTCATTCTCATAGGGGGTTGTGTACCACAGAGGCATAAGAGGTGATTTGACAAGGAACATGGACAAGAAACAGCATGCAATGAGTTTGAATTTATGGTGAGAACCTTATTCCTTTATGAAAAAGGCCTCATCCTTACCTCCTCACCATCAGTGTTCATGTGACAGAACCCACATGATCCCATCTCCTTTCACCTCCCTCATCCTTGTCTTTTTTCTTTATTTATTTTAATGAGATAAGAGCTCTGGGGATGCTTATTCCTTTTATCTGGATTTTACCTGCATTTTTGGTTGCTAGCTTTGGAGAATTTCTGCTCTGGTTTTAATTTGGGAGACCTAATGCATATCTTTATAGAAAGTACAAAGAGATGAATCCATTCTATTCTTTTGGTCTATTTTTAACACCATGACTGGTTTATTGGCTTTAAGAACTATGATATTTTTCAATGTGTTAAGCTATCTGAGGAAGCTGAGAGTGTAGATAAAAAAGCAAAAAAAAATTCTTTCTGTATTAAAACGAAGGATATATTTTTTGGTTTTGATGAAACAGGCCTCTATTAGAAGCACATCATGCCTTCAAGAGCTTATTTCATTGAGGAGGAAGAAGCAGGAGTTTCAGGTTAAGATTGCTAATGATCAACTGATTGTGGCATTGGGTGCTAATGCCAGTAGGAAGTTAACTGTCCCCATATATTTGTGAGAGTTGTTATTGTTTTTCTTAGGGCTTTAGTGACAAAATTCCATAGATTTTGACCCAACACTATTTTCCCCCAAAGCCCTATTATGTATAGGATGCAGTTTTACAGAATCTATGGTTTTTGGGTGTGTGTTCAAGGAGTTATTACAGAAATGGCTGTAAAACATCTTAAATAGTTTAAGTTCATATCCTTGGGCACGAATATACCCAGTCTTTCACCAGTACGGAAAAGGCAACTAAAGACAGCAGTGCATAGACATGAAGCACTTTGCAAAGTCCAAGGGCCTCCAGTATTCAGCCCATTTCACAACTGCACATGGGCCTAGACACTAGTGATTTTGGCTGGTAGACCGGCTGCAGCCTTTGTACTCTCCTTCCTGCCCAGTGGGAGAGAGATACTGTTGGCTAGGCTCAAGGGCTTACAAACCTGCTAGTCCAGGAGAGTTAGCCCTTGTTCCTTAATACTTTTTTTTTTTTTTTTTAAGGCAGTGTCTCTCTCTGTTGCTCAGGCTGGAGTGCAGCATTGCCGTCATGGCTCACTGCAGCCCCAACCTCCTGGGCTCAAGCAATCCTCCTGCCTCATCTTCTTAAATAGCTGGGATTTTTATGTGCACACTACCATGCACAGATAATTTTTTTTTTTTAATTGGTAGAGACAGGGACTCACTATGTTGCCTAGGCTGATCTCGAACTCCTGGGTTCAAGCAATCCTCCTGTCGTGGACTCCTTAATGCATTCTTGGTTGCATTGGAGATCCAAGTCATCTCCCTTTCAAGTGTTGTGCCTTCTGCATGGTCAGTGCTACCGTATCTCTATCTGGACACATCAGAAAAAAAAAGGCATTGGAATTTTGACAAACTTGACAAGTGTTATGTGTGCCCCTCAGTTTATACTTGTGGATTTTTAGTTCTACAACAATAGGATCCATTTGTTTTTGTTTCAGATGAGTTGTGTGACATTGGCTAGATTACTTCACCCTTGGGATTTGTGTCCTAGGAACTGAAAATGCAGATGGCATTTTAATCCCAACACTCTTTCCTGGCCTGGCATGGAAAACACCTGCCAGTTACTTTGCTTTTATAGTCACCGCACCACAGTCCTCCTTCTGGGTTTGGCTTCACTGGCTTGACCAGTAACTGGTGTTCTCTCCAATGGCAGCTGACTCATAGGCTGACCTGTGACGTAAAAGGAGTGTGGCCTGAGAGTTCAGTTCAGCTCTTCGTGAGCTAACCAGCCAGCCCTGTCAGTTTGTCACTTGAGTGGCTAGAACTCCAGTCTCTTGGCATTAGTTGGTTACAGCAGGAGGAGACCAATTAGAGACTCAGCTACAGGGAGAGTAGCTGCGTTACCCACTCTCATGCAGCACCTGAGTGGGCAGCAGCAGAAGTTAGCTGCTGAGGGGACAAGATGGCTTGGCAGCTCATCTTGGTGGCGTTGTGTCTTGAATGATATTCTGGCCTCTGTGAGGCTTGGCTGGGCTTAATTGGGACGATTTGCTCACTTCCTGGCTTTCCTGTGAATTCTTATCTAATAGTGTGTTTTACCATTGCCTGGGTCGGGGGTTGTGGGTGAGTAGGAGGTGGGATTTGAGGAAGCTTAAGCTCAGTTGCATCCGTGTACAGGTGCAGGTACATTTCTTTCCATCCTTCTTACTCCCCATGGAGTAGCCAAGTCCCTGTCCTTCTTTGAGGCTTATTGAAACTGGGTAGGTTGTTGAGACAACAATATCTGGGGCCAGATTGGCATTGTTCTCCCAGAGGGTCACTGAGGATGTGCTGCCTGCTGTCACAGCAAGGTCTTTGTGGGGTGTAATGAGGGAAAGAGAGGCAGCACGGCTCTTTAGAGAAGAGGGGGTGCATTGCTTGCAGGTAAGGACTAGACAGTCTGCAGAGGTGAGCAGTCCCCAGAAGCTGCTTGCCGCTGGCAATACAGGGGATACTGAAGGAGGAGAGGCCAGGCAACTCAGGGATCTGATGTCATTACTACCTCATGGTTACTCCAAGCCGCTTCTCATTGTACACCTCCCTATGTCCCTTTCCTTTGGTTCCTTCCCTTAGCACCCTTCTTTCCCCACCCTTGGTGTATACACAGGGGAAGGGGCAGTAGTTCTTATTCCTTTTGCTTTTTCATGTATTTTGATTTCTGGCTCTTCCTCTCAGGATACTAGAAACTTGAAACCCTACCCAGACAGACTATTTTTCTTTGCTTTTTACTGCAGTAACCCTCCCGTGAGGCAGTGAATGCCATGAACTTTGCTATTTGAATAAGGAAGAGAGAGTCCAGGGAGTGAGGTTGGTAGGGGAGCCTCTACCATAATGAAGAGAGGATAAAAAGGACTCTGGTTAATAAACACGTACAACAAATCCCATGACCTTTTTTTAACAAGTAACCTGAGCACGTCTCTTTTGTACATCTTGAAAGAGCCTAACATGTATTCTTTGAGTCTCTATAGAGCTAAATATTTCCAAACCTCAGCTAGTGGGCCATCTTTTTCAGGTAATAGGATAAGTTATAGTACATCTGAGTTACTTGGAAGGCCTTTGAAGTTTAAGACACACCTGTAAAACTGAAATGGAGGAGAATAAATGTAGACCATTAAACTCTTAAGATATTGATCAAATCATATCTTGGATACTAGGCTTCCACTTAGGACAGATCCAAATATAACAATTTATTCAAGTGGCCAAGTCAAAGAAATAACTTAGGAATGAGCAAAATCAACAGGATAGAATCTCTGATTTGCAGCATGAAAGCAACTACATGTTGTGTTAAAATACCCACCAAGCTTTCTCTTGAATACACTCAATTACAGGTGAAGCTCCTAATGAAGATGAACAATTGCAATCAAATGGAGCTAGCTAGTGAAGTCTGCAAGGCCAGAGGCTGTGTTTACCAAAGAGTCTTCTAAAAATAAAAAAAAAATACATAATGGTGAAATCTTCCAGTTTTTGTGAAGTGCAATTACGATCATCTGGTGGCAAAAGTATTACTCCTTTTGTAAATAGTTGCCATCAAATACACATCTCTTCTGTTTTGCAATTTGAGTCAACTAAATGTTTCATAAGAAGAATGCACAATTAATTGCTTCATATCCCTGTAAAGTGCCAAAGTTTGCACAGTGAGAGTTTATAGGACACCACATTTCCCAGGAAGGCAGAATTATTTAAGAAGGTTATTATGCTGAGGACAGAAGAGGCAAGAATAAAAAGTCATTTGTGTTCCATAGTTACTTACCAGGTATGCAAATAGGAGATGCTACTAAAATGAAATGGATCTGAATGCAATCTGCCATCACAATTATGTCTTGCATGAAACTTCTTTCACAACTCTGAAGATACAGGTCAGTTGCTCAGGAAAAGCTTCCCAGAGAAACTGACTTGTAAGTACTAATGAATGAGTAAGAGGAAGAGTATCCTACAAGGTAAGGGACTTGAGTCTTGAATACTTGAATACTTGAATACTCTTACAAGGTAAGAGTATTCAGCAAGGTAAGGAAAAAAATGTGGCTCATTCAAAGAGCTGAATATTTAATGTGGCTAAATCATGGGGTGTATATGTGTTTGCATGTGTGTTTGTATGGATGAGGTGGGCTGGTGTGTGGAGGGATGAAATATAAATACAAGGAGGTATGATTGGAAACACTAGCAAAAGCTGGACGATGAAGAGCCTTGCTGGCCAGAGTTAGGAGTTTAGACTATCCTAATGACAGCCAGTGAAAAGACATTGATAGATTTTAGTCTGGAAGAGGACGACATGATTCTGTTTGCATTGTAAGACCGTACCTCTCTGGGCTTGTGCAGAATGGACTGGAGATTATGGTGGCCCAAGCTGGGGTTGAAACAAGGAAGGGGAGAAAGGGGCAGAGTCAAGTGACTTTTAGAAGGCAGATTTGATAGGATTTTATGATAGATTGAATAGGAGATGCTAGTTGTAGAGACAAAGTAGGGTTTGGGTTTCCTGGATGAGGCAAGAGGGATGTTGGCTATGGCCTTAATTAAGTTGTGAGGAACAGGAGGAGGGAGAGTGGAGGGACATGACTGGTTATGGTCCTAGGCTTTAGCACATTCATGTGAATGGAGCCTCTCATCTAGATTTGGAGGATGGTGTGGGCCTAAGAGCCCTAAAGAGAGGCTCTTAAATGTCTTTTTTTTTTCCTAACAAATCACCTTCATATGGTGGATCATGAGAGCTGAGGAAATCTTCCTCTTATGCTTAATAATTAAGTTCCCAGCATAAGACCACAGCTAAAACAATCAATGGACCATCCTGTTGCTTCCAATATGGTAGCCCAGGCCACTCCCCTGAGGACAGCCCCAATGATTGCTCTCCAGCTCTAAGTGTGACAAAACTGCCAACACTGTGGCTATATAGGCTGTTTAACATCAAAGCCAGGGAGAACCCAGTTTACTGGCTGAACTTGCCATGTTGTCAAAGCTGGTTCCACTTTTCCCTGTGGAGAAGATGGACTAAATTTAACAAATTGTCTCATTTAAATTTTTTCTCTGACTTGAAAGAGCAATAACTTCAGGGCTGGCACTCCACAAGGACACCCTACTGAGCCTAGTCAGATTCAGCTCCCCTCCCTCAGCCCCTTTGTCTCTCTTTCCCAGTGTCCTGATTCTCTCAGAGGGCAGAAATGTTGATCTCCCTTTGTCTTGTAGTTGGCCGTGGGATATATTGATTCCTACTCAGTCCTGTCCCTGCATAGCTGGCAGCAGAGCAGATCTGCTCGGTGATTGTCGATGTGAGCTAATGCCTTGGAGAAGTGTAATGGGGAAAGACAGGTGTAGTGGGGAAGGAAGCTGTGCCATACATGGCCGTCAGGAGCAGTCTCAACCAGGCTGGTGCTAAGAGGGCTTGGAAGTGAGTGACAGGAGCAAGGGGCTGCTCAGGGAAGAGCAGGAGTGATGAGTAGCCGGGACCTTTGTAGGTCTCAGTGACACACTGATTGTCTTAAAGGACACATGGCATAGGGAGGAGTCAGACTTTGCTAGAAACTGTCACCTGAGTGGTGTCAATTGATTCTTTCCTGTGGCTCTAAAACTGGGCACAGAACTTAGAAAAGGAGAGAAGGGGAAACTTCTGTTATTAGAAAATAGGCAACCCTCTGTGTGAAAGGTAGAATCAAATTGAGTTGTTTTAGAGTTGATGAAAACATGCCATTGCTACTCTGGACAGAAAATCTCTTTTCTATATAGGAGCTTGGATAATGGGGTTACTGGGAAAATGACATATAGTTATCCATTGTGTAAGATTCTGACTCCAATCCTGCTCTGCCACATGTGATGTTTACTTCTCACTTTTCAGTGTGGTCATTAATATCCCTTGAATCACTTAGAGAGTTTCTTGAAATTATATTCCATTCTTCTCTTTGACTAAATTTTCACATAATTTGTTTTGTATGGTTATTAGTGGAGCATAAAATTCACACTTATTTGTAGTCCCCCCAATTTGTCAATTAAATGCTTTCCTTTGTCCAATTTGTACCCAATAAAAATACAGAAATGTCCACGGAGTAGCCACCTTTGAAATTGTCCTACTAATAGCTTTCTTAGTAATCTTTTAAAACCAAATCCCTTTCATCTTCTGAAACCTAGCCTACCTAAATTTTAAATTTGTCTTGTCTTATAGCCTTTGGGAAAAAAATAAGTCTGATCCAGACAAACATGTCCAGAATATGTGGTATTATATCAGGAATAATGCATTTGTTAAAACAGAGATGGGGATTTTAAATGAAATACCTACTTTTCCAGTAACATAAATTTTCATAATTTGTAAGACAGGAATCCCCAGAAGGTTTTGGAATTAGAAAGTAACTAACTTTTGACTTTCATGAAAGGATAGAAGTGGGGAAGGGTAGCCAGTGATGAGGAGATGACGAAGTCCAGCTATGGAGATCAAATTTCTTACAGTTGCTCACTTCCTGCTGGAAATCCTGGTAAATCTCAGGGAAGCCACATGGAAGTAGCCATTGGCTAGAACTCCTACCAAAAAGGCTTCTTGACTAACAGTTTCAAGTGCCAATGCTAATTTATATGACTGCTCTGAGGGAGCTTGGAATGCTTCTTTAGGAAGGGACAGTGTTGTATCTGATAAGAAAACATCTGTTTGTTAAATTAATTTCTCTTTAACCATCTGGAGAAGTGGTGACCCTAGGATGGGCTGACTAAATTGCTTATTTAAGGGAGACACAGGTTTAGAAGATCTCATCAGATTGAAGGTAAGGAAACACTACAACTAGAAAATAGAATTTTTGTTCTGTTTTATGATTTATGATATAATATTTATGTTAAATGTGAAATTTGTAACATTTAACATAAAAATAAGAATAGTGGTTGAGTTAATTTTTTTTTTTCTTTTCCTTTTTGAGACTGAGTCTCACTCTGTTGCCCAGGCTGGAGTGCAGTGGCTCGATCTTGGCTCACTGCAGTGATTCTGCATTGTTTGTGCATGTGAGAGGATCCAGGGTAAGATATTAGTATGGTAAATAAAGACCTGTCCTGCCTCAACTTCTGTTTCCTACTTCTTGGTGTTTCTGGCCTTTGTACAACCTCTTCTTGTATCAGGAATACTCTCCTTGTCCATCTGGTAAACCATCACTCATCTATAAAGTTCGGTTTATTCTTCACCTCCATAGTGGAATGGTTCCTGGCCAGGTCCCTCTCTGCTGAAGTTGGCTGCCATCCTTAACTATCCTGCTCAGAGCCTGGAAACCAGCAGGGGTTAAATAAGGGTTTGTTGGGTTAAAAAAATATTTACTGTATAACTATTAGGTAAAGGGTAGTAGGGGAACCATGTAAAATATAAGGCAAGATTTCAGTTTATTTCGAGCTCCTATCTCGTGATAGTGGCAAGACAGAAGCATCTAAAAGGCAACAAATGGTGAAAGAAAGAGGGTGACTCCAGGGCCACAAATACTAATGTGATAGAGATCAGCATTCCTTCTAGGCTGGCAACAACAAGCAAATCCTTGGAGCAATTTCCCTGGAGAAAATTCATCTATCTCTTTCTTTTGAACTATAAAATTATGTATCTTTCATGACACTCATCATCTTCTACATTGTCATACAGATATTTGTGTCATTTAGCATTTTTTCTTCCTGGATAAAGTAAATTTTATTCATTAAGAAAATGTCATACAGTGCAGGGCTTAGCATTATGTTAAGGATATAGTAAGTGCTTAAACAAGCTCTGTTGCATGAATAAAACCCTTGCTCTGGATAGTGACTGCTACATGAATTCAAGGCAGAAAAGTTACCTGCTCTTTTGATCATAGAAGCCTTGGAAAAAGAGAAGCAATTAAGTTGTATTTTGAAGTGAAGAGTAGATTTATATAAATAGATTCAGGGAGGGCATTCTGTCAAGGGAGAATGGTATGAGCAAATGCTTGAAAGAAGGGTAGCAAAGACGGGGAAATGGGTAGAAAAAAAGAAAACTCATGAAAGAGAAGAGCAAAGATTTCCCTTGTGCAATGCAGTGGTTAAAAAATACAGGCACAACGACAAAGTAATAAAATAACGTGATTATAGTTATTTTCTGGGCATCATTGTTTTAAAAAGGAACCATCTCACTCTTAAATAACACTAACTTCCTGATCATAAGGTATTTGCTGACATGGATTCTGAGCATGAGATCATTTCCCAATAACTCTTTTTTGTCTGCTTGGTTATGAAGAATGCTTTGGTGGAGACAGGAAGCTTGACTGGTCCTGTGACTGTGTGAGGTTCATTTTTGGAAAAATGAATAATGTTCTTAGAAATCTAACATACGGCACTTGAGGGTGAGCTTGGAACGGGCAGAGCAAATGTCCCCATCCTGGCATTTTATCTTGCCACGTGTAACCTATGAAAAAGGTGGAGTTTGATAGCCTAGAATCAATATGCCTTTTCCAAGTTTATGGGGATTGCATCTCTGACTTCCCAAGTAAACTTAGTTCCTGCCGATACCACAATGGCATCTTTGCCATTACCTTGATAATTACCGCATCAATGGCATCTTTGCCATTACCACAATAATTACCACATCTTTGCTGATACCACAATACCATCTTTGCCCACCATTGCCACTGAGCTGTGGTAGATCAAGAAGGATATAAAGAAATGGAAAGTGGAGGAGGCAGAGGAGAAAACTGGGTTATGGAAGGGAAAGGAGAAAGAAATAAATGTGGAGAAGGTCTGGTGTAAAGCATTAAAGGGTCCTGGAGAGTTCTTGAGCTAATCTGGCAGCAGTAATGGCCTGGCTTCTGAGGTTAATTGAAAGTCGATGGAGTTGCTGAACTAGAAAATTTCCAGAATTATGAATGTTTTTTTCCTGTTTGTGTAGACCCAGGGCAGCATGGAATTGATATCTTTTTTTCTGTATAAAGCAATTGCTATATCAGCAGAAAGACTCATTTATTAAAATCTTGCTGTGGTGACTTGTTGGACAAACTGTTGGTTTCTGCTCTGGTGTTTTTATAAAGAACAAAAGGAACTCAGTGCTCCCTGTTCTTTGATTAACACAAGCGTAGTGCGACATGGCCGAGTTCAACACCATGACTGTATTAGACACGGGCAGGCAAATTCACTGGCCATCAAATAGTAGTGGGGGTTTCTCTGTAGGTAAAAACAGTGGTAATTGTATCCATCACAGAGGGCAGAAAGTGATTGTACACAGGGGTCAGGAGAGCAATCTGCCAGCCCAAACCTCATGGCATCATTGGGCGGTGCATTCATTTTAAGCCTGCTTCCCCTCCTTTGAAGCCGGAAGTTATTGGCTACTGCCGGAGGCCGGTTATGACCATGTGAGGATCAAAAGCTCTACCAGGGGTGGGAAATCCTTTGTTCCTGGCTCTCTCATAATAGTTTTTTTCCTTTTCTTTGACTGAGAGAAGCAAGTCAAATAGGATTATCCTAATGGAACAGAAGAATTTTATATAAAAAGTTCAAAAAAGAAATCCAAACAAATGCCAATGTCTTTCATTTACTGAATACTGTTTTATTACAGAGCCAAAATGGAAAATATGTTGGTGGCCAGAGGGCCATTTTCTGAGGCTCTTAAATAAACTATCCTTTCTCAAATTATGACTGATTAACAAGCAAATGTAATGGTCCTTTTAACCACAGTAAATAAGTAAAACAAATGTTTTTTCCCAAACTCAAAGTCTTTAAAAGTACAGACTTCCAAGACTGGCCTCTTCTCAAATTACTTTACTACAACTCTAACTTGTTTCAGTTGTTGAAAACTGCAAACCGTATGCCCTAAAATGAAAATATACACTTAAGTGATACCTTCAGGGTATAATAAAATACAATATAGGTGCAAAAAGCTCAATGCAGTGGTTAAAAATATACAAGCACAACAGCAAAGTAATAAAATACATGATTACAGTTATTTTCTGGGCACCATTGTTTTAAAGAGGAACCATCTCACTCTGAATAACACTAACTTCCTGGTCATGAGGCATTTGCTGACATGGATTCTGAGCGCGAGATCATTTCCCAATAACTCTCTTTTGTCTGCTTGGTTATGAAGAATGCTTTGGTGGAGATGGGAAGCTTCACTGGTCCCATGAATGTGTGAGGTTCATTTTTGGAAAAATGAATAATGTTCTTAGAAATCTGACATATGGCACATAAGGGCGAACTTGGAAGCTGGGCAGAGCAAATGTCCCCATCCTGGCCTTTTATCTTGCTACGTGCAACCTATCTTGACTGTTTCAAAGCAAAGGACAGACCCAGAAGTGCTGTGGGTACAGATAGGCTTTCTTCAGCAAGGGGCTCGGCAACGTGCTTTGGTGAAAATCCTGGAGAGAGTTGGTTATTTCTTGAGTTTCCTCCAGAGAGCAGGTTTACGAAGAAGGCAGAGGAATAATTGGAGCAATCTCCTCTTCTTTTTTTTTTTTTTTCTTGAGGTGGAGTCTGCTGCTGTCGCCCAGGCTGGAGTGCAGTGGCACACTATCTCAACTTACTGCAACCTCTACCTCTTGAGATAAAGTGATTCTCTTGCCTCAGCCTCCCAAATAGCTGGGACTACAGGCACACACCACCATGCCTGACTAATTTTTTTTTTTGTATTTTTAGTAGAGACAGGATTTCACCATGTTGGCTAGACTGGTCGCGACTTCCTGACCTCAGGTGATCTGCCTGCCTCAGCATCCCAAAGTGCTGGGATTACAGGTGTGAGCCACTGTGATCAGCCTAATTTACTCTTTTAATTAAAATGTGCCTGGGTAGCAGGCTGCCAGTTTCTATTTTTACAGCAATTTAGGTAGAAAGTACGGAATGGGTGGATTGCTAGAAGGATATGTGGAGTAAGATAAATCCCACCATTTTTTCCCCCAACCTTCATGCCATTTTAGTATTGCTAACACCAGGATAAAATGACTAGCTACAACAACCTGGAAATGGGAAGGACATGCAAGTGTTTGGGCCTGGGCAGTGGTGCCCTGCTTTGGTCTTGATGCTACGGTTTATGGATTAATTTTGTAATTAATGGATAATATATAAAGTATAAGATATATAGTATATTGAGAAAGAGAGTGGTAGGGAGAGAACAGGAAAGAGTGCCAGGCGTGACGGTAATTTTGTCGTTGTTTGAGATGGCGTCTCCTTGGGGCATGTGGTGCAGCAAGCCCAGAACAAATGAAAGGGTGGAGGGGCAAGGTGAGCTGAGGTTTTCTTGTAGAGAAGCCAACTCAGTTTAAGAGAGAAATCTTAAGGCAGGGGATGAACTCAAGGGTCTACAGGACCCAGTGCTAATGCAGGTTTGTGCCAGGGGCCTGGGGGTAAACTGGAGGTGAACTGCAGAATACATGAAGGCCGAAGTGGGCAGCTCTGCTACTCGTAGCTCTGGCCTCATGCTACAACACCAGAAAGCAGGTCCATGCTGCCAAAGAGAAGCTGGGAATACCGATTTTTAAAAATATGAATCTCCTGATTTAAAAAAAAAGTGGCAATTGGTTGGATTTTTTTCTTAAACATTGCAAAAGCCAATTCAAGCTGTAGTGTTAAGTTTTGCTTGTGACTGCCAGTAAGATCTCTGCCTTGGTATCTTAGTCCTAGGATGGTCACAGTCAGGTGATATGGGAGCAAGGCAGGAAAAGCATCCCAGGTAGAAGTATCAGAAGGGAAAAAGACATGGGGGCAGAAAATAGCCTTGGGTAGGACTGGGGCACAAAGCCAGGATGAGAGCCAGTGATGATTGAGACAGCTTTTGAGGGGTGGGGAGCTAGATTGAAGGAGGATAGGGCCAAGTCACAGTAATCATGACATCAAGATTTACGAGGGGACTGGGCGTGGTGGCTCACGCTTGTAATTCCAGCACCCTGGGAGGCCAAGGTGGGTGGATCGCCTGATGTCAGGACTTCGAGACCAGCTTGGCCAACATAGTGAGAGCCCATCTCTACTAAAAATACAAAAAATTACCCAGGCGTAGTGGCGGGTGCCTGTAATCCCAGCTACTTGGGAAGCTGGGGCGGGAGAATCACTTGAACCCGGGAGGTGGAGGTTACAGTGAGTTGACCACCATTGCACTCCAGCCTGGGCAACAGGGTGACACTCCGTCTCCAAAAAAAGATTTATGAGGGCTTGGGATTTATCTTGTTTAATTGTTTAATAATGCAACCATTATTGCATATATTGGATGTTGTTAGTTAAATTATGTTCCCCCGAAATATAGCCCAAATCCCAATCCCTGGTACTTGTGAACATGACCTTATTTGGAAACAGGATCTTTGCAGACGGAATTAAATTAAAGATCTCAAGATATCATTTTGGATTAACTGGGTGGATTAATTGAATCCTAAATCCAATGACTAGTGTTTTTATAAGGGAGATTTGAGACATACAGACCCTGAGGAGAAACACAGTGGAGAAGACCATGTGAAGATGTAGGCAGAGAATGATGGGATGTGTCTACAAGCCACGGACACCGAGGATTGCAGCAGCTAGCAGCAGCTAGGAGAGAGGCGTGCAATGGACTCTCCTTCAGAGCCTCCAGAAGGAGCCAATCCTGACCACACATTGATTTGGGACTTCTGGCCTCCAGAAAGCTGAGAGAATTAACTTGTGTTGCTTTAAGCTAATAAGTTTGTGGTAATTTCTTACAGCAGCTCTTGGAGATGAATACACTGGGCTTCTATGTAAGTTTCATTCGGAAACCACAGCGGTAGATGAAGGAGAACTCCTGCAAGATTGAAGAGTAGGGAGTGACCTGGTCAGATTGGAGGGAGGGGAAGATCCTTCTGGCAGCCTCTGAGAAGGGAAGCAGGCACAGGCCAGAGAGCCTCTCAGAATCCCTTCAGGCTCCACATGAGACATGATAAGGACCCTGACCTGTGGGACTGAAGATGGAGCCAAAGGGACAACTTCGAAGAGCACTACATTTAGGAGGAAGAATTGGCAGCATTTGGTGATTGCTATGAGATGGGTAGCACTGAAGGTGGGAGATGAGATGAGGGCAGGGATTGGTCATTTTGAGGTCACTAGGATGATGGTGGTGGTGTTTGCACCTGCTGAAGTAGAGACTGCAGGAGAAGTAGCAGGTTCAGTGCAAATATGGTAAGATCAGTTGTGGACAAGTTTAGCTTGAAGTGACTGCTGATCATCCAGGTGGGGATGACCAGCAAGCTGTTTTTCTTTCAATCTTACATGGAGTGTTTGGGGAACTCTAACAGGGGAGGCTATAGGGTGAAATCACGAGGTGGTTGAGGTAGCCCAGGAGAGTGCATCTGTTGAGAAGAAATGCGAGCTCCCTGCCTTCGTTTCTGCTTTTGCTTTTTGTTCTTTTAATTGTGTAGAAAACATGTTTACATCTTAGAAGAGAAAGTGTGACTCAGTGTTTTAGGCAACCTTTGTTATTTTTACTTTCTCAGCATCCCTTCCCTTCTGGATGCAGTACCCCGATTTTTTGTTGGAGAATTACCCTTTTCATTCTCAGTACCCCCTTCTCGGCTCCAGGAGCCCCCAGCTGACTCAGGCCTGGCAATCAGAGCACTATCTCTCTGGCTACAGTGACCAGGAATGGGTTATTTTATGACAGTCATGTGACCTAGAATGGACAGACCTTTGTTTGAAGTTAACATGAGAGAGAAGGTCTATGTTGTGGATCTAGGTTGTTAGGCTGAAAAAGTGTAAACCTGGAGCTGCAGGGGGGCATCTATGCCATGACACAAGAGATCCTGCTGGAGCTGATGGAGAGGAAAGCAGAAAGGAGATCAGCAGGCAGGTTCCTGATGGCTTTGAGTCACCAGATCCCCTTTTGCCTTAAGTCAGTGTGAGGTGGCATTTATTTCTTTTACAACTAAAAAGGCTGCCGATTAGCACATCAGTAATATATTGCTTTCTGCTAGCTGGTGGCACCTGGAGTGGGTTTCTTCTGCGGCACTATGCCGGACGTCAGCACACTCTGGATTGTGCATTGAAGAGAGGAACATCAAACCAAGCTTTCAGGGGCATAGTGTGAGGGAGGCCAGCATCTTTCTCAGAGAAAAGGAAGGCTGCTGTCACAGCAGAGGCAAATCAAATGCTATCTTTTTTTTCCCCCTGCGAAGTTTGGCAGTATTTCCCTTGACAGAGAGTTACAAAGTGATTCTTTTAAAGGCTACAATTACTAATTGGTGTGCCCGGGAAAAATGTGAATCAAGTGTCTCTACAACTTCATTACTGTCATGCTCATCTTTTCATCTGTGGCAAAAACAACCAACTAAAAATGTGTGGGTGCACATTTTAAAGCTATCACAAAAAGTGTGATGCTTGTATGGATATTATTTCATTGTGCTTTGAGATATTTCCTCCAGAACTGACTAATGAATGTTAATTTTCCCTCTGCTATGACACTACTCTCCCATTAGACATTTGACTTTGAAAGTGGCTCTCTGGGATCCCTTTGAGATTCCCCGTGTCACCTATTGTGCAAGATTAAGCACTAAAAATATGATGCCAATCACATGTTTTTCTCATGTCAGTAAAATGGAAACTAACATTAACTGTCATTGACTTTTTAGTCTTTTGAAAGTAATGTTTTCCGATCGTCAAACTAAGAATTCCATGGATTGATTCCTATGTTGCTATATAATTGCTGTTCTGATGATATCAGTATGCATATGTATATGTAATTAGCAATGACTTTAGCCATTAATTCTATCTACCATGATTTTAAAAAAGGCTTTAGAAACAGGGACACAATGCCAAGATTTACATTTATTATTCAAAGTGGAGGGTATAGCAAATAAGGTGATTGTATTCATTCATTTACCCATTCATTGAATGCTCCCATCTTCATGAGCATGGAATGGCCTAGATAATTTGACATATAAAGAACCAGAGGCCACAGGTGATACTAGAAGACTTGTGTTCTGGTGTTCATAACCTGAAGGGTCCTTCTTGAAAAAAGAAAGGCCATCACTGCAATCCTAGAAATCACATAATTGTAGAATTTTATTTGGAAGCTAGACAGAAACTCAGATCCCTTTTAACCACTTTTTGTCGTAATTTTATTCTTAAAGATTCTAAGCCTTAAGAAGGTTGAATAGAATGTTGTACCACTGAGAGAAGGAGCCTGTATTCTTGTCTCCTAGTCCATGAAAATGTCTGCAGACAATTAAGTCATTAATGTGTGAACATTTATTGGGGTATGGCTTTATGCCAGGCACTGTGCAGCATGTTTGAATGACATCATAGTCCCTGTCCTGGAAGGGAGTCATGAAGTAGTAGGAAGACATGCATATCAACAAATAGTTCCAGTGTATTGGAACAAGTGTTCATAAAGAGATATATACTAGGATGTGAAGGGATTTCATAGGGAAAGTGGCAACTGAAGTGAATCTTGGAGGATGAGTGGAAGCCTGCCAAGTGGACAAAGCAGAGGTCTTCCCCATGGGAGATGAGTGAGCATGTCTACAGATGTGAATGGTGCGAGGTCACAGAGCTGAGAGCCTGGTTGGCCATGGGAAACATGCGTGTGGGAGTCATGGGACATGAGATCAGAAAGGTAGGCAAGGATCAAACCCCTTTGTATGCTGCGTTAAGACTTTTCACTTTAGCATGAAGGCAATGAGAGGCTAGATAATAAAACAGAGGCCTGATTGGATTTGCTTATGGTAAGGATGGATCACAGATTAAAGGAGATGAGGAGTAGGAAGACTAATTAGGAGCTGACTCAGTGGTCCATTTAATACACAACAAAAGCCTCAACAAGTGCAGTGGCCTGGGAGGGATGTAGGGTTGGGATGTAAAATAATTTGAAGAGCATTTAGACAGGAGAACAAAATAGGGCATGGTGATTCATTGAATAGAGGGACGTTGGGGACAGAGGTGCAGGAGTATGAGGCATGTTGAGTTTTGTAACTCGAGAAGTTAGGGATTTGATGGAGCCGTTTCTCAGGTCAGAGGCTAAATGAGGAATGGCCTTGGAGCTGTGTGACTCACAGAGCGCTCTGAAAAAGTCTGCAGACTTGGGGATGATGCCTTCCCATGGTACCTGACAGCAATGTGTCCAGAATGGAGTTGCCACCGTCCAGCGCACTGTCCCACGCACTGTCCCGGCTCTCAGCTAGAGCTGGAGTGTTAACAGCTTATTTTCTTTTCATTTTGTCCTTTTTTTATTTTGAGAAAATCAGGAAGCTCAGGGTTTATAAACCTAACTTTGGAGGTTCTCTTACTCCATTTTGCCCGTAGATGAAGGCTTGCAGAATAGCCTGACATTACTGGCAAAAATAAACAAACACTAGATTTAAAGGAAGACAACTGTGTTTTAGCAGATTTGTTTTATGACATGTTGAAAGCAGAGGCAATGTGGCTAGAACAGAGAGCACATTTACCCTCTGTGTAATGTAGAAAGTGTCATAGATGCTTCTAGTTGCCTTTTCCTGCTTGTTAAATAAGAATGATGAAAACCAGCATTTTAATCTATCTCCCCTAATCTTTGTTCGACAGGCAGGTGGGATTCTCCTCTTTCAAAGCTCATGTACACACTAGAGATAAATGTACACAATACATTAGATTCTCACTAAATTGGTATAAGCCCCACTCTCCTGCTGTTAAAGCATCTTATGGATTTTTAAACAAACAGTATTTCATTTTAGATGAAATCTTTATTATTGTTTGACAATTGGATATGAAACTGGAATGAAAATCTGAATATAAAGGCATGCAAAAATAAAACGAGTCAAGCTAAAAGTGTTTAATGTCATTTAGCGTGAACACATGTGCTTGGCGCGGCCCAGAAATAATTGTCTAGTGACTTGATTTAGCATTCTTTGGGCAACCAATAATAAGGGTGTTCGGAAGAAACTTAACAACATTTTTTTTTTTTTTTTTTTTTTTTTTGGATAACAGCCTCCAAAGGTGGTTTCACTCTTGTTTCAGCAGCAGAACTCTTCTTCAAGTGAAACCACAGGAACCACACAGTATATTCAGAATCAACTGAAAAAAGTAAAGTTGTGACTCAGAGCCTGCATGGAAAAAGACAGTTGAGCTCTGGATCCCCCTCTAAGTTCCCCAGCATCCTCCCCAAGGCAATTAGTGGAAAGTCTAAGGCAACTCAGAGAATACTTTGAAAACCACTGATAAGAAAAAGCAAAGATGGCCATGATCTCCCACATCTTAGAAGATACACATTTCGGCCAGGCGTCGTGGCTCACTTTGGGAGGCTGAGGCGGACAGATCACAAGATCAGGAGATGGAGACCATCCTGGCTAATGTGGTGAAACCCCATCTCTACTAAAAATACAAAAAATTAACCGGGTGTGGTGGCACACACCTGTAATCCCAGCTTCTGTCCTGAGGCAGGAGAATTGCCTGAACCCGGGAGGTGGAGGTTGCAGTGAGCTGAAATCGCACCAATGCACTGGGCAACGGAAAGAGACTCTGTCTGAAAGGGAAAAAAAAAAAAAAGAAGAAAGAAGAAGATACACATTTTAATCTGGAATCGACAGTTCTCTTGGTAATATTTGGGTGTGTCTTTTAAAGATTGCCTTTGTTTGCTGTAGAGGATGGTATGTTCTCAGGGCTAGCCACAGCTCTTCCCCTGTCTAGGTTGGTGCATTCAGGCAAATTCTCCTTTCTATAGTCACATAGAGAAGTTGCTTTGATCATTTTGAAAATATAAACATGGTACATAAATGCAAAGGGTGCTCATAGAGATATCAGTGACATTCCATTGTTTGGTTTCTATCAGTGGGTATGAATCTTATCTCCAGACATGAATGTGTAAGAGATGTCATGCTACCTTGTTTTCCTAAATTAAATGAAATCTGTCTCTGAGTTCTTATCTCATTGGAACTACAGGAAATTTAGTATCATCCATTGCTTGGGCTTCAACCTTACTCTGTCCCAGGGTCGTAGGAAAGTTCCAGAGACCTTAAGGTGGCAGATCATTTGGTATAGTTGTCCTTCCTGGTCACAGGCAAATTGCTAATTTCCTAGGAACTTCATGTTAAAAATCAAATATTCTTGAATTTGTATCATTGCTTCTGAGTCTTCCTAGGGACAAGAATGCTGTTCATCTCCAAGGTTGACTCATCCCCGGATAGTTTCCCAGGGAATTTATAAACAGACATTCTCCCAGAATGGCTATAGGCATTCTCTACTCAATGATGAAACCCTTTGTAACAGTTGATTTGATTATTTGCCAAAGGATCATGAGACCGTTTTGCCCCAGGTCTTCCTTCATTTCTGACTTAGTTCTGAATGCTGCTGCTTTTACCTAACTATCAATATTACTCATTTTTCTATTGCTACACAAGTAGTGTGTATGCACTCTAAGCTATTTAAAATATTGGCAATGTCTTGGTTCCTTCCCCGCACCTCGGCGCCCCCAGTCTCTCTTCCAGGAGTTATTTGCTATAATAGATGTGCTGGCTATTTTTTCACTGGTGCTCTTGATAGAAACTGCCTGGAAGTAAATACTGCATACTACTACAGATGGCCTCCAACCGGATTTCTTAATCCTTGGCTTGTTCCAATACTGGTAGGCTGAGTTAGCACATGGGGTGCTATAAAACACTGGGACTGGTCTGAGTTAGAGAGACAAAAAAGCCTTCCCCATTCTCAAAATTCTTTGAAAAGGCTTTATTTCTGGAGTCAGAGATAAAACAGGCTAAAGTCCATATGCAAACGGTGAACTTTGAAGTCCAGGCTGCTGAGACTCAGCAGAGCTTTAGATGCTGAATGCAATCATCATTGCTTGCAATAAGTTTGCGTTGCCATTTTGTAAGCTGCCTTCTTAGGTATAAAAATGGAATGGAAGGCTTTTAAAAAAACCTTCCTGCCTCTCGGCCACCCTTAAATTACACTGGTCTCAAAAGCCATTTTTCAATGGAGCAGAAAATATGGGGCCAGGTAGAGTCTCCAAATTCCATTAGTAAATACAGTGAAAAAAGAAAAAAAGCACTGATAGAAAAAATTTTAAAATTCCATTTGCATGAGCAGTAAGGTGATTTCCATAAGGAGATTTCTGGTTTGTAAGTCTGTGAAGGGCATATAGGGAAATCGGAATTACTGACACGTTTGGTATTAACTAGTGAACAAGCTGTGGAGACTGCTAGTTGTCTGCCAAACCACTGTTTTATTTCCTTCTCAGTAATGGAAGCTGTGCAATAACTGCCTAGACACCTTACACTTCCCAGTTGCCTTTGCAGTTCAGTGAGTCCAGGAGACATGAAAGGAGAATGTGGTAGTTTTCAGTCTTATGCCTGGACTTCAGAAAAGGTTTTTTTTTTTGTTTTCTTGTTTTTGGCAGTAATGATATGACTTTGGATTGCAGAAAAAGCAAACAGAAGTCATTATTTCCTTGAATAGCTAAATCTTTAAAGCACAGTGTCCTTAGGAATGCATCTTACCTATCAAAAGCTAACAGCAGGTGTGGATGTGGTGAGCATCCAGCTCATAGCTATATTTGATTGTACTCACATTCCTCACCAGGTGTTCAGTTCGGAATAGCATAAACTCTTTGTAAGGTGTGATCATATTCTTAAATCAGTGAAAAATGTAGGGGTTAAGCTGGAAAAGAGCCATTTAGAGAAATATTGAAGGCAGTTGGAGATTTTAATTCACATTGAGAGACCAAGGCCAGGGCGCGCTGGCCTGGCAGAGGATGGAGGCTTGGCATAGTGGTGCAATCCTTGGGTGTGGGGTGGAAACATGGGGAAGAAGGCTGATATTCAAAGCAGAACTGGAGGGTCTGGGGACAGGTGAGCAGATAAGAGTATAAATTGACAGCAGAGCTCAGAACAAAGGTTTCTGGAAAGAGTCTAGCAGTTTGGTGTTAGGAGGAAGTAGATGTCAAAGGGATAGTAATGCAGGTGGCTACAAAGCCTGAGCAGGTGGTCAGCAACCTGGAGATCCACAGAAACTGAAGAGGCAAGACAAAGAGGCAAAACAGATGCACGGTGAAAACACAAAGGAGAGATTTTGATAGGGAGGCCAAGCTGACCTTAGCCAGAGGCTTTCTCAGATTCATTTAGGGCAGTGCCAGACCTGCAAAGGAAGCTACCTGCTGCGTCATCTCTGCTGCCTTTGTCAGCTCTGGTGGAAGGAGTCATAGCAGAAGTGAAACTCAGAGAGCTCCTGGTGGCCAGAAAGAGAGTCATCTCATTGTTCTTGCAGTGGAGAAAAGACGTGCACAGCCTCAGAAGGTACAATCGTAATGCCATACTGCTTTCGGGGCTTGATGGGCTTCAGTCTTAACCCATGTCAAAGTCCTGGTGCCTTTTCCAAACGGAGTAGTCACACCGAGGTTAAAAGCAGAGAAAATACAAAGGAGGCCTTTACAGCCCTTTGGGAACCCAACCATGCCAACTGTTTGGCGTATGTTCCTTGAAGTTTTACATGGAACAGTTTCCAGAAAGAGAGTACTACAATGTGCAATAGACTTTGCTCATTTCCAAGTTGCAATTGTGTTCCTAGAGTCTTCCTGTCAACTGGAGAACTCACTCTTTCAGATGGGAAATGAGCTCTCTTCCGATCATTCCTAATAGAAAGTAGGCCAAAGGTTTTTCTAGGAGGGCAATGTCATTTTGAATTTCATGGTTACATACCATGGCTGCTTCCTGTGAAGGCTTGATTTATATCTGGATCCTCGTGATTTTAGAGATGAAGTCAGCTTTGCTTTGGGATTCTAATTTCCAATTAACAAACACATTATTTTATGATAACTCTGGTTTAATGACTAACAAGGATGATTAACAGAAGGTCAACTGTATTCAAAAGGGCAGGGCAACCTTCAGAGTCACATGTACTTCTTTCCTTAGAGATAACAATATCCGATGTTGTTATGAATTTTCATGAGAATTAGTAGTTGGCTTTGCATCTCTGCTGAAGGTCTTTGATGATGGAACTAAAACAAGCAAGCAAATAGCTCTTTGAGCTTCATGTGGGAAAAGCCCTTAATTTATTACTAACGTCTTGTTAATCATAGAAAAACTGGAGCAAGGGAACTGGGACCAGTCAACTTTGTGTACGTACAGTGCTGTGACCGTTTTGTACCTTGAAGACAACCTTAGTCAGAGTAGAAGCCAAGTACCTGAGTCCAAGCTGGGCTCGGTGGTTCACTTCTGTAATCTCAACACTTTGGGTGCCTGAGGTAGGAGAATTGCTTGAGCCCAGGAGTTTAAGATCAGGCTGGGTAACATAGTCAGACCTCATCTCTACAAAAAAAAAAAAAAAAAAAAAATTAGCTGGGTGTGGTGGCATGCACCTGTAGCCCTAGCTACTTAGAAGGCTGAGGCAAGAGGATTGCTTGAGCCCAGAAGTTCGAGTCTGCAATGAGCTACCATCATGTCATTGTACTTTAACAGAGCAAGACTTCATTTCTAACAGACAGACAGGCAAAACCTGGGTCTAGATTAGTAACAAAACACTTATGCTCCGCTTCTTTCTATCATAGTCTTATTGCTCCTGACCCGAAGCTTTCCTCTCGTTTGCTCTCCTGAAATAGTTCATGCACATTTTAAGTGGCCTAAAAGGAATCTTGCCAATCAGATAGTTTGTTACTAAACTCTCAGAATACCTAATTAAATGTCCAGTCCCTGAGATCAAGGCTTTAGCTATGCCTGGGTATTTTACAGACCTTTTGTTTTATGAGCTTGAGAAATATTTCTGTTCTTGTCTTCTTGCTAATCCACATCTTCAGAAAATTGAGGAGAGGGCAGTTCCTGGACAAGCCTTTTTGTTTTTACTCAGAGACAAGTTTTCTTGCCAGTTTTCCTGATGGTCTTTCCCTGAAGAGGAAGGGAGTTACAGTGGGAGCCTGATTTACGTGTTTAGGATGAAATCTGGATTGTAGTTTCCCAAGAACAAGCATATTAATTTATAACAAGCAAACACTCTTGCATCCTTGCCTTTAGTTTAGAGACAACATGCATGAGTAGCGGAGGGTCAATGTGGCAGATCCTGCAGATCGTCCTGCTTAGGACCTCTTCTTTCTAGCAAGTTCTCCTAGACATGCTAGATTGGAAAGCTGGAAACTGTATCTCACAGATTCCTTTGTAGTTAGAGGTACCTCTGACCTTCATTCTTCAAGTGGACACATCCACATGAGATTTGGAAGGAGGAAAAGAGCAAGTGGCCATGGCTATATGCATAGAGATCTAACCTTCTGGCCAATGTAGGTCAGAGGCAGTGTAGTTCCGGGGCTGATGGCTGCAGAGGCAGTTCCTTGGTTCAGCCCTTTGTAACTGCAACAGAGGCCTGTGCTGAACCAAGTCTTTTAATGTAGCACACTTCTCTGGAGGAGTTAAAGAAATTGTTCTTGAAATTTCTGTTTAGAGCCTGTTCTTTCAAATTACCCAATGACTTTGTGAGCTTGGTTACATTCTATAATTCCCTTTCTCTGTATATTATCAGTAATAGAGTCTGTTGTCTACAATAAAAACCATTGATTGATAAAGTGAATCTCTTTGGATAGTCTGGATGACAGAATCCTTTCAGTCTTGTTAAAGGGTCACACTTAGGCTGCTCCGCTCTGTCTCTCTTCCATTTTTACTGCTGGCCCCACCCAGGGATGTGGCCTACATACCATTTTTTTCCTGGCTATCATCTTTATGATAGCGGTCTCACTCTTTTGCCCAGTCTGGAGTACAATGGTGCAATATTACCCCACTAATCTCAAACTCCTGGACTCAAGTGATCCACTTTCTTCAGCCTCCCAAGTAGCTAGGACTACAGGCACATGCCACCATGCCTGATTAATTTTTAAATTTTTTGTAGAGGTAAGATCTTGCTATGTGTCCAGGCTAGTCTAAAACTCCTGGCCTCAAGTGATGCTCCTGCTTTGGCCTTCCACAGAGTTGGGATTACAGATGTGAGCTACCATGCCCAGCTGGAAATATTTATATTTTTATATCTTGTGCGCTTATATCTTGGGATTAATAAGAGGATCAAATGTGATAGTTTTTTTTTTTTTTTTTTTGAGAGGGAGTCTCTCTCTGTAGCCCAGGCTGGAGTGCAGTGGCACAATCTCCGATCACTGCAACCTCCGCCTCCTGGGTCCCAGATCAAGCAATTTTCCTGCCTCAGCCGCCCGACTAGCTGGGATTACAGGAAGGCACCATCATGCCCAGCTAATTTTTGTATTTTTAGTGGAGGCAGGGTTTCACCATGTTGGCCAAGCTGATCTTGAACTCCTGACGTCATGATCCACCCGCCTCAGCCAGGAGAGTCTACAATCAGGGAGTAGTGCAGGATGTTTTAGCAGAAGCAGCCTGACCAGAATGTCACTACCACCAGTACTGTAGGACAGGACCTCTGCCACTGCAGGGACAACCTCTCCATGTGCAGCCTCCTCCTCAGTTAATGAGGCTATTTCTTCCTATCCATCTTCTGCTATAGGTGAATCCAAGCAGTCCTTGTGCTTTGGCATTACAAGGGTAGGATTCAAAGCCCTATACAAAAGCCTCTTATTGGCCAACTCTGGGTCATATACCCATAAGCTGGCTACCACTGTTTGTGGGGAGGGAGGATCTGTTGCTTTCAGCTTCCACAAAAGGGTGGAGGGAACTGTTCCCATCAAGTCTGTATACACTGGGGAGTTACAAATGTTTAGCTGACATTTATTATTTAGAATTTAGCTGATTGCTCTATCAAAGGAAAATAGAAAAAATAAATAAGCTTTGATGTGAATTCAGGATAGTGAAATTTCAGCTAAACACTAATGGGGGAGGAGCAGAAGTTGGATGACAAAGGGCCACAGTGAGCAGGGCACGGAAACAAAAAAGGGCCTCAACAAGGAGAGGTAAGAGGATGCTAAAGATTACTTTCCCCCAAATTTCCTTCCTCCAGATCTCATTAACAAACACTGGAAAATTTTTGAAAAAAAAATTCTAAAAATTCCTTTAGGTTGTGCAATTCATGCAGTATTGCATGTGTGAGCTGGAAAGGACTTCAGAGGTTCAACTCCATCCCTTTATGTCTAAAGAAACTGAGGCCGGGTGAGTTGATGTGGATACACAGGTCCCATGGCGAGTGAAGGCCAGAGCTGGAAGAAGAACTCAATTTTCCAGACTCTAGTCCAGTGTTATTTTCATAGCATCCCATAGCATCTCTTTTGTGAAACTGCTTTTTTTGTTTTTGGTTTTTTGTTTTCTGGCAGAACAAGCAACTATGCTCAGTACTATTTACTGATGCAGTCCAGCTGGGCCACTGAATTCTGCACTTACCAATAACTTCTGTTTGTCTAAGCGTTGAATAATTTTCCAAGGATCATGAGCTGATATTGATACCAAGAAAAGATAGAGAAACCTTCATGATTATCTTAGGAAGAATAGTTTTATTTAGTTAGATTAATATTTATAGAGTACCCACTATATGCAAGGTCAGTGGGGTATTAAAAAGGGAGCAAAATGTGTTTTCTAATCTCAAAGATCTCCCAAGCCATCAAGAGTGAAATAGATAAGCCTACAAAGAGACTCCAAAAATGAATGTTGAATGTGATAGGCAAAGTACTAAATATACTATAGATTTTTTTAAGGAGAATAGTCACATTGAATACCACTATATTCTTCTGTGCTAGAGACTTTCTTACTCATATCGACTTTCTTACTCATAGCGACTTCTCTAGGCCCTCTGAGAATATGGTCAGGACGCATATTGCTCTCACTGTCGTGTGACTGGTTTTGGCCAATGGGCTACAAGAAAAAATGATGTGTAACTACCAAGCCCAAGTATTTAATTGCAGTTGCAGCCCTCTTCTCCCACTGTGGCAACAGAGAGGCCACCAGCTTCAGGATGGTGCAGTTACAAGAAAGTGGACCCCTCATGAGACTGGATGACTGGAGTCACTGAATGGAGATCAGTTGCCCTGAAAACTCTCCTGGACTCCCAGGGGATATTGACTAAGCAAGAATAAATTTTCATTGGATTACATCAGTGAGAGTTTTCAGCATTTTTGTCATGGCATTATCTAGTTTATCCTGATGAATAGATCTTCTTCCTGGTCTAGTCCTAATGGAAAAGAGAATATATAAATAGAAATAGGAATACATATATATTTATTAACAAATATATTTGATAATTTAAACAATATTTAATAAACATAAATATTTAAAATGATAAATATATTTATAGCTAAAATATAAGCTAATAAATATGTACATCAATATAAATAAACTGCAGGCCATGCATTTATTAATTCCAATGGACAATTTAATAGTTGGAAACCAGGGAGTCTGTTCAAAGTCCAAATTGTCTTCATTTCTCTCCTTATTCTTAACTTTAACTCTTTCTGCTATTCAGAGGAAAAAAGTTTGTACTTTTTCATTTTCTAACACCACCAGATGTCCAGGCACAGAGTCAAATCTTTTACAGAATTTATCCAACTCTGGTTATAATCTAAGGGTTTGAAATCAATGGCAGAAAGCATGCAGATATGGAATGTTTGAACTGGATGAGTAGGAGAAGCAGACAAATAGTCTTAAGATTCCTAATGCTATCTCAAAGAACAATAAATAGAAGAATGGGAGAACTGGTGTCGAAAAGAAATATTTATTTAAATAAGAAAAGATTTTCACTGTGGGGAAAATAACATAGTTCACTGAGTTAATTTTTGCAAAGGTTTTATTTTCTTTCACTCTTTTTTTCCTCTTGGTAAGGCAATGGTGGGGGTTGGGTGGGACGGTTGTTGGACTATAGGCAGCCAAAGAAATAAAATAATCGTTCTAGCCAGTTGTACTCTCCAAGAAATGTGAAATCACTCCAAGTTAAAGCGCATATAATACTGCTTGAAATCTATTGAAATCCTTCCAAAATATGTCCAAATTAAGTCTTCCAAGTTCCATGGCTCTGTTGGTGCTGTCAAATGGAGCAACCGCAAATCACGAAACCTACAAGAAAACCGAAGCATTTTTTTTTTCAAATATAACAACCTGTGTCACAATTTATCCATTTGGAAATATTTGACACTAACAGATCATTTTTTTCTCTTTATATATCATTACCAGCCCTTTGGCCTTGTTATTTTGCAACTTCCTTCATTTCTTGTCAACTTTTTTGGTTGTATCCAAGGGAAACTTGGAGAGGTACCTAAAATAGAAATAACTGGGAAACTCTAGGACGTTCTGCTTTTCTTAATGCCAACACTTAACCTTTGTTGATGTAATGTTTTCTCTGCAAATAGTGCAAATTGGAAATTTCCCTAGGATCACAATCCAGCCCTCCTCAGAGCCAAATTCAGCCTCAAAGTTGCTATTCTCAAGTATGGTGATGTTTATTCAGTCTCAGTTCATTTCTTACATTTTTTTTTTATTGAAACACTCTCCCTACAGCACTATTTAACAATTGAGTCATTGGGACAATTAACTGTTCGTTTCTAAATTTTGGATTTCTGAAGGAAGCATTAAATATTTACCCACGGTTGGTATTTTGGGGCTTGATCAAGTGTCTGTTCTGTACAACCAGTTTGACCTCTTACTTCTCCTAGAGACACGTGTAAATTTCTCCCAAATTCATTTATTTTGTTTCAGCTGCTGGGAATCATGTTTACATACAACAATACCGTAGGAACCTATTGAGAAATCCTCAGTGCTGTTGCTAATGTGTTTTCATTTTCGTGAAGGGGAGGTTTTTATTGTGCAGCCCTCTGCTGACACCGTATTCATGCTTTCTATTATCCCTCTAGCTTTGTCTTCAGCTAAATATATTCTCTCTTTTTTTCCTCCTCCAAATTATTTGCATGGAGATTTGCATTTAAATGGATGTGGAAAGTACATTAACAACACCTACACTTACCATGTAAAAGCTGCATAGTATTTGTTGCTGCCAGACATGAATGGAAAAAAAATTCAATGAATGTTTTGTAAGGAGAGTCCTCAGGTAACTGCATTTTAGACACAAAGACACTTCATTAGGTTGTATTTAATACTGATTATGCATATAGAAGCATAGGAATACAAATGCCCTATTCCCAAAAGGGATGTTGTGAAATTCTATTTCATATTTGTGCACACCCCAGAAACCAAACATATTTTAGCATTTGGGGTGAATCCAAAGGCCTCTAAGTGGGTTGACAGCACATTTCAGGGTTGGCTCATTTTGGTTGACCTTTATGTCCTCATTAATAGAACAAGGAAGAAAAAAAAGAGAGAGAATTAAAATATACTGTATATTATGTTTGCACCTTAGGACATTTTTTCTTGAGCAGCTCAAACAATAAACATTTTATAAGAAGGCTGGATACCTAAGAAAGGGAAGGGAAAAAAGGAGGAGAGAGAAAGAAGAGAAAATAATGTGAGAAGGGAAAGAGGAGCATACATAGTGAGATTTCAGATATCTACTCAGTTTTCAATGAAAACAATTGGAAGAAGAAGGAATGATAGAAAAAGACGAAGAAAAATGAAAAGAGGAGGAAAAAGTATGATAAGAGGTCTCATAAAACAGAAAACAAGTCTTCATGAAGAAGAGGGAGAAAGGGATAGAGAGATGGAGAGAAGAAAAAGAGAAAAGAGAGAAACTGAAAAATGACTATAAAAGAATCTTTGAGCTTCATTTATGAAGCAGAGCTCTCAAGTTATCATTCAGTATTATGAGAGAGAAAATTAAATTGGTCTTGGCAAAAGGATTCTATTAAGGGATAATATCTTCCCTTTTATTGTTAATTATTTTATGTTTACAATAGTCAGTATAAATGTATATTATTTTTACAGTAACACATGGCTTAGCATAAATAATTTACCCAGGATATATGGTTAATTTCTAATTAACTTCTAGCTCTGTTAGTTTGCTTTAGATTAAAGTGTTTTCTCTTTCTAACAAGTCCTTGAAGGGAAGCAGACAACCTAATTACAGACATTCATTGTGGAATACTTATATTTAGCAATTTTAAAAGGTAATATCAAATGAGAAATGTAGTGGAAAATAAAGTGGAAGAGGAAAAGGTTGCAGTAGAGGGAGGAAAATTTATTGTTTGTCTTTGTATTTTTATGTCTGCATAAGAAAAAAATAGGCTAGAGACATTTATCCACAAGCTGAATGCAATACGGCAGCAGTACCTCTGTGTCCCCAAATACAATTATTGTTTATTGCTTAAAAACAATTTTCTATAGGCTGTATGCACTGAAGAGAAATCCATAAACATCAGAAACAAGTCTCTAACAAGTCTTCATTGTTTATATGGATAAAAAAAAATCCATATTTTTCTTCCTGTTAATTCAGAATAGACCCGAATAGAGCAAATTCACTGCATCCAATGAGATTTGTAATGCAACAGTAGAAGAATCTGATTTCACACATTATGGTTAGGGTCCTCCATATCCCAGCCATAACAAGGGTAATAAATAAAGTCTACTCTAAAACCAAGCATATAGCCTCAGTAATTGACTCGCCGTCTGCATGAGACACAATGATTTCCGAATGCAAAGGGCTAACCTGAGTCAGAGGGCTTGCAGAAATTGACCATGGGAATGTACTGGCATAAACATTCCTTTGTGCACACAACCTCATCTTAGATGCTGAAGCTTCGTTAAAAAGCAACAAAATGGGATCAGGTCCTTGCTTTATACCTGTATCATTGTAACCGACACAGCAGAGGAAAGCCCTCTCCCCCTGGGGTCTTATATCTTGAACTAATCTGAGTCACCTTTGGACTTGTGCTACCATAGCTCTGAATTCATTGAGGTTTAGATAAGTGTGCTGTATTGCCTTAATGTGCATTTACAGTACATGGTGTAATTGCTCCTTTGGAGCTGTTAATGCATTTTTATAGCCAAAGACAATTTCCTGTATACTGTATGTATTAAGGAGAAATGTCTGCCTGAAAATTTACGTTGAGAATGCATGAAAACAAAGCAAAACATCCTAGCGTGCGCATTCATCTTGTTAAAGACCAGACACTTGGGTGCATTTGTTCTTCAAAGAATGTGAGGAACATCAAACAATTAGGGTTCTTTGTCATTCCTGACCCTGGCTTCGGCGCTTCCACGCTCCTTTTCTGTTATCTTCTATGTGCTCAACATATAAGGCTATCTAGGGAACAAGTGAGAAAATACAGAGTGAAAAAGGTTTATGTGATAATGTTAAAACAGAAAATGATATATTTTAAGTTTTAAAATCACCTCTGAAGAGATGGTGCAGATTCATATGCACAAGGACAGGAAGGAAATTCTGAACAGCGAACATTCTGCCACCAAGGCATGCAGGGTCAAAACCAGTGCGCTCCCCCCACATTTTATCCTAGTGATTCTTTAATGGTGTTATATAATTTTTATCAAACCAGGGGGTGGGTCGGTGTACCCGTTTATTCTTGGTTTTGCTTGCTGATTCTTTTTCTGTACTGCTGGATATTCAAGGGAACTGACTGTTTGAGGTCTGCATCACTGGACTCCCTGCCAGCTGGCTTCCAGTTGAATTTGGCCAATGGCAGACACAGGCAGGAGATCAGAAGGCAGGAGAGAGAGGGTGGGTCACATCTTCCTTGGTGCTTCCCTGCCTTAGTGCTATGTCTCTGACATGCATCCCTCCACGATGGCAGCTTCTTTTGAGGGGCTGCATCAGGGTTTTGGCTCTCCCTGAGGATTATAACACAGGTTGGTAAAGCCTTCTCATTGTTGTTTATCTCTGGGTGCCCAGCCCTTGTGAATCCTGCTCACCTCTCTGTAAGTTAGCATTTGATTAAATATACTGGTTGGGTCCCTAACTTATGCATTGGGTATGTAGGCAGGAGAAAGAGACCCCAAAATGCCCAAACCAGTTTACTCACATGGTGGCTGAAATACTCTAAGAGTTCTGTTGACTATAAGGCTTTGCCAGACCCAGCCTTCTAGCTACCAAAATGATGCATCCTTCTAGGTGTTCAATGATAGTGCTATCATGTAGCTGGAATACTTTTGTTTGATTTGACCTAAAACAATTGTGTATTAGTTAGGACTTTATAGCTACACCTATGAAGGAGCAGGGAGAGGATCTTACTGACTCACATAACTGAAAAGTCTAGTGGCACAGAGGCCTTAGATCCAAAGGTTCAAATGATTTTCCTGGGTCATATGCTTATCCCTGAGCTGGAGGAATCAGAGATATTTCCAAAAAAGTGGAAGTTTCGCCAAGGATAAAATAGGACTGGGAAGAACGAAGTAATATGAAGCAATAGATGCGCACTTTATATGTTCTAAATGGTTCTCAGAAATACTCTGTCACTGTGCAGAAATAAGACGCGAGGGCCATGTATATATGACACTGAAGAAACCTGTGAGCAGTCTATACTAAACACATTTGTGACCTTCCTAACTACCTTTTAACACCTGCCTGTGTTTCATAGATAAATACCAGTGAAAGCGACTGTGTGTATCTAGCCTCTGCTTTATGGGAAAATGAAGATAAGAGATTTTTGGAAAGAACACTGAATATATTACCTTATGTCCAGTGGATGCTCAATCCATTTTAATTATCCCACTTATGAATGGGAGAGAAAGATAGATGCAAAATCATTTCTGAAAAATAAAACATCTGGCTTGGCAACATGACTTAGAACTCACATCTCATTCAGGCACTGGTTTGTGGACCCTTGATCATGTTCATGAAATTCCATGGCTCTTCGTTTATTCCTATGAGAAATGAGGAGGAGTATAGAATTAAAAGAGAGGAAGGGCCCTCTTTTTCCTTTTTCATGAGACTTCTTTTACAAATAGTTTAACAAAGCTTTTGGAAGGACGAAATCAGCAGGCATTAGGTTTATTTCTGATTTTACTTCATCATTTGGGAAATAGATAATATATTTCTGCACAGTATTTGCCACCTAAACATTTCATTCAGGGAAAACATTTAGACAGAAATGAATATGCTGGTGTCCAAACTCCATCTCAGACCAGGGGAAGCAGGTGAAGTGATGGCTTTTTTTTTTTTTTTAACTTCTTACTTGTCATTTTTGCTTAATAACTTCTCTGTCCTTCGAATGGCTTGTTTTGGTTGTGAATTTTCAAATTTTAATATAAATGACTTAAGTTCCTTCCTTGATAGGCAGTTTTGTCCAGAGATTTTGAGGGTTGAACAAAGGCAGAGGCTTTTACAAAAAGTATTTTTGATTTGTCCCCTTTCCCATCTGAAATCCTCAGGAAACTGTTGGCAAAAGATGAGATGTCTTTCTCCGGCTTCCCCATACACGTCAGCTAGGTCTTGCCTGAGAAGCTTTGGGCTGAGGTAGCTACTCCCCAAAGATAGCTCCCTCCCTAATGAAGCATAACTGGAAGTTGAGCCCTTGTGTAGTTCCTGCACCTTGAACCGTGGTTGGCTGATAGAATGAGGCAGAAGTGCTGCTGCCGGACTCTTAAAGTGCATTAAGAAGCCTTGTAGATTTCGCTTGGTCTCTTGGGATGTTTTCTCTGGGAGGAGCCAACCACCATGTAAGAAGTCAGCCTGCTAGCCAGATATGGTGGTGCATGCCTGTGGTCCCAGCTACTCGGGAGGCTGAGGTGGGAGAATTGCTTGAACCTGGAAGGCAGAGGCAATGGTGAGCCAAGATCACACCACTGCACTCTAGCCTGGGTGCCAGAGCGAGACTCTATCTCAAAAAAAAAAAAAAGGTCCCGCTTCCCTGAGACCACACCTCCTGAGGATGTCTAAGCTAGCCATGTGGAGAGGCTGCATGGAGACAGAGGTGTCTGAATACTGCCCAGCTGTGCCAGCCATCTGAGGCATCAGACATGTGAGAGAGGAAGCCATCTTAGTTAGCTAGCCCAAGTCAAGAATTCAGGTGACCCTAGTCCCATCTGCCATCTGATTGTAACTGCTTGAGAGAACAACACGAGAAAAATGCCCAGCTGAGCCTGGCCAAGTCAAGAACTACATGAGATAATAATAAATTGTCATTTTAAAGACATTGAGTATTGGAGTGGTTTGCTGTGTAGCAATAGAGAACTGAAACAGGGCTTATAAGCAAACAGGTGGATGGTCCATGGGAGCTAAAGTGTTCCATAAAGGAGGGGTGACTTGGTGTTATCTTAGTCTCCTCACTTGGTTGTGGCTGTGAAGAATGAAATATCAGTCTGACTTGAAGACTGGACCGTTTCATCTGTTGGGCCTTCTGTCCAGGGTGAGGGCCCTTATTCCTGCTCTGGGCTCTCTCCACCTGTCTTCTTTGTACTCTGGGCACCTGGTCTCCATAGATACTTATTACTTAACATTACAAATAATTCTCCCCTGAGTGCTGTATCTAACCCCACTTTATCCTTAATCTGTTTAATTTCCACCCACTATTGTATATAGTTAACAAATGTGAATTTATTCTATAAATGTATTTTTTGAGTAATATAAAGAAATATAAGTAATATAAAGAAATTAATCATTTATATTTTATATATTATGTATAATAAAATATACTCAGCAACATTTCCTTAAATGGACAAACATTTCCTTAAATGGACAAAATGAGTGGTGCCATAAATAGAAAATTATATATTATATATAATAATATATACTCAGCAACATTTCCTTAAATGGACAAAATGAGTGGTGCCATAAATAGAAAATTTCCTATTGAATGACCCATAGAAAGAAAGATATTATCTAGTTTAAGAGAAGGCCTAGGCCAGGCACAGTGGCTCAAGCCTGTTATCCCAGCACTTTGGGAGGCCGAGGTGGGCGGATCACGAGGTCAAGAGATTGAGACCATCCTGGCCAACATGGTGGAACCCCGTTTCTACTAAAAATACAAAAAAAAATTAGCTGGGCATGGTGGCATGCGCCTGTAGTCCCAGCTACCTGGGAGGCTGAGGCAGGAGAATTGCTTGAACCCGGGAGGAGGAGGTTGCAGTGAGCCGAGATTGTGCCACTGCACTCCAGCCTGGCGCCTGGCAACAGAGCAAGACTCTGTCTCAAAAAATAAAAAAAAATTTAAAAAAAAAGAGAAGGGCTAAAACTGCTCAGCAAAATTAACAACAACCCTTCCAAATCCTATTATTACTATGAAGAGAGGTTACATGGCAAGTTCTGAGGATGCAATGAGGTATAAAACATAACCTCCGACCTTAATAAATGTAGAAGCTGGTTGGAGAGATGATTGATGGCAATGATGATAATAGCCAGTATTTATTGAATACTTCTGTGCCAGGCACTATGGTAAGTATGGCACATGAATGTATTCATTTAATCCTTGTAACAATCTATCAATCAGGTACATAATACTGATTATGTAACTTACCCAAGATCATGCAGCTAGTATGGGTAGTAGTAAGTAGATAACTACTATGAAGTGTTACCATACGTTCTGAAAACAGTGGTCTGCAACATTTTTGGCATCCGAAACTGGTTTGCAGAAGACAATTTTCCCACAGGTGGTGGGGGTATGGTTTTGGGATGAAACTGTTCCACCTCAGATCATCAAGCATTATATTCTCATAAGGAGTGCACAACCTAAATCCCTCATATGTGCAGTTCACTATAGGGTTTGCACTCTTATGAGAATCTAATGCCGTCGCTGATCTGACAGGAGGCAGAGCTCAGGTGATAACGCTTGCTGGCTAGATGCTCATCTCCTGCTGTGTGGCCCAGTTCCTAACAGGCCAAAGAGCAGTACCTGTCCAAGCCCACAGCCCAGGGGTTGGAGACCCCTGCCCTAAACCCCTGCAATGCTCCACCTCACTGAATCTGGCACACATAATGTGTCAGATTGGACCAGGAAGATGGATGGACATCCACATCGTCATTTGGCTGCATCTGGTGACCTGAGAATAGCTGCCATACTCTCTATTCAGTAGGAAGTGTATTCATTGCTTCAAAAACGATCGTTCCAATCCCTGAAGAAATTTGACTAGGTTACGAATTTTCAAAAGACAAGAAAGCATTATATCTGACATCACTGATCAAAGAATGAGGTCAGTAAATCTTTGGTATGTGGGAGGAGTTCATAAAAGAAGGAGAAGTAAAGAGTTTGAGAAAAATCATATTGTATAATTTGCTGTCTTGACTTTGTGTATGGTTTTGAGATCTCCCAAAGAACTTTAACACTGTTGAGACAGTTATTAGCAGAAGAGGGGAGGAAGTTTAAGAAGCTAATGCAAAGGAGTAGAGTTATCTTATCAACCTACAAGGTAGTTCTGGAAATTCTTTTACAGAGTGAATATAAAAAATCGAATTCCTGCATATTCAATTCATTTTAATGTCCTGTTTGTTGACCTTGTTAAGATCTTCTTAATCTGTCTACTTTTTTCGATCATTATCACCTCTTCTGTAGTCTAAGATAACAAGATCCAAGTCCTTCTGCCTGAACTACTGCTATGACCTTTTAAATTGGTCTTTCCATAACTACCCCCTTGCTTGCTTCCAGACCGCTCAAGTGGCAGGCAGCAGGGATTTCTTTCATATGGACATCTGTCATGTTACACACACCTCCCCAGCACACACACACACACACACACACACACACACACCCTCTTAAATGGCTTCACACCGACCTTAGGCAAATGACAAAACATGGCCTGAACTTGCCCACTGCTTAAACATTATCTTTCACAACTTTTGGCCTATTATCACTTCATTGAATTCATTTTGTTGCTTGGTTAATGTCTGTTTTCATCATTAGAAATTTAGCTTCATGAGGTCAGGGTCTGTGTCTGTTTAGTTTGCAACTGTACCTCTAGTATCCAGCACACTGCCAGATATATACTAGGTGCTCATTCAGTGTTCCTGAATGATTGACAATGCATATTTAGTAAAATCTGCCTCCTGTTTCCCTACCAGGAGAGACAGCAAATCTCAAAACTGTGTGAGGCATTGATGATATGTTTGGCTACTAGTCCATCATTACTGGACTCACCCACCATAGACTTGAAGGATAGAAGTGGTGGCTGTAAAGATGTCCTACTTTGAAAACTTCTAGAATGGCATTCTCAATCAGACACACTTATGAATTTCCTAAAAAGGAGCCAATTAAAGAATTGGGAATGATATGTGATGCCCTATGTTGGAGTAAAACTTCCTGGATAAATAGAATTAATTGTGCTATTTTATATCTCAATTTTCATAATATCAAAATATTCTAGCATTCATTTATTTCTTCTGTCTTGTAGAACTTAAGGTAGGTGGCAAAAACAATACCACAAATGACTTGTCAAACAAAATATTGCATTTAAAAATATATAGAGATTTAAATGAAGGAACATCTTAATTGCCTTACCCATTATTAATTTTTATTCTATGCTTTATGTTTTATTAATCCCACTTGGAAATAGCCTTCTGTCACTTTAATATTGGCTCGTTCACATTTCAAAATTATGCCATGTAATCTAATCTCTGGAAGTTTAGCTTTTGTAGTTGCTAATAGTAATATGATATGACTAATTTCCAAAGACTCCCATTAGTAATACTATTCATTTCAAATCCTCATTAACCTGTCAGATAAGAGCTTTGGATTCTCCACTGCTAGAATCAAGAAAGGTTCCAATATGCTTAGTTACTTGAAATGAGTGTTGCATGTTCTCTTTTAGAGTGTTTATTGGTTCAGGGATTGATAGCACCTGGCTTAAATTTGGTCTTAGATATATATTTTCTGAAATCTGTTGAGTTGTAGCATTATTTACAGAACAGTAAAAGTAAGACTATAATATAAGAGAAAAAGATGATTTTTTTCTGAATGCTCTGCCTAGCCCTCTCTGTTGGGGTGAAACCTGTTTATATACACTATGACAATCTTGATTATGTCATGCCCATGTAGTTGTGGATGTTAGAAATGCCACACCTTTAATCTCTCAGCTGTCAGACTTGAAGACTGTGTGTGGGAAAGTATGAGAGCCTGGTAGAGCACAAGGCTACGTGGTGAGGCAGAAACAGTGAAAAATGGTCTTGGCTGGTGTCACTTTTGAGCTCTGAGATGGCACTAACAGTGGTATAACTTGCTTAAGACTGTTCGCATTCAGGTCTGTGGTGTCTGGTGGAATCTTTTGAGAACACTCAGAATGTGGTCATCTCTCCCTAGATACATCTTTTAGAAAAGAGAATTTCTAGAAGATGCATGGCCAAGTAGTGCCAAATAGGAATCTGGACCTAGTCAGAATGTGAACATTTTGAAAATAATAATCTTTGGCAAGATAAATGAATATATATGCTATTGCTATATATCTCTAGTTGGAGGAAGGGGTCTCTGGGTCCTTCTGGAAGGACCTGCTCCTTGTGAGAACTCACTTAGCACTGGTTTTAAGCCTTCTGTTTTCCTACTCAAGGTTATCTGTGGCCAGTCACTGGTCAGGGGTCCGGGAAAACCAGGGGAATTAAGCCTTTGTCTTAGGTGCTTTACAGAGTACACTAGGAAGAAGGCTGGGTGGGTGTCCAGAATATAAAAAGGGACACCTCCTGAGAAGCAGCAAATTCTCATTGTTTTTGAAAAATAATTCTCTTTACACATAAATTGCATACCATTAAAAGTAAGTTCATTATTCTAAATTTAGAAAAAATGAATGAATCAGCAGGAAGGATAAAAAATAAAACTTTTCCATAAACCTATTATCCAGAATCACTTCTATGTTTGGTATATTTCCAGTCACTCTCCCTGTTTCTTTCTTTTTATTTATGTAACTGTGTGTGTGTGTGATACGTATACACACACACAAACATGCAGAGCAAGGTCACAAAATTACATGGACCCAGATTACCCAGGAAAATGTACCTTTATTCTCTTTTATTCTTCTATAACTGATAGGATATTCTCTGTGAGACCCTACATACTGTCTGTGGGAACAAAAAACAAATTTTAGCTTAGTCCTACGAACTCTGTCTGAGCTGATACAAAAACTGACAAAGTTTCTTTGGATAACCCAGCCTTTTCCTGTTCGCCTCAGGTAAAATTCAGGCTTCTGGAGTTCTGTGCCCTTCCTCTCACTTTTCTCCAAAAAGTGTCTGGGTGATGGATGTGACCTCAGGGCAGTGGGAGGAAGGGGTTTCTGGGTCCTTCTAGAAGGACTTGTTCCTTATGTCAGTGATCTTTGAGGTGCTCTAGATCCTAGGTGGCAGTTTCAGGCCAGGTATGACCCTCTCCTCTGGGCCTATTTGTTCACAGTGCATAGAAGTTTCTTCGTCCCGGCTGCAGCCCTGGGGTCCTTTAGAGAGGTCTCATCCCCTGAGTTCCATCATCACCAACTCCAGCTCTTTTGTGCTTGGTGCATAAACCTTGGGGAGCCAGGAGGTCTGTTTCCCTGCCACACCAGAAATCTCGCCAAGCCGGTTTGTAGCTCTACATCCAAGGAGAGTGGGTGGAGGAAGTGCAACTGTATGAAAATAGTACTGCAAGTCAGTCGGGATTTAGAAATTAAGTATTGTTCAGACTGAAAAATGAAAGGTCTAACAATTGAGCGTAGTTAAACTGTACTTTTTCAAATAAGCTTTATTCTGCTTTGTAAATTCCACATTCCCTGCCTTGATCTCTCATGGGGGTCAAGATTTGTTCTTATAGAATGTTGCCGGGGTAACAATGCCTGTGGCTTTTCAAGGAATTTCAGGAGTGACTGAAGAGCTCTCTTCATCTGCTGGTGAAGCTACTTGGGGATAAGAGAGAGGCCTTATGTCGATTTGTTTCTTATTAAGATTACATTAATAAGCATCACTCATGCAAATCTCACAGGCAAGTAGTCATTCTTGGGCTTGTGCTTCTGTGTTTCCAGATGAAATTCTCCATTTATCTGCCCATGCACCACAACAGCTCAACTCAAGAAAGACAAATAGGTTAATTCATTTTACTTGCTCCGTGCCCTCTGAAAGTTACAATCCAGTCTGGTTTAAGTGGCCATTGAAGACAGTCTGGAGAAGTGTGGATCCTTTAAGAATTCAGTGGTGGAGCACATATTGTGTACCTTATTGTATATGGACTGATATTTAGGGCGATTAAAGGATGTGCTCTTTGACAGGTGCCAAGAAATTCCTGGGATTGATATCAGGAAGTTGCCCCTGGATCAGGATAGAGGAGTAGGTGATGGAGGAAGCTGGAGACCACCCCAGTGACTTATACCCCACCTGAAAGGAACAAACCACAGGAGTCAATTCTGATCTGGGTCTAACTGACCATGGAGTAGCCTGAAATAGAGGCCTGTAGCAAAGAGAGAACAGAGATGAAAGTCGAAAGGCTCTCCCAGTCTCTTTCTGTGGGAAGCAGATATGCCCTGGTTTTTATGATGTGAGCATTTGAGGGATAAAAGAGGAAATTGACCTCCTTTGACTCACATCTGTGAGTTAAATAACTTTTGTACCATGACCTCACCCCCTCAAGAAAACAAATCTCTATTAACATGCTTCTAAAATATAGCATCATGAGCCAGGCTGAACTTGATGGCAGAATTGCCAGACAAGGAGAGGGGAGCTTGTGGCTTTCTGACTTTGACTTTAATCGGGTCGTCTTGATTACATAGCACAGGCAATGCGAAGCTTGATTAAATGACTTTAGTTCATTGACATCTTTAAATAGCAGAATATGTAATTTGCAATTTTACCAACTCACTTACCTGTGGGTTACCATGGTAATAAAGTATATACTGAATGATATTTGACATTAATTTTATCATTCTAATTTACAATCAGTGAAACAATAGCACTTCCCTAGCAATGTACTTCATTTTAAGGTAACTGTGGAAGACTAAATGTACTCACATCCTCAAAGTAGTTATGAATTATGGTATATTAAAGATAAAAGGTTGAGACCAATTTATCCATCATCCAAATTAAACTTTAAATTGATGTAGGTGGTTGGGTTAAATGGATTCTCTTGAAACGGGTATCCATCTGGCCTAACCTGTGGATGGGTGGTATTTGGTCTTGAGATAAGTTACATTAAAATCCAAAATGTGTTATAATGACATGATAGTACCCTAGCTTCTCCAGTTTAGTATTTCAAGGCAAGATTGAGGTATTTTTATACTTTGGTGGCAACCAATGGCTTTGAAAAATAGGCCTTGGTTGAACTTTAATGGCTTAGTTAATATTCTAGGAATAATTACTCATGCATAATAGAAACGTAGAGAATTTTGGACATTCTTTTATCTAATGGTAGATTTGTGACAAAAAGGTAAAATAATGAGATAAGATAAAAGCATTTTTTTGTTATGACTACCACTAATATAGACTTCCGTAATATAGAAGATCAGCATGAAAAAGAATCTAGGGCTTCATACTCATTTTGGAAATGATTCCACATGGATTTACCATCTTCCAAAAACAAGGAATGCAATGGACTTTGCTTATGTCTTGCAAAAAGGATGCTGGATCCTGGCCCCCGTTTTTCTCTCTGCTCTTGACCACATCTGACTCATCTGACTCTCAGGGTGTCCATATTGCTTTTCTTTCTCTTAGCATTCATGCAAGTTTGTTGAGAACTTAACTTTTAAAAAACATTTCTTTCTGTGAATGATTATTATAGTGGGAGTACATTTCAGGACGCTTCTTTTGCTTTTGACTCATAAGGGAAAATAAGTCCTATCAGAAGTAGTTGAATATTTCCTCCATGTTCTACAATGGTACATATTTTCGTTTAAATTTGGTGATGATGATGCAGGAAAAATATTTTAGGTCTGGCTAATACATTGTTTTGTCAGACAGCTATGTTCAGAAATACTCATAAAAATAGATCCTATATTTTAATGGTAAATGTAATCCCTGTAAGCTGTAAATAGTGGTAGAAAACATAGAATCCAACTCTCTTTTTTTAAAAAGAAGGATTTATCTCAGAAGCCAATACAAATATTGAACTTAGTACACCCCAGCTGCCTTTTAGTTATTAATTGAAAAGTTAATTCAAATTTTGCCACCAAGTCCTCACACTGATTATTTTTCCATCTAACCACTCATACAGTTAACAATAAATAATCAAGCTGAAACAATAATTGGCAGTCATAGAGAAAGAATGATATTAAAAGGTAGAAAAGAAATGTATTCACCAGCTAATGGAAATAAAACCAATAAGCAATGAAAACAGTAAAGAAAACATTAATTCAGGAGGCACCCTTTCAGTTTGCCTTAGGAATCATGAGTAGCAATGTGAAACTCCGTTTTTCTCTTGGGAAGAAGTGCTGCCTAGAATATGATATAAACTATACTGATCAAATAAAGTGGAGAGCCTCAGGCTAAAACAGAGAGAAAGAAGTTACAACAAAGAAAAACAGCTAGTTGTATGAAATGACACATTTATACACCAGCAAAGTAAAATTAGAAATCTCCCTCCACATAAATGTTATATTAGCTGAAGAAGAAAAATAGCTGTATAACAGAGACCAGACTTGAAAAAGAGGATGACATAAAATAGAAGATGACTTCAAATAGTTCCCAGAGCATGGCTTCTTAATATATATATACATATTTAGATTTTGATAATAATAGTTTTGTTACATGATATATAGTTACCAGAAATAAAATGAGTATTTTAGGAAAATTATAATGAGAAACAATATGAAAAAGTACACATTGGAACAAAAAATTTGATGAATATAGGTTATTAAATTTAAACAGGGATTTGACATTCTCTTTCTTCTTTGGAAACGTAAAGCTCTTGATTCAGGCAAAATAATATCCTATGGCTTTTGTGAGCATCATTGAGCTTAGAAAAGTGTAGTCAATGACAAAGTGAAATATTGCAGAGGTATGCTTTGGATGTGATGAATTTGTTATTGCAGAAGTACCCATTAGAATTTCAATGTTGTCTATTAGGAAGGCCTCTGTGCCTAAGTTTATGCAGTACATGGCTTCTGAAAGGCAACAGGTAAGTACAATTTTTGTAAATTAAATGAATGTGCTTGTCATTTGTGGTTCACCATTCTGCAAAACCATAGTACATTTATAAGGTCAATGATTAGGCCTAAAATATCTAATTGATTAGATTTTCTAAATCAGATTTTATGAGAGTAAAGCATAAAAATGTTGCTGACAGCAATTTAAATGTCTATAAGAATACTAAAAGGACAAAGAGAAAGATAATTAGAGGAAATCATGAATGATTCACATCATAGTCAATACAATGTAAACAAGATTTTATGAGTGTATAATCTTTGCACAACAGGTAATCACTTCACTTTTCTCCCTTCCTCAAGCTAAACTCTTTAGAGTCTCAGTTCATATTTTGATGTATCGACAGCATTTTTTTTTTAAAGTTGATCACTCCTTGCTTGAAACACTTGTAAGACACTACCCTCTGCTAGAAGTCCTCATGGCTCACTGACTTTTTTTTTCCATCCTCTTTCCTGGTTGTATGTCAACATTAAAATGTCTAGGACTTAATCCTTGGATCTTTTATCCTCTATTTGACCTCATACACTTAATGATCTCATTGGACTTTACAACTTTATTTGCCCTGTATATGTGAACTGCATTCTCTTCATCCCTGAGCTCCAGACTACTCACCCATGCAACACAGTCAGCATCTCCTCTTAAGATGTCTAATGAGCATCTTGAGCTTAAATATGTGCAAAACTGAATGCTTAATTTTCCCCCTCCCCATACTTACTCCTTGACATTGTTTCATTTAAGTAAGTAAAAACTCCATCCTTTCATTTACTTAAGCTCCATACCCAAAATCATACTCGAAGTCTATCTTTTTCTCACACCGCACACCTAATGCACTAGCAAAGTCCTGCCTCTGCTAATATCAGCCTGACCTAAACCAGTACCTTTCCTGTTTTATTACAATGGTCTCTGAAGCCATCTTCCTGCTTCTTCTCTTATCCACATACAGCGTTTTCCTCTCAAAGCAGTCAGAGTAATTTTTTTAAAAATCTAAGCAAGATTAAGTCTCTTCTCTACCCAAACCCCTCTAATCACATTCTGTGTCATTCAAAGTAAAAGACCAAGTCGTTGCATCAGCCTATAAGATCTGCATGATTTGACCACTTGACCTCTCTGATTTTGTTCCTTAAAATGGTTGTCCTACTCCCCTGCTCTTCGCCAGCTACAGCCTCATAGCTGTCATGTCATGTCACTCTCACCTCACAGCTTTTGCACCGTCAGTCCTGACCACTCTTCTTTCAAACACCTACATGAAGACATCCATCTTTACTCAAATGCCATCTTCTCCATGAGGTCTTCTCTAATCACCCAATGTAAAAGGCAATTTCCACCCCTGCACTCCCTATCCCTTTCTTATTATTCCCCATGGCAGTTATCATAATCTGATGTGCAATATGTTTTATTTTGCTTAATGCCCATCTCCTCCCATTCTAACATACAATCTGTGACAAAAGAAAGTATTACCATTTTTGTTCACTGCTATTCCCTCAGCACTCAAAGAAGTGCCTGATATAGAAGAGGTTTAATTAGCATTTGTTGACTAAATGACTAAGTGTACCAATAGGGCTATTTTGAATATTTAAGGAATCCAATCTAGATGTACATGCTGTTGTAAGATCTGAACTTTGTGACTTACTGAAATTGATAATCTAAACTTGGACCAGGGTTTATTAGTGGAATAGACCACCAATATAGGTGAATTGGAGGCTATTCAAGGAAAATAAATGCAAAATCAGAATCTGGCCAAGGCATCTGATTGCTCATCCAGCAATTCTTTCCCCTTTTTTCCTAGTGAAAGACTTCTGATTTTATGATAGTTATGGTGAATTCCATCCAACTCTGGAATGAATTATGATAAATTTTAGGCAATCATGGAAATATCATTTCTCTTTGCCCAGTGGCTAACTAGGGCAGTTCTTAGTCAATGTGATGTAAAGTTTCTGGGAAAAATTTTCTACCCTCATAAATTAGGGAGTGGTGCACAGAAAAAGCTCTCTGTTTGTCCTCTTCCTTGCTTCTTGCTTTGGATATTGCTTTTTGGGATGCAATGCTTGGAATTGGAATAGCCAACTTGTAACCACGAAGGAAGCATCACCAACATACTGAGGATGCCTGGTCAGAAACATGGGAAAAGTTGACACACTTGCTGATAGTGTTGATACTGGCCAACCTCATTACAGCCTGCTTACAGATTTCCTGATAGGGGAGATATTAAATGTTTGTGTTGCTTATGCCACTCTTTACTGAGTAATTTTTTACCTGTTGCAAAATTATCCTAACTGAAACAGAGGACTTGAAAAAGTGAAGACATGGATCCTATTCAAATAAACCTCAGTTGTAACAATTTAATCAGGGAAAACAAACACATAGCTGTTCTGATGAAAAGATCCTGCAATCATCTAAAATCTTGGAGTTGAGAGATGTGGGGCCAAGATGGCTGACTAGAAGCAGTGGCGATTGGAGGCTCCCATGGAAAAGAACCATAACAGCATGTGTATCCTGCACTGGCAACCGAGGTATCCAGGCTCTGTTTGCAAACAACATGATTTTATATTTAGAAAACCCCATTTTCTCAGCCCCAAAAGTCCTTACACCAATAAACAACTTCAGCAAAGTCTCTGAATACAAAATCAATGTGCAAAAATTGCAAACATTTCTATACACCAACAATACACAGAGAGCCAAACCATGAATATGGAAAAACATTCCATCCTCATGGATAGGAAGAGTCAATATTGTGAACATGGTTGCAAAGTAATGTATAGATTCAGTGCAATTCCTGTCAAACTACCATTGACATTCTTCAAAGAATTAGAAAAAACTACTTTAAATTTCATGTGGAATAGAAAAAAAGCTGCATAGCCATGACAATCTTAAGCAAAAAGAATAAATCTGGAGGCATCACACTATCTGACTTCAAATTATACTACAAGGCTACAGTAACCAAAAGAGCATGGTACCAGTGCCAAAACAGACTTATAGACCAATGGAACAGAACAGAGACTTCAGAAATAACACTACACATCTACAACCATCTGATCTTCAACAAACCTGACAAAAACTAGCAATGAGGAAAGGATTCCCTATTTCATAAGTGGTTCTGGGAAAACTGGCTAGCTGTATGCAGAAAACAGAAACTGGACCCCTTCATTACACCTTATACCAAAATTAACTCAAGGTAGATTAGACTTAAATGTAGGCCAGGTATGGTGGATCACACCTGTAATCCCAGCACTTTGGGAGGCTGAGGCAGGCAGATCACCTGAAGTCAGGTGTTCGAGACCAGCCTGGCCAACATGGTGAAACCCTGTCTGTACTAAAAATACAAAAATTAGTTGGGAATGGTGGCTGGTGCCTGTAATCCCAGCTACTTGGGAAGCTGAGGCAGGAGAATCGCTTGAACCCAGGAGGCAGAGGTTGCAGTGAGCCAATATCATGCCACTGTACTCCAGCATGGTGACAGACTGAGACTCTGTCTCAAAAAAAAAAAAAAAAAAAGACTTAAATGTAAAGCCCAAAACCATACAAACTGTAGTAGAAAACTTAAGCAATACCATTTGGGGTATAGGCATGGGCAGATAGTTCATGATGAAAGTGCCAAAAGCAATTGCAACAAAAGTCAAAATTGACCAATGGGATCTAATTAAACTAAAGAGCTTCTGCACAGCAAAAGAAACTATCATTAGAGCCAATAGACAATCTGCAGAATGGGAGAAAATTTTTGCAATCTATCCATTTGATAAAGGTCTAATATCCAGAATCTACAAGGAACTTAAACAAATTTACAAGAAAAAAACAAACAACCCTATCAAAAAGTGGGCAAATGATATGAACAGACACTTCTCAAGAAAGACATTTATGCAGCCAACAAACATATGAAAAGAAGTTCAACATCACTGATCATTAGAGAAATGCAAATCAAAACCACATTGAGGTACCATCTCATGCCAGTCAGATGATGATTATTAAAAAGTCAAGAAACAATAGATGCTGGTGAGGCTGTGGAGAAATACAAATGCTTTTACACTGTTAGCGGGAATGTATTTTAGTTCAACCATTGTGCAAGGCAGTGTGGCAATTCCTCAAGGATCTAGAACTAGAAATACCATTTGGCCCAGCAATCCCATTCCTGGATCTATCCCCTCAAAAATATAAATCATTCTACTATAAAGACACATGCACATGTACATTTATTGCAGCACTATTTACAATAGCAAAGATGTGGAACCAAACCAAATTTCCATAAATGATAGACTGGTTAAAGAAAATGTGGCACATATACACCATGAAATACTATGCAGCCATGAAAAGAAATGAGATCATGTCCTTTGCAGAGACATGGCTGAAGCTGGAAGCCATCATCCTCAGCAAACTAACACAGGATCAGAAAACCAAACTGCATGTTCTCACTCATAAATGGGAGTTGAACAATGAGAACACATGGACACAGGAAGGGGAACATCACACACTGAAGCCTACCGGGGGCTAGGGGGCAAGGGTAGGGAGAGCATCAGGCCAAACAGCTAATGCATGTGGGGCTTAAAACCTAGAAGATGGGTTGATAGGTGCAGCAAACCACCATGGCACACACATTCCTATGTAGCAAACCTACACATTCTGCACTTGTATCCCAGAACTCAAGTTAAAAAAAAAAAAAGAATAATATTAGCAATGACAAATAAATAAAAAAACCAAAATCTTGGAGTCTGCAGGGTGATTATCCTGCCCTCTAGGCTCTGTTTTTAGATCTCTACATAGAACAGAAAATATGAAGCAGTGTACAAAATAGTGCCACACTTTCCTCTGTGGCTTAGGCTCTGGGCCCCTCCTTCCCCCAGTACAGGCATGCCTTGTTTTATTGCTCTGTGCTTTAATGCGCTTTATTGTGCTTCACAGATACTGCATGTTTTTAAAGATGGAAGGTTTGTGCAACCCTGCCTTGAGCAAGTCTATTGGCACCACATTTCCAACACTCTGTGCCCATTTTGTGACTCTGTGTCACATTTCGGTGATTCTCCTAATATTTCACACTTTTTCATTATTATGATATCAGTTGTGGTGATCTGTGATTAGAAGTCTCAGATGTTACTGTAGTAATTGTTTTAGGGCATCACAAACTGTGCCCACACAAGACAGCAAACTTGACCGATCAATGTGTGTGTTCTGACTGCTCCACTGACCAGCTGTTCCCCTTTCTCCCTCTCCTTAGGGCTGAGACACAACATTATTGAAATTAGGCCAATTAATAACCCTACAATGTCATCTAAGTGTTCAAATGAAAGGAAGAGACACATATTTCTCACTTTAAATCAAAAGCTAGAAATTATTAAGTTTAGTGAGGAAGGCATGTTGAATAGGCTGAACGCTAGGCCTCGTGTGCCAAATATCCAAGTTGTGTAGTTAAAAAAAAAGTTATTGAAGGAAATTAAAAGCACTACTCCAGTGAATACATGAATGATAAAATGATGCTGAGCATCAGTCCTTTGCAGCAACATGGATGCAGCTGGAGGCTGTCATCCTAAGCAAATTAAGGCAAGAACAGAAAACCAAAACTGCTTGTTCTCACTTATAAATGGGAACTACACATCAAGCACATATGGACATAAATATGGGAACAATAGACACTGTGGACTATCAGAGGGAAGAGGGGGAAGGGAGGGGGATATGGGTTGAAAAACTACCTATTGGCCACTACTGTGCTCACTACTTGGGTGTTGGAATCCGTACCCCAAACCTCAGTATCATGTGATATTCCCATGTAACAAACCTGCACGTGTACCCCTGTATCTAAAATAAAAATTGAAATTAAAAAAAAGAAAATGAAACAGACTTATTGTTAATGTGGAGAACATTTGCATGGTTTGAATAGAAGATCAACCCAGCCATAACATTCCTTTCAGCCAGAGCTTAATCCAGAGCGTGGACCTAACACTTTTCAATTCTGTCAAGACTGAGAGAGATGAAGGAGCTGCAGAAGAAAAGCTGGAAACTATCAGAGGTCTATTGATGAGATTTAAGGAAACAGTCTGTCTCCATAGCAAAACGCGCAATTGGAGCAGCAAGTGCTGATGTAGAAGCAAGCTATAGCAAGTGATCCAGGCGATCTAGCTAAGATAATTGAAGGTGGCGACCCTAAACAACTTTTCAGTGTAGATGGAACAGCCTTCTATTGGATGAAAATGCCATCTAGGACTTGCAGAGTTAGAGAGAAGAAGTCAATGCCCGGCGTCAAATCTTCAAAGGACGGGCTGACTCTTTTATTAGGGGCTAATGCAGCTGGTAACTTTAAGTCGAACACAATGCTAATTTACCATTTTGAAAATCCTAGGGACCTTAAGAATTACGCTAAACTTACTCTGCTGGTACTCTAGAAATAGAACAACAAAGCTGAGTAACAGCACATTTTTTCATAGCATGATTTACTGAATATATTATGCTCACTGTTGAGACTTAATGCTCAGGAAAAAAAATCTTTTTAAAATATTACTGCTCGTTGACAATGAACCTAGTCACTTAAAAGCTCTGATGGAGATATACAAGAAGATTAATGTTGCTTTCATGTCTGATAATATGACACCCATTCTGCAGCCCATGGATCAAGAAGTAATTTCAACTTTCAAGCCATACTATATGAAAAATAAATTCATAAGGCTATAGCTATGTGTCATAGATAGCGATTTTCTTTTTTTGGTAGATATGGGCAAAGTAAATTGAAAACCTTGTAGAAAGGAATTACTATTATAGATTCTATTAAGAACATTATTAGCCAGGTGTGGTGGCTCACGCCTGTAATCCTAGCACTTTGGGAGGCTGAGGTGGGCAGATCACTTGAGGTCAGGAGTTCGAGATCAGCCTGGCCAAAGTGGTGAAACCCCGGTCTCTACTAAAAATACAAAAACTTAGCTGAACTCTGGCAGGAGCCTGTAATCCCTGCTACTTGGGAGACTAAGACAGGAGAATCGTTTCAACTGGGAGGCAGAGGTTGCAGTGACCTGAGATCGTGCCACTGCACTCCAGTTTGGATGACAGAGTGAGACTGCATCTCAAAAAAAAAAAAAAAAGAGCATTCTTGATATATAAGAGGAGGTAAAAATTTAACATTAACAAGAGTCTTGAAGAGGTTGATTTCAACCCTTTTGGATGACTTTGAAGGGTTCATGACTTCAGTGGGGGAAACAACTACAGATGTGGTGGAAATACTAAGAGAACTAGAATTACAAGTGAAGCCTAAAGATGTGTCCGAATTGCTACAATCTCATGATCAAATTTAAAGATATGAGAAGTTGCCTCTTATGTGTGAGCAAAGAAAGTGGTGTTTTCTTGAGACAGAATGTACTCCTGGTGCAGATACTGTGGACGTTGTTGAAATGACAACAAAGGATTTAGAATATTCCGTATACTTAGTTGATAAAGCAGTAACAGGTTTTGAGAAGACTGTCTCTAATTTTGAAAAAAGTTCTACTATGGGCGAAATACTATCAAACAGCATTGTGGGCTATAGAGAAATCCTTTGTGAGAGGAAGAGTCAATCAATGTGGCAGACTTCATTGTTGCCTTATATTAAGAAATTGCCACAGCCACCCAGCTTCAGCAAGCCCCACCTTGATCACTCAGCAGCCGTCGACACTGAGGCAAGAAGACCAACCAGCAAAAGATGCCAGCTCCCTGAAGGCTCAGGTGACCATTAGCATATTGTAGCAATAAGGTATTTTTAAATCAAGATATGTACATTGGTTTTTTTAGACATGATGCAATTGTACACTTAATATACTATAATGTAGTGTAAACATAGGTTTTATATGCACCAAGAAACAGACATATTCGTGTGACCTGCTTGATTTTGATATTCATTTTAGTTCTGCAGTCTGGAACCAACCCCACACTGTCTCCAAGATACGCCTGTGTAATAATGAGCATGAGTGGTGCCTGGCTGGGGTCTCCCTCACAGCCCTTCTTACTCAGGACTGAGCACATGGAATATCCATTCCTCCTCCACACAGGGAAGATCTACATTCTGTAGAGTTAAAGCAGTGGCCACCTTATTTTTGCTAGAATTTCTATTTATCATTATTTTTCCTCTTGAAGTCAGCTCCAAATCCTCTGGCTTCAATAAAACAACTCACTTCTAACATTTTCTTTAGTGTTGAGCCATTGTTCATGCTCAATTAAGGATGATGACGAATAATGCAACCAACAGTAATTAGTAGCTTGAAAGTAAATGATGGCTGAAAAAACGGTAGGGAACTTCCCAGGAGAGTTTTATTTCTATTTTGACTAGCCTTATGAAAAATGAAGCGGAAGCATCATCCACCTGGGATGGAATGAGGCTGGACAAATAGCAAGAATAGATGACAGTGGGGGATTCTGCAATAGTGAGGTAATGAGCTGAAATGCCCAATGGTTTTTCATCCTATTTAATTTCAAAGGTTTAATTTTCACCCTTACCAAATGATGATTATTACATCCCCTCCTGAACACAGCATTGACCTAGATCCTACCACCTAGAAGATATTATGCAAGCAAGCATTTTGAATTTCTGTTGCTTATATTTATAAAAAAAAAAATAGTACGCGGCAAAATGCTCTTAATAGAGCATGACCTTGCTTCTCTGCCTTTGGCCCTGCTGTCTCCTGTGATTGGAACACCCTGCGCTCTTCCGCTCATGCTGTTCTTCAGATCCTTCCTACTCAGGCCCCTGCCCTTCTGGAAGCCTTCATGAATCTTTCATCTCCCAAGGAATTGTTTCTTCCTCTGAGTTCTCAGAGTACTTTTTGTGCTTCCACTCCCAGCAAATAATTAACATTTTTTTAATTTAAAAATATTTTTTAGAAAAGTCTAGTATAATTTATGTACAATAAAATGTATGTACCTTGAGTGTACAGTTTGATGAATTTTAAATATAACCAGCACTCAAATCAAGATCTAGAACATTTCCAGAAGGCTCCCTGAGCACTATTCTATCCTCTAATACCATAGACTAGATTTGACTGGTTTTGATCTTCATATAAATCAGTGGCTCTCATCTGAAAGTGGTTTTATCCCCAGGAGGAAATTTGGCAAATTCTGGAAACATTTTTGGTTGTCAGAATGGGCCTTGGGGGTGGGGGTGCTATTGGCATCTGATAGATAGAGACCAGGGGTGCTGCTAACATCCTGCAATGTACACGAAAATGCCACATCAAAGGATTCTCTCATTCAGAATGTCAACAGACCTGAGGTTGAGAAACCTTCATATAGATAAAATCATAAAAAGTACATACTCTTTTGTCTGACTTCTTTTACTCATTATTACATTTGTGAGAATCATCTAACTTGCTACGTACATCAGTAGTCCTTATTTATTGCTGTGTATTTTACTGTATGGTAAATGAGCATACAAAAATCTTTATTTATTCATTCTACTGTTGATAGAAATCCTAAAGTCATTTTTTAATCAGACATTTAAAGTAGCTATTTTATTGGTAGATATTTGTATACACTAGATTGAAGGAAGTCAGAATGAAAAAGTGGTTAAGAGGTTAGTTTGCATGCCAGACTATCTAGGTCCACCCCTTGGCTTCATCTGGTTTTAGCCATAGGACCTTGGTGGCAAGGTACTTAGTCTCTCTGGGCCTCAAGTCCCTAGTCAGTACAATGGAATAATGAGATAAAAGAGCCTATTTATAGGGTTGTTAAGAGGATTAAATAAGTCACCATATTTAAAGTGCTTAGAATAGAGCTGAACTCATTGTAAGTGTGGAAAAAAAATTGGGCTATGTGCCTACCTAGCTCACTGAGCTTAGTTACTGGTCAACAATGTTTTATGTAATAAACAATTACTGGGAAGATGGGGAAAAAAGGAATAATTAATTTTTGAACCTTTTTGAAAGCTTCAAAAGGCACTGGTGTTTAGCAAAGGGTCTCTAAGGAACTATATCCATCTCAAATTGGAGCTATCTCTGATAATAAAAAGACCTGTAGACAAATTGTTGGATACATCTTAAAATAACAAAATTTAGGGATTTTAAAGAAACTACTCTAATGGGAAGAAAAATTCAATGTCAAGATTTTACATCTATTTTAAACTAATCTAGAACTTTAGTCATGAATTTTAAGAAACCTCCAGGTACAACAAAAGGTGATTAAAAATAAATGTTCTAATTCTTCTTGATGATGAGAAATAATAGCACATGGCAGGGGGAAATGGCCCAAACTATTGAAGATATGTATCAAAGGTTTTGAAAAAAATTAGATTGAAAGAAGCATAAATAATTTGCCTGGTTGAAATAGGAGTTAATTGGGTGATGTTATGATTATTTATTATTATTATTATTAGAGATGGGTTCTCACCCTGTCACCCAGGCTGAAGTGCAGTAGTAGGATCATGGCTCACTGCAATCTTGGACTCCTGGGCTTAAAGTGATACTCTTGCCGCAGCCTTCCAAGTTGTGGGACTGCAGGTGCCTGCCACAATGCTCAGCTAATTTTGAGTGACATCGTTAAATCCACTTGAAGATTGTTTTTTAAATAACTTTTTGAGGTAAATAGTTCCCCTTTATGTGTTACCTATATCCAGATACAAAATTGCTTGGCCATATAACAAACCTTTTTGGCTGAGTATATTGATAGTAATTCTGTTAAATAAGACTATGTAGATGGTCAAACCTGGTTCTGAGAAACAATTCAGTGTACGTTACAGATTGTTTGAATATAAAGGGTTTGCTTCATTATCATATAATGCTTGTGTGAATGTTGGTAGTGGTAACTCACCCTCATTGTCTAATTGTGGAAGGGATCTGGCACTTGGTGGAAAAGATGAACTTAGTGCATATTGTCTGCTGTATATAAATTCTGGAAGCAACTTCTAGCTATTGTCTCTCTGTTTAATTTTTCCTAGAGAAGAGCTTCTTTATCATGGAAACCTGGGGATATGGCTTTTTTCACTTGTTAAGAAACAGGGGGCCAGGTGTGGTGACTCACGTCTGTAATCCCAGCACTTTGGGAGGCTGAGGTGGAAGGATCACTTGAGGTCAGGAGTTCAAGACCAGCCTGGGCAATATGGCAAAACCCAGTTTCTATTAAAAATATAAAAATTAGTTGGGGATGGTGGCACATACCTGTAGTCCCAGCTACTTGGGAGGCTGAGGCAGGAGGATTGCTTGAACCTGGGAGATAGAGGGTGCAGTGTACTATCATCACACCACTGCACTCCAGCCTGGGCGACAGAGTGAGCCTCTGTCTCAAAAAAAATAAAAATAACAAGAATAAAAGAAATAAGGATAGCTTATGAACTTTGTTCATTCAGTATTGAATTCATGGGTTGTAATATCATCTCTGAGCAAAGCTAGAATCTTGATAAAAAGTCTTTTCTGTAGGTGTCTGTATGTATCACCCAGCTGGAAGGTAAGTCCACTTTTGCCTACGGGACCTAGTGACAATGTTTAAATGATGCAGACATTTAGATAGTGGGCTGTTGTGCTGAGATAGCCAGGTTACTCGTAGGCAGGAGTACCTGACCTGGTGGAGTGAGGTTATTCCAGCTGAGTGTTTCACAGAGGCCCCTGCACACTGGGTGCAGCAGTGACCCCTGCGTGTGTCCCTGACTGCAAAACTGTTAATGTGGTCTCCTTTTGGCTCACACAGTTCTTCCTCAATGAACAACTGTATAGCAAGTCAAAAGACTTCTAAGAAAAATGTAGACTATATTACAACCGTGTGTTCTTACGGAGAAACCACAACTTCTTATTTGGTATGTGGTAAAAATTAGGAGGAGAGAGACTGTATTATATAATCCCACTAGTGAAAATATTTTTTGAGAAACATTCCCCAGTGTCACTGAATCAATGACACAGGTAAATTGGGAAAAACTTGTGGGAGTCACTTGCTGTGGCTTTTGCGACGGGTAAGAGCAGAGCAGAAAGTTATTGCCTTCTGACATAGAGATTTGACATACATTTTCTTCCCCCAAGTCATGACAAGACTGTTAAAGAGAGAACTGACAGTAAGCCACAGTACAGCTGAAGCTGAGGTGTCTTCCCAGCTGAGGTTTGATTAGGAGGACAGCCAGCAAATGTGACCGAGTTTTATTTCACAGAAGAAAGAACAGAGCAACAATGAAGACACAAAAGGAAAACGAGGTCAATGAGCTTTCCCTTAAATAAAAAAAAAAAGACTGGTTTCAAGTAGACAACGTCGTTAAAGATTTTCATGTCAAATCCGCACTGTAATTTACCCTGGAAGATTGAGGAAAAATAGTCATTGATTCATTTATTCTTTTTTCATATATCTCTATTGAGTGCTATTACCATCAAAGCTGAACTTACTTTGATTTGCTTGATGCGTCTAAACATTGTGAATGTCAGGTTCTCCTGAGGAAAATCCTTAGCCTCCAGAGGTTGGAAGCCAACAAGGTTTGCACATGCCCAGCCTGCAGGCGCACTTAGAAGGTGGTGTCTTGCAATGAAGGTGCATCTCTGAGCAGCGTTCATCAATCTTACAGACATTTATGAGCCAGCAGGCCCGGTGTATAGCTCTGAACTCCTCTCTCTCTCTATCTCTCTCTCTATCTCTCTCTCTCTCTCTCTCTCTCTCTCTCTCCCTCCCCCCGCACCCCAGCTTCAGGCACATTGACCAGCCTCTTGCATGAAAAGGGCTCACTATGAAGTGAACAGCAGCTTCTTCCAGCAGTGTTTGCAGTCTTTTCTTCTGACAAGCCAATGGATCCTCTATGGGGAAAGGGTGGAAAGAGGTGGGCTCGGCCCTTTAATGCAGCAATGGATAGAGATAGTTGATTTATCTAAGTAATTTAAGAACGCTGAGTCCTTGCACGTCACTCCCTGCAACTCGCTCGTCTCAAACATCACACATTATACCAATCCCAATGTATTTCTTATTTATTTATTTATTTATTTTTTGAGATGGAGTTTTGCTCCTGTTGCCCAGGCTGGAGTGCAATGGCACGATCTCGGCTCACGGCAACCTCTGCCTCCCAGGTTCAAGGGATTCTCCTGCCTCAGCCTCTCTAGTAACTGGGATTACAGGCATGTACCACCAAGCCTGGCTAATTTTGTATTTTTACTAAAGATGGGGTTTCTCCATGTTGGTCAGGCTGGTCTCGAATTCCCAACCTCAGGTGATCCACCTGCCTTGGCCTCCCAAAGTGCTGGGATTACAGACGTGAGACACTGCGCCTGGCTCCCAGTGCATTTCTAACACTTCTTATGATAATAAAGCATCAATCCTTGTGAAGATTAGCTTATTCCCACATTCATCATATCACGCTACTCACACTAAATTATTTCAAAATAAATCACCATAAAGGTAATACAGACCTACTATGTCCCAGGCATTGTTTTGGAGATTTATAAATAAATAAAGTTGTGCTCTCATGAGACTTACATAAAAGTTACATGTTATTTAATTGATACGTAACTTAAGGTTAGGTAGTGAGAAAGCTATGAGGAAAAATGAAGTAGATAAGAGAACAGAGAGGAGTGAGTGAGGGTGCTCTCTTGGATAGGGGTCAGGAAAGACCAGTGTTGAGGGATGCAATAGAGCAGGATTGGAGTGAAGAGAATCATGGATATCTGGGCGTGGGGTCTGCTCTGGAAGAGGAAATAGAAAATGCTCTAAGGTCTGGTGGTTCGGGATGTTTTAGGAACGAGAGAGCCCATTGGGCTAGATAGAGCACAGTGAACAAGTCAGGGCTGAATCTGGTAGACCTGGGAGACTGAGTTCTAGGCTTTGAATCTGATTCAAAATGTAACCAGGGGCCTTGAAGGGCTTTGGAGAGAAAAGTAAGACAGTCAGGGGTACCTTTTAAAAGTCCACAAGAAAGTGTAATTTCTTTACATGACTGTCCCAAGATTACATCTACTTTCTGGCAGGCTTATCTACAAATAATTTTTGGTGGTATATTCAGAGCCCAATTCCCAGTTATTCACAAAAATAGCATTATTTGCAGGGAGGGTACCATGGCATTTTTGAACTCTCATATCATTTTTAGAAAAACCCTGTGAGCAAGCCTACTCACATTTTATTGAGTTGGTATGTGCTTGCAATTGACTGGTTTGTGTATATTTCCTTCATTTTTTCAGCTACTTTGCAAAGTAAACCTCACCATTGCCTGTTTGGTAAGTGAGAAAACAGAGGCCAAGAAAGATTAAGTGACTTGGCCAAGGTGACGCCATCAGTAGAATGGAGCTGAAACCTTGACACAAGTTTGCCTCAGTCCAAACCTGGAGCCCTTCTTACTTCACGACAGGACTTACGCTATTATTACTCATATTTAATCAAGAAATGAAGTAATTTACTCAACGTCCACTGGCCAGTGCTCTTCCTACTTACAGCTGCCCCTAGGAAAATTAACAGGCTCAAATGAACTTGTTTGGAGGTGTTTTCAGACTCTTGTGACAGAACTAGGGCAAGAGTTTATTGTATATTGCTTTCAGTGTTCTGGACACATTATCATTTCTTCTGCTAATGCTAATGCCATGGATATAACTTGTAGATGAGTAAAAACTAGAATGAATGGATGCCTAGTGATTCTTCAGTGCATTTCAAGTATAGACAAAGATGGCAAGGCATTGTAAACGATGTTGTTTAATTAATTTCCCATAGAAGGTTGTCCTAGAGAGTCATGGAATGTAGCAGCTCCATGGAGAACAAAACTCCACAATCATATGAAGGAGGGACGGGGTTTGCTTTAGCTCAGTTTTAGTTTAGCAATTTGTACCAGCCATTCCATTCCAAATGGAATCTCCTTTACTGAAAATTCATGAGAAGAGAGACCTTGTCTATGCAGTGGATTTCATCTTTGGTGCTCAACCCTGTCTTTGCTGCTGTGTGCAGCATGTGCAGCTCACCTTGGGAGAGCTGGGCAGCCCTCAGAGCCCAAGGAATAAAGCTCGTGTTTCTTGTCATTTTTAGGATTTTTAATAGTGGCTTTATTCTTACCCCACAGTCACCTCTCTTGGCTGAATACTGACAGAATCTACTGTAGTTTCCCGGAAATTCTAAATTAAAAAGTTACTTTGGATGTGGAATCGTCATAGACTTCTGAGTAGAGTGTGAAACAGTAGAACCATTTTTGAAATCAGTTTGGCAGTGTTTTAAATGGTAAACATACACATACCATATGACCTAGCTATTCCATTCACGGGTATTTAGTTAAGAGAAATGGAAACATATGTCCCTCAACACAAATATTCATAGAAGCTTTACTGCCCCAAACTGAAAAAAACGTAAATAGATTAAAAGATGTTGGTACACTCATACAATAGAATACTACTCAGCAAATAAAATAGAATGAACCATTGATAAAACCACATGAATGAGATATAAATGTTATTATGCTAAGCAAAAGAAGCCAAACACAAATGACTGCATTTATGTGAAATTCTAGAAAATACAGACTAATGGATAGCAACGGAAAGTAGATCAGTGGTTGTCTAGTTGTGGAAACAGAGACTGGGTATGGACTACTCTGGGCTTGAGGGAACTTTATTTCTTTTTCTTTTTTGAGACAGTCTTGCTCTGTCACTCAAGCTGAAATGCAGTGGCATGATCTCAGCTCACTGCAGCCTTGTCTTCCTGGACTCAAATGATCCTCTTACCTCAGCTTCCCAAGTAGCTCGGACCATGGGCACACGTCACCATACTCAACAATTTTTTTTTTTTTTTGTATTTTTTGTAGAGACAGATTTTACCATGTTGCCTAAGCTGGTTTCCTGGGCTCAAATGATCCACCTGTGACATGGTAAAAGCCCCATAAAACTGCATACCTCAACCATACCACGGCTTTCTGTTGAAACTGCTCTCTATAACCCAAATGTGAATAAGTAATTAAGGACTGTAATTTCCACCCTACCCAGACAATGTGTAAACAAATGCTTATCTTGACTTTTGTGAACCACTTAAGTAACAATCAGAATGTCAAAAGTCCCCTGGCCCTCGATATGTCCGGAGCCCCTCACCCTCATCTTCGCCCAGGAATCCACTGGAATATCCAGAGCCTCTCACCCTCATCTCCACCCAGGAGGTGATTTACAGAATCCACTAGCCCTCAGAACGTCTGAAGCCCCTCACCCCCACCCCTGCCCCTCACCCTCACTCCCGAGGTGGTTTTACGGGTATAAAAGGTCTTGACACCCTCCTTTCTGGGCCATGGGTTGGAGAGACGCGAGTCCTCCGTGGCAACCGGCAATAAAGACCCTGCAATTTGGCATACTTTTGTCTTGGTGTTGACTTTCTATGCTCGGGCCAGTACAACACGCCCACCTCAGCTTCCCCAAGGGGTGGAATTATAGGCGTGACCCATCACACCAGGTCAAGGTCACACACACACACATTATTTTTTGATAAAATTTGTCCAACTGTACACTTAAAATGAATGAGGCTTATTATATCTAAATTATGTGTCATGCTGGTCTCAGTGGCCCACACCTGTAATCCCAGCACTTTGGCAGGCCGAGGGGGCAGATCACCTGAGGTCAGGAGTTTGAGACCAGCCTGGCCAACATGGTGAAACTCTGTCCCTACTAAAAATACAAAAATTAGCCAGCTGTGGTGGTGGGTGCCTGTGGTCCCAGCTGCTTGGGAGGTTGAGGCATCAGAATCGCTTGAACCACGGAGATGGAGGTTGCAGGGAGCCGAGATAGCGCCACTGCACTCCACCCTGGGAGACAGAATAAGACTCTCTCTTTCTCAAAAAAAAAGTCAAAAAAGTTGATTTTTAAAAATAAGTTATGTTAAATACCTTCTTTGTATTGCCTTGAATGTCTGAATCCCCCATCTCCCTTTGTCCAGTAATTCACTGGCTCCTCTTTTTGTATCTGGAAGCTTCAAAATGGTTATGATCAAGCTGAAGTCTACCTGCTTTCTTCCTATATTTTATCAGTAGAGGAGTAATGGAAATATATGGGCAAAGGTCTGTATTCTGCTGATGGGTTGGCCTTTAAGAATGAATTCCATTTTAAGCATAGGTTCTACCTTATGCTTTCTGACCCTTCAGCATCATATACAGATTTAAACAGATAGGGATGGGGTTTGCAAATGAACAGAGGAAGGAAAACATTTAAAATGGGGTGAACCATGGCTCCTGCCATTCCATTCTATGAGTGACTATTACAGGAGGAGCCAGAGATGGGAGTGATGAAAACTGTTACCTCAGGCCTCCTGCGGTGAGTATCTCACTACTTTTAAAAGACTGTAGTACTTTTAAAGATACCTGGTTTTCATACAACGTGTCTCCCTAAACACAAGCCAATTACTTACCTGGTGTAATAACATTGAGGAAACATTATGTTTCCGTGCCAGAAAATTTAGAGTAATTTATTCTATCTTTTATCAGAAGAAGCTGCAAACTTCTCAAAAAGAGAAATTTGGGTTCAGTTCCAGGAAGGTAGGAGTATGGGAGCCAGCCTCTAGGATGGCCCCTACTGGCCCTGCCTCCTGGTGCTCCTTCTGCTGAATGGAGCTCCCCCAGGGCTTTTGCACAGAATCAGGTTGTACAACACCGACCAACAGAAAATGGCAGAAATGATGGTGTATGTGTGATTTAGGAGACTAAGTCACAGAAAACATGGCCACTTTTGTTTGCTTTCTCTTGGATCAGTTGCTGTGAGGGAAGCTGACACTCAAGCATCCCATAGAAACATTTAAATGTCAAGGAAGTGAGGGCTCCAACTTGCTAGCTCAGGTAAGTCGTCTTGGAAGCAGATCTTCCAGCTCTTCGGGGATCAGGATAACTTGCCATCCTGGCTGCCACGTTAACAACAGCCTCATGAAAAATTCCAAGCTAGAACACCCCGCTGAATTTTTCCCAAATTGATGACCCACAGAAACTGTGAGGTGATAAATGATTAACTTAAGCCATTAAATTTTGAAGTAGTCTGTCATTCGGCAATGGATAATGAACACAATTAGAGTCCTGAGGACTCTTGGGGACTGTCTGGCAACGGACTCCCACCAACCCTTTTTTTTCCTTTTTTGTTTTTAGATGGAAGTCTCACTCTGTTGCCCAGGCTGGAGTGCAGTGGCACAATCTCAGCTCACTGCAACCTCCACCTCCCAGATTTAAGTGATTCTCCTGCCTCAGCCTCTTGAGTAGCTGGGATTATAGGTGTGTGCCACCAAATCTGGCTAATTTTTGTATTTTTGGTAGAGATGGGGTTTTGCCTTGTTGGCCAGGCTTATCTTGAACTCCTGGTCTCAAGTGATCCTCCTGCTTTGGCCTCCCAAAGTGCTGGGATTATAGGCATGAGCCACCGTACCCGGCCTACAACCAACTGTCGTATAAATAAAAGCATCCAGTCTGAGTGCAATTATGATTGTCATAATTACAGAAACTTCAGGCAAAGCTTCAGGCATAGTTCATGTATTGTCTCATTTAATTCGTATAACAGTGTTATAAGGTACATATTCCTTATTACCCCATTTTGCAGATGAGGAAAAAGTGTAGCGCAGAAAATTCCAAGGTCACTCAGGTAGGACTGACTGACTGCAAGGCCCACAATCTTAACCTTGAACGGAATACAGTCTCACTGTCTGACATGATTTTCACTCTAGTTATTTCACATTCTATTTTATGTGAGATTTCAATTAGTTTTTATTTTTCTCTAAATGAGATACAAAGTGAATTATAGGCACATAGCTATTTCCTATCCCCATTGCCTGAAATTCCAGCAACATGACAGACTAAATTTCTGTGAAATCTGAGCTCTTAGTGCATTGTATCTGTGATACATGTAATGATTTTCCTAGTAAAACAAACCAGGTAAGGGGAAACATATTTCTTCTCTTCTGGTTTTTAGTTAAGTGGCCTAAAAATAACTTTACTTATGCTAAGTAGAAAGATGTTTTTGAGAAATTATCATTTCAATGTGTTCTCAAAACTTTAGAATATCAGTCAAAAAGCCTTAGTTTGACACTAGAAAGTAGAATTCATCACACAGTCAGAAAGAAGTTCTTTTTTATGTCTTAAACAAATGCAGCAATTGATTTATTCTTTTTTTTTTTTTTTTTTTTTTTTGAGAGAGACTATACTATAGCCTCCACCTCCTGGGATCAGCAATCCTCCCACCTCAGTCTCCCAAGTAGCTGGGACTACAGGCATACGCCACTGTACCTGGCTAGTATTTTGCGTTTTTTGTGGAGGTGAGGTTTCTCCATGTTTCTCGGGCTGGTCTTGATCTCCTGGGCTCAGGGGATTCTCCTGCCCCAGCCTCTCCAAAGTGCTGGAATTACCATGTCAGGATGATTTGTTCTTTAATTACTAAATCTTCTCCATAATGTTTGCTTTATTTTATTCATAATAAATACCTTTGTTGAACACTAACATAGCTGAACTGTACAAATATGCTTTCAGTACATAATTTAAAAAATTCTTCATAAATAACTATGAAATAAACACTAATGCTATCCTCATTTGACAAATGATGAGAAAAATGATGGGCAAGGAAATAATGGCCTTGCCCAGTGACACCCAGTTTCTAAGTGGCAGACTTGGGATTTGAACCCAGGTCTGCCTAAGCCCAAAGCCTATGCTTTTTTCTACCATTGCTCCTGTGTTACTCTAAAAGAATTGACAAAAAGTATTAAACATACAAGGACCAATGTTTAAATACAGTAGAAACCTATTACAAATAGCTTTGGGGTTCAGATATAATTGTTGAGATGAAGGATTTCTATGTCAGAGCATAAAAATGTACATACTTGGCCACAGCAAAACCAGCAACATGGAACCAGTTCTGTTATACCAAGAGTTTTAGGGTGCTTTTCCACTTTATTTTAAAAAGTGAAAGAACGCTGTAATATGTAGACTTCCTCAGTCACCAGATGCAGCTCAGGCTGTTATTCACCTATCTGCTTTTTGTTTGTAAAAACTAATTCTCAGTCAGATGAAGTACATATATAGCCATAGATCTGCTTAATGGTAGAGTTAGGGCTGGAACGTTAGTTTTCAGGTGCCAAGGATGCTGATTTTTGCAGCATGCATATATCTTCTTTTAAAAGTATTTTAGACCTGGCACATAATAATTTTGAGTCAGTGTGTGCCTAATAGCATGCTCACCTTTTTAAAAAATATTGGAAACTAACAGCAACTTTAGAAGTAGACCTCACATAAGTCTCAATCTATTGTGATTTCTGCTATGACAGTCCTTCATTTTTTTTTAAATAAAGTAATTCTCTCGGAGTCTATAGTTACTAAATTCTGGGAGTAATAAACATAAATATTTATGGACGTGAAGAATAGTTTAGATTAGTTTTCTCAGACACAGACTTCAATGTCACTTTTTCCAACTCATCTCACATCATTTCATTTGAAGTTAATACTATTGATACGTGATGATTGCACACAAACTCAAGAGTCACCCTGAGGGTGATCATACTGGATTTCTTTCAGGAGAAAGGCCAGTGCAATTAACTTCATGGGTAAAACTTTCTTCATGAAATCCAGCTGTGACATATATACTTCAGATGGACTATATATACAATGAGAGAGCTCTTTTAGAAAAGAGCAAAGTAAAGGAGTTTGGTAAAACTTATCATGAAACTAGATTAGATCTAGACCCCAGATATACTGGGCAGAAGAAAGTAATGTGAATATCAATAATCTAAATAGGTCTTTTAAAGTCAGGAAAAATAAACATTAACTGGTAACCACTTATGCTTTTCCGACTTACGAAACTGCTCTAAGTCAGCTTTTCTCCTTCACTATTTATACATGTGTGAAATCAATAAACCCAGTTTAATCCGGTAAAACATACTTCTGACTCCTCATTTACAATAGGCACAAAGATCTTTCACACATGTACAAATAAATATTGAGCCTACAGAAACATAGCTTCCTGAATTGTGATTATGACATAACTTTGAAAAAAACTACAAGGTTTTCGCAATAGAATGTGAAATACACTGTGTACAAAGAATGAGCTCGAGGGTGGATCAGAAGGTGTTCCCACTGGACAGTGGTGTGTTTAGAAGTCAGGTTAATTAGTAATTAATTAACTAATTAATTAACATAGTTGTTTGTTTATAAACTACCTGCTCAGGCATGTGATACTACATATAACCAACCTGCAGTGGCACTGAAAATATTTCCGATTTGGCAGCTAACTCATTCATCCTGCTCAATCCTGCGTATTCCTCTTAAGATACTCAGGGAAATAGTGAAGAAGGTATCTCCTGAGTGTTCCACAACTCTGAGCAGTTGTAGGAAACCTAGCTAGCCCTCCCTTTGTGATCTGTGTATTCTTTGTGTTGGGCTTATGGATATGATGGAATTCATTTCAATGCAGAAAGAGAGGATGGGTCATATGGGTCAGGGTCCTGACGTCCTTCACGCCTCATTCCTGTATAATGGTAAAGACTGAAATGGGTTAATGATCTGCAACTAGTAACTAGCTATTTTAATTTTTATTGGCAAGAAAAGCAATAATCAAATGACTCCTATGGGGATGAATTATAATGATGTTAGCAATAAGCCTTCAAGTGAATTATACTAATTAATTTCCGTAGGTCAGCATTATCCATCACCTCCATCATAAAAGGCAGGGAAGCCTCAATCAAGAGAAGCAAAGTTGCATTTCAAAAGCTTTTGAGTGGGCATCCAGGGATTGGAATTTGTAGCTTTGCATTCCAAATGGCATGTTGAATTTAGAGAATTAGGACAATGCCCAATGAGTTTACTCTCTTCCTTCTCTACAGGGGTTGGGCACAGGGGAGATGGGGCACAAGTGCTTGGAGAGCCAGGTGGGGATGTTGTTAGTGCTGTCCTGGCAGCACTTGTGCCGCAAATAAACAAACTTCACATCAAAAGACTCTCTAGTGTGCAACTTTGGAGGCATGAAATTCACACACACAATGGTGATTCAATAGGCTACTACTGCCCAGTAGGACCACTCTTTAAAAATTAAAATAAGATTGAGTTTTCTATAAGAGGAAGCAGCTCTGCCCTAGAAATTGGCTCTATCCAGCTTTCTGAATAAGAGCTAATGCAAGTCTTTTGTGAATATATTTTTCACGGTATTGTCTTACCTTAGTGCAAATGGGTAAACAAACAAACAAAACAAACAAAAAATCAAACCAAAAATCCCAGATTGCATGGGAGAGAAAATGTGGGAGTTTACTCTTTTTGTTACATGTGTCTTTATTTACTTTCATTGTACATATTTAAGGTGTACAACATGTTTTGATATACGTAGTGAAATGCTTACTACAGTCAAGCCAATTAATAAATCCATTGTCTCACAGAGTTACCCATCCCTTTCTGTGGTAAGCCACCTAAATTTCCAGTATACAACACAATATGATTGACTATAGTTCTCACGCTGTACACCAGATCACTAGACTTACTCATCCTACGTAACTGCAACTTTGTGGCCTTGGACCTGTATTTCCCCATGACCTCACATTTCTCCCTCAGCAACCTCCCCCAAACTCTCCCTCCTGTCTTTGGTAACCACCATTTCACATTCTTTTTCTGCATATCAACTTTTAAAAATATTCTACATATAAGTGAGTTCATGCAGTATTTGTCTTTCTGTGCCTGGATTATTTCAGTTAGCATGCTCTCCAGGTTTGTCTCTGTTGCGGTAAATGAGAAGATTGCCTCTTTTGTTAAGGCTGAATAATATTTCATTGTATAGGTACAACACGTTTCTTTATCCATTCACCTACTGACAGACATTTAGGTTGTTTCTATATCTTGTTTTGTGGATAATGCTCAATGAATACAGGAGTTCAGATAACTCTGTAACATACCAATTTCACTTCATTCGAGTATACTCAGAAGAGATTGCTGGGTTATATGGCAGTTCTATTTTCAATTTTTTGAGGAACCTTTATATTATTTTCCATAATGGCTGTACCAATTTACATTTCCACCAACAGTGTATGAGGGTTTCTTCTTCCCCATACCCTCACCAACACTTGTTATTCCTTGTCTTTTTGGTAATAGCCATCCTAACAGGTGAGAAGTAATATCTTGTGGTTTTTATTTGTATTTCTCTAATAACAAGGGATGTTAAGCATTTCTTTATATACTTATTGGCCATTTATATGTCTTCTTTGGTGAAATATCTATTCAGGTCCTTTGCCCATTTTAAAATTTGTTTTTGATTTTTTTTTGTATGAGTTTCCTTTATATTTTGGATATTATCTCCTTGTCAGATATGTGGTTTGCAAATATTTTCTCTCAGTCTGTAGACTACTTTTCCATTTTGTTGATTGTTTCCTTGGCTATGCAGAGTTTTAGTTTGAGGTATTAGTTCCATTTGTTTATCTTTGCTTTTTTTCTTTTTTCATTTGCCTGAGTTTTTTTGTGTGATATCCAGGAAATTATTGTCAAGGCCAATGTCAAGGAACTTTCTTTTTAGGTTTCCTCCTAGAAGTTTTACAGTTTTATGTCTTTCAGTTTTCCCCCATTGATTATGATGTTACCTGTGAGCATTTCATAATGGTTTTTATTATGTTGAGGAAATTTCCTTCTGTATTTAAATTATTGAGAGCTTTTATCAAGAAAGAATCTGAACTTGACCAAATGTTTTTTTTTCATCTATTGAGATGATTTTGGGGCTTTTGTCTTTTTTGTCACTGTGGTATATGACATTGATTAATTAGGTTATGTTTAATCAACTTTGCATCCCAGGGATAAATCCCACTTGGTTGTGAGTAGCCTCCCTGAGTTGAGCTCAGCGCTGGTGAAAACTGCAAGGATCCCCAGTGGTGAAGACTTCAGGTATCTGCAGGGGTGATGAGGACAGCTGGGGCCCTCCAGCTCACTGTTTCCCCTCAGGGGCACATTCCTCTAGGTTCCAAGCTGATGGTGACTGGGGTATGGGGTGGTACAGACAAGGTGTTTCCTACCTTATTCTATGCAGCCATCCTTGGTTTCTGTGCACCACAGGGTTTCTGCTGCTCCTTTGCTATACTCTAGAACTCCTCCTTCACTATTTTTGTTGACATATAGTTGTTTCTTCTTTGTTTCTATGAGGGAGGAGAACAATGGGACCTTCTGGCCCACTATCGCATCGATGTTACTCCATTGGAGTTTATTCTTAAGGTGGGAAGACATCAACCGTTCAGTCTTGATAATCCAAGACAGAATGTACAGTCACATTATCAGTTTTCTGCCATTTTATAGGGTAAATTTGCTTATACAATTTACTTGAACAAGATGAAAAATTGCTAATACTAGAAGTCTTTTACGTTGCATTACTTCAGGAACTCAACTTTCAGCCTTCTTGGCACTATGACAAATACACTTGTGACCACAGCAGCATATTGTATTTAAAATGTTGTACTCTTTCCAAACTCAAGGCTTCTGTATTTAGACACTTACCCCACTTCAGCTAGGGAATTTGAAACAATTTCCTATGAACAGTATAACAAACGCATATGTCAAAATCTTGTTCCTTGCTCCTAGGCATTCTAGCATTTGGAGTTTGGTAGCATTTAATAGTTTCCTCGGTGACCATTAGCTTTGCATGAAGAATAACACTTGATGTTACATGTTACAATCTATTATAAAATAAAGGCATATAATTCATGGCTAAGTTGACTCTCTGTTTTGATAATACAGCTGCTGGTTTGGACAGCTGATTTGAACTTTTGCATATGATATTCGGATTGAAGCAGTTATTTCCTCTTATGTAAAACTTTGATCAACTCTACCTGGGGCACTGATCAATTTTAGCACTTTTTTTTGTTTCTCTACAACTGCAGTCTTTTTGGATTGCTGTCAAAGCTGGCTCTCCTGCAATCCTAAGGGCTATATTCAAGGTCATGTGACTGTTTACTGTTTCAATAAAAAGGAACTTATAAATGCAAAATGCTACTCACTATTTATTCATCTCATGTATTCATTCAATGTTCGTTGGCTTACTGTGGTGTTTGCTTAATATGTATTCCACAGCACATCTTTTGTTTCTGCAAAACTGCACATTTTATCATTTTTGCATCTGACACTGACTTTCTTCTAGGGAAATATTCTAATAATAAAGGAAAAAAGAAAGGCTATGATGAGGAGCTACCAACCCTTGCAAATTTGCTTAACTTGCTGAAAAGGCAGGGAGATTTGACCTTCAATAGTGAGAAATCCCACAGCAAAAAGTGTTAAACCATAGTTCATTGCCACATCTTATTACTATACTTTCTAGTTATCTTGGTTATTTTCACTTTAAGTTCCTTATTATCTAACAGATATATGTCATGGTTTACATGAAACCTCAAACAACCGTGGGGAAACCAACATATTTATTCTGCTTTTCCCTCTTGAGAGACTGTGAATAATAATTTTAAGATTAGTTCCTTATTTCTTCTTTAGAAGATTTTGGTTAGAATATTTAAATAGCAATGTGTGTAGGCCTGGCAGCGTATACTCACACCTATAATCCAAACACTTTGGGAGACCAAGGTGGGAGAAAAGGATCAATTGAAGCAGGGAGCTTGAGACCAGCCTGGACAATAAAGCAAGATCCATTTCTACAAAAAATAGTAAGTAGAATTAGCTGGATGAGACACTGTGGGTCTATAGTTCCAGCTACTTGAGAGACTGAGGCAGGAGGATCCCTTGAGCCGAGGAGTTCGAAGTTACAGTGAGCTATGATTGTGCTACTACACTTCAGCCTGTACAAGAGAGCAAGACCCTGTCTCTAAAAGATTAAAAAAAAAAAAAACAATGTCTCTAAATTCAACAATGTCAGGACTGCATTTGGACAGGTCCGCCCATTAATTCACCTAGTCAAACCCCATAGATTTGAAGTTCTATTCCAACCCAGGTTTCAGTATACAATTTGGAACAAAGGCAGATCTCAGTTTGAGTCTGGCTCCACTACTACTGAGGTGGATGAAATTAACAAATCATTATCCTCTCTGAGCATTCATTTCCTCATCAAAATGCAGGCGAAAGTGCCCACCTTGAAGGGCTGTTGTCTGTATGTATGTAATATAAGAGACCTAGTAAATGTTGATCCCTTTTCCACTTTCTTTTGCTCTTAAAGAGGATAAAGTATGTTTTTTTTCTTGTTCATTCACATCTCTGAAATGGAGCTATTATAGTGACATCTGTTGAAATTTTTAAGCAGTAAAAAGGTAAAGATAGACGTCCTGTCTTTTCCAAAACTAATGCCACTGGTCAAATCAAATGGACACAAGGCATCTTCAATTATTTTGACTCCAAGAGACCAAAGACCAGGACTTATACCTGGATCCTCCCAGTAACTAGCTGGGGGACTTTAACCTTTCCAAGACTTCTTTTCTTCCTTTAGAAAATACGGCTTATAATATGAGAAATTTCAGTAAAAGTGTCCTAAAGAGTTATGGAGATTAAATGAGAAAATGTCGATATCAAGTGCTTGGAATGTTTAGCACATACTAGAGGCTCAGACACACTCTCTACGATGTCACCAGCTGCTTTTCTTTTGGCCAAGATTCCCTGTTGGATTATAGTCTTGAATATCACAGACCGAGACCCAGTGACTCAATCTCATACAGTTTGGTCACATGGGTAAAGATATGGCCAAGACCAACAGTCACATTTATTATCTTTGTTCCACTCAGTTTAGTCCACTTTTGTTTTAAATACAACCTCTCAGCTTGAGTAAACGGTGGGTACCATGTCACATGTCTGATTTGAAGCGAGACCAACGATTGCTATACTTTTTGTTAGCACCTCTTGAATCTTTAGTTTGAATATCTCCAGGGCCTCACTGGGAAGCTGCTGCATTGCTCTGCAGGCACAGTGCAAGAGAGCCTAAAAGAGGAGTGAGGCTAGTGATGGAAGGTAAACCTTTTCTGTGTTGTAAGCATGTATCATCTCCAAAGGTAAATACCACTTGCAGTAAAGGAAGGACTGATAAGTTCATCTGCAGCAGAGGACAGAGTGGTGGCAGCATCCTGAGATCGGGGGACAGAGGAACCCCTGTTGTTCTTAAACAATGGACTGACAAGAGTGCTTATTTTTAACCATTTCCAGATGCATGCAACAAAGTCACAAGGGAGATTTATTTCTTTTACAGCAGAAGTCAATTGGGCATGACACTAATGTATCGTTTCAAGAAAAGTCTAACTCAACTAAATCAAGACTCAGTAGGAAATTTAAAGAGAGGCAATTTCTGTTATCGGTTTTAATGAATACCATTAAGTGATAACCAAAAAGAGAGAAGCAAAAAAGATTAGAGATTGCTCAGAAAACATCCTTCCCACTTTTCTAAATTATCATGACAACACAATCTTTAGCTGTGAAGTTAATTTCCTTCGTAATTACATTCTATTTAGAGGTGCGATTGCTTAGAAACACCCTCCTGGTGAGGAAGCTTTTTTTATTTTAGTGAGGGATGAAGAAGAAGGGGTTCCCTGTACCACGTGGCAAGTATTTCTTTTCCCTGCTTCACCCTTGGGCGCTTGTCAATGGCATGCCTTGGGAGTCCGTCCCATTCCAGTGGCTGCCTCTTATCCTGAAAGCAGTGGCAGAATTCACTTTAGAGAGACTCTCAGGAGAAGGCTTCATTGGCTGGAAGTGAACGGCACTTGTCTTAAATTCTAGGGGCTCTCTGAAGGCACTTACCTCTCCCCCTGTCCCTGGGACTGTATGAAGGAGGGTTAAATGGGCCATAGTGTCACTGTTGTAGTTATGTTGGTGAGAGAGCTGTGTACTTAGAAGAGAACTATTTTTTAGCTCAAAATGAACACTGGTCTTCTAAGGCTCCTTAGCATGCAGTTGAATCATTGCAAGCCTGATTCTACTATGACATGAATGAATGGATTTTAACATTTCCACTACCTAAATCCTTGTTTGCAATTATTTCTCTCACAGTCATTTGAGGGGAGAAAACAACAGTAGAAACAAGCCACAACCCAGACTAGCTGTCTTTGAGTTGGTCATGAGGTCTTTCACCCTAAGGACTGAAAACTAGGGCAAGATACTTTGTTGTGATGTAGGCCAATTTCCTATTTTCAAACTACAGGAAAAAAAATGAGGCCAGAGGATTCTGATAAATGATTCTAGGAGACGAATCCCAAGGCTCTCTCTCACATGTTTCATGCAAAACCAGAGAATGTTCACGACAGTCCCGAGTCCAGCTTGTGGAGGCGCTAATTCTATTACTGCCTCATCCAGGCACATTATTTTTGCTCATTAACGAGATGGCATCATAATGGAGCATGCAGCAGCCAGAGTGATTAGCAAAGCACCTCCTTCCATTCTTCAAAATGTCATCAACACACTGGTCAGGAAACAAACTCATTTTCTGACTCTGCCATGATTTGCAGGGTTTCAGGCACTGATGATAGCTTGTCTGCTTGGTTTAAAAGAGCTCCTGATATAACAGAACCTGACACTGTTTACTTCAGCCTATTATGCCTGCTGCATTCAGTGAATGCTTCACTGGAGAAGAAAAATCGAAAGAAAGCTATTCATTGTAATGCCAGCTGCTTTTTAAAAAAGGAAATCAATTTTTGCTTGAGCTCAGAATGTACTCTGCAGGTCCAGAGTGACCTACCACTTTTGATGTCAACAACAAAAGGATCTGCCTGAATTTTCCACAACAATCACCCAACAGCTCAAAGAACACTGAAAATCCTAGATTAGTTTCATTTTAGTTTATGTTCAAATTGGTATCCACTCATCCCAACAATATCACAAAATAGAAAGCCTTGGGTGACACAGCCCTTATACGTCAAGCTGTAGGAACTCTGGGCTTTGCCTTCTGTGCCGGGTTTTGTTATAAATTACTTGGCAGGACCATTTTATGATGGAAATAATTAGTTATGTTTAGTATTTATAGCTAGTATCATGATGCCTTTCTGCACTGCTAATTAATTATTTTATGGCCAGCATGTTTCAAATGCAATTAGTTAGGTATGGCAATGATCATAATATTTTGCATATTCATGACAACATTCTGCCTATTTACAGCAAAACTTGGGTGTCAAAATCAGTTATTTTCCTTTTGTTATTAGGCAGAATAATTACAGGAAACAATAACAATGGTGTCTTGCCTGTGAATAACATTTTACAACCGAGCACCTCCATTCATGTCACCCATGCATGTATCCGTGTGGTTTCTCACAGGGAAATGGAAACTCTATATGCCGACAGATTTTGGCTAGGTCTTTAGCTAGCTTGAAGGTCACCAACAGAGGCTTTTGCTCTTTTCACTTTGTAGTTGCAGTCTCATTTGGGCCATAGGGGCGAACTGGTTGCTAAAGAAGTATTGTGAAAGTGAATATTTCAGCTGCGTAAGGAAACAAAAGGGTCAGTTGCCACTTGGCTATTTTGAACAAAGCCCCCCAGTGTTTTCTTTATTATTAATACTATTATTTTGTATAGTAGGTGTGGAGGTGTCACTAAACAGCAGCAAAGCCTCCTTAGTTTTTCTGCATTGGAGGCCTCAGAAGACAGATTGAGTTATTGCTTAACCAGACTCTGTACCTAGCAAGCACACTGCCTTGTGTCGAACTATTGAGTGCTTCTTAAATCCTGAGAGTCTAGAAATAGTGTTGCCCTGTGAAGCCTGGGAATGTTCTCAATTAGCTTGCGGACAAGATCAATGACATATGCTCTCTTCCAGATCTGTGCCAATTTCTCTTGACTTTAAGCCTCCCCGACTAGCCATAATCCTCCATTTCCTTTTCCCCGTATGTCTTTGCAAAGTGCTGAAAATAGTAAAAATCAAGAAAAATACTGACCACTGAGGCCTGAGATCCAGCCATGAGTGTCCTTTTATGGTACATTCATAAGACCAGGCTGTGGGGGCCTGAAGAACAGGAGTGGGGAAATGAACCGATTACATATTTCCAGTTTTTGCTCCTCAAAGTCTAGACAACCAAGGGAAAAAAGTTTGAAAGTGAGAAGTCAAATTTAATTATAAAAAATGTGTGGTATATCCCTCTGTTCCAAGCTATATGCAAATGTGGACTCCACGACCTCAGATTGCCATATTTCTTCCTCTGAAGGACAAGAAAGTTTTCCTTTTACCTCCTTCAATTCTCTCCTGCTTTTAATTCAAGCCTATTTCCATTCATTGGGTTTGTTGCAGACATGAAGAGCAAACTGGCTTTGAAGTTAATAATCATTATTTTCTCATTTCTTGGGATAAAGGCAAAAAGAATCCCTTTAGCCTTCCCTCAGAAACCATTCTTCAGCCCTTTCATCATCTTTGTCACTTCTCTGAACTCAATCCAGGTTCACCACATCTGCACATTACAAGCGTGAGTTCTCAGTGTTCTTAAACATCACCCCAACTCCGTTCTCAAAAACATCTGCCAGCACTTGGGGCCAAGTCTAGAGTTAATCCTTCTGTTTTAACAGCTCTGATACAGGTTACAGACTGATTGTTTTGATGCCTTTAAACAAAACAAAACAAACCACAGGGAAGAGATATTTTGAAGGTGAGTGGCCAACTTTCAGAATGACAGTGTTTTCTTCTGACCTCAAAGATGGGCTGCCTTCCAATGGGAGCCTTGAAGCTTCAGCCAGGCCAAGGCATGGGGTCTAAAAATGACAGTGCAATGGAGAATACTATCAAGACGTGAGACCCAGTGGGGAGGCTGGAGTTCAGAGGGCCAGGCTGGGCTTTCTGAGACTACTGAATTCAATTCAGCAACTCATGGGACAGTTGTTAGTAAAATCCCAACTATTATTATTTTGGGAGCTTCTTCAGCATCTGTAAGACAAGCTAAAAAATAGAAAATGAATAGGGAGAAATTTTATAAGATGCAAGTGTTTTAGAGATGTACAGTATAGAGGCAGATGCCTTATAAATTATAATTAAGATATAAGATATCTTATAAAATTAACCAATCCTTGATAAGTAATGATCATTTGACTTACAGATTTACAGATTCTGCTCCAGTTAACACTTCTATTCCTAACTTAATATATCTAAGTTCCCACCATGTTCTCTTCCCCAACTTCTCCTTTCTAACACTCTCCCCATTTGTCCAAGGGCCTTTCTTACTCTTCGTTGGCATTAAGAAAAATTTAAAAGTGACTGATACCTGCTGGGGGTGAAATCGTTATAACTCATTTTTCTGTAAGAATCCATGCCAGCTCAGTCTCATTCTATAGCTTCAACTGTAGTAGCAGATGTTCCCTTACTGAGAGACATTCAAAATACAAACATATTGTAGTCCTGATGAGCTATTCATGTTGCTTTTGTCATCAAAGAGCAGCATAAAAAGAATAATGCCAGCGATGTGCCATTAGTAATTGAGAGCCTAATCAATTCCACATTGTAATTGCCCCTGTCATCTGTTTACACACCTTTCATCGGTTTACAATCATGCTCTTAAAAGGCTGGCTTGCCCCAGCCCTGCAGGTTGTGGAACATCTGTATTCCTGCTCTCTGAACGCAGCATAAAAGTTGTGTTGAAAAAGAAACATCAATAACATTTTACAAATGGATTTTGTGTTCATTTAATTCATAATTGTGAAATATTAATGTCAGGCATCACTTTCAGCCAAAACAGGGAGCTTTCTTGTGTTTGATTTGTATAAAACAGTTGATATATTTACACAACTAGAGGGATTTTAATATATGTATTATTAGTTTACATTAGACTAATGTAGTTTTGAAAAAATCGTGGGTAGTTATTGTCATCAAGTGGAATAATTTTACATATTTCTAGATAAGCTTAGTTTTTTAAAGGTTTCTTCTTTTCAATTATAATTTTCACACCTCTTATATTTCTAGAAACTTCACAGGCATCACTAATATATTTCCATGAAGATTGACTTGCAGCAGCCTTCTGTAGGGATTAGAGCTGACATCTGTGTAACAGTGCCTAAGAGAAAAAAGTATTAATATAGTTCCGCTATGTGACGATACACATTAGGATGTCATTAACAGACCAATTTCTGAAATAAAAACTGACACAACATTGGGCATTTTGATCTTGGGTTTGATCCAGCAATATGATCTGGAATCAAGACAAGATTGCTGAAGAACTACAAACAACCGAGGCAAGAGAGAACCTTCTTTTTTTCTTTAAACTCTTTAGGCATGTAATATGAATAAATTTAGAGAAGGCAGTATGTAGCTTTTCTGGTTTTCCTGCTTTCACTCCTAACCATTTTCACCAGGCAAACCCCTTACCCCCAAATCTATTTTTCATTTTTCTTGGGAATGAATGGATAAAAGGCAGAAAACGCACCCACAATTTCATACTTTATTTGAAATGCATATAAAATGCATATAAATGTAGCAAATTCAAGAGAAAAGAGAAGCTCAAGCCAGTGTCCTTTGTTACTGGGTCCTGTTAGTTACTCCCAGAGAGGACCCACTTGGTACAGCTGAACTGTGTCCCTGGCAACACCACACATTGTGTCGACATGTAGAGTCTTCAGCTTTGATGAAGGCAGGGTCAGCCCACAGGGTTAAACTGTTTTACCCTGCAATTCTTTAGTTGATGTTCCCTGAGTCCTTTAAAACTTTCTGAGCTCACAAATATTATATCATTTTGATGAATGCAGATGTTTTAAATCTGGTATTTAAAAATTTAAGTTAGTCACTTTCCCATCAACAAATACACGTGATTATCTACAACTTGCAAACGATTGCTCTGGCTAGCACAGAATACAAAGATGCATGACACCTATCCCAGCCCTTCAGGTTGCTTGCAGTCCAGGAATCTTTAGCTGTATAACTAAATATAATTACCTAGCTTTCTCTAGACCAGTCTTCTGTTTTGTAAAATTCCATATTTCATTATCACAAAGTTATTTGGCTTGGTTTGTGTTAGGAGAGAGTCACCTTTTTTTACTTGGAAAATTCTCTGTTTGTTTATACATTACCATTTCAATTTTACAATCACCCTGTGGTGGGATAAAGGCTTGAAAGAGTTATGATGAGCACCTTGGAGGGGGAAAAGAGGATCAGTTTCCTCATTTCACAGGTGAGGAAGCTGAGTGCCAAAAGCCCAGGATGAAAGGTCCAAGGTCTACAGCTGAATACAAATGAGCAGAGGCCCCTGGATGCTCACACCAGAATGATTTCCCTTCTCCTCAAGAATTAGACAGAACCAAGCATCCCAGGGGTGATGGTCTGCAGGCCATGCTACGGGTACCCAAGCAGCTTTTAGCGTGGTGATTTTACCATGCAATGTAAACAGATGGTTCGTGGTTCCAAGAACCAGCTGAATGTTTCAATCTGTCCACTCCAGCCGTTAGGGCGAGCCGACCATCTCTAATTCATACTGCAGACCAGAGTGCCATAATTACTGCTTGATCATTTTAGATCTGGGGGATGTAAAGAAAGAGCACCCTTCTGCCTAATTTAAAAAAGATATTTAGAAAATAGCAGGAAAGCGTCATCTTTGTTGTTTTCATTGTCCATGTCAACTAAGAATCCATTCTCGTAAGATATTTGTGTAACTGTACTTTTGTCTTGATCCAATTGTTAGAAATTAATTTATCTTTGTTTTCATGGCAACAACCTTGACCTAACAGGTGCCTTTGCTCTTCACATACACACAAAGTCATAAAAATCATGTGAGTCTGTATGAATATCCCTCACAACATCTAAGAGGAATCCATCCAGGTTGGAGTAGTTTGATTTGAAGGGATTTAATTGCTGCAAACTGTATTTGTAAACCAGTTCTTTCCACCATATCTAACAATTTTGTGAAGTAATTGTTAGCAGAAACAAAATCTATATTTATTAATGTTTATTGTTTTTCAGCTGAAATTAATTTTCAAAGCATACTTTTGTGTGCCATTTACATTCAAAAATAAACACAGCAGATGTGTTATTAGGCCGGCTTCAGGATATTCCAGGAGGCCTAATGTGCCAACATTTACTGCATCAAGGCAAATGAGTAAACCTCCAGAGTGATCAGCTCCATGGAACTAATGTTTTATCTAATCCAAAGCTCGAATGAGACATGAGCAGATTTCTGCTCTGCTACACTACCAGTAATTAGCAAAGTCTCCCTAGGTCTAGTTACATTTAGAATAAAGTAAATAATATTCATGATTTGGCCATTTCTGATATATTCCCGTGGCTTTTAAAATTGAGAGAATGAATTCAAACAAGCTGTTGCATATAGCAGTCACCATAAATGGTTCTCCGAATAGTGTAGTTTTGTGTTTTGTTTTTTTTTTTAAATCTAAAGCTCCATATACCTGTCTTATATTAAATAATATTCATAGTAGAGCTGCTTAATGTTGCTTTTAGAATACTTGAAGAAGAACCATGTATATTTTTTAACTTCAGGGGACCAGTGTGTACTGATAGAATTTTATGTCTCATTTTCTGGCCTCACTGAACGGAAGAGGCCCAGTTAGAAAGTCTCCTGTCTTCACTTATCTTTTGCGTATTTCTAAAAATAAAATGGACATCTTGTTAAAAGATGACAAAATGCCTGTTTTATTGCAAAAAGCTTCCTTTTCACATAGAAAATGGACACAGACACAGATTCTCAAATTGCTAGCTTTCCTCAACAAAGAAAGGTGACAGGGTGAATTAGTTCTCCCTCCTTCAGAATAATGCTTTCCACATATCATCCTCTGCTGTGGTTGGGCTCCACCTACCTGGGAAGGCAGGTTATCCTCCCCGACAGGGGAGACATCTGCAGTATCTCTGCTCAACTGGGATTGTCCCCCTTCATAAAGTCCCAAAGGCATTGAGATGTGGCTTTTCTTGCTGCGTCTGTTTTGATGCAAAACCTACAAGTGGAAAAAGAATTTCCCAAACCCAAACACTCTGGGAAGCTCTTTGATCATCTGTCTTGCAAGATGGGATTTGAGTTTTAAGAAATAAATTTTTATGATGGCAAAGACTTTTGATGAGGCAAATAACATGCGGTAAACTAAGCAGTGATTTAAGATTTGGGTTTGCTAGGTTTCAGGAGCACACCCCCTTTCCTCCTAGCGATGTAGTGGAACATTCTCCACTTCAGTGACTTTTAAATGTCGATGTTATTCCCCAGCAAACTTTCAAAATTGGTTTTATTTTTCTTACCTAACTGACGATTATAGGATTTCTGTGACTCCTCTGCTCTTGGATAAGTTAGTGTGTCTGGATACAGAGAGTACTTGTTGGATGTCTGTTGGCTCAGTAGCTGTGTGTTACTCTGAGGCTCTGACTTAATTGGCACCTCCACCCATGGGCAGTGGTGCCCCAGCAAGGGAATGTAGGAAAATTAGGCAGAGCAGAAAGGCTGTTTCATTAGCTTCTCCTGACTACCTGGATTACTTACTGTCTTAACCCCATCTTTTAGGGCAGTACAAAATAAAATAAACTAAAGATCTTTCAAGGTGAAGATTTATGTAATTGCTCTATAACTGTGGATCTCCTAAAAAGTATTTTTTTTATGTGTGCACATCAACATTCTTAGTTGCTAATGTGCCAAAATTGCATGAGTTGTTGTAAAAGGTAAATATAAATTGAAAACAAAAGTGCCTACTGTAATATCTGGCAGACAGTATTAAATAAATGTTAGCTGATACTGAACTACAGAGCCTTATACACAAATATCCTTTAAATGCAGAATTTTATAGTGTAAAAGTCAAATGATTCTCTTTTTATGCTGCCAGCAGTTCTCCATAATGGACATTCTAAATACTGAGTATTACTATTTTTACTTTTGAAATGAAAGGGACAGGGGAAAAAATGTAAAAGATTAGCCTAAATGAGGGTGTGTGGTCACAGACAGAGGAAGCAGTTCGGAGCTTGTTTTATTCCATTTCATTTTTATTCAGAAAGGGTGGGGTGAGTTAGTTTTTTAGGATATTGTAGTATCCAACTTTTTTGTTGTTTAATTTTTGAAACAATTTTGCTTACGTAGGTTATACTAGCTTTGAAGGTTTATTCCTGTTGAAACATGTAGATCTGGTTAATAAAAAACTGCTGTGAAGTATTCCATAGCATAAAGAAATTCTTATGTTTCTCGCCTCTTTTTTTAATAGTTAAAAATTTTTAATCCCTTCCAAAGCAGGAATGTGTATGACAGCAATACAAGGCAATATTTCTCATGCTGGTCAAGAGTTTTGGTTAAAATCTTAGCAAAGTCATGGAAATCTTAGAAATTTAGGTTTTTAGATACTGAGTAGTTGCATAAATTGGACATTGGCTCTTTGATTTAGTTTGTACATGCATTCTAAGTAACTTATTTATATAAATTACTAAACCTAACTCGGTATTTTTAATCATACTCTTCAGCATGCATCATTATGTGCTGTAGGGGAAAAGCACTTGTAATCTAATGGAATTCCAAATCATCTGTGTTGCTGTTCCTGAGAGAAGTAGATAATATTTGGGTCATGGTTATCATGTAGTCGGTTTAGATGACTGTTGTGAACTGAGTGTTTGCATCTGCCCAAAATTCATAGGTTGAAACTGAAACCCCCAATGTGACTATATTTGGAGATAGGAACTGTCAGATGAGAAAGGGTAAATTATAAGGGTAGGTTCCTAATCTCACAAGGACAGTGCCCTTATAAGAAGAGGAAGAGAGATCAGAGCTGTCTCTCTCCACCATGTGAGGACACAGCAAGAAGACTGTTGTCTGAAAGCCAAGCAGAGAGTGCTCAGCAGGAACCAAGCCATGCTGGCAACCCCGATCGCGGACTTCCCAGGCTCCATCACTGTGAGAAATCAACCTCTGTGGTCTAAGCCACCCAGTCTGGTATTTTGTTAAGGCTGCTCATGCTGACTAATATAATAATCGATGTATTATAACACTTGTGGGGACCTTGCAATTTTAAGGAGTGACGAAAACATGAGTTGTCCTGGGTTTTGTTTATATTCTGTGTCTCAGAATCAGTGAAGCAAAGAAGCTGATGCTGGAGTGATCTTCTGCTACATTCTCAAAATGGTCCAATTAGGCCAGTGTTGATAAGTAAATTTGTTGCAGCACATTATTATCATTACTACCTTAAGGATGAGGAAGTTTACTTGCCAAGAGTCACACAGTTAAACTTGAACTACAAATTCAGAAGTCTTTCTATACCACACTTCCTTTCAGTTTCAAAATTCTGTCCTGAATCATTTTATTAGTATGACTTGCATCACCCTAAAGAGAGCTCTGATCTCAGGGAAGCTTTGTGTGAAGAAAGGGAACCATAGGAACTGGATGACATTTAATCGACCCAGAAACTTCTAAAAATTCCAAAGGCGATGTTATGTGGAGTTACATGCCACTTACAGAAACCAGCTTCCAGCAAGTGGCTTACCAAGACTAAGGAGGTAGCAAAAGGTAACTGCTGCAGGTGAGAGAGTGGCTTGGTGCAGTGTTTTCAGAATAGAATCTATCAGTCAAGGTCCTGGCAGGAATCGCACTTTCAGGCTGGGTGTTTGATGAAAATTTCGAGGAGAACATGAACAGGGTTTTCAAAAAGTGACTAAGGCTGGTGTAGCACCCCTAAGGGGCATTAAGAATGAAGGGCCATTATTATCCCAGGCCTGAAGAGGACAGTGCGGGTGAGCAATTATAGGAGTCCAGAGAGAGAATTGTGTGGAAGGGGCTCATGACAGAAGCATTGACCTTCTGTGGAGAGTCACAGCCTGTCCACAGTGACTCTCATTCTCTTCCTACCCTCTGCACTCTGCAAACCAGAGGAAGTGGGGCAGTGGCTCAACACAAGCAGAAGCCAGATGACAAGGGAGTGCCTATAGCTCTGTAAACCTCCTCTTGTGTGCACGTGTGCATACACACACACATACACACACACACACACACGAGGATACAGAGAGGATCTGGCTGGACAGGCAGTTCAAATGTATCAGACTCCCTCATTGTGGCTCCTCAATACCCCATGGTCTGGCCTATGCCTGCCTTCCTGCTCACCACACACCATTTACTCTGCGCAGCCACGCTGACCCTGGGCCATGGGTCATTTGTGCGATTCTCTGCGAGGCATTGTTCTTCCTCAGCTCAAGCACCTCCTTTTCAGAGACCCTTTTCCTCCACCAGAGTTTCTGCTCTCCCTTAAGTTCCCCATTTTTACCCACATGTGACCCCCTCACCCTGTTCTTTGATTCCCTTGTTTTGTTTTCTTCTTGCAGCTCCTAGTTTCTTAGCTTGGGAAGATACTAATCATTCACCATCCCCTGTATTTTTGAAAACTCCAGGCTTGTCTGCTTTGCTCACTGCTCTACCTCCAGCCTCTGGAACAGCGCCTGGCATTTTGTAGGCTCTTGAGATAGGCTTACTGAATTGCTGAATGAGCGAATGGATGAATACATGGAGTGTTTGGGGTGTGCAGTGTAAAGCACAACCTAATAACTAAGACTCTGGAATGTAGCAAATAAATAAGGTGGCTGAGGGCATCAGGCCGAGATATGTGGAGTTCTATAGCAAAGAGCATCAAATTATGTCTTTATGCTGTCGCTGTTGAATTTACTGGCCCCAGGATTACACTGAACAAAGTCATTATTGAACCCAGCATTTCAACAGTGCTGTCCTTGCTGGCTGTTAGGAAGTATAAACTGGAAGTCTTGATAAGTGGCAGCAAATGCTCTTGTTTTCCATGAGACTCTCGGAATCATCAGGGACAAAGTCAATTTAATGCTTTTCTTGAGAAAGCCCCACAGTTCAGGTGATGTGTTTATATTTTTTTCATACTATATGATTTAATTCTCCATACTGTTTCTATATATCAGAGAGTTTATGATCGTGATTCCTTTGACTAGGATTTTAAATATTTTTGTTGAATTAAATTTCTTATTCAATTTATGGGTCAAGGGGTTCCAGTATGCCCCATTAGCTGATGGATAGGCTGACCATGATTCTGTTTTTTTCTGCCAAGCTCAGCTTCTCTTAAGCTGCATTTCTGTTTGCTCAAGGAAGTCCTCCCCCTCCTTCCATCTTCCACCTTCCTCAACAGCGCCTTTAATTAATACTTGTACATTTTTTTGGTAATTCACAAAAATCACATTTTCCCTTTTAGAAACAACTGAACTTTGAATTTTGCGATTCTTGCACCACTTAAGATACTTAGAGAAACTCTAGTGAGTGTGTGAATTAGTTAAGATGTATTGAGTGGCTCCACCATGCTGGGTGCTATCTGGTCCCTGAAAACATCAGGAAGAACAAGCCAGACTGGGTTCACTTCTCACGGAGCTTCTTGTGAGTCGGGGGAAGATTTTTTAAAAACCAAAAAATGTAAAACAAAGAAAAGAGTTATAAGTTATGTAAGGTAGAACATCTCTAGGGGCCCCACTTTAGGGAAAGCCATCAAGGGGACCCTTTCCGAGGGGTAACCTAAAGGTAGATGGGAAAAGCAGGTGTGTGTGGGGCACTCTGGACAAAGGGAACAAGGCCTTGTCCCTGAGTGAAGGAGGAAATGCTGTATTTGTGGCAGTGAGAAGAGGCCACCAGGGGTGGGGTGCCCTGAGTTAGGCTAGAGTGGCTTGCAATAACCCTGCAGGCCATAGTGAGGATGCTTGACTTCAATTTAACTGCGGTGAATGCCTTTGATAGATTTTAAAGGGAAGAGTGATATGATATGGTTCCCATTTTAAGATACCTTTGCCTATCTGTAGTGAGCGAATCAGAGGCAGAAAGCGTGGCCGAATAAAGCAGTTAGGAGGCTATGACGTTGGGCTGTAGGAGACTAACGTGGTGGGGTGTATGAAGAGCAGGAGACAGGTTCATGGCATATTTTAGAGTTAGAGTTGCTGATGAATTAGATTTGGAGGTGTAAAATAAAGTCAATGAGCCTCTTAGGGTAGGCCAGAGGACACTGTAATGTGTTGGTAAGAGCATTGGCCCTTGAGCTAGATTGTCTGGGTTCTAATCTTGTTTGTAATTCTTAGTTGATGTTTGACCTTGGCAAAGTAGACCACTCTGTGTCTTGGTTTTTTCCTCTCTAAAATGGGAATACATATATCCCTTATCTGAAATGCTTGGGACCAAAGTGTTTTGGATTTTGAATTTTTTTCCAGTTTTGGAATTTTTGCATCATACTTACCATTTGAGCATTCTGAATCCAAAAATTTGAGATCCAAAATGCTTCCATAACATTACCTTTGAGCATCGTGACAACACTAAATATTTTTGAAATTTTCAGATTTCAGATTTGGGTTGCTCAACCTGTAATACAAATATCTACTCCATAGGAACATTGTGATTAGAGGTTATATAGTAGCTGACTTGCTTACTGGCACATAGTAAGGTTTGTGAAATGTTAGCTATTGTTATCACTGACTGAAACAGGAAGACTGGATAGGGTTAGAAGGGTAGGGTACAGTTTGGAGGAGAACTCTCAAGAGTTCTGTTATTGACAAAGTCAGTTTAAATTGTCCATCAGAAATATAAGTGAAAACATCAATTCGATAAACGGGCTCACAATTGTGGAGTTCAGAGTGACAGGTGTAGGCTGAAGACCTAAAATTTGAAATCACCAGCATAAAGTTGATTTTGAAACACACGTTAACGACATACCAGCTGGGAGACAGAGGTAGGGTCAGGGTTAATCCTTGAGCTCAGCCAGAGGAGCAGAAGCCAGTGAAAGGGAATGGGAAAAGGCATCTGGTGTGGTGGGAGGGAAACCTGGAGAGGAGAGAAGCCAAGGGAAGGGCAAGGGAGTAAATATCTGTGTTTGAAGTGCTGCCGAAAGGTCTAGAAAGGTGTCCATTTGGTTTGGTGACATGGAGATCATTGGCCACCTTGACAAGGAAGTTTCAGCGCTGCTGGCATTAAGACCACAAAACAGTGTGTTGAGAATATAATGAGGGTGAGGCAGTGTAGACAGCTCTTGAAGATAATTCTTTCTTGTCTGTAAGAAAGAATTTTTTTTTGACATGGAGTTTTGCTCTTGTTGCCCAGGCTGGAGTGCAATGGTGTGATCTTGGCTCATAGCAACCTCCTTCTCCTGAGTTCAAGTGATTCTCCTGCCTCAGCCTCCTGAGTAGCTGGCATTATAGGCATGTGCCAATATGCCTGGCTGATTTTGTAGTTTTAGTAGAAACGGGGTTTCTCCATGTTAGTCAAGCTGGTCTCGAACTCCCGATCTCAGGTGACCCACCTGCCTCGGCCTCCCAAAGTGCTAGGATTACAGGCATGAGCCCCCACACCAGGTTGTAGACAATTCTTAAGGGGATTTACTTGCAAAGAGTTGCAGAGAGACTGGGCAGACGTGTGGAGATGGGATGTTTGTTTTGCTTTTGCTTGTTTTATTTCAGCAAAGAAGCAGCTGGAGTAGGCCTTTTCCATTAAAAAGGGGGAGGTTAAGGCCACGAGAGAGGTAGAGGATGACTGGAGAAGCGAAGCCCTGGAAAAGTGCCAATGTAGAAGGCCAGAGCAGACACAGAGAGACCGGCCTTCACCGAGAGGAGGCCACTCACGCTCAGGAGGAAAAACCGTAAAGTGGGATTGTGGGTTTGGGGTGGTAAAATGAATAATTAGTGCCTAGTTTCTATATTCTTAATGAAGTAGGACGTAAAATTGTCAGCTGAAAGTAAGGGCAGAGGGGGAGGTGTGGAAGATCTGAAGCAGAGCTGTGAAATAGCCATTTTGGGAAGTGGGAAAGAGTCCACTCCAGAGAGAGAAAATTGCTGACTTTGTGGAGTCCCCATTGAGAGTTGAGATCTGAATTTAACATACGGCCACTATACTTGATTACATGATTTCCCCCTGCAGTGTTCAGTTGTTGGGAACCTTAAACTGTTAAATATAAAGATAGTCCTGTGTACTTCAAGCTGGAGGATTGAATTAAAACTAAGAATCTACCCATTTAATGGTGGTAGTTGCATTAATCGAAGCGAATCTTAAAATTTTAAGGAAGAATTGTCTTTTCATGGTGTTAGATAGCTGTAATAGCTACTTCTAAAATGAAATAGACGCCAAGCAGGGATTGGCGATGAAGTGTTTATTTGTGACACACTCTGAACAAGCAGTAGGCGAGGCCCATAGTACTTTGTGTTATACAGTAGCAGGCTGAGGAGGTGTCGTGCTTCCAGGCATAGTCATGGAAATGGCCCCAGTGTTCTACAGGGGGCCAAGGTGATGCTACATATATTGAGGATGTCGAGGACAAATATCGCAAATCAGTTATTTTCATAGCAATCTTTTCACAAATGGAAAATCACTTGTAGTTGTGGCAAACTGACTGAACTGGCTTTTAACTTTCTTGAAATTTCCTGACTACTCTTGGATCTGCTTTATGGGAATGTGTGTGTGGAGGTGTGTTCACGTAGGCATGCATCTGTGTGAAAGTATGTGTGGGTGGGCAGTGGTTGTTTTCACTTTGTCAAAACCAAAGCATCTGTTCCCAATATCAGTTCTTTCCACAATATGCACAGAATCAGATAGATCTGGTTGATTCTGAGAATAGGCTAGTGTTTCTAAATATTTTATCTTCTCAGGTTACCTGTTTGGGAAGCCTTTCTGCGCCAGGGCTGTGTCACCCTGTTTTAATATTCTTTTTCCACTATCACGGGCAAATGCTCCTGCGAATATGGCTGTGAATGGCCTTATTTGATACAACAGTCATTTTGGGAAGTAACTTTGAAATGGGATCTGTATAAATTCAGAATGGACTAGAGCAATGATTTCCACCTTTTGGGAAATGTAACATCCTACTTTATGAAAGGAAGGAGGTTTCATAGAGAGGTTCTGTTGCTTAAACTTTAAATATTAGTGAAAATTAGTATTGTTTTGGAGACTTTTATAATCCCTCTTGACGGGACCATCTTGGTGGTGGGTTGTTAATCACAGCTGTAACTGTGAGGCCTTGGCTAAGGTCGCTACTGAAGCATAAGGCTGTGCACACGGAGGCTTGCAAGAAATACCCATAGAAAGGCTTCTTCACTGGGGCTCTGAGCACCCAGGGGGAAAAGGGCAGACAAGAGTCCAGATCTTCTCCCTTCCTATCAGAAAAGCGTATCCTCTTGTCCTGGGTAACCAGACAGCCTCTGTCTTAACACAGACAATGACTTAAGCCTTGAGAAGAGTAATGGACCCAGATTCAGGACTGGGCTCTACCTTATCTGTAATAGCTATGAAACCTTGAGCTCAGATTCAACTGGGAGCTGGTTGAGTTGCTGTGCAGCTTAAACAAGCCTTGCAGATCAGGTATAAAATTGTGGGATGTCACGTGAGTCCATCAGGGCTGCCCAGCTTCATTACTCGTCCTTCGTCAGTTTGTCCTAATCAGCTTGCTCGTCTGCTTCCCTTAGCGGCATCTCTCCTCAAACGTCTAATCTCAGAAATGTCCATTTCACAAGGAAAACATTGAGTATAAACTCCCCCAAGTTCCTAACCTGCTGCCTACCAAATGATCTCCATGGGCTCCTGTGCCCAGACGGACTCCCAGTGAGCTGGGCCTCATCCCCTCCCATGCTCACATATCCTTATAGATCTTGCTCCATCATTTATCCTCTTGATTCCTGTGTCAGCATTTCAGCTTCATTGTCTTCTTTCTGTCACCAAATTATCAAGACCCAATTCCTTCTCTTTATAAAACAGCACCTCTCTTGGGCATGAGTCTTAGTCTTTTAAGCCTGAGATGTAGCAATATCCAAGATTCTTTTCTCCCTCATGCTCAGATCTAGTTAATCAGCAAATGCTCACTTTCTCTTTGCTCTCTCCATTCCTCCAGCCACTTCCTTAATTTGGGCCCTCATCATCTCTAATTAGGATCATAGCAATAACCTCTTAACCAGTCTTTTTGATTCTTCTGCCCTTAAATCTGTACTCTGCAGATCTGTCTGAGAGAAGAGGGGATGAATTCATTTCCTAAGGCAGTGGTCCTCATTGTGTGCTCCCCTGGCCAGGAGCTTCAGCATCACCTGGGAACCTGTTAGAAAGGCACATTCTCTGGTCCACCCCTGACCCACTGAATAGAAATGCTGGGGAGTAGGGCTCATCGGTCTCTGTTTAATGAGCCCTCTGGGTGATTCTGATGAGGTAAAGTTTGAGAACCACCGTCCTCAAAGATAATCAAGGTACTAGTAATCAAAGGATGGGAAAGAGATTCTGGAAAGCACAATCTCATCTCGTACAGGGGTCTGTGCTACAGCAAGCCCCCTAATGACCTTATTTCTAAAGTGTTGCATCTCCAGGTGCAAACCAGGCTCCTGGTTTCTTGAATGAATGCCCGAATATGCCCAGTGCTTGGCTGTCCCGGGGCAGAATTGAGGTTACTTTCTTTCCTTTCTTAGTGTTTTTTTCAATGAGTTTTAGAGATTTACTCATGCTGGGAATCAACAGGCTATCATTTGGAGTCCTGAGAACAAATGACCTTTGTTGGCTGGAAGCTGTGTCATCTCCCTAAAGCTTCATGACAGCAGAAGTCCCTGGTACCACGACCTTTGAGACCCAACCTTTTGTAGCTCTCTCCCTTGTCTGAGTGAATTCTGATCTCACTGGGTAGATGGCATTTGAGTGAAGCTTGAGGGTTAAAAAAGAATTTGGTAAGTGGAGAATGAAGGGAAGAACATTGCAGGCTCAAAGAATGCTATAAAGAAAGACAAGAGGGAGATGAAATTACAAGACATCTTATGCAGTCAATAAAAGTAGAATGGCATGGGCTGAACAGAAGAAATGAGACTGAAAAGTAGTTTGTAATCAGTCCTGTGAGTCCACTAAGAGAGTTTGGACTCTATTTGAGAGACCATGTAATGGACAAGTAAGAGTCATCGTGTGAAAAGTGTTATATCCCATGTTTGTACCCCAGAGATACCTCTATATAATTTTATTTACCAGCAAAAGACATGGATAGCAACTTGTATGTAGGTAGATTCAGAGCTCGGTTGAATAAGGCTGATAAATCCACCCAGGTCTTTGCCTGGGGAACAGAGGTAACAGCTACCTACATATTAGCACACTAGAAAACAGTAAGAGTCCACTGAGACTGAGCTGGAGATAGCTGATTGTTCTTTCATCGTTTTCTAAGGTGTGGACACCGGCTGTCCAGCTGTGGGACTCTTTAGTGGTGACATATTAGCTCAGAAACATGGGGGCTGAGACAACCATAGAACTGTGAAAAAGTGCCTGAAATAAGTCTGGTTCCTCCTTGAACACTGCCTCCCCCACTGGCCGTCGCTCCTCTACCTGGACGTCTCTTACTAAGGGAGTACTTCCTATCTTCCAGAATGAGGATTGTGACTTATTAAAGAAAACAACTGTTAGGTTCCTATTACATGACTGGTTTTGAACAGGCACCAAGACATTTTCCATCTGATGGGGAGCGTTAACCTTCTTAAGTGGCTGAAAAGCTAAATATCCCTGTAGGTGATCAGTGTGATCCCCAGTCATTAGTTTAGCCTCTGGCTGTTTTGATTTCAGAGTGATAATAAAGAACTTAGTGAAGAAGCCACCACAGAACCAGCGCAAGCTCACAGAGGAGCTTCAAATGCCTGCTTCTGGTTAAAATGGATTTATTTGCTCAGGTTAAAAGATTTGCTATCCAGACCAGACTTAAAAGTCTCAGACAAAGACTAGCAAGGAGGAGACACAGGAGAAGGTAGTATGAGGTTTTATTTTGCTTTTTTACAAAAATTGTCAGCTTTTCTTGTTGTTTAATTTTCCATCATTATATTTTGGGAGGTGAAGGAAAGAAATAAGTCATCCTTTGACTCTGACTGCAAGACATCTCTGCTTCCACTGATAATAAAAAAAGAGCTGGATGGTATGAAGCCCCAGAAACGCAGCTCAATCACTCCCCGCAATTACTGTGTCTTATTGATAACTTGCAGCTCTATCCAGCAAACGCCATCTCTGGAACAAAGCCTGTCACAGATCAGACTGAATCCATTAAAAAGCTTTGATTAACATGTCCCTGGGGTGTGCTGTGGAAACTTTTTACGCCAAAGACAGCCTATTGCTGCTGCTTCTGAATTGTCCTCCTGAAACACTCTTGTGTTTTAATCTAGTGCACAGTTTAAATTAAAAAACGGCAATGACTTTGTGTGACCTAAATACAAGCCACTTCTATTCAGGGTGGGATTTATCAACTGCTAACAGATTAAGTGTTCAGAGAAGCAACAATTAACCTTACTGTGTGGTTGCTAATATTAATTTTATATATATATATATATACTTACAATACATATGTTGTGTATATTATCTCTTGTTCTCTCTTCTTTTCTTAAACATGGCCCAGAGAAAGGGTCATCATTAATGTGCTTAATCTAGTGGATATAAAGCTTTGGGTTCATCCTTAGTAGAAAACAAATTTGTTTGTATTTGAGGAGCACAAAAGTCACCCTCCCTGTTGCTCTTTCATTGGTCTCTGATGTGGATGTGGTAATAAATTGCATCCTTTTGCAGCAAAGACGAAGCTCAGTCTTCCAAATGTGGAGTTATATGGACAACCTGCTGGTCGTTCACACAAATATCTCCTTTTCATTCTGTGGGGGAAATTCAATCTTGAAGTTGGGGGCGGGGGTTGTAAGGAGTGTGTGTGTGTGTGTGTGTGTGTGTGTGTGTGTGTTTCTTTATTGCTAACATACACTCTCTCAAAATAAAATTGCTGAATGGTTACATTTTGGGACTGTTCTGAACTGCATTATACAATAAAATGATTCTCTTAGATGCCGTAAAAAGACACTGTGGAAACTTCCTGCAGAAGGAGGGCACCTACCTACTGCTCTTTGCAGTATTTTAAAATCTTTGAAACTGATGGAAGACAAAAAGCTTTTCGTGGCAGGATTCTTACAGCAAATGTATTATTGGCAGCCATTAATTATGGCAAAAAGATAAGAATGAATGAAAGAGTATCAGCTAAAGAATGTAGCAGCCCTGGGGGCCCCTCTACTGCCTACTTAAATACAAAGAGAGCCTTTTCCCTTCCATCACCAGAGAAATGAAGTCACACTCTCCCTTAAAAGCTAACATCTTACCGCTGGCTGGGAAATCAGGGCACGTCCATCTTTCATCACATATAGTGATATATACGTACAGAAGGAGACCTAAGGGATCTTAGTTTGAAGAAAATTTATGGTCATTTAAATAAAATATATTCTGGTTAATTTGGGGTATATAAAAGTGTAATGGTGAGCACTGTGAAGTGGTTGAAATAGGATGGGTGATGTGTGTCAAATGAGAGTTGGGAGGACATGATTTATGAGGCCAATAAGGCCTAACATTTAGAAAAGAAAAATATCAAACATTTAATAGCTTCTTTTTTCGGGAATTGAGAATGTTTTTCTTTTGTTCCTTCAAAATTTAACAGAATCTAAGATTCATGAAGGTATGTACCCTGGTGTTTTGTTCATGTGATATCTTTAGCTTCTAGAACAGTAGTAGCACGTAGTAAAACACCCAACAAATATTTACTGTTATTTGCATTGGATTCTCAGAAGAGAGCAGCTCATGACACATTATTACCAAAATGAGCAAGCCATAGCTGCTACTCCCCGTAGGCTTGTTTCATCACAGGGGTGTGAGGCATCCTAGTGTTCACAGGTGCACCCTTACCCTGCCATCCTTCTTAACCTCAGACATCTGCTAGCAGATATTCATTATGAGAGCAGCAACTTTGGTTTTGACAAAAGTAGACCTTCAGCACTTCAAGGGCATCCAACAGTGAGCTGACATACCATTGGGGAGCCCAGCATTTTATATTTAGTCTAGGTTCTGTTCCATACCTCTATTAATAGTCTCTGGCAGCCTGAGATAAAGTGGAGTCAAAGTACTTTAGAATGAATAGAATGGTGACTGGATCTTTCTGAGCAAGATCTTTCACTCAGGCTGGTTTCTGACCTGGTTAACTCTGACTGACTTCCTTTCCACTGATCTGCAGGACCATTTGCCTCCCAAAAGAACAGCATTTGATGTGAGCCAAGTATGAGACTGCTTGGTAAGAACCTCCTTGGAGAAGAACAGAGGTAGATTTGGAGCAAGGGATCATACATTTGCAAAACCAAACATCACCCTCAATGCCATACCTGCTCAGAAATTCTCGTTTTCTTCTAAATACTTTATATTTGGCTTTGCAAGTTTATTTCCCCCTTCCATACCTACACTTGGATCTGGTAGTGGACTTCCACTACTTCCTGGTCAAGAAAGTGGTCCAAAGATGTGAGAAAAACAAGCTGTTCAAAAACAGTCAATGGACATTCTTCACTACGGGAACAAATTGGGGGAAAATATATACCTAAATGTTCCAACGTAAGGTAATTGTATATTAGATGACTACTAAAAAGGCAAATAATGATAGAGGGAAATATGTAAGTGAAAAAGTGCTAAGCAAACTGTCAAACAATCTAATATAAAAACATAGGTTACAGCTAAAAAAGACATTAATAAATATTTCAGGAGTCAATTTTTATGGAAATGGGGAATGGAAACAATCATTTAGTGAGTGTTATTGCCTAGGACTTTCACAAATGTTCTCATAACAAGTGTAGGCAGTCGGTATTAGTGTCACCATTTTACACACCTTCAAAGAGGTTAAATTTCTGTCTGAGAAAACACTAAGAGGACGAGACAAAATGGGAATTTCAACACAGATTTTTTCTGATGCTGAACCTAAACTCTCTCCATTACAACGAAGAATTTAATGTTTATTTGATTATTATTCTCTGTAAAGTTGCATTAAATTGCAATTTAAAAAATGTCTTTTGATATAATTGCTTCAAATATTAGTAGATCATGAGTTAGCATTCATGTTACACTGACACAGTTGAGGCAAATAAAAAGTGATGCTTGTGAATATATTTAATTTCCAATTGGGAAAAAAGGAAGAGTGTTAGCTAACATGATGGATGAAAGTCTTTCTCAGGCAGTTTAGGTTTTTTTCCTCTTCAGTGTTGAACACAAGAGAGTAAACCGTGCAAATGCATTTTCTGTTGCTCTTTGACCTATAGGGCACAGGCTCATCTTTGAAGGAAGTAATATTAAGAATTTAGATTTGTTGCTAACTCAGTTGAGAAATGAACAAGCATGTGCATGTGATCTTTTAGACACTACTTCTAAATGTTAGATCTATCCAATTTAGAAAATTAAACTTACAAGTCAAAAGCTGGGTATAGGGGCTTGTGCCTGTAGTCCCAACTATCTGGAAGGCTGAGGCCAGAGGATCATTTGAGCCCGGGAGTTTGAGGCTGCAGTGAGCTATAATAGTGCCACACACTGCACCCCAGCCTGTATGACAGCGTGAGATCCTGTATCTAAAAATAAAAGAAAGAAAATTAAACTCACAAGTCTAAATGCCTATAAATATTCACATCCTATTAATCCCTGTCTATCTCTGTTTTGCTCTGTGTCATTGTTCATTAGTGGAGTGAAAGATAGTTCTACTGTCTCAACTTAAAGAAAAATTTAATACAGTACTGACAAGCATCTTTAGTCATGGAAATTATCTCTTTACCTATGTGATGTATCTAGTGTCTGGATGAAGAAAACTTTCCTTCTGTCTGCTAAAGCTTTAAGAATTTGAGTCTATGAAATAAACAGACAATAGATAGATTAGTGTGAGAAAAGGCATACACATTTGTTAATGTGCAAGGGCACAGGAATCACATGAAGTATGAAGGGCGAGATGATTGAAGCGTGAATGCCCTCTTCATATGGGAGAGGGAAATGGGAGATTGATATAGTTTGGCTGTGTCCCCACCCAAATCTCATCTTGAATTGTAGTTCCCATAATCCCCATGTGTTGTGAGAGGGACCCAGTGGGAGATAATTGAATCATGGGGGCAGTTTCCCCTATCTTGTTCTCATGGTCATGGATAAGTCTCATGAAATCTGATGGTTTTATAAGGTGGTTCCCCTTTCTCTTGCTTGCCCCCATGTAAGATGTGCCCTTTGTCTTCCACCATGATTATGAGGCCTCCTCAGCCATGTGGAACTGTGAGTTCATTAAACCTCTTTTTCTTTATAAATTACCCAGTTTCAGTGTTTATCAGTAGTGTGAAAACAGACTAATACAGAGATGTAGGCAATTTTAGAGAAAGAGGAAATGATTTTTAGGAGGATGAATGGACCTGAAGAAAAGGCAATAACCTGGGACAAAGTCCTCAGGGCTCTGGGCGTGATGTCAATTCTAGTCTTCTTTCCTGAGTTAATCATCCCTATTTGATGAGATTGTAGGGAGGGTGTCCAAGACAGTTGCATTTCTTCTGTAGGAACATTGTTAGTCAGATAGGAGAACTCCAAAGGAAATCCTTTCCTGTGCTTCTGGAGAAGCAGAGGGGCAACAGGAAGGAAGGCAGGAGGTCACCTTGGTGCTGAGGTTGCTTCTTTAGTTGAAAGTACTCAGCATGTCCAAGTGCCAGGCTTTGGGGTATCATTTTATGTGCTGAAAATAATATTTGAGTCAGGTATTCCTCTTAGGTAGGCAAAATACAATCACTGTTGGGCACATGAATTTTGGACTGAGACGATGTGTGTTTAAATCTCATTTTTGCCAATATAGAAACCACTGATTTTGGGAAAGTGTCTAGGTCTCAGTGTTCTTATCCGTAAAACGGAAATAGTAATAGTATTAACTTCAAGTAATTACAATGGCACTATAACATGAGTAGTAAGGTGTTGACAAAGATTTTCTCCTTGAGCAATCTTAAGTTATACAGATGCCTCTGCTAGACCAGACTTTTTGTCTGCAGGCTTCTGTCTCTAGCCCTGTAGAATCCAGTTTCAGCAAGAATCTTGATAAGTTAGTTTAGAGAGAACCCCTACTCTTGGTAACGGTTGGCACTCACTATCTGATCGAATTCCTCATTGTCCACCATCCCCCAGTTGACATCTGGCCACTTTGGCCTGCTATCAGCAAGAATCTTGTTAGGTCAGATTAGCTGGAATCGTTTTGGCCAGAATCCCCGCTTCCCCTGGTATTTTTTCTTAGCAATTTTCCATTCAGTGTCCCTCCTCACTATAAATCTTCACTTTTCCTTATATTCAGTGTTGAGCAGTCTGTCTCCCCTACTGCAAAACTGCATTGCAGCAGTCTCTACTTTTACCACAATAGTCCCGAATAAAGTCTACCTAGCCGTTTTAACAAATGTCAGAATAATGTTTTCTTTACCAGCATGTTGGATGAAAATGTTAGTTGTTATTCAAATAGAAGTAGTCCAATTGAATGACGAATGCTCACCTAATGATTTTACATCTTAAGATTGTCGTGGAGAATTATTGTATTGTAAATTCCTGTTTATCCTTGGAGCTTCAATATAATTTCACAACTTGTTTTTTAAGCTTTGGGATCAAAAAGTATCCCACGATTTTCGATGAAATTAATCTGTGTACTTAATTTGGTGCTCCATTTAAAAAAACAACACTGTCTCTGATAGTACCTCAAAAATGAGTACTGTATTGCCTGGCATGGTGCTGTGTGTCTGTAGTCCCAGCTACTAGGGAGCTCCCGAGGCGGGAGCCTAGGAGTTTGAGGTCAGCCTGTGCAGCATAGCCAAAACCATATCTCAAAAATTTTAAAAAAGTTGTAAAAAAAGAAAGAAGTATAACCAGCAGCTGCTATCCTATATGAGAGGGTTACTCTAGGTGCACATCTCCTGATGAAGGGTGACTCAGAGTAACACTACATTTGCAATGCCATACCCAGTTTCTCACTCTCAGATGAGGCTTTGTTATTCTTGAAGACTGAGATCCCTTGGGTAGACTGGAAAACAGTTCACAAAAGGCTCTCTCAGTAGAGGATGTGCATACTTAACAAAGCTGTTTTTGCTAGTCTCTATTACCTTACTTCAGCAGGTGTAAAGCTTTAGTCCTGATATTCCTTTCCATTGTAGATGCCTGGCTCTAAGCCTTCTTTGTTTCTACCCAGATGCCAGCGTCTAGTTAACTATTCTTTTCTTTTCTTTCTTTTTTTTAAGCTACCAGCCATCTGGAGGAAATCTGATTGGGGCTAGGGTCATTTTTGTACCTTTTAAAATTGCTGTGTAGGTAAAAGGATTTGTCAAACCCATGAATGACCCTTCTCAGATCTCAGAGGCACTTCAGATTGTCAAGGGACTCCTTCGTGAAGCAACCGACTCAAGCAAAGGTAGCAACAGAGGCAAAGAGGAACATGCTGAAGCTACAAGATGGGTTGAGAAATATAGATCTGCCCAATTATAATTCAAACAAAAACAAGTAAGAAACTGTAGTCGGTTGAGGCAGTCTTGGCCGAGCATCTGGGCTTTGCATGCATGCATACATAATTAGGCTTCAGGCAGCTGCAGGCTTCCACAGTGCAACAGGGCAGGCGGGATATCATAATACACAGTAGGTTGCATATCAATGAAACTCTTTTTAAATTCACATGAAGCCTAAGATAAAAAGACATCAGCAAAAATTAAACAGCATTCAAAACGGCAGTGAATTGTGATACAGGCCACCAGGAAAACAATGAAACCCGACCTGGTTTCCCCCCATTGTTCTGTTTCCTTCACACAAATAGATGAGAGCAACAGTGCTGACTTTGTTTTAAAATACACACACTCATTAGATCAAAGCGATCAATGCGCATTTAAGCAACTTTCAAGGCATCACAGGAAGAGCGAAATGGTCTGCTTTATTTTGAAAGACAACAGAGAAAATCACACACATGCATTGGGGCATTGTGATATGCAGATGGTTGGCTTTCAGTAGAATTAAATATTCATGGAAGATAAAAATCTCTCCCATTATATTTTTAATGTATATGGGCTTTGGGCTCAATGCCGTCTGTGTTCACATAACAGACAGACCCTGTTCTTCGAACACATGGTTCTGCACACAAGGACGGCTCAGATCACATCCCGAGATGTCACCCTCGCCCAGGCCGGTCAGGCCCTTCCACTGCAGGGCTGCCTCACAGCGGCCAGTGACACCGCTGGGACAACTTTGCCATGGCCTTACTTTTATTTCCTTGGTTGTTCAGTTTATGGCAAAAGACCTTCAGCTGTGTTTCGTTTACTAATTCCCCCAAGCCTGCCTTAAATCCAGACTGCCAGGGCCACAGGAATCTTTCAGGCCCCTGACAGGTACAGGGAGCTCTCTGAGGTACCTGGGCACGCGGTGCGGTTGCATTTGCTTCTCTTACTAACCCGGGTGCAGCTTTATAATCTTCCTGCTTTTCCTTGTTTATTCCATGTCTTTGTTTGACAGAGAATCAAAGAGGGTTCTCAGAGGCTTTTAATCTGATTAACTACACATGGGTGACAACTGTAAGGGATGAGATGCTACAGGACAGGGAGCATTGTCGGGGAGGGTCAGATTTTTCATCTCTAAAATTCCACACCCTCCTGCCCTTGCTTCCCCTAGCACACTCTCAGTTTTCCCTTCCCCAACCCCGTGTGCCAACTCACTCAGAAAACAGGATTCAAGAGACGCTTTTGTTGAGGAAGAAAGATTAAAAAAAAAAGTGTTTCTTCTTCATAGGCTGCTGAAATAACGAATTTATTAACCATACATCAGTGAAATGAATGAAAACTAAACCTGCTTAAAGGAAGGCATTAAGAAGGTGAGAAAAATAAATATTCCTCTACATTTCAATTTTATTCTGAATTGAGTTCATTTTACTCCAGTTAGAAAACTGACTCTACCTATGGCATTCACTGGAGTAGTCATTGTCTTTTACACTGTGTCATTTTCTGTGCTTCTTTGTACGCACATTCTTTTTCCCATGCTTTAAGACCGTATTCTCTATAGAAGATGAGTAATTAACACTGATGAAACGGAATAGTCATAGCATTTTGTTGTTGGCATTCAACAGGTATTTATTTGACTAGGTTTAATGTTGTCTTCCAATAAATTCCGTTTATCGTTAACTTAGATTTAAATACATGTGTTTTCTAGGTGTTGTTTCTGTGCTCACATTTTAAACACAAGCATAAATGTACTTACATTATGGGATTCCAGAATATGAATAGGTAGGACACTCAGGAATCAGATCTCACTTTCTTTTCCCCCCCGTCTGTGAACGGTGCTTTCAGTAAAAAGTAAAGTTTGCATGTATGTTGGGAATTTCCATTATTTCTTTTAAATATCCTCTAAAGCCCTGGTTTAAATAGGAATCAAAGTTCTTATTCCAGTGAGTTGAACAATGCAATAATATAGATGTAGGGATCAAAGACATCACTGAACCGTCAGCCTCCTGCCTCCAGTGTAGCCAGCAATCGCCCAGAAGCTGCATCCTCAGCGGCAGCACCCAGGGCTGAGCAGTGAGCCGGCCAGGCTCAGGGGAAATGGGTGAATAGACCCTGATTTGAATGCAAAATCCTCCCCACACCCTTTACTGAGGTATGACGAACACATAAAAATTGTACACATTTTTTACAACATGATGGTTTGATATATACTGTGAAATTAGTACCACAATCAAGCTAACATTCACCACCTCATGTAGTACCTCTGTTTCCCTGGTGAGAACACTTAAGATCTGCTCTCTTAGCAAATTTCAAGTACACAATACATTATTACTAATTATAGTCACCAAGCTGAACATTAAACCTCCTCAACTTATTCATTGTAGAACTGAAAGTTTTGGTTGGGTGTGGTGGCACATGCCTGTAATCCCAGCACTTTGTGAGGCAGATGTGGGAAGGTCACCTGAGGCCAGGAGTTTGAGAGCAGCGTGGGTGACATAATGAGGCCCCATTCCTACAAAAATTTTTAAAAAGTAGCTGGGTGTGGTGGTGTGTGCCAGTAGTCTCAGCTACTCAGGAGACTGAGGTAGGAAGACCTCTTGACTCCAGGAGTTCAAGGCTGAAGTGAACTATGATTACCCCACTGCACTCCAGCCTGGGTGACACAGCAAGACTTTGGCTCTTAGAAAAAAATGCAAGTTTGTACCCTTTGACCAATATTTTCTCTTTTTTTCAATGACCTTGTCCCTGGTAATCACCATTCTATCTCTGTTTCTATGTATTTTACTTTTTTTTAGATTTCACATGTAAGACTATGCCGCATTTGTGTTTATTTATCTGGCTTATTTTATTTAGTATAGTGTCCTCTAACTTCGCCCATGTTGTTGTAAATGGTAAGATTTCTTTCTCTTTTTTTTTTTTTTTTTTTTTTTTTTTGAGACAGGGTCTCACATTGTCACTCAGGCTGGAGTGCAGTGGTGGGATCACAGGTCAATGAAGCATTTGACCTTCTGGGCTCAAGTGATTCCCCCACCTGAGCCTCCATGGTAGCTGGGACTACAGGCACATCCCACCACACCCAGCTAATTTTTTGTATTTTTTTTTTTGTAGAGACAGGGTTTTACTATGTTGTCCAGGCTGGTCTTTCCCTCCTGGATTCAAGGGATCTGACTACCTCAGCATCCCAAAGTGCTGGGATTATAGTCATGAACCACGTGTCCAGGCTGATATCCTTTTTTAAGCCTCAATAGTAATATTCAATTGTGTGTGTATTCATCCATTCTCATGCTGCTATAAAGAATACTACCTGAGACTAGGAATTATGAAGGAAAGAGGTTTAATTGACTCACAGTTCCACTGGCTTAATGGGAAGCTTGATTAAGAGGCCTCAGGAAATTTATAAGCATGGCAGAAGGCAAAGGGGAATTTACAAGGCTGCAGGAGGGAGTGTGTGCAAGTGTGAAGGAGGAACTGTCAAACACTTATAAAACCATCAACTCTTGTGAGAACTCACTCACTATCATGAGAATGGCCTGGGGAAAATCACCCCGATGATCCGATCACCTTCCACCAGGTCCCTCATTTGACATGTGGGGGTTATGGGAATTGCAATTTGAGATGAGATTTGGGTGGGGACACAGAGTCAAACCTTGTATATAATATATATATTTATATTTATATATTTATACATATTTATATATACATTTCTCCTAACTGTAACTTTATACCTTTTAACCGCCCTCCCTTTCCCCATTCCTACCTACCCTCCTTAGCCTCTGGTAGTCACTATTCTGCACTCTACTTCTATGAGATCAACTTCTATCTATATCTATATCTATCTATATTTATATCACATTTTGTTTATCCACTCATCTGTTTAGGACACTTAGATTATTTCCTTATTTTGGTTATTGTGAATAATGCTGCATTGAACACGGGAGTGTAGCTATCTTTTTAAGATAGTAATTTTATTTCCTTTGGATATATACCCAGAAGAGGGATTTCTAGATCGTATGGTAGTTCTATTTTTAATTTTTTGAGGAAACTCCATACTATTTTTATAGGGTTGTACCAATTTATATTCTCACCAACAGTGGACAAGGGTTCCCTTTTCCTCACATCTTTGCCAACCCTTGTTATCTTTGACTTTTTGATAATAGCCAACCTAACAGGTGTGAGGCAATATCTCATTGTGGTTTTGATTTGCATTTCCTTGATAATTAGTGATGTTGGGCACCTTTTTAATGTACCTGTTGGTCATTTGTATGTCTTCTTTGGAAAAATTTCTATTCAGGCCCTTTACCCATTTTTCTTTTGGGTTACTGTGTTTGTTTGTTCATTTGTTTGGTATTGAGTTGTAAGAGTTCCTTATATATTTTGAATATTAACCTCTCATTGAATGTATAGTGTTCAAATATTTTCTCCCATTCGATAGGATACCTTTTTATTTTGTTGATTGTTCCTTTTACTGTTCAGCAATTTTTAGTTTGATATAGTCCTACTTGTTTGTTTTTGCTTTTGTTGCCTGTGCTTTGAGTGATAAATAAAAAAAAAAAAATCATTGCCAGGAAAAATTTCAAGGAACAAAAATTTTCTTCTCATTTATAGTTTCAGATCTTATGTGTAGGTCTTTAATTTATTTTGAGTTAATCTCTGTATATGCCATAAAGTAAGATTCCAGTTTTATTCTTTTGCATATGCATATCCAGTTTTCCCAAGGCCATTTATTGAAGAGATTATCCTTTCTCTATTGTATATTGATGATACCTTTATCAAAAATTAGTTGACTGTAGCATGTATGTGTGTATGTGTATTTTTCTGGGTTCTCTATTCTGTTCCATTGGCTACTTGTCTGTTTTTTTTTTTTTTTTTTTTTGCCAGTACCATACTGTTTTGATTAACATGACTTTGTAATATAATTTGAAATCAGAAAGTGTGATGCTTCTACCTTTGTTCTTCTTACTCAAGGTTGTTTTGTTTGATATTCAGAGTCTTTAGTGGTTTCACACATATTTTGGGATTTATTTTCTATTTCTGTGAAAAATACCATGGGAATTTTGACAGAGATCGCATTGAATCTGTAAAGCACCTTAGGTAACATGGACATTTTAGCAATATTAATTCTCCCAATCAGTGAGCGCAGGATATCTTTCCATTGATTTGTATCTTCTTCAAATTCCTTTGTTAATGTTTTATAATTTTAGCGTACAAATCTTTTTCCTCCTTGGTAAATTTATTCCTAAGTACTTTATTTTTTTTGTTGCTATTGTAAATGGGACTGTTTTCTATTTTTTTTAGCTTTAAATTTAAAAACATTTAGAATTAACACATAATTATATGCATTTTGGGGTAAAATGTGAGGTTTTGATACATGTATAGACTGTGTAATGACCAAATCAGGGTATTTGGCATATCCATCATCTCATACATTTATCATTTCTTTGTGGTGAGAACTTTTAAAATTCTCTCTTCTAGTTATCTTGAAATATTTAATGGTATTAACTATAGTCATCTTACTGTGTGATAGAATAGCAAAGCTCATTTCTCCTAACTGTAACTTTGTACCTGTTAACCAACCTCCCTATCCCCACTCCTACCTACCCTCCTTAAGCCTCTGGTATTCACTATTCTACACTCTATTTCTATGAGGTCAACTTCTTTAGACTCCCTATATGAATGAGATCATGTGGTATTTGTCTTTTTGTGTCTGGCTCACTTTTCTTAGCATAATGTCCTTCAGATTCATCCATGTTTCCAGAAAATAACAAAATTTTATTCTTTTTTTATGGCTGATTTCGTATTCCAGTGAATACTGTCTCTTTCTATACACACACACACACATACACACACACGCACACATCTATAAGAAAATGTGGTATATGTGTTATATAATACTACATGTATATAAATAAAATGTGGCATATGTGATATATCACATATATCAGCACATCTAGCAATAAGATTACTGGATGAAATGGTAGTTCAATTTTTAATATTTTGAGAAAACTCAATACCGTTTTCCCTAATGGCTGTACTAATAATTTACATTCCCATCAACAGTATATCAGTGTTCCCCTTTCTCCACATTGATGCCTACATTTGTTGTTCTTTGTTTTTTTGATAATAGCTGTTCTAATGGTAGTGAGGAAATATTTCATTATGGTTTTCACTTGCATTTCCCTGATGATTAATTATGTTGAACACTTTTTCATACATCTGTTGGCCATTTTTATGTCTTCTTTGGGGAAATGTCTATTACAGGTCTTTTGCCCATTAAAAAAATCAAATTGTTAACTTTTTTTCTATTGAGTTATTTGAGTTTATTTTTGTCAGTTGTGAGAGATACGGGTCCAACATCATTCTTCTGCATGTGGAGATCCAGCTTTTCCAGCACCATTTATTGAAGAGACTGTGCTTTCTCTAATGTGTGTTGTTGGCATCTTTGTGGAAAATGAGTTGGAAGTAAATACATGGATTTGTTTCTGGGCTCTCTATTCTGCTCCTTTTGGTCTATGTGTCTGTTTTTACACCAGTATTATGCAGTTTGGGTTACTATATAGCTTTGTAGTGTAGTATATTTTAAAGTAAGATAGTGTGATCCCTCCGGGTTTGTTCTTTTTGCTCAGGATTGCATTGGCTATCTGGGGGTCTTTTGTGATTCCATATGCATTTTAAGATTTTTTTTTCTATTTCTGTGAAGAAGTTATTGGTATTTTGATGGAGATTGCATTGAATCTGCAGATTGCTTTGGGTAGTGTGGACATCTTAGACAAAATTAGTTCTTCCAACTCATGAACGTAGAATATCTTCACTAATGAAACATTCATCAATGTTTTATAGTTTTTATTGTAGCAATCTTTACGTCTTGAGTTAAATTTATTTCTAGGTATTTTATTTTTTGTAAGTATTGTAAATGGGATTGCTTTCTTGATTTTTTTTTGTCAGATAATTGCCTATTGGTGTATAGAAATGCTACTGATTATTGATAATTAATTTTGTATTCTGCAAATCTACTAAATTTGTTTATTGATCCTAACAGTTATTTTGGTGGAGTTTTTAGGGTTTTCTGCATTTAAGAACACAGAACAATTTAGCTTCAATTTTTCCAATTTGAATGTGCTTTTTTTTTTTCCTCTTGCCTAATTGCTCTGGCTAGGTCTTGCAATACTATGTTGAATAAAAGTGGTGAAAGTGGATATCCTCATCTTGTTTTAGATCTTAGAGAAAAAGCCTTCAACTTTTCCCCATTCAGTATGGTATTAGTTGTGATTTTGATGCATATGATCTTTACTGTGTTGGGGTACATTCTATTTATACCTAACTTATTCAAAGTTTTTATCATGAAGACATGGTGAATTTTATCAAATGCCTTTTTAGCATCTACTAAAATGAATATATGGTTTTTGTCTTTGATTCTGTTAGTGTAACATGTCAAATGTATTGATTTGCATGTGTTGGACTTTTTTTGTGTCCCTGGGATTAATTCTACTTGATCATGGTGATCTCTTGAATGTGCAATTGGCTAGTATTTTGTTGAGAATTCTGCATCTGTTCATCAGGGATACTGGTCTGTAGTTTTCTTTTTATGGCATGCTCGTCTCTGGTTTTGGCATCATGATAATGCTGGCCTTGTAAAATGAGTTTGGAAGAATTCCTCTTAAACTTTCCGGAACAATTTGGAAAAAAAAAGTTTTAAATTCTTTAAATGTCTGATAGAATTCAGCAGGGAAATCATCAATTCTTGTGCTTTGATGGGAAACTTTTTATTACTGATTCAATCATGTTAGTCATTATTGGTCTGTTCATGTGTTCTTTTTATTCATGACTCAATTTTGGTAGGCTGTATGTATCCAAAAATTTATTCATTTATTCTAGGCTTTCCAATTTGTTGGTTTCTGGTTGTTCATAGTAGTCTTTTATAATCCTTTCTATATCTGTGATATTACTTGCAATGTCTCCTTTTTTATTTCTGATTTTATTTATTGGGATTCTCTCTCTCTTAGTGTAGCTAAACGTTTGCCAATTTTGTTGATCTTTTCAAAAAATTAACTCTGTTGATTTTTTATATTTTTGAAAGTCTCCATTTTGTCTATGTCTACTATGATTGTTATTATTTCTTTCCTTCTACTAATTTAGGATTTAATTTGTTCTTGTTTTTTTAATTCCTTAAGGTGCAATATTAGGTTGTTTATTTGAAGTATTTTCTTTATCTTTTTTTGAGGCAGGATCTCACTCTCATTGCCCAGGCTGGAGTGCAGTGGTGCAGCCTTGGCTCCCTGCAGCCTTGACTTCCTGGGCTCAGGTGATCCTCTCACCTCAGTTTCCTGAGTAGGTGGGATCACAGATGCACACCACTGTGCCTGGCTAATTTTTTGTATTTTTAGTAGAGACAGGATTTCACTGTATTGCCCAGGCTGGTCTCAAACTCCTGGGCTCAAGCAATCCACCTGCCTTGGCCTCCCAAAATGGTGGGATTACAGGTGTGAGCCACTGCTCCCAGCTCTTTCTTCTTTTCTGATGTAAATACTTGTTGCTACAAACTTTCCTCTGAGAACTGCTTTACTGTATTGCATTATTTCAATATGTTGTGTTTCCATTTTCATTGGTCTCAAGAAAAGTTTAAATTTTTCTCAATTTCTTCTTGGCCTATTGGTTCTTCAGGAACATGCTGTTTAATTTGATGTATGTGTAATGTTTCTGAGGTTTCTCCTGTTATTGAGCTCTAGGTTTATACCAGTAGGCAAAAAAAATATGTTGTATAATATTGATCTTTGTAAATTTGTTGAGACTTGTTTTGTGGCCTAACATTTAGAGAATATTCCATGTGCAGTTGAGAAGAATGTGTATTTTGTAGCTGTTGAAAGGAATGTTATGTAAATGTTTATTAGGTTTTTTTGGTCTACAGTACAGTTTAAGTCTGACGTTTCTTTGCTGATATTCAATCTGGATGATCTGGTTATTGCTAAAACTAGGGTAAGGAAGACTCCTACTATTATTGTATTGCAGTCTGTCTCTTCCTTTAGATTTATTAATATTAGCTTATATATTTAGGTGCTCCAATGTTGGGTACATATATATTTACAGGTGTTATATTTTCTTGCAGATTTGACCTTCTAATTATTATATAATGACCTTTGATTTTACATTTTTTGATTGAATATCTGTTTTATTTCAGTATAGCTACTCCTGCTTCCTTGGTTTCTATGTGCATGAACTATCTTTTCCAGTTTTTCACTCAGTCTATGTCTGTTCTTACAGGTGAAGTAAGTCTCTTGAAGGCAGCATATTGTTGAGTCTTGTTTTTACTTTGGTGTTGTTTATTCAACCACTCTATGTCTTTTGATTAGAAAACAGTCCATTTACATTGAAGATAATTTTTGATAGATAAAGACTTACTACTGACATTTTGTTAATTGTTTTATAGTTATTTTGTAGATCATTTATTCCTTTCTTTCTCTTTTCCTGTCTTCTTTTGCAGTTGATAATAAAAAAAAAAAGCAAGGAATCAAAATATACCACTTCCTTTGCTAGTGGTGTGTTTTGATTCCTTGCTTTTTTTGTATACCTACTATAGGTTTCTGCTTTGTGGTTATCATGAGGCTTACAAAACTATCTTATAGTCATAACAGGTTATTTTAAGCTGATGAAAACTTAACTTGATTGCAAAAGTGAAGACCCCATAATCCTCTACACTTTTATTTCATTCTCCCATTTAGAAGTTTTGATTTTATAATTTATATCTTTTTATATTGCACATCCCTTAAAATTAGTTATTATCTTCATAGTTTGATTTTTTAACCTTCATACAGAAAATATGTGATTTACATACTGCCATTACATTATTAGAATATTCAGAATTTGACTATGTATTTAATTTATTAGTGAGTTATATACTTTCAGATGTTTTTGTGTTACTCATTAGAGTTCTTTTCTTTTATCTTAAAGAACTCTCTTAAAATTTTCTGTGAGACAGATTTAGTGGTGATGAATTCCCTCAGCTTTTGTTTGTCTGGAAAATCTCTCTTCTTCATTTCTGAGAAACAGATTTGCTGAATACAGTATTCTTGGTTGGCAGGTTTGTTTGTTTGTTTGTTTTTAAATTTTAGCACTTTGAATGTATCATTCTACTATCTCCTGGCCTTTAGATATCTGCTGGGAAGTCTGGTGTTAGATATATTGGGACTTCTCTATATGTTGTTGGCTTCTTTTCTGTTGCTTCTTGCAGGATCCTCTCTTTGTCTTTGACCTTTGACTGTTTGATTATAATATGTGATTGGGTATTGTTATTTGGATTTAATCTGACTGGTGATCCTTGGCCTTCTTGTACCTGGATATTTACATCTTTTTCCAGGTTTGGAAAAATTCTATTATTGTTTCTTTAAATAAGTTTTCTCTCACTTTCTCTATCTCTACAATAGCAATGACCTATAAATTTGGTCTTTTGATGTTAACCCCTAAATCCCATACACTTTCTTAATTTCATTTCATTCTTTTTACATTTTTCCTCTTTTCACTGTTTATTTCTAAGTAACTTGTCTTCAGGTTCACATATTCTTTTCTCTTACTGATCAGGTCATCTATTGATGCTTTCTATTGCATTTCTTACTTCATTCATTGTGTTTTTTACCTCTAGTATTTCAATTTATTTTTTATTACTTCAATCTCTGTTAAATTTCTCTGATAGGTTTCTGAATTATTTATCTGTATTTTCTTGATGTTTGTTGAGTGATAAGGGCTCTGTGTCCTCATACAAATATCATGACCTTCAGTGTTGAAGGAGGGGCCTAGTGGGAGGTGATTGAATCATGGGGGCAGATTTCTCCGTTGCTATTCTTGTGATAGTGAGTTCTCATAACATTTGGTTGTTTAAAAGTATGTAGCATGTCCCCTTTTGCTCTCTCTCTTCTGCCACCATGTGAAAATTGTGCTTGCTTCCCCTTTGCCCTTTTACCATGATTGTAAGTTTCTTGAGGCCTCCCCATCCATGCTTCCTATACAGCCTGCAGAACTGTGAGTCAGTTTAACCTCTTTTCTCTGTAAATTACCCAGTCTCAGGTAGTCTTTATAGCAAAGTTAGAATTGATTAATACACTGAGTTTCTTTAAAAAAGCTACTTAGAATTCATCAGACAGTTCTTTCATCTCCACTCTTTAATGTCATTCACTGGCACTTTATTTTGCCTTTTTGGTATCTTCATGTTTTCCTTGGTTTTTGTGGCTATGCATCAATGTCTGCATACTGATACAGGTATTTAATCCAGTCCTCACAGCCTGATTTTGTTCTTTTAGTAGTGAGCCTTTTGAGATATTAAGGCCAGATTGTTTGGTGAGGACCCTAAACTCTCTGCCTAGGGCAGGTTAATTGGTGAGGACTCTAAGCCCCAGTCCCACTGCTTCAGCTGTCGCAGTGCTAGGGAGCACCCTAAACTCAGGACCACTGTGACTGAAATCCTTTGGCTCCTGAAGCTGACACAAGTGCTGGGTCCCCTTCAAAGCTTACAGCTGCCAATACCAGCATAGACTGGGGTGTGTTGAAGGTCTGTGGCTGATGTGGCCTGCCTCCTGCTGGGGATTATTTAGGGTCTGAGGCCCATATAGTCAGCAGGTAGTGAAGGTGGCCAGGTCTTGAGTTCGTCATACTGGGCCTGCAGGTTCCTGTCTGGTACCAAGTTGAATTGAGAGGTTCCACTCACAGATACCTGCCTGGTATCAGGGGCTCCAGGGTTCTCACCAGTGCTGACTTTTATTGCAAGCCCAGTGCAGGGTTGCAAGACAAAGTCTTATACTTACTTTCCTGTCTGTCTTCCAAGTGAATGTTGTCTTTCTCTGTGCTGTGCTACTTGGGGTTCAAGAAAGGGCAACACAGGCAATCCTGTGACCACTAAGGCTAATGCAAATTGATCATACCCAAGGCCCACTGCCACTGATAGCAGTGCAACACTGGGACACGCCTAAGGCCTGTGTGTGCCCGGCCCCACCTGCCACTGAGGTTTGTTTAGAGCCCAAGGCCACTACAGTAGGCCAGCAGTGAGCTTAGTCCATCATGCTGAGTTTAGTCCATATGGACTGGAACATGAGTCCATTCCACTGGGGCTGAAGTTTGCTGTCTAGTGCTAGGGTGGGTCCAGGGGCTCTGTTCATGGGTACCAGCCTGATGTCAGGGCCAAGAGGTTTTGTCTGGGGCTAGACTTCTGGCTGGCCTGGTACTGTACTGCAAGGCACAGTTTTATGCTCATTTCCCTCCTCTTTACCCAAATGGACAATGCCTCTGCACTGTGGCGCCTAGGGTTAAGGGAAGAGTAGCGTAGGCAACATAAAACTGTCCTTTCTATCCTCTTTAATGTGTCTTGTCTTATTATTATGCTAAAACCAAATACTGGTATACAAGGTGATCTCTCACCTTGTTTCCTGAGCTCTTGTGAAGGCTTTTACATGTGTGGACAGTTGTGCACATTAATGTTTTTGTGGGGGGATTATCCTGGGGAGTTCTACTCTGTTATCATGCTCTGGGGTTGCTTTCTTAATTTCTTTTTTGAAAAGTTTGTTTTCAGAGCGTGGAAACTAGAAATGCTATTGATTTTTGTATGTTGATTTTATATCCTGCAAATTTACTGATTTGTTTATTAGTTTAAAGGATTTTTTTTGGTGGAATTACTAGAGTTTTCTATAAATAAGATCATATCACCTGCAAACAAACAATTTTACTTCTCCATTTCCAGTTGAATGCCTTTTTATCTTGCCTAGTTGAGAAATTTTACAATTTCTCACAAATACAGTATGCCCCCATTAATTCATCAAGTCACAGTCGTTCTGGAGAAAGGCTGTTAACTTATTTTTCAACAAGACGAAGTGGTGATTATTTATACTTTTGCTTTTGACCAGTTGCTCTCAAAGCCCTCAAGTCTCTGGGGAGAGGAAGCCACCTTGCTTGGACTATAATCACACTGTCTACTTTACAAGTGTGAAAATAGCGCTATTAATTTTAGCAGCACTTTAAAAAACAAAAACAAAAAACCTCTCACTTTGCTCCCCTCTGTCTTCCCTCTCAGCCTTATACACCCTTTTGACAGCTCAGCTGTGTGATTTTCTGATCTTTCCTACAAGGATGTTTCAAAAGAGGTAAGTGGTAGGAATCAATACACATCATCTTAATTACCAAATACAGTTTATTTTATTCTAAGTCGTTTATCTCTCAATGGCCATAAGACAAATGCTCTGTCCTTGTGCTAAACTTTTCTAAAATGATACAGAAACATTTGTCAGATAATTCTAGCAACCTCAAACTGAGTTTTCTATCCAAGATATTTCGAACTATGAGAAAAATTTTCTCAAATTTTTAGTTTAATATGTAAACCTACTTATTTTAAAATATCCTACTGTCTATATATCTTATTTCGTTTGTATTGCTTTTCTGTAAATCACAGATGATTATGGTATAGTTGTGCAAGGTCAGAATTCTCAGGTTTTGTAATTATATTTGCAGTGTGTGTGTGTGTGTATATATATATATACATATATATACATATGATTTACACTGCATTGTAGAATAATAAAAAAACAAAGACATACAAAACATGTATAGATACAGATACAAATATAATAGGGTCAGACCTTTTTAAGCACATGTGAGTCTCTGGTGACTTGATAAATCATGAATAGGGGCCGTAGGGATATTTTAGGGGGCTAGAGGTTTACATAGCATCTAATCATCTAGTCACCTACGAAGAAAATCTAGAGGCATAACACTTTTTTGGGGGCCATTTCCATTTTCCACATCTCAGATTTTCCTTATGTGACTTCTTATTTACTGTCTCTTAACTAGCTTCTAATCTGGTAATCCTCAAATCCATCATATCAGCCAGATGACCTCTGTAAACACAAGTCAGGCATTGTCAATTCCCTATAAAATTCATCCATAACTCCCTATTTTTCACAGGATAAAGGCAAACAAACCCTGTGTTTGGGCTCCACTCTTACATCGTCAGCTGCATCTTTTGACAAGACCATCATGAAGCTTCACGAATAAGTACACATATTGGGATATTGGTAACCTCCTGGTCTGGGTGGATGCTCTCCTTTCTGTCTGGAACACTTCTCTCCAACAATCCTGCCAGGCTGGCTCCTACTCATCCATTAATGCTCAGCTTAGGGATTACCTCATCCTGGTTTCCTTTTCTATTTCCTCACTTCTCAGAGGAGCATTGGTACCCCTGCTCTGTTTTCCCATAATGCTTTGTGCATCTTTCTATCATTGGCTGTCTAGAAGAAATTCAGTCCAGAGCTTAGTTTAGGGTTTTGGTCCTAGCCAGAATGCCACCTAAACAGGCAATGCTTCAAGCACTCTCATTAATTTTTACCTAGGAGAGCAAAGTGCCGTATCAGAAAGAGAAGTAAGGAGAGAGCTGAAGGGGCTCAGGACACACTACCCCAAAATACGACACTTGGAATTTTGAAGACAACAGCAGAAACAGGAAGGTCACCCTCAACTTCCCCGGCCCTTCTCCCCTGAAGCAGGTCATAAAACCTAGGAAGGATTTTCTGAGCTTCCTCTAACGCAGGTCGTGATTCTCATTTGAGAGGTGCTCTTTCCTTACATGAAGGAAAGGAACATTCTTATATCTGAAGATGGAGGGTCGTAGAGAAGAATCTGAACAAACGACCTTGCCAGGATTCCCCTAGTTTATTACCATTGGCTCAGACTCTTATTGCCCTACTATATTTTCCATATCACTGTTCACTCTTTATCAAACCTTGCATAAAAATATACAGGTTTAACCATTTCTTTGGGTCTTCATCTGCCTAAGAAGGATTCTGTGTCACGTAAAGCTTATTAAAAAATTTGTATGCTTTTCTTTTGTAACCTGTCCCTTGTTATTAGCATCCTCAGCCATGAACCCAGAACAGATACTTTTCTTCTGTTAAGAGTACCTAAGAATGACAAGACTGGCACACGTGAGAGGAGCACAAGGGCTTTGCTGGGAGAAAAGGTGTCGAGTAGGAAATAAGCTTGCCAAAGACCAACTTGGCCTATTCTGCAGAGACGTTGAGGTCTCTATCACTTTCTCTCTCTTTCACTTGAAAAAAAAAAGACAGAATTGACACAAAGACGTTACTATCAATCAGTGCACTTTTGGTTTGAAAAACTAGTTTCTTGGCTGAACGAGAGGCTTATGTTAACCTGATTTTAAAATAATTAGTGGAAGGAGTATGTGTCTGTGTGTTTTCAGACTCCAATGCCACTAGAGTGTTGATAGCTTTGTACTCCTGACTCCAGAGCAACCACCACTGGAGACTAATACAAATCACATTTTTGTTTCAATAGCTAACCTTCTTTAGCTTCTTGTAAAATGAATGTTGAGCAATATATGTGCTGCACAGAAAATTTAGTTTTTGTGTTGGATATTACATGTAAATATGACCATGAAAACTAGCTTCTATTGTATATCTAACTTTTACTTAAATATAAATGCTGAGTAAGAGACTGTAACAGAGGAAAGGGGTCTAGACTTCATCTAATCTAATTGCTTGATTTTACAAATAAACATGCTAAAGTTAAGTGAATAAACTCAAAAGCCAGACTATCTAAGTTTTTCTTCTGGCACAAGATTGCTGTGTGAACCTGGAAAGATTACTTAACCTCTCTGTCTTCTTCCTTTTGGGTAATGGGGATAAAAGGAGTGTCTACTTCTTATAGTTGTTTGGAGGCTTAAGTAGGGTTAATAGTAAGTGTTCAGTAATTTTTGCTGTTACTGTTGTTGTTTTCTACGTCACATGGCCAATTAACTAAGACTAAAATTCAAGTTTCCTAACTCCTCTCCAAGTTTCTTTCCACAACTTTCTCATTTCCCAAATCCACACAATTTTCCTCTATCTATTATAAGATTCTATAGGAGTGGAAAAAAAGCAAGGAAGAAAATATTTTCTTTGCTTTAATCTCATAATTTCTACATCAGGGCCATGTATTCAGTATCATATGCATTTTCTGTCCATTTGCGTTTATCTCTCTCGTCTATTTCTGTCTCTCTCTCTCTTCAATTCAATTTGTGCCACCACTGCAGAGGTGCCTTAGGCCAGTCGAACACTTGCAGAGTACAGTTGGCCTTAAGAAAACCTCAAATTCTGAATTCTTAAAGACTATGTGCAGAAAAAAGATAGCTGAGAACCAGCCCTCAGCACAGGCCCACAGGCTTTGGGGCACACAGGCAAGTGTTCAACTCTCTGGACCAAGGTATTTCCCTCTGCTCTGAACATCCTGGATAGCTCATACTGAGACCCCAGACCTCACTGACATCCACACATTAGACAGGTACCGCCTGAGACCAAGGCCCTCCAAACCAGGCGCACAGCAGCTCTCATGGACATCAGGCCAAATATGGCCCAGGATACAGGAGCACTCAGGAACCAGAATGAATTGTGCCAAATGTGGAATATTTGTCTCCAACCTCTGATTACTGTAATCCCTAGTCATCACGTAAAACTCTGAACAGACTTGCCAAGCTGTCTGGGTAATCTTATTTATACTCGTTGTCCTGGGATGATTATAAACAGGGTCTCTATTTACTCTCAAAAATGTCACCCTAACCAAGTTGCAAGGCCACATGTACCCTCCCTAATTATATATCCTTTATGATATTCAGTAGTCTTCCTTATCTGTGGTTTCACTTTCTAAGGCTTCAGTTACTCATGATCAAGTGTGATCTGAAAAGAGGTGAGTAGAGTATAATAAGATATTTTAAGAGAGAGAGAGAGAGAGAGAGAGAGAGAGACCATATGCACATAATTTTATTACTGTATATTATTGTAATTGTTTTATTTATTATTAGTCATTGCTCATTTCTAACTGTGTCTAATTTGTCAGTTAAACTGTATCATAGGCATGTATGAGTAGGAAAAAACATAGGCTCTGTGCATGGAGGGTTTGGTGCTATCTGTGGTTGTAGGCATCCTCCAGGGGTCTTGGAACCTGTGGACAAGAGAGAACTTCCATATATGTCTATATCTTTACTAGTTGGCATGTTTTATACTATAACTGTTCCCAAATTATCAATCCCTGTTTTTGCCCTTGTCCACCTGTTCCTTTGTGAACCGACTCTCCCACACTCTCAGCCTCTAGAGAACAAATCTTGTGGTCCTGGGAAGCTGCTTCTCTGACACACCTGCTGCTAGGGTGGTTGGCCTGAGAGCTGCCCAGCCCTGTGTCAGGACCTGGCCCTCCTCTCTGAAACCTTAAGTCCTGTCCTGAGTAGATCTCAACAGCCTGCCTACCATGTCCCTCCAGGAGTGAGGACAGAGGGTGGGAGGGAGCTTGTACTTTCTTAAACATGTTTGGCTTCTATTCCTCCAATGAAGGCTGTATAGTGAGAATTTGGCCTCATCTAAAAAGAGGTTTTGCTTCTGCCCTCAGTTTCTAGGAGGCAATTTCTGGCATGCCCGACAGAAGTGTCTTTGTTTAGAGTAGGAGCTGACCATACCAGAACTCAGGGTGGGGCCAGCCTCACCCAGTCGACATTGGGCAGAGCTGGCCATTCCAGAAAGACCAGCCATGTGATTGAGGGTGGAAGCTTTGAGTCATGTGGTATTGGTTGCTGTGGATATCACAGCTTTGGTGAATTCTTCTTGGTCTTTTTGTTGTTGTTGTTGTTGTTTTTGGCAATACTTTCTGCTTATTGCTACACGTTGATGTCCTAATTCCACAAAGAGGGGACAACAGAAGCTTTGTGTTTGTGACCCTCCCAGTCTCTGCCCTCCGTGTCTCTTTCCTGGACTGATTTTGACATGTATCCTTTCCCTGTCATGAAGTGTAACCATAAGCATAACAGTTTTCAATGATCTCTGTGTCCTTCTAGTGAATTGTTGAAACTGAGGGTCATTTGGGGAAGCAAAGTGAACTGGCAGGTGGTGCCAGAAGGGAGAGGTGTCTTGGATGGAGACTGCGTCCTCTAACTGTTACAGTTGGGCTAATTCCAGGTAGAGTTCCTGTTTATATCTTTCTATTTACATAGAGAGGAGACACATTTCAGCCCCCTTTCTCTCAGGTGGCTTCTGGCTCCTTTCCTAGGCAGAGTTGTTTGGAGAGGAATGTTAAATCCTTCCGTATCAGTGTTCTATGTCACTTCTTGGCCAACAAAGTCAGTCTCATTTCTCAAGTTCAGCCAAACCTACCCTATACTTCTGTGCCTGGATGCTTAAAACATTTAACCACCTTCACAGTGGGCGCTAGACTTTTTCTTCACAGCATTTAGGAAACACATCGATAAACCTGTAATCAGATGTTACAGGAAACCAGATGACCTGCATAACACAAGAGGAATAATTAATTATTTTCACGTCTTAATGGGCGGGGGGTTAATAACTGAAGATGTGGAAAAGAGGGAGAGGAACTCTCAGACAAGAGCAGGAGAGGCCAGGACTAATGAGAGCAGTGTCAATGGAAAGCTCGGCTGGTAGTGGCCTGAGGGCACTAAAAAAACACTCATGCCCTGGTTCGCCTTGGAGTCTTTCCGGCTGTCCAGATCTATCACTCCTCCATGTGCCTCGTACTCTCCCACTTTGAGAAGCTCACTAAGGTTTCATGAGAGGGAACCTGAGGATCTCAGCTGGATGACACAGTGCACAGTGCAGACACAGCAGGCCTGGGAAGCGGATGCTCTGCAGTCAGGAGAGGCCTTGAGACCAATCTGTCCTGGCAGTTTGCAGAAGCCTCAGAGAGGACTCTGGACTCCAGACAATAGACTTGGGAGCATTAAGGTAATTGCACCTTAGCTCTCCTGAGTGGAATTTCCAGCTAACATTTCGGTTAAATATATCTGTTCTATCTGAACATTTTCCAAGAACCGACCATGTGTTTGGCACTATGCTAGGTGGTTAGCTCTTATTTAATCACCCCCACTACCCTATGAAGTCAGTGCTGCTACCTCCATTTGAAGGTAGAGAAAAGTGACGTGCAGGTTCACAGCTGGTCAGCAGTAGATGGATTCTGGCTCCTGCTTAGCACTCCCTAGTGCTTCCCTGTTACTTACATGTTAAATCCTAGGCTTCTTACATGGGCCCTGAAACCTTGTGGGATCTGACGCTGCTGGCCTCTTCTGCCTGACTTCTTGCCTCTCCCCACCTTGTTCTCCCTGCTCCAGACTATTGGACAAGAGTGTTTAGAGAAGTCAGCCCACGCTCATTTCCAGCTCTCGGTCCTGGAGCCACTGCTTTCCCTTCTTGGTCTGCCCTTTCCTTCCCTCTTGGTGCGGGTGACGTTGATTTTCTCTCCCCAGATGCCATAACCGTCTTCCTGGCTAAGTATGGTGTGTACCCACATGCTGCTACTATGCCCTGTGCACAGTTCTGTGCTAGTGGTTCACCACCAGGTAATGAGAGCCTGTGAGTGCCTCCCTGGCTGGGGCGGGCATAGAGAACATGAACTGTAAGTCTATAAGTAAACTGCATTCAAGTTAGCAAAATAACGATTACAAGGACTGGTAAGGTCGTAAGACTAAGACAAGTTTTGATCTTTCCTAGTACAGTTGCTTGGAAGGTGATATGAAAAAACAGAATTTTGTTATTTTGACTTTCAGTGAAAGAACAATGTAGGGACAACTGGCAAATGTCAAGGATCAGGAAGTAGACCTCAGATTCTCACCCCTACTCACCTACTGTTGTGGGAGGAACCCGGGGGAGGTCATTGAATCACAGGAGCCGGTCTTTCCCCTGTATTCTCGCGATAGTGAATAAGTCTCATGAGATCTGATGGGTTTATAAGGGGTTTCCCCGTTTGCTTCTTCCTCATTTTTCTCTTGTAGCTGCCACGTAAGAAGTGCCTTTAACCTCCCACCGTGATTCTGAGGCCCCACCGTGATTCTGAGGCCCCCCTCCGGAAGCCATGTGGAAGTGTTAAGTCCAAGTAAACCTCTTTTTCTTCCGAGTTGAGGTATGTCTTTATGAGCAGCATGAAAACAAACTAATACACCTACATAGGAAGCAGTCCTGTAAACATTTTTTTCTTGGCCCCCTACTCACCTTTCTTTTCTTATTTGTCATTCCTATTTCCAGTACTTTAAATCTGCTTGCCCTTCTAGATTATTTTTACCTAGAGTATCAGTGGGTGTGATGGAGAGACTAATGGCCCCCAAAGATTCCTACATTCTAATTACTAGAAAATATGAATATATTGGGTTACAGAGAAAAGAAGAATTAAGGCTGCTAGCCCTGGGTGTTTCCCAGTGGACCTAATTTAATCACAAGGGTTCTTAAAATAGGAGAACAAGGCAGGAGAGGTCAGAGTCGGAGGGCGATAGGCCTGTGGAAGAAGAGTTAGATAAATGCAACCTTGTATCATTTTAAGCTGCAAAATTTGTGGTAGTTTGTTATAGCAGCAATAAAAAACTAATACAAGAATGCCCATGGGAAATTCCTCTTTTTAGGCCCAATGGTCAGGAGCCCAGGCTCTGAGGCTGCCTGAGTTCAATCTTTGGCTCCTGAGATGTTGACTAAACCACTTGTAGTATTATTGTGAGAATTAGCTGGCATGGTGGAACATGCCTGTAGTCCCCAGCTACTTGTGAGGCTGAGGCAGGAGGATCACTTGGGCTCAGGAGTTCAGGGCAGCAGTGAGCTATAATTATACCATTACACTCCAGTCTGAGCAACAGAATGAGAACTTGTCTCTTAAAAGAAAATTCCCTGTAGTATTATTATGAGAATTAAGTGAGTTAATATATCTAACATGCTTAAAGTGGTGCTACTAAGGCCCTGGTAAATTGTCGCTGTTATTATTATTTTTATATTCCTCTGTCGATTATGCCACCCTAGCCAGGAGCAGTTCTAATTTGCAAATAAACTTGTATTTAGTAAACATTTGCTTCCTGTATATGCATAGGAAAAAAAATAAATCCAGCAGCCTAATTTGAAGATCTGGGCTTATACCCTAGCTTTGCATAAAAGCCTCGGTGTTAGTAGATTAGAAGAGCTCCATCTTTGAGATCTGGACATGTTTTTAAGCTAAGCACATAGAACAAGCTCAGAACACACAACGGCAACTGTGCATTTAAATCAGATGGAGCATGCTACTTCTCACAATTAGCTGATTGCCAGTGAGCAAGATAGGTTTTGATTTTTCTGTAGTTGAACTGCTAGGAAGGTATGTTTAGAAAACTGGGTTAGATGATGGTATTTTTCAGCCATTTTATGAAAGTATGGCAAGACAAAGAGTTTTTTAAAAAACATATTGCAAGATTGGGGTGGGGTCAGATTTTGTTTAAAAAGCTTATTTGCCAAAAAACACAAAGGGCTTTTTTTGTTATGATGTCTAATTTGGAGCTTTTCAATATTTCTATCTGCTGATGCAAAGAATATTTGCATCAGTATACAGAATGGTTTTATATGTTATTTGCAAGTCCAGCTGACAGTTTCCAATGCAAATCCAAGTACTTGTACTTGCAAAAGACACCCACCTGCAGTCTGAGGATGATAGAGTAGAAAGCTGGAGAGTTCTAATGTGTATTTATTTATATTTGAATTTCCACCTCTTTGTTCTCCATTCTCAGCACAGGCACGCTTTCTGTCCATCCCTAATTCTGTTAATTCTGTTCATCTCTTGGCCTGAAACACCTGCGTCTTCTTTGTGTGCTCCAACCTCTTCCACTCTTTCCTACTTTAGCTTCATCCTGTTAGTGGCAGAACCTGCAGCTTCTGTAATTTCTGCCTCTCACATATACTCCTCCTTTCTATTCTCGCTGCCTGGTCTGTAATTTTTACTTCCGTTCCTCCTGTCTAGCCATGGCCACTGCGTTCTCATGTACTGCCTTCAGTCTTTCCCTCTTCAAATATGTTCTCTGTATATTCAATTATTTTTCCTGAAGCGCAGTTTTGATATGGTCACCCCGTTTGCACAACGCTTCAATATCTCTTGCTGGCTACTTAACTAAATGTAAATCCCTGGCTGCAATATTTAAAACCTTTGTGCATTTCTAGTGCACATTCTGAGCTTTTCTTCCCCATTGGTTCTGAGGCTGCCTGGGTTCATGCCGTGTCTTCCTTCTGAGATGACTTCTCAGTTCCTCTTTTACCCATTTGAATCTCTACCTATTATTGAACCAAATTTCACGTAATAACTTCTAGCTTGTCCCTGATTATCACTATACATATTTATTGTAAATTTTAGTGGAATTTTTATTTTACAGATACATGTATACTTGCATTTCTCCTTAGAGTAGGTTTGAGTGCAGGGTCTGTGCACACTTTTAGATCTATAAATATCTCTACATTTGACACATTACCTTGAATATAGTGGTGATTTAAATATATAAAGTTCAATAATTTGTGAAACTACTATTTTCCTTTTTTTTAAAATGCAGATAGAAAAAGTTATCGAAGCATATATTCTAAGGTGAGAGTTCATGAAATGAGTACATATGGTATGTTTTTGTATCTCTGAGCTGTATTCTGCATTGTGGGTGAAGAGACTTACAGCTGAATGGATTCCTCCGACGCGCGTGCGCGTGCACACACACACACACACACACACACACGTGCCTCATGTAATTATTTGAGACTAGAATGAAATGCATGGCTTTCTTTATGGAGAGGCCTCAAGGTAAAAGGATCCAGTCAGGCAGGCAGTTTAAGATTACCCTTAGCAATATTTATCTATGACTATGTAACAAATTAACCCAAATCTTAGTGGCTCAAAGTAATAAACATTTAATTATCTCACATAATTCTGTGGAACTGGAATATGGGAGGGGCTTAGCTGGGTGATTCTGGCTCAGGGTCTTTTTTTGTGATTGCAGTCAAGATGGTTGCTGTGTGTGGTTGCAGTCATCTGAGGGTTGGAGTGAGGTTGGAGGATCCAATTCCAAGGTGACTCACATGGCAAATTAGTGCGCGTTATGGGCAGAGGGCTTTAGTTTCTCAATATGTGGTCACTTTTGTTGGGCATCTTGAGTATCTGCTCTCATAGTAGTTGGCTTCTCCCAAAGTGAGTGATCTGAGAGAGAGAGGAGAGAGAGAGAAAGAGAGGGGGAGAGAGAGAGAGACAGAGAGAGCAAGATAGAAGTGGCAATGCCTTTTATGACTTGGCCTGGGAAGGCACACATTGTCATTTCTAAATGATACTCTTGCTCACATAGTCATCTATATTCTGAGTGGAAAAAGACTATACAAGGACGTGAATATAAGGAGGTGAGGACCATTGGGGGCCAGAGGCTGGCCACCCCACCTCAGTAATTATTGTCCGATTATGTGTTTGAGACTGCAGCAGAAAGAGAAGTTTGTTGCCTTCTCTTTAATTTCATGGAGTTTGGTGAGGCCTAAGGGACTAGATTCAGATGTGGATTTCCAGGCCCGGCCTTCTGGGAGGCTGCCTTACATTCTCCCCGATTCAGTAATGCATAACCAGTGAGACTTTGATTTCTGGGTCTCTCAATCACCTTTGGAAAAATGCAGCAGCCTCACAGCAAGGGCATAGCCATCAGTGGATTTGGGACAAGAATTTGATTGATCATTTAAAAATAAATCCTGATGCTGCCAGAATGCCCCACGTACTTTTGACTTTTTTTTGTAGGGTTGATTTCTTTCAAATGGAAGGTATTTCTCTTTCCCCTTGGAAACAAATTCTTTTAATAAGTATCTGGATTGGCTTCAGTTATTTACTCGGCACTCTTTCAGCTGCAAGTTGATGATTAGATACATTCCATTTCAGTGACACACACATTTGAAAGGATTCATGCTTCTAATCATAAAAAGATAAAGTTTTTTTCTTTCCTAACATCTGGAGTCTGATGAATAATTACTATAATTAAACAAGAGGCCATTGTATATTTGGGTATCTTTTAAGCTTCAAACGCCTCTCTGTGTGCAAGATTCACGTTACGCACTCTTTGTTCTAAAGCATTCTACTGTGCAGTGCTCACAGTCTACTGAGGCGCCTTAGTGACTGGTGTTAAAAGTAGGTCATTGTGGCCTAATCTTGATCACTCCCTTATTCTGCTTCACCAAACCCTTAGTAAGTAAACACACTGCTCCACTCAGGATTCTATACTCTGCTTCCCTACACCTCATGGCATGGAGGACAGGACACTGGTCGGTCACCTGAGAGGTGTTAGCTCTTCTCCTTAGACTACCATTCCTGATTTAGTGATACCGTGTTGAAAAGTAATGCCATGCCAGTGGTTGTTAAGATGATTAAGGAAACATTTTAGAGGAAGCAACATGAGATATAAAATTGAAACAATCTGAGGTCAAGTTTGCAGGGAAAGTGTAGTACTTTATGTTTTTTAGGTGACAGGGCTGGTCACCATCTTCTCACCTGGTCTCACCCCCAAGTCTGCTTACCTTGACGTTAGAACATGTTCATTCTTTTGCTGAACCCTGGTGCTCTGCTAAGGCAAGCTGACCTTACACTGGATCTGTTACCCAAGAACTTGCATCTTCCTGTAGACTTGGTACCCAGCTTTGTGAGAAAGGCCAGGGAAATAAACCTAATTATTTAGAGCCCAAGGAAACTCTGGAAACATCTGGAATCTTCATGTCTTTTTGAGTTCACCATTTGTTAAACTTCATAAGTGTTTATTTTTTGATAGGTGAGAACTTATAAAGAATTCTTCAGGCTTTTATGAAGAAATTGCTTTATATTTTCTAATATTCCTTAAATACCTCATGCATGGTAGGTGCTTAATAAATTCTTACCAATTTATTAAAATAAATTCTGAACAATTTGGTGTTTAATATTCATGTTTGGCTTATTGGATTATGGTGCTAGAGGCAAAAATCACTAGAAAGAGGATGGTATTCAGTAAAGCAAGACCAAATTAAGTTTTATATTAAAAATTATGATGATGATTTTGGTAAAATACACATAAGATTTGCTGTCTTTACTATTTTTAATTCTGTAGTTCAGTGGTATTAAATGCATTCATAATGTTGTGCAGCCATCATTAATCTTCATAACTCTTTTCATTTTGTAAATCTGAAACTCCATATCCATTAAATAATAACTCCCTATTTACCCCACCTCCCAGACCCTGACAACCACAATTCTACTTTGTGCCTCATGGTTTAGACTACTCTAAGTACCTTTTATAAGTCGAATCATGCAATATTTGTCTTTTTGTGACTGGTCGTTTTTCTTAGCATAAAGTTGTTAACCTTTATGACAACTTCTTCTTCCATATTGTAGCGTATGTAAGAATTTCCTTCTGTTTTAATCTGAATAATTCAAATTAAGTTTTGTAGCCTGACAAAATACTGACAAGTTGATCATCATAGAAAACCCTTTATAAAATACATATTTGTATAAATATTTTCTATTCTATAGAGTATAATATTGAGATTATTGCAAGAGAAATAATGATACAAACATGTATTTGATGTACAATACAAGATGCCTGTGGCATCTTGAAGAAATTAGGACACAGTCACAACCAGGAATTATAGGCTAATGAGCATCTTCACCTCTTTTCATTCACTCTGAAGAGGTTTTATGAAAGTCACAAGTCATTCAACATTGGAGATACTGGAATGAAATGTTGTGCTTTAGTATTTTTAAATTTTTTTAAGTAAAATAATCCAAATGAGGTTAATTAATGCATACATTCAGCCTACTCCAGAGAAATCTGCTGAGATAATGAGGATTTTGGTGGCTATTGCAAAGGAAAAGGTGCTTAGTTCTAAGGTAGAAAGAAAATATATTTTCATAGTTTATATAGATATTAAAATTGTATGTACATGCATATTAGATATAAACAGGGTTAAAGCTATTGCTAATATATCATTCTGGAGTAAAATGTGAGTAAAAATTAACTCTTGTAAAGAGTTACTGGTGTCAGATGGCAGAGTCTCAAATGAGTGGATTCGTTTATCCTAGCAATGTATCAGGTGATCACCTCTCATAAAAACTACTATTAACCTAAAAAATTAGGGTCAGTAAAAGCTTCGCTCTAATTCACAAAATCTCAGCAAGCTGAACTGTTAGACCCCGTGAGCTCATTAGGATAAAGTCCAAACATAATGACATTATAAAATATGTGATTTTAATATGTTCGATCATATCAGAGCAATCCTTTTAATAACATGATTTTATCGTGGAACCTTGTATGGGTTCCTTAAAAACCAAAAAGACAATCTAAAAATTTAACCCATTCTTGTTTCTTAGCTTGTAACCCCATCATACTTGATTTAATTTGGTAAAGCTGGCTAAAATGAGGCTATTCTGGGGCAGAATGACAGCAAAGATGACATGAGCCAATGCTGCAGCTGAATTTCAGTTTTCAGTAAAAAATCCTCACTCCACCTGCCACTGGGATAGAAATAATACCAAGGGCTAACTTCTAGGCTTAAGCCCCTGTCATACATCATACTCTGGATTCCAATAGTCTACACCTATTTCCTTTTGTAATGGTCCTAACTCCAAACATGCAACCTAGGGTTTGCAGCAACAAAATCGGATCCTTACAGTGAACAGGACTTTGCAAAGCAGCTTCTTCCAGAATTAGTTATATTACTTATTTTATGGGAAAAAACATACAAATCTTACCGTCAATGGGCCAACCCATAACCAACGATTTATAGCTTCTAAGAACCTTCATGGTATCTTATTCAACCTTTAACATAATTCTAAGTGTTACCATTAATTCTAAATCACAAATGAGTCAGAAACAGCTGATTTTTCACTGTGTTTGGGTTTGGTCCAATTCTGGAATTATCATGTGCAAATAATGACAGAGAGGGGCCCTTCTATAGTTGTAGAATTGTAATAAGACAACAAGCAATTCTCAAAAGTCATGGTTTCTCAGACAGTAATCTTGTTTAGTAATTATTCTGCTTTATCTGGAACAGATGGTTTGATGGTAAATTTTTTTGAATAGGCGGTAATAAAATAGGTGATAAACACCATCAGGGTGATTGAGACCAATCACACCATGAGAGAGAAACAGAATGAATGAGATGATGATATAGGAAAGGAAGCAGCTGAATTAGGAGTGTTTTCTTCTTTGCTAACAACCAGTCCACATGTGGATAAACATTTTAATTACAATTTTTATCTACAAAGATTGGAACATTCACCTAATGTCCCACTACAATAAGACCATGAGAGCGAAGTTCCCTAAAGAACTCAACCATTTCCATGGATAGATGGCAGAGGAACACAGCTTTGCTGTCAGAATGATTTGTGACCTGGCCCAGATGGGGACTGTGGGCATCCTGGTAGGTTAATAGTTTTCTTTTAAAATCATTTTCTTTCAATATTTGTACATTGATATCGAAGAGCGTGTGAGCTCTGTGTGGGAGAAATGTGGAATGGGAACTTCTGGGTCCCTCGGTGTCCCCTGTCATGTCTTAGGCTATTTGGCTCTACCAGGTGTGGATATTCCACTCAGCAGGGCTGTGCCCACAGCCCTCTGGCCTGCTCTTCTTGGAAGTCAGATGCAAATACTGCCTTCTGGGGTCTCAGCCCCACCTTCATATCCCACCCCTTTCCCTAAGAAGAAACGTAGTAAATACAAGTTCCTCCGTCCTGTGACATTTCTGCGATTCCTTAGCCCTTCTTACAGAACAGTTTCCCAAGTAGCAGCCTGCCTGATCCACCCTGAATTCAGCTGTGTGTCTGACAGTATGTTCTATAGGAAAGACAGCCTTGTACATCAGGCGTTCCCTGTTTCCAGTACCAAAGAATCAGTGTTTGATTACACATGTATTTACAAGGGTAGAGAAGGGAAATGATCAATAGTTTTATAACCGTAGTCCTTCAATTAAGAAAGAAGTGGTCTTTAATGTTCTCTTTTCTTTTTTAAAATTCTCTTTCTACCTTTGTTTAAATATCTCTCCTAACTAGTAAAGACCTGTTGTACATCATACAGGCATACTAACCCATATACCAGAACACATAAGTAGGAGGAATAGTGTTCTAGGAGAAAATTACCATTTGGAGAAAAAAGGCATAATTTCCTTTTACAGTCATGCGTTGCTTAATGCCATAGATACGTCCTGAGCAATGTGTGATTAGGCAATATCATCACTGTGTGAACATAATAGAGTGTATTTACATAAACCTAGATGGTATAGCCCACTGTCCACCTAATCCATATGGTACTGTTCCTAGGCTACAAACCTGTACAGCATGTTACTATTCTGGATACTGTAACACAATGGTAAGTATTTGCATCTAAACATATCTGAGCATTAAAAAGGTAAAGTAAAAATACAGCATTCTAGTCTTACAGGACTACCGTTGTATATGCGCTTTGTCATTGATAAACACATCAGTAAGCTGTGCCTGCCTATAGTTCAAAATTCGCTATAAAGTGACAGGTGAACCTTAGGTCCATCTCCTAGATGTATGACTTCTAGCTGCATATTAACCTGAGTCATCACATTTTAATATTATCTACAGAAAAATTAAAACATTCAGGTATTTGTGATGAAGTAATTTTGCCAAAATTTATTTTATTTCCAAAGAACCTACATCAATTTGATTCAGTAACATGTAAAATCATTTGACAAAAATCTTTCTAACTCTTATGTCACAGTAATATTCAAACTCTTTTTTTGTGGCCTAAATCCTTTTATTAATTTCAATTATGTGAAAATATCCCATTTTATTTTTAAATAAAAACGTTTAGAAATGCATTAATGTTTGTCAAATCTAAGTTGCAGCTATGTAAATTTTTATTAAATCATTCTCCGTGTATACTTCTAAGTATGTTGGACAGCTTACCTAAAAAATTAAATGTTATTGAAGAAAGAAAAAGGAGAATGAGTTTCAAATAGAAATTTATCTTTCTTTAGATATGTAACCACCACAAAATCCTCAGATGACAAATCTTGAATTTTACTTTAAATGAAAACATTTTTCAGATATGTCTTATTTTACGTAATTCTTTTTCACATGCTTTATGAAGCTGATAAAATACTTCATAAGCAGGCATTCATGTGGCTCTATAATAAGGGATGCATATATAAAAACACTTGCCACAGTTTCTCTCACTCTCTGGATGGTCAGACAAGAAGGCTTAGTTTCTCTGGGACTCTCCCAGTACTAGGCTCTGGACTGTGGACACCACGCTGGTCCAAGGAAGCTGCTGCACAGGTACAGAGGTGCAGAGGGTGGGGCTGCACTGAGAGGAGATCAAAAAGGCGGGGCAGGATCAGAAGTAATCTGACCAGTTAGGAAGCTACTGCAATAGCAGTATTGATTATTTACTATGTGTCAGACACTGTGCCACCGTGCTAGGTGCTGGGCATAGGGGTGAGTAAGACACCAAAGTTCTCAGTTTCAGGGAATTAATTTTTCTAGTAAGCAAACAAACCAAAAAACAAGGATAGTCATCATTCCTATGGAGAAAACAACACTGGATCTTGTCATAGTGACTGAGACCTCCACAGAAGGTGGGGTGTGTGTGTGTGTGTGTGTGTGTGTGTGTGTGTGTGTGTGTGTTATTTGACTAAACGAATCAGGGCCCATCTTTGGAGTTGGAGATGAGGTCAATCCCACCAGAATAGTGAAGGAGTGTTTTCCATTTTCTTTCAACTTTATTCATTCTCTTTGTTTTTCCAAGAAAAAGTTGAGGCACTGATCCAGGATACAAAAATTGAGCCTCTGTAAAAGCTATTGCCAGTTGTGGGGTGAGGGTGGCAAAAGGGGAAGGAGAGAGAGCTGTGTGAATTCTCATGCTGTAGTAATTTTTATTCCTCTTACAAATTAATTTAAAAAATCTATTAGATACATTTTCAAGTTACCAAAGTGAAATTGTATCATAGCTCAAGAGCCTATGGTAGTAAACATGGATATTGCATAAATATATGCTCCCTCATAAATAAAAATTAAAATATTTGTATCTAACTGGAGTGTTTTTTATAGTTAAAAATCAAAAATGAAATTAAGTGAGATAATGAGACCATGATTAAATTTTTTTTTAATGCTTAGTCTTTGGAAAGTGGTTTAAAGTAATAATAATTTTTTATCCTTTAGGCCTTTAATGAAAATCAGTCTGCTCATCCAGCAGCAATGCCCATGTTTAGATTTAGTATTATTAGAGTTAGGTGTGTGCATGGCACAGTCCCAGAGTTTCATGGGAACATTCCTACCAGGGAGAGAGAGATGTTATGCAGAGCAGTGTCTACACTTCAAGTCATTACTGCAATTAGGCTTATTCTCATCAGCCCCCACTTGGGAAGGATTAATGTTTTAATGTTTATAGACTATTACCATGATTTTTTTGTGGGCTCCGAGTCACTAGTTATTGAATCAGGATTTCCCTAGAAAATATTCTTGTTCCACTGATCTCAAGAAACAAGGCAGAGGAAGCAGTACTTCTGGCTGTAGAGTGCCTGTGGCATGGGGCTGGGCTCTGACTGGCAATGCAGGGTCATCTGGTCAGAATGCTTTACAACCACACACAGAGGGCAAATAAAGCACTGAGCCAGCTCCTCTGAGCCCACAAAAGGTCCTGTTGAAATCCATTAATCCCCTCCACTGAAGGGCAAGTGAAGATGATGACAATACTGAGGTGTGGAATAGAAGAAACATGATAAGCGGCTCTTTTTTGTTTATATCTCTAGTGGCTTAGGAACACAGAGTGTTCCAGGCTCAAACAAAGACCTGAGAAACCTCAACAGCTTTAGAGGTTGATTGTGAATATGTAGGTTTCTCTTTAGTCACCCTAGAAGGGCCACATTGTTTAACTGAAAAACTCAATAGCCCTTGTAAGTTTTCAAAAGCAAATTCTCTTTATGCCTATGCTCTTAATAGCAATCAGATAAAAGCGCTCCCTTATCGGAGTCCACCTACAATTTTTAAAAGGAAATTACCTAATCTGGGATTATAAATGAAACCTAAATAAACATACCTAAGCAGCTCCCTGACATATAAATACATGTCTATGTTCAATCAGGTATAGGTAATTATAAAAGAAAGAAATGTGCCAGGCGCCCAGCCCTGAGCCAATGAGGAAATCAGGGGAGTTTTGCTTTGGGCATCTTTCAGGTTTCACTGTGGGTGCTTTTCCTTTCCTTCTCTACAATCCGTCCTCTGTCCTCGCACCCTGCCTCCCAGAGAAACTCGCACATATTTCATTCAAACTGTTAGCCTCTGTCTGGTTCTAGTTCTCAGCTCCCTGCTCCCAACTCTGCTCTGAACTTACAGGTAGTGGCACACAGAGGGGCTCTGAGGCCTAAGTTCAGGAATCAGAGGAGGAAGGAGGACAGAGTGGCGTGGGGAGGGCAGTGGCGGGTTTGGAACTTGAGGGTATGACATTGCATCCACTGCCTTCTCAGCCCCACCTGCTACTCACCAGCCCAGCACTGGCCTATCGCCCTTCCACTCCTATTGCTTGTGCTGGCTGAGATCACTGGATTTTCCTTTATGTCTTTTCTTTTATATCTCATACCTTCCAAAATCTTCAGAAAACTAGAACAAGTTCAAAACAAGCAATTTAGAATTTAAATAACTAAAAATAATCATTTAAAAATAGATTGATGCTACCCCAAGTATGGTTCCCAGACCAGAAGCCTCCACATCAACTGGGGGCTGGTTAGGAATGCTGACTCTAGGGCCCAGCCCGCACCCATGGGATCAGAATATAACAAGATTCCCAGATAATATTCATATGCATATTAGAGTATGAGAAGTTCTGCTCCCACCCTTGACCATTACCCGTTAAAGATTTGAATGATGGACTCTCTTGATAATGGAAATGCCATGGTGACTTAGAAACTGCCTTTTACTCACACTTACCCTGAAAGAATGATTGGGAAAAAAATATTAACATTGGATGTTCTACTGAGGAACATTCTGCCTCTGTCTACTTGGGGATTCTTAGCCTGTGGGACAAAAGCATGCCATTACTGGAGTGTTGACGGTACCCAATTTGGAGGAAAAAGGATGTAGTAGGCAGATAAAATGGATTCATTTCAAATCAGGAGGATTTTTCAGAGTTTGGAGAAGAGAACTCTGGGGTATAAACAAAGGGAATGAAAAAAAAAGGAAAGAAGAATTACTTAGAAATCCAGCTATGGACTGTATATCTTCATGGTGTTAGAGTCCAGGTTTCTAACACGAGTTATTTGGAAAGTACGCTTTGATTTTAGGACCATGTTTTTTGATGGCAGCCTCTAGCCTGAGTCTGACCACATTGTTGTATCTTCGACAGGGTTATGGAGGATTGTACTTCAGAACAACAACATCAGATTCAAGACTGTGTCACTTTTTAAACTGTGTCAAGGGCAGGGTATTGTGGCTCATGTCTGTAATCTTAGAACTTTGGGAGGCCAAGGCAGGAGGATCACTTGAAGACAGGAGTTTCAGATCAGCATTGGCAACATAGTTGAGACCCTTTCTCTATTACAAAGAAAAAAGAAGAAGAATCTGTGAAGTATTCCGCTAGGGAACATTATGTTTTAGGTCACATTTATCTTCAGACAATGAACTAGACAGTGATAAAAATGGTAGCGTCTAGAATCACGTTTTCACTGACCATATCACCTTTGTTTTTGTATTTACTAGAGCTTAAAGAAGGCTGCATTGGGCTTTAATCACTTTTGGATTGTGTTACATTATCCCAACATCTCTGGGACAAAAAAATTTTTTTATATAAGATATATAACAGTGAATATGTATGAAGTGTAGCTATAAACTCACCCCTCTTCATTACTAAGTGTACTTTAGCGTTTTGAGAAAAAAATAATTTACAACATGCAAACAAAAAATAATTAAAACATGTCTTTGGACAAGCATGCCTATAAAAACTATGCAAAACCACAATAGTTGAATAGGTATCTGGAACATTGTTATTTGGTAGAGAAATGGCAGAATCCCAAAATACCTTCTTCTCTCTTTAAAAAAATTAATCTGCTCCTTTGGCAGACTGCATTTTTAAAAGATGGTCACAGAAACATTTCCTGTCTCACAAACCTTTCCTATAAATATGACTTTGACATCCTTCCTCGCAAAAGCTAGGCTCTATGTTGCTTCCCGTTGGCATTGGGCAGGCTTTGGTGACTGTTTGAACCAATGGACTATGGTGAAAATGTGCTCTGTAAATTCTAAGTCAAAAAAGGCAATTTCCATTCTGACTTGCTTGCTGTAATGCTTCCCTTTTAAGCTTTAAGCTGCTAACTAAGAAGTCAACTCTGATAAAGTCCAAACTAGCTCAAATAGAGAAAATGGAGAGACCCCGAGACTACACAAAGGCAGAGAGATGAAGACATTCCGGGCCAGGCTCTGGGAAGTCCAGCCCCGAACTGTTCCAAATCCACCTCAGGTAGACTTTTGAGTCACAACCATCTAATCTAATTCCTCATCCACAGAAACCAGGAAGGAAGATAAAATACTTGCACTTTTTTGAAGACACTAAGTAACTGGCTGCAAATATTTTATTGGCTCCGTTTAATACTGTTTTATGTCTTCACACCAGTTTTCTGTGGTGATATCTAAATCTAAAAAAGAATTAATGGTGTTTCTGTGGGGATGACACTGTTCAAATGGTAAGGAAAATCTTCAAAGAAGGGCAAGACAGAAAAACAAAGGATGGTGAAATTAGGGTGTTGTAAGGTAACACGGTGGTGAAAGAGAATGGGAATCACTTGTGCAGGGATCATTCTCTTTGGGGCAGGTAGAAGCGAGGGAAATTAGGTTATGGAAAAAAGGTGGGACCAGATTATAGGGGTTATTAAAAGGCATCCTGAGGTTTGGCTTTCATCTGCGCACAAGGAGAACTGATTGATGCTGCATTTTGTGTATATGTGAAGTGGTTGAGGGGGATGGTGGAGCTAACCTAATTGCTGTGTAGCTGAGTTTTGATTGTGCATAATGTGAATGAAACACGTCTGATAAACTTCATCAAGAATTCCATCTGAATACAATGCCAAAAACACGAAACATGCTTAGTCTTCATAATGCATTCCTTATGTGGCAAGTCACATGCACACACTTTATAAAAACAGAGGGAATATTGCCCACAGCTGTATTTGGTCCACTCTTACACTCCAGAGATTTCATTCTTTTTTTTGCTATTTTTATAACCATCTTTGTCACTTTCACTTCTTTCCTCTTTCCTGTTTTCAATTCAGCTGCAGCCATATCCAATAAAACACAGTGACAGATAGATGGATCTTACAGAAAATCTGCTGATTGCTCTCTCTGTAAACCTCAAATGTAAACAATAGAAGGACATTTGTTTCTCTGTCATGTTTCTTTTACTACATAAAGATGGAAAACTGAATCAATGTTAGGAAAAAAGAGTCTGTTGTAGTTCCCCCCTGTTGACTTTTTGTAGCCATTCACCCCTAAAAAAAGACTGCAGCAAAATGGGCTGTTATGTTTTACTTATTTCACTAGGGTCAAAACAATTTCTATTTCTCTAATTTTCAAATTCTTTACCAAGGAAACTCTAGAGGAAGAAGTCAAAATCCTAGTTACTGAAATTTGTGTCTTTTTTTATCTTTCTGACTCTACAAAGTAGCATAGGTAGAACAGGACACAAAAATAACATAAAAATGATTGTGTATGAAATATTCAAGAATCTGCTGGTTATTTTGTGTAAACAAATATCTAAATGTGAAATACTTTGTTATTTCGAAAAGACTCAGGATCTTCACAAAACGGCTGAAGTTCACCTGTCTATCTCTTCTTCCCACCTGCCTTTTAAAATGACTCGCCACTCCTCAACCAATAATTAGAACTGACATAGAAAAGATCTTGATTCCACCACACAGTGAATTGTTTCTCAGTTTAGTTTTGGTTGTAGAGATACATACTATGCCCTGGTAAATATCAGTTAGTTCTACCTGGATTCCAGTGTTTCTTCTGCTTCTGAATATCACATTTGTATTTATACTTTTCACAGCTGGAAAATGCATTCCTTGGTAGGTAATGTAAAGCACAGAAATGATACCTATGTGGTCATAGCAGGTGAGTAACTCTGGTCCCTTGTGGAGTCAGATGGACAAGGATCCAAACAGCATTACAGATGGATAATTTAGGTACCATGTGGTCCCCTGAGGTTTGTACTGCTAGAAAACATTTTCAGCCCCAAGTAATAAAAATGACAGACAGTCACTCAGCCTACATGGAATTGTACCCTGTCATCTTTACTCAGGAAAATCTCCCTCTGAAGTCAGTGGGGAGTTTTAGACTGGGAATGGGCCATAGAATACGCCCTTTTAAATGAAGACAATGGAATTAAAGTTTAGCTGAGCAATTCAAGAACACATTTCAGTGACATGTCTGAGAAATTAGGGAAACGTCATTATTTCCCTTCAAAGTGCATTGTCATATTACTAGGCATCATGGTAGCCACCAATTTGTCTCTGAGGATGGATTTGACTAGCTTATTCATAAAATTTCACAGGGAAAATTGCTTTTCTTTTCTTCGCAAAAAGTCTATTAAGAACCTTATTCTGTCACTGAGTTCTGGCTAGTTGATATCAGCATGAAATGCCCAAGAGGGATTTAAAATATAATACCTTTTACTTAATTCTCTGAGGATTGTTGCTTAAGCACTTACACCAGCAGAGTTAATATTGCAACGAATGTGGTAGTTGGAACTCAAATGTTATTCCCAAGAGAGAAAGAGAAAACTAGAAACAATCACAGGAGCAGTTGTTGGGAAGCCAGAGAACCAGACCCAGGTCTCCTTCCTTCCCTGAGACGCAGGCATCCTTCAAATAGTGTCAGGGCTACCTGTGTAGATAGACTCATAATCTTATGTGAAATTATTGCTTCTCATTCTCAAAATATAGTTACTCTTTTTAAAGTACAATTTCTCTTTGCATTTCAGTTTTTTCTATTTTTCGGTAGCTCTTTGAAGTGGTGGCAGAGGCTTGATTACAACCCCCTCAGCCAACTTAATATATTTCTTAATAAATTTCAAATACATATATTTGAATCTCATCATGCCATAGATTTTCTATATCTTTTGAGAGAATGGGATTGATAAAAGTGTAGGTAAGATGCATGGGCTATGAGACGGGGCGAATAGGGACTATTTATTTGATTATTCAGGTTTTAGTATCAAGTTGTTGGTGGAGTATAAAAAGAAAAATAAAATTGGTGTATTGTAGCCTAAATGTAATTGCCCCATTGTTGAACTTTTATCATTACCAGTATTACTTTGTTTCTCCCTTGGAATTCCCTTCTATCCCATTTCTCCCTGTGGCCTATGTTTGCTTTCCTTTTCTTTTCTTTTTTTTTGAGACAGAGTCTTGCTGTGTTGCCAGGTGCCAGGCTGGAGTGCAGTGGCGCGATCTTGGCTCACTGCAACCTCTGCCTCCCGGGTTCAAGCAATTCTCCTGCCTCAGCCTCCCAGGTAGCTGGGACTACAGGTGCACGCCATTGTGCCCAGCTAATTTTTTTGGTATTTTTAATAGAGATGGGGTTTCACCATGTTGGCCAGGATGGTCTTGATCTCTTGACCTTGTGATATGCCCGCCTCGGCCTCCCAAAGTGCTGGGATTACAGGCTTGAGCCACCTTGCCTGGCCCTATTTTTGCTTTTCATCCATAAATGTTCAGTGGGTTTTGCATAAGCTTTGATTGGATGATGAACATGGATGGTGTCTCCTGTCCTCTCGGCCACACTCTCAGACAGTATATGTTTGAATGGCAGCTCTCGGTAGCAGATGCATGAACTAGAATAGCTAAATGTGACAGTGCTCACTCTGTTGCCCCTTCCTTTCCTTGCACTGTGGCTGTCTCATTTTGTCCCTTTTTTTCCAACCTGCAGTGTCACAGGATTCTGAGATCAATGAATGCTTCACTCATATTTTTCTCTCCTTACCTGTGACAAGCTCATTCTGGTCCTGGAAAGTCCTTTTTTAAAGTGCCAACAATCTGCTAATGGTCCTGGAAAATGTTTAGGTACCACTTGTCTGCACTAGATTAATATTGTACTAGTTTTGCATACACAACAGGCAGTGAGCAAATGAACGTGGATTCTTAGCTGGGAGGCTATCAAATAGGATATTGACCTCAATCCCGAATATAAGATTTGGAGGTTAAATATAAAAAATAGATCTCGCTGAATATTTTTCACTTGCTGCCTGATGGAAATTTTTCTAGTTTTCTTTTGAAAATGAGTGACTCCCAGATAAATGTCTTGCCATAACTATGTCCTAATGCACTCCTGATCCCAGTGGTTTAAATTCCTGTCAGAATCCAAGAGCAAAAACAAAGTGAATAGAACAGATACCTCTGCTCCTCGGGTCTTGCTTTGAGAAGCAGAGTGAGCTGGGTCCAGACACTAGATACTACTGTACTCAGTGCCACTGGGTGCTTCTTTCCCTGCCAGCACACTGTAATTAAAGAAGAGAGACGTCAACGTGGAACCAGATCCCAGGCGCTGTCCAGTTGAAAAGGTCACTGCCGCAAATGAGCAATTAGTGCTCCCTGCTGCCGCGGAGGCTGTGGCTTCAGAAGGAGCCGCAGAAACACAATGCCTGGATAAACCAGCTTTGTAATCTGCTTGTCACAAGTCCAGTCATCAGGGGTCTGCGCTGAATTGAAAAGGATAATGCTGTCCGGATTGGGAAAAATCAGATTTTTAAAATGCAGCCGTCAACAGAACAGACCAAAGGGATATTTCATCTGTTGGCTGGGAGGATGTGGTGGACAAAGTACGGGATGCATGGCTTTGAAGCCTCATCCTAAACCTTCAGTATTTGGAAGCAGCTTTCTCTCGAGGCCTCAGAGCTGGGCTGCAAAGCTTTGTTGCCTACTAAACGGGGGTTTGAAAAAAAATGGCTACAAACGCTAGGGTTAAATTGACTGTGTTATTAGCACTTTCTCTAAGAATCAGCTGCTTTCTTAAGGATTGTTCTTAAGAGTGTTTCATTGAAAAGCTGGAGCCTCTGCTTCCTCTTCATAAGGATAGGAAGTGGAAATGGTGACAGGAGTCACCATTCCAGCTAGGAGGGCTTGCTGGTGGCGGGTGAGTGAGGAGGATCAGTGGAGGAAGGAGGAGATGAGAGCAGAAACGTCTTCCCAAACTGCTCCTGGCTGAGGAGCCTGGAGCTGCCCAATCCTGCCACCCCTGCAAAGCAAGCTGACAGGGCTTGGAAACCTCTCTGAAGTCACAGGTTTGACCTTGAAGACAGATAACCCACTGTTCATGGTAGCCTGATAGAAACTTCATTTCTCTGGCCACTTCAGTCAAATCCAGAGGCGGAAAAGAGACAATCAATTCTCATTTCATCAGCCCCAAAAGCAAGATGTTGTTTTATGTTACAGACAAAGCGCTGAAATCACATCTGACAAGAGAGGTCTCAAATAGTGAATTATCTAAGATTTTGACGCATGAGTCAAGATTTTTCCCCTTTGTGTTTTAACGTAAGAGTTCAAATTGTAAGGTAAATTGGTCAAGCTCTATTGGTTTAATAAAGAGGAGGATGCAGCTGGCTCTCCCCATCCTCTCCTCTGTTCCTAAAAATAAAATAGACTCTATTTTAATATGGGCTCAGACTTCTGATTTTATAATGCAAGTTTATGGGCATTCTGATGCTTAGAATTGTAAACAACAACCACACGATAAAACAACTCCAAGATTAATTTATAAGTTCCTCAGAGACATACAGGAGGTAATCTCAGAAAAGGACATTTAAATTATTTGCTCTTCTACTTTCCTGTATAAACTCATGCTAAATTCTACCCAGACTTTGTCTACATTCTCGTGCGTAACGCCTTCTCATGTATCAATTGTGTTCTCTGTCTTGCCTATTGGTATGGAGAGGTCTTTGGTTGACAGGATCGTTTTATTTCCCTGACAGTGGTCAAGAGGACGAGAGGTGCTTTGGGAAGGGTAGAGCTAGCCAGGAGGAAAGTAGTGGACAGAGTGGGTAGCTGAGGGCAGTCCAGGAGCTGGGGCACAAAGGAGTGCAGGGTAAGAAGTCAACTTAGTGATCTCTACCAGTTGTAGCGTCCTCAGCTCAGCCCTGACCAGGATTAAGTGAAAGCGCTCCATTGCTCACTCTGCTTCCAACTCTCAAAAAGATGTTTTCCTAAGTCCGGGTTTTCAAGATTCCATTGATGTGTTCTTATGCAACTTGTCTGAGCCCACATGGAGGCTGAGACGGCAGTTGGTGCTACCTTCTTGACACAAAAAGCTGCTTTTCTTTACAAAGTCTGGGCTTATTTCGCGGAGGCATTTTGTTCTCGAGTCCTGAGTTGACAGCACAGAGTTACTAACACTCTTGCAACAGAAACTGAGTTTATAAACTTGTAATTAGTGTTTAATGTTTGATATTTACAGAGCTTTACAAAGCTCAAAGAATTCTACAAGAAGAAAAGGAAAGTAAGCAAAACAAAACAAACAAAAAAACCTATCAGAACAAGGGCATAGAATGGTAGGATGTTATGTAAAACCTAAATGTCATATATAGACACTTATATATTTGTGTGTATTATATATTCATATTCATGTATATGAATAAGGACTTCTATCTAAATGATTTATGGACGTTTTCAGGTGATTATTGAAATATTCCTGGGGCATATTCTTGTTTTTCATTCATTAATGATCAATTCTTTAATCACACAGAAATCATTAATTCCATTACTCTTAGAGTGACACTATTCAATGTTTTATTGAGTCCAGAAAATGGCATTAGGGTTTTTGGCCATAGATTCTATACATTCAACAGGCTGCCTTCTGCTCAGGATTCTCTTTCTCCTCATCCTTCTTCCTTTCTTTCTCTTCCTCCTTCTTGTATAGTTTTTAAACAACTGACATGCGTTAATATTTAACTTCATAATGAAACAAGAATATTTTCTTATAGGATTATTGATTAAGGCAAATATCTCCCTGACTTATCTCTAGGTGAAATTCTCTCTGTACTTTTTTATGTCAACATTGGTACATATCCTTCAGGACCACGTTCTCTGAATGTGTATGTGTATGTATATGTATGATGTGTGTGTGCACAAAGAAGGTATTTGTGAATTTTTAAAACAATAATAATGATACCTAATATTTCTAGAATACTTATTATGCACTAGGTACTGTTCTAACCGTGTTACATTTAATCTTGACAGCATTATGAGGCTCTCTGTATCCCCATTTTCCTAATGAGAAAATGAAAAACCCAGAAAGGGCAAGTAATTTTCCTGGGATTGCACAGGCAGCAAATGACAGAGCCAGGGTTCACATGCAGGTTGACACTTCTAACCACTATGCCCTATTATGCTCTCTGTGTAGATACTCTCTATATATACTCTCTGATATATATACTGTACAAGCAATAATGTGTCTCAGAGATTTTTTTTTAATACTAATGCATTCTAGATTAATTTATTCTTCTGAATTGCTAGATAGCTTTCCATTTCATAGATGGGGCCTGTTTTTATTTAGTCATTCCCCATTAGTCAACTTTTGGTTATTAGTAGTTGATTTTTCCTTCCATTTTCTTTCCAATTTTTAAAATAATCATAAAAATACATCATATAAAATTAACCATCTTGTTTTGAATTGTACAATTCAGTCGCTTTAACTGCATTGTTAATGTACAACTATTACTACCATTGAACTCCATAACCCTTTTCATCTTGTATAATGGAAACTTTATTTCCCTTAAACAATAACTCCTCATTTCTTTATCCCAACCGTCTCTGGCAACCACCATTCTACTTTCTGTTTGTAAAAGTTTGACTACTTTAGATACTCATCACATAAGTAGAATCACATAGTATTTTGTTTTTTGTGGCTACTTATTTCATTTAGCATGATGTCCTCAGGTTTCATTTATGTTGTAACATATGTCTCATTTTCCTTCTTCTTCTTTTTTTTTTTTTTCCTGAGACAGAGTCTTGCTCTGTTGCCCAGGCTGGAGTGCAGTGGTGTGATCTCAGCTCACTGCAACCTCTGCCTCCTGGGTTTGAGCAAATTCTCCTGCCTCAGCCTCCCAAGTAGCTGTGATTACAGGTGTGTGCCACCACGCTCGGCTAATTTTTGTATCTTTAGTAGAAACGGGGTTTCACCATGTTGGCCAGACTGGTCTCGAACTCCTGACCTCAAGTGATCCCCCTGCCTTGGCATCCCAAGCTGCTGATTACAGGCCTGAGCCACTGTGCCTGGCCTTGAGCCACTGCGCCAGCCTAATTTTCCTTCTTTTCAAAGTTGAATGAAATTCCATTGCATGTATATACCACATCTTGCTCATCTATTCATTGATCAATGAGCACTTGGGTTGCTTCCATTTTTTCTTTTTTGAGATGGTTTCTCTGTTGCACAAGCTGGAGTGCAGTGGCACAATCTCGGCTCACTCATTTCTTAACTACTAAAAATAATACTTCTATGCACATCGGTGTATAAATATCTCTTCAAGACCATACTCTCAATTATTTTGGTTATATAGAGGCATACCTCATTTTGTCACGCTTCCCTTTATTGTGCTTTACAGATAATGTGGTTTTCACATTTTCATGGGGGAAGTCAAAATATCAACATTGGCAGGAATTTGGAAGAAGTTGATTTTAACCCTTATAGATGACTTTGACGGGTCCAAAATTCAGTGGGGAGGTAACTACTGATGTGGTAGAAACACCAAGAGAAGTAGAATTAGAAGTGGAGCCTAAAGATATGATTGAGTTGCTGCAATCTCATGATCAGACTTGAATGGATGAGGAGTTGCTTCTTATCAATCAACAAAGAAAGTAGTTTCTTGAGATGGAATTTATTCCTGGTTAAGATGCTGGGAACAATGTTAAAATGACAACAAAGGATTTAGAGTATTCATACACTTAATTGATAACATAGTAAGAGGGTTTGAGAAGACTGACTTCAATTTTGAAAGAAGTTCTGTTGCAGGTTAAATGCTATCAAATAGCATTGCATGCTACACAGAAATCTTTTATGAAAGAGTCAATTAATGTGCAAACTTTGTTGTTGTCTTGTTTTAAGAAATTGCTGGCCAGGTGCAGTGGCTCAAGCCTGTAATCCTAGCACTTTGGGAAAGTAAGGAGGGCAAATCATGAGGTCAGGAGTTCGAGACCAGCCTGACCAATATGGTGAAACCCCATCTCTACTAAAAATACAAAAATTAACTGCGTGCCTGTAATCCCAGTTACTCAGGAGGCTGAGGCAGGAGAGTAGCTTGAACCTGGGAGGTGGAGGTTGCACTGAGCTGAGATCACGCCACTGTACTCCAGCCTGGGCAACAAAGCAAGACTCTGTCTCAAACAAACAAATTACCAAACAAACAGAAATTGCCACAGCTACTCTAGCTTTAGCAATCACCACCCTAATCAGTCAGCAGCCATCAACATTGAGGCAAGACCCTCCACCAGCAAAAAGATGACAATTTGCTGAAGGCTTAGATGATTGTTAGCATATTTTAAGAATAAAGTATTTTTTGACTAAGCTATGTACATTTTTTTAAAGACATGATAGTATTGCGTGCTTAATAGACTACAGTATAGTATAAACATAACTTTTATATTCAATGAGAAGTCAAAAAAATTGTTTGACTTGCTTTATTGTGATATTTACTTTATTGTAGTGATCTAAAACCAAATCCACACTATCTCTGAGGTATGCCTGTACCCGGAATTGGACTTGCTGGATGATATTTAAATTCTATTTTTAACTTTTTGTGGGATTATCATGCTGTTTTCCACAGTGACTGTACCACTTACATTCTCACCAACAGTACACTAGGGTTCCCATTTCTCCACATCTTTGCCAACACTTATTTTCTGATTTTTAAATAGTAACCTTTTTCTAATGGGTGATATGGTAGCCTTGATTTGAATTTTCCTAATAATTCATGAGGTTGAGTATCTTTCCTGTTCTTCTTAGTCCTCTGTATATCACTGATGGAGAAATGCCTATTCAAGTCCTTTGTCCATTTTTGAATTAGGCTGTTTTGTTGTTGTATTTTAGGCATTCTCTAGTACAACCACTATGGAAAACAGTGTGGAGAATCCTTGAAGAACTAGAAGTGGAACTACTATTTGATCCAGCAATCTCAGTACTGGGTATCTACCAGAGGAAAGGAAGTCATTATATGAAAAAGACACTTGCACACATGTATTTATAGCAGCACAATTTGCAATTGCAAAAACATGGAAGCAACCCAAATGCCCATCAGTCATCGAGTAGACAAAGAAACTGTAGTATATATATATATATATATACACAACAGAATACTACTCAGCCATTAATAAAGAATGAATTAATGGCATTTACAGCCACCTGAATGAGACTGGAGGCTATTATTCTAAGTGAAGTAACTCAGGAATGGAAAACCAAACATTGTATGTTCTCAGTCATAAGAGGGAGCTAAGCTATGAGGATGCACAGGCCTAAGAATGACACAATGGACTTTGGGAACTCAGTCCAAAGGGCAGAAAGGGGGTGAGAGATAAAAGACTACAAATTGGGTGCTGTGTATACTGCTTGGGTGACGGGTGCACCAAAATCTCACAAATCACTAAAGAAGTCATTATATGAAAAAATACTTGCACACATGTGTTTATAGCAGCACAATTCACAACTGCAAAAACGTGGAATATTACTTGCTCATGTAACCAGATATCACCTGTTCCCCAATATCCTATGGGAAAAAAACTAAAACAACAACAACAAAAGAAGTCCATGTTTTTCTTTTGCTTTCTGTGCCTTGGGTGTGACAGCCAATGAAGTCATTGACAAATAAAATGTTGTTAGGCTTTTCCCTCTATGGTTTCTTCTAAGAATTTTAGTTTTAGATCTTACGCTTCATGGATGACTTTTAATCTATGAACATGGGATATGTTTCCATTTATTAATAAATTGTTTTCATAATTTCCTTTTCTGATTGTTCATTGTTAATGTATAGAAATGTAACTGATTATTTTGTGTTGGCTTTGTATCTTGTCAAATTGCTGAATTCACTTATTAGGGCTAACATTTTTATGTGAAGTCTTCAGGGTATTCTACATAGATGATCATATCTGCAAACAGGTAATTTTAGTTCTTCCCTTTCCATTTGGATTCTATTTGTTTATTTTTTCTTGTCAAAGGATAATCTTTCGGTCTCTTACCTTTGGGTGTGATGTTCATTGTGGGTTTTTCATATATGACTTTTGTTATGTTGAGGTAGTTTCCTTCTATATCTAGTTTGTTAAATGTTTTTATTATGAAAAAGTGTTAAATTTTGTGAAATGCTTTTTCTGCATCAATTCAGGTGATTATGTATTTTCTCCCTTTCATTCTGTTAATGTGATGTGTTATGTTGATTTTTGTATATTGAATTATTCTTGCATTTCAGGAATAAATTCCATTTTGGTCATGCTGTATAACTACTATACTACGGCCCTGAATTCATTTTCTAGTATTTTATTGAGCATTTTTGCATGAATATTCTTAAGAGATATTGATTTGTTATTTTTTTCCCTTGTAGTGTCTTCCTTTGGCTTTGCTATCAGGGTAATGCTTGCCTCATAAAATGTGTTAGAAAGTGTTCTCATCTTTTCAATTTTTCTTTTTGAAAAACTTGAGAAAGATTGATGTTAGTTCTTTTTTAAATGTTTGCGGAATTTACCAGTGAGCCCATCAGGTCCAGGACTTTACTTTGTTGGAAGATTTTAAATTACTGACTCAGTATCTTTCTAGTTATAGGTCTAGCCAGATTTTCTATTTTTTTCATAATTGAGTCTTGGCAGGTTTTGTGTTTCTAGCAATTTCCCCATTTAATCTAAGTTGGTACTGTACAATTGTTTCTAGTACTCTCTCACAATCATTTTTATTTCTATAGAATCAGTAGTATTCCCATTTTCATTTCTGACTTTAGTAATTTAAGTCTGTGTTTTTTTCCCCTTAGTCTATCTATTTAAGTTTTGTCAATTTTGTTTATATTTTTAAACAAACCAACTTTTGGAACCAATATTGATTTCCTCTATTGTACTTCTCTATTTTGTTTATTTCTGTCTTATCCTTATTTTCTTTTTCTGCCAACTATGGGTTTAGATAGTTTCTCTTTCTATTTCCTTAAGGTGTAACTTTAGGTAGTTGATTTGAAATCCTTCTTGTTTTTAAGTGTTTATACCTATAAATATCCCCTTTATTTAGCACTGTTTTTACAGCATCCCATATTTTGCTATGTTGGGCTTTCGTTTTCATTCATCTCTAAGTATTTTCTTTTCTTTCTTTGTTTTTTTTTTTTTTTTTTTTTTTTTTTTGAGATGGAGTCTTGCCCTGTCCCCTAGGCTGGAGTGCAATGGCGTGATCTCAGCTCACTGCCATCTCCTCCTCCTGGGTTCAAGCGATTCTCCTGCCTCAGCCTCACAAGTAGCTGGTATTACAGGTGCGCAACCCAACGCTCGGTTAATTTTTGCATTAACCACATTTAGTTTTCAATCTATTTGTATTTTTGAATCTAAAGCAAATCTCTTGTAGACAACATACAGTTAGATCATATTTTTAAATTTATCCTGCCAATCTGTCTTTTGATTGGAGAGTTTAATTCATTTACATTTAAAGTAATTGCTAAAAATAAGGTTTTACTTCTGTCATTTTGCTATTTGTTTTCTAAATGTCTAATAGCTATTTTCTTCCTCATTTCCTGCATTACTATTTTCTTCTGTGTTTAGTTAATTTTTTTTGTAGTAAAACATTTCTCATTTCTTTTTATATATATCCTATAGGCATATTCTTTGTGGTTATCATGGAGATTACATTTAACATTCCAAGGTTATCACAGTCTAACTTGAATTTATGCCAGCTTAATTTCAATAAGATACAAAAACCGCTCCTTTAACAGGTTCATCCCCACCCCTTTAGGTTGCTAATGTCACAAAATTACATGTTTTTACATAATATGCCCCAAAATATAAACTAATAATTTTCTTAAATGCATTAGTGTCTTAAGTAAATAGAAAAATGTGGTATTACAAACCAATGTTACAATAATATTAGCTTTTAGACTGATTATTATTATTATTTTTGAAATGGAGTTTCACTCTTGCTGCCCAGACTGGAGTGCAATGGTGCGATCTCGGCTTACCGCAACCTCCACCTCCTCAGTTCAAGTGATTCTCCTGCCTCAGCCTCCTGAGTAGCTGGGAATACAGACATGAGCTACCATGCCCTGCCAATTTTGTATTTTTAGTAGAGATGGAGTTTCACTATCTTGGCCAGGCTGGTCTTGAACTCCTGACCTCATGATCTTCCTGCCTCAGCCTCCCAAAGTGCTGGGATTACAGGCGTGAGCCATCACACCCAGCCTAATTATTATTTTTCAAAATGTATTAGTATCTTAAATAATGTGGAAAACAAAAAGTACAGTAGCAAACCATTGTTACAATAATGCTAGCTTTTATAATTGCCTATGTATTTACCTTTATTGAGATCTTTATTTCTTTATATAGCTTTGAGTTACTGTCTGGTGTCATTTTATTTCACCTTGCTGGACTCCCAAGCATTTCTTGCAAGGCAAATCCAGTGGGAACAAACTTTGTCCACTTTTGTTAATCTGGGAATGTCTTAATTTCTTCTTTATTTTTGAAGAGCAGTTTTGTCAAATATAGGATTTTGGCTGGACAGTTTTTGTTGTTGTTGTTAATTTAGCATTTTGAATATATCTATCCATTATCTTCTGGACTTCAAAGTTTCTGATGAGAAATCTGTTTATAATCTTATAGAGGATTCCTTGTGCGTGACAAGTCACATCTCTTTTGCTGCTTTCAAGTTTTTCTCTTTGCCTTTGCTTTTGAAAGTTTGATTGAAATGTGCCTTGGTGTAGGCCTCTGAGTTCATCTTATATAGCGTTTGCTGGGCTTTTTGGATGTTTATATTTATGCGTTTCACCAAACTTGGGAGGTTTTCATGCATTATTTTGTCAACTATTCTCTTTGTCCCTTTCTCCCTGTTTTCTCTGTGTGGGACTCCCAAAATACGTAAACTGGTATACTTTGTGGTGTCCCACAGGTTCCTTAGCCTCTTTCACTTTTCTTCAATCTTTTTTTTTCTTCTGTTTCTCAGACTCAATTATTTCAGTTGTCTTATCTTTAAGTTCACTGATTCTTTTTTTTTTTTTTTTGAGATAGAGTTTTGCTCTTGTTGACCAGGCTGGAGTGCAATGGTACAATCTCAGCTCAGTACAATCTCAGCTCGGTGTAATCTCAGCTCACTGCAACCTCCGCCTCCCAGGTTCAAGTGATTCTCCTACGTCAACCTTCTGAGTAGCTGGGATTACAGGCATGTGCCACCATGCCCAGCTAATTTTTTTGTATTTTTAGTAGGGATGGGGTTTCATCATGTTGGCCAGGCTAAACGAGTTCACTGATTCTTTCTTCTGCCTGCTTGAATCTGCCTTGGGATCACTCTAGTGAATATTTCAGTTGTTGTATTTTTCAGGTCCAGCATTCCATTTTGGCGTCTTTCTACATTTTCTAACTCTTTATTGATTTTCCATTTTGTTCATACATCATTGTTTTTTCTCTCTCCACACCTTCCTTTAGTTCTCTGAGCGTATTTAAAACAATTGGCTTAAAGTCTTTGTTTATGCAACTGCCATTAGATCTTTCTCAGGGACAGTATCTGTTGATTTACTTTCTTCCTATTTTATTTTTTGTTGTTGTTGGGGGCATGCCTTATGGTTTTCTGTTGAAAACTGAACATTTGAATCTAATAATGTGGTAACTCTTGAAATCAGATTCTCCATCTTCCCCAGAGTTTGCTGGGTTTTGTTTTTCTTGTTTTTTTTTTTTTTGATTATTGTAACCTGTGTCTATGTCATAGATCTTTGTGAGATATAATGCCTTCTCAAGTATTTTTTGAATTTGCACCTATTCCCAGGCATGCATGGTCACCTTCTAATTTTCCCCATGTATGCAGTTGCTTTTGAATAACCTAGTCTTTAATGTCTGGCTCCAAAAAGTGGAAAAAAAATAAAGGAAGGAGGGAAGAAAGAATGTCAGCCCTTTAAATCTTCTGGAAGTCATTTTAGCCCTAGCGTGAGGGGGCTGCAACAATGAAGGAGGTAAAACAACAATGGCTGCATGCCTCTTTGTCTGTACATTTATGATCAGAAGTAGCAGCAATCAGAGTAAAGATACACAATATTTGGAGAACAGGATCCATTTTTTCTACCCTAACTTCCACAAGGTATGCCCAGGATGCTCCAGAAACATGTGCACAGCTTCCTGCCACAGGGCTGAGGATGCAATATGGGTAGCTGCTACCCTGATAAGAACTGAAATAGACTGAAATTAACTGCAATTTACCACTGAAGCATTTTTCTCAAAGTTGCAAGGCTAGAATAGAATCCAGAGTTTCAAAAGAGTTAAATCAGACTGGTTCTGGCAGAGCAAATGTTGTCCAGGTGGGAACACACACAGATTGCTGGTGCTTCCCACTCCACCATCTTCCCAGAATCCTCCTGGTTGTTACTGTTTTTTATTGTAAATATTTGCTGCAAAGCAAAGCCTTCCATTGGTGCTTTCACACATATATTATATGTATGTATTTCTCAATAACAGAGAAGGAAAATAGAATTTCTGGGTTGGAGAGTGTGTGTGAAAGCAAACTGTTGCACTTATTTATACTTCAAACGTATATTGTATGAGAGTACATTTGTTTTCTTCATCTATCAACACTTGATATAATTGTTATTTAAATTCTTTTTTAATTAGATGAAAATACTTGATATATATTGTTTAAATTTGTGTTTCTTTTTATGTTTATTAGTCATATTTTCTGACTTCAATTTTATTTTTATAGTTTGCTGTTGTGAGCAGCCATTTTAAATTTCATTTCAACTAGGATTTTCCAGGCCATTCCGTCTGCGAGTATAGATGGAGTCATTTTAACAACAACCAATCCATGTCCAGCACAATACCTAGAACATCATTGGTATGCAATAAAAAACGGTTCACTGAACCTTCTCCAAACCATGAGTATGTGCTATGCTTTGTTACACTCATTTTTTTTAAAAGAAATACATTTCAAGGAGACAAAGTTAAATGTCTAGTTTCTTTTTCTCTTGAGATTATTTTTTCTTGCCCCTAGAGTAACCTCAGTTTCATGCAAATAAACCTTCATCAGGTCTGTTCTACTCATTTATCAGATGACTCCAGACATGCCTGAATGCCAGCACTAGGCAATGGTGGCCTCTTAAATCTTGCCATCTCCCCAGCTTTCTGGAATCCATGCTTTGAGTTGTCAGAAAATAAAATTATTAATAAAAACAATTGTTCAATTTGAGGCAAAGGATTTGGGCCCAAAGCAATCATTTTGGACTATTCTTATACGAAATATTTTATAATTGTCTTGAAAGAGTTCCATATGAGAACACCTTTATTTATTTTGCAAACATGTATTTGATGCCTGCCGTATTGTGGTGCTGGACTATAAACACACAGTCATGCCTTCTAGGGGCATATGAGGATGATAAAACACAAACAAACTAGCAAAACAACAAGTGTAACAAAGCACAGCACATACTCTGTTTAGAGAGGGTTCAGAGAGGGGATAGGAAGAATGTGGTGAGCTGAATCCCAGGGAGTTGGGAAAACCCTCATTGTTAAGATGAGGTTTCAGCTAAAAGGAAGCCTTTTAAAAAGATGTGGGTTGCCAGGGTTATGATGACTTTGCTGTTGTCAAATGGACTTCAGCCAAAATGATTGATAGTAGCTCAAAAGATCTCATCTTCTGACACACAGCTCAGAACTAAATAAAACCAAAGCACTTCCAATAAATGTGATGACATTTTCAAAGTCTATGCATTATAGGTTTTGTGACTATTATTCTAAATATTCTACCATAACAGGAAATGTTGTGATAACATGAAATCAGACAGACTTTGAAAAGCCCCTCAGACTTGTAATCACAAGTTACTTTGAGAGAAATCTGATTATGGCAAAGCAGCAATCAATCCCATTTGCCTTGCATTGAAGTCAGTTGATATCTCTATATTTATATAGTCTGTGTTTTTAGATTTATATATTTTATATCATTATGTATACTATATATTTATAGAATTTAATGAGCTTTAAATGCAAAAGAAAGTAATTTAGAGAAATTTAAGCCTTTCTGATGCTCTGTCTTCCAGTTTTTAATAAAATGTGTTTTGAAGATGAGATGCTTATCAATGGAGGGTAAAAAGGAGAGTACCAACATTTTTGTGATGGTTCTGGTCTTATTTTCAAGGTCAGAAAATAATGTACTTTTCTGGAATTTTTAAGAAGATAGTTTAAAACTTACATTGTTCTTTAACTTTAGATGTTGCCAAATCAACCTAGATTAAAGGAGTTTGAAGATGGGAGGATAAGAGATGAATGAACACTAATATTCATTGGAGACATGTGTGTTTACAGACCACATTCATTTATTCATATAACAGAAGTAGTGAACATTTACTGTGTGTTGGGCAGTATGCTAGAGGCCAGGCATGAAAAGATAATATGATTTATTTCTCTTTAAGGAATTCATAGTCTACTTCAGTAGAAATAGCCCTAAATGTATTATTATAATGCAGTAGAATAAGGATTCTGTTTCCAGTCTCTTTTACTAATCTAGAGCTACAGACAAAATGTGTGCTATGGGAACTTAGAGATTGCTTATGTCATCTTGGGGAGCCAAGAAGGTGTCACAGAAAAGGTGACTTTTACGGATAAAGTAGGCATATGAGTTTTTAGTTTTCCTTCCCCCCTAATAAAGCAAGTGTAAGACCCAGAAAAGAATAAAGCAAAACAAATAGATCAAAAATATCGCTAGAGAATAGTGGTCCAATCAGGAGCAAATGCAAATATGGTATGATTTCTTATAATTAATGATTTGTAAGAAAGATCATTCATTTGACTGAATGTTTAGCTCATTTCATCCTTCTCCTTTGAATGGCACAGATTTCATGACTTTAAACCCGGGAAGACAGAAATATAATCTTGGCACACTGCTTGTAGTGAACTCTGTAGTGAACACTATTTCACATGTCATATTAATCCAAAGACTTTGATTGCTTTTTAGTGTTCACCTAGCTAAGTACTCAACTTCAAGTTAAAATAGAATGTCCCTCAAAATCAATAATTTAAATATAACATATTATTTAGGGTAACTTAATAACTAAAAACAATGTCAAAATGTATTTGGAACCAAGCCTGGTGAATAAATGGTGGGTGATGAATCTAGGAAATAGAATATTTAGAGAAGTGGTTAAAAAAAAAAAAAAAAAAAAAACCCAAAGGATCATAAACTTTTTTTTTTCTTTTAAGCAATGGTCATTTTGTAATAAACAGAATATATAACACTCGAGGTGACTTTCCATAAGACTCAACTTTCTCTTTTTCTGTAGAAACCAGAGAGAGGTTATCAGAGGCCTGCCTCTGAGAAAATGCCAGGCGGGTGGCAATGTTATTTATACAGATGAATAACTTGGGAATTTTCACAATACTCTCTTCAGATAAATGGAGGATATTATTCCTGAGATTCAGCCTTCTGGTTCCTTGTCTCCAGTTTCCAATTTTCTAGCAATCACTCAGCCTTCACAGAGAATGTCATTAACCTGGGGAAAGGAAAAAAGAAATTTGATCTACTTCACCATCTTAGATGTTCAGATAGAGCCTGTCAGATGTGCAGACAACAGAGAGTTATGGAAAGGTCATAGAAAACAAGGAAATTGTGGATGTTACCTCTTTCTCACCCCACTGACCCTCAAATAAAGCATGGCTCACTTACATTCCAAAAACATTAATGTACTCTGTTATTTGTAAAACTTTTTTCTAATAAAGAGAAAATAAGAAAGCTGCAAATGAACCTATTCTTTAAAAATGTCAGAATTTTTCTTTCAGAAGAAAACTACAACAGAAAATAAAAAGATGTCAACATTACTTTTTTGTTGTTGAGATGGAGTCTTGCTCTGTTGCCCAGGCTGGAGTGCAGTGGTGCAATCTTGGCTCACTGCAACCTCTGCCTCCCGGGCTCAAGCGATTCTTCTGCCTCAGCCTCCCGAGTAGCTGGGACTACAGGCGCATGATGCCACCATGCAAGGCTAATTTTTGTATTTTTAGTAGAGGCGGGTTTTCACCATGTTGGCCAGGATCGTCTTGATCTCTTGACCTCGTGATCCGCCTGCCTTTCCAGTTCCCCATATTAACATTCTACAAATTAGTCACTTGATTCTCTAAACACTTTAATTGCCTTGACAATGCTTGACTTACATATTAAGAGTAATTGTTATCCATAAAAATTTTAACCATTTGCTTGCCCTACAACAGGAAGTAACATATATACAGAAATCAACAGTAAAAGTATTAGCAAATCACCAAACTAGAAGAAAACTCACTGAAGGAAGGCAGAATTACGAGAGGTATCAAACAACTGGGTGTGGTGGCACATGCTTGTAATCGCAACTACTTGAGGGACTGGGGCAGAAGGATCACTTAAGCCAGGAGTTCTAGGCCAGCCTGGGCAATATAGTGAAACCCATCTCTTAAAAGGAGAGAGAGAGAAAGTGATTGAAAAAGAGAGAGGGCTAGAGAGTGGCATCAAAATTTGATGTGCAGCCCTAACATTGAACTTAATGCTCTGCAACCGTCACTCTAGAAACTATTTTCAGTCTGCTTTTTATCTAGGTAAGAATAAAAAGAACAGTTTCATAGATCTCTTTTCATAGTTGTTCTGATGCATTCTTATTGGAATGCCATATAATTATGTGACCATTGAAGGTTATATAAATTGTTTTATTATTTTCTGCTTTACTTCCTGTCTTTCTTTTGTTTGCTGGTCAGTTTGAAACTTTGACATGCTTTGGGGCTATAGAAATTTTAGTTTTGGTTCAATAAATCCATCTGGTAAAAATTAAGAAGCATATCGAATCAACTCAACTGTGAACAAACTGTGGAGTCAGTTAATATGTTAATATTACCAAACAATGAGTGATACCAATAGGTTCACATAGTTCAATTGTATATATAGATACATGTATTAAGGAGGAATTTTTTTTTCACATTTTCCCAAACATAAAAGAACATTTGATTTTATAATTTGGAGGCTTTGAAAGAAAAGTATTGTCCCTAGATTTTTCATATCAGGTTGTGAAATGGCTATGATTTATAAAATACATTTTATCTAGCTGATGTCTTTTATTATAAAAGGGCCAGAATAGGTGTTGACAAGTGGACATTTTATATATAAATAAAATATTTTAAAGCCTGCATTAACTCAACATGCTTATACACTGGTTCCTGTCATATCTTTTTCTTTAGTGCTTATATTTCAAGCATTTTTATGAAGGGTTATTTCTTCTAAATTGAGACATGGTATAAGATGGAAAAGCAGGCAATATCAGGAACTGAGTTTTTTTTTCTCATTTGTCTATGAGAAACACTTATTCTGAGAGAGGAGTCTAAGTAGTGATGCCGAGACCAGAGCTCTTGATTTTATAGTTCAGTTCTGGCTTTGGATGAAGGCCTAGGATTGAGGGTGATTTTTCAGTGTGATAATTCTAGATTAAACTATCTTCCTTCTGCACCAAATATTGCCAAGGATTTGAAATGGGACTTCGGGCAAATTATCCAGTGATTTAAATATCAAAAGAATATTACTGGCTTTAGACAGATCTTGTAATGATCAATTGAGTTTCAATGATGCTTTAAAATTAGTCCTTATATGGATAAAGAAAAAGGCCTAGAATCCTCCATAGTGAGAAGAATAACTTCAGATACTTACTGCCTATGCATGGCCTATTTTCAGATTCTTCTTGATTAGTGTTGGTACTCTTTTAGGGAATCAGCATGTATATTTTTGTTTTGAGGAAGTCATTTCTTTCTACAGTGATGTCAGACTTAGGTATCTTTTCTTTAAAAGGCAACAATTTAGGTGCCATCAGAGCCAATTTGCCATTCTCTTCAATGTTTCCAAATGTAAATATGTCACTCTGTTGTGGTCTGGCTCCATTTACATAACATTGCTACAGTATGTCAAAAATGTTTTTCCATCTACTGCCCTATGCATTAAAAGGGAAATTTTAAGAGGCCCATGATATTAGTCACATGAATGCTAGCAAAAGAGTGTGGGTGTTTCTAGTTAATTTGTCTTCCCTTTGCTGCTTTATGGGGAACAGATGAGAGACACACCTCACTGCAGTGAAGAGTTACTAGATGTGAAACCGAAAGTCTTGAACTGGGGCTCACTTTCTTGTTGTTTAAACCCTTTAAGTCTTTTTTTTTTTTTTTAATAAAACATATCAAATGAGAATAATATTCATTCTACTAATGTCACAGTGTTGTGGGAGGGAATAGAGTACTAAATGAATAAATACCTTATAAACTATCAGTTGTTGTATACAGGTTGGTGTGGATTAGTTCCATGCCTTTGACTATAAGCCATAGAAATGAACTGTGGCTAACGGAAGCTAGAGAGAAGTTAGTGGAAGGATATTGAGGCTCACAGAATAGCCAGGAGCCTAGAAGACCATGCTAAGGATGCGTTAGGAAATAAGGCAGTTTCAGAGGGCAAAGAAGCAGGACCGTCTAGAGGCCTCAGCAGAACCATCCATGAGGATGGAGTGGGCGCCATTCATTTCCAGACCCCTTGATCCTACGCTCAGGTTTAATACTACAGAAAGGGTGGTAGTAGGGTAGAAGAGTAGTAGACTCAGTCGCAGTCTTGTATTGGTCTCATGGGTAGGAAAGAGCATGGCCCCTGGGTACTGTCCCACCAGACTGTGTCTAATAGGACAAAAGTAATTTCTCAAAAGGAATTAGAGTGGTGATAGAAAGAAGATGGAAGATGCATGCTGGACAATCCAAACATCCACAGACATGAAATTGATATTCCTTACTTCCTCAGTTTGGTGTAGAAAATGTATACAGATTCAATGATTCTGAGCCCTTTTACCCTGTGCTATGGTCTCAATGTTTATGTCACTCCTAAATTCAAATGTTGAATCCCTTACCCCCAAGGTGATGGTATTAGGAGGCAGGGCCTTTGTGAGGTGATTAGGTCATGAGGGTAGGACCCTTGTGAGTGGGATTAATGCCCTTTTAAAAGAGACCTGAAGATTGCTTCTTCCACCATGTGAGGACACAATGAGAATTCGGTGTCAGTGAACCAGGAACAGGCCCTCATCACACACCAAATCTGCTGGTGCCTAGATCTTGAACTTCCCAGCCTCTAGAACTGTAAGAAATAAATTTTTCTTGTTTAGGCTATCCAGTTTAAGGTATTTTATCATAGCAGCTCAACAGGACTAGGACAATATTCTGAAATTTTTTTTTCTAATTTCCCCAGTCTTGGGAACTTATATATTTAAATTCAATGACTCTGAGCCCTTGTCCCCTGAAACCAAGGGAATGCCATATTTTTCCACCCTAGGGTTTTGCTTGATGATTCCCAAGAAGAGCAGTAACTATGGCGGAGACCAGTTGCCGCTCTTTGAGCAGAGGAGGAAAAGCCTAAGATCTGTCTCAGCCTATGGAGGAGTCCTTGTTTGAGGTTGTTGCTGATACTGCTGCCCACTGTGACACTGATAAAATCCAGATGGCCCAGCTTCCCTGGGGTTGGGCTTCTTGTGCACTGCTTGAAGTTAGGGGCTAGCAAGGTATCCATTGTAAATCAGGGGACCCGTCCTTGAAAAAAACACATTGTCCATTATTCAAGCTCTGATCCTGACTGTCATTTTTTGTCTGCATATAGGTATAGAGGGAGGAATCTGTGCCCTTGTCCCCCAAATTCTTCAAAGCTTGACCATGCTGCTGGTGACAGGGTCCAGAGGATTTCCTGTCTCAGCTGTATGCTGTGCCTAGACTACTCCTATCTCCACGTTTCCAAGTACTTGCCCTGTGAGTAGAGGAAGTCCCTCCCTTTTTTGGTCCCAAGGCCCAGCCACAGTGCCATCCTAGTAAAAGTGAAAGTTTTTTTTTTTTAATGAGAAAGAGCAATTCTTCTCAATGGTATTATTTACTACCTAGATAAGTCTTTGTTAAAGACTTAGAGGGAAATACAAGAATGACGTACACCAACTAGTATGCCTATACCACTTCTTCAGATGAGAGAGCAATTTAGTTTTGAATGAAAATTGAGTCAGAGAAAATTATGTTACTTAAAATAAGGAGCAAAAGACATCTAGGGGAGTGTAACTGGCAGGTTTGCTGAGGCAAGAGCTGTGTGTGCCTTCTTACTCACCTCTTCCTACCCTAATCTGAATTTCTTCCATTGTTTTCACAGAGTTTGTCTACTTTGTTCATTTGAAGATAGAAAAAGCTTAACTTTCCATGGGCTCCTACAGGTACCTAGGTTGGTATAACCAAGCAATGAAGAAAATAGATAGTGCCTGAGTTGGCAGTGGAAGGGTAGAAGGATAGGAAAGACAGGCGTGTTTGACATAAAACACAGTGGTGGATGTTAGAGAAAGCCTGTGTGGAGGCTGGCCTCTCAGCTGCCAAGGCAAGGCAAAGAGAAACCTCTAGTGAAGACAACACTGATTCTCTTCTCTTCTTCCCATCCTCAGTCACACTATAGTGGCCTTTGTGTAGAGACAAGGTAAGGATTGGGAAGACTTTTTGTTTGACCTCCTGGGCTGATCTCAAACGTCAAGTCCCTTGCAAAGAGGATGGGAGCTCTGTGTTCAGATGAGTCCTATGGGACATTCAGGAATAATAGAAACAGGTCCAAGTTGCTGGATCCAACTGGGCATTAGATTAAGCTGCCCAGTGTTAAGACTTTCAGTAAAGGTCATGTGGTTACCAGTCTGTGTGCCAAAGAGCAGTGTGTGTTAAGGTCTGAGCTCACGTCCTTACTTAAGATTCCTTTTAGTCAAAGAAACTCAGTGGATACAAACTTGAGTTATGATGATACTAGGCCTTCTCATAATACATCATCCAGAAATATTTCCAAGAATGCCACAAATCATTTGTTTGGGAAACTTTCTTCCCAAATGTCAATTGGATCAGTGTTCGCTGTAAAATTAGAACACACAAGAGTAATCAGATCTGCTGAGAAGATGATAGTTTAGAATTCTTGCTTTCCAAAACATTTCACAATTTCAGTCATGGGTTTTCCCCAGAACTCCATATCCTATGGTGTGTCTATCTAGTTATAAACGTCTTTAGGCTATATACTTCAGCTCAGCACATTGTCCAACAAAAGTTATGTTCATTTATAATACATTTCAACTACTTGGCAGGAGCTTATCAATGTGCTTTGGTTTATCAAACAGAAAGATTAAAATGTAGTTTGTATATGTGCTTTTTTCTGTGACACAGATGTATTTTTTTAAAAAAATCAAGACATCTTGTTCAAATATTTCTGTTCAACGTTGGATGATGTTCCAGAAAAAAATAGGAAAGAAGCTCCATGAAATATTTTTGGTGTGATCTGATGAGTCAAAGAGCAGCATACAGAAATACCTTGCAGTTTTTCAACAGATCAAAAATGTGCCCAGAGCACTAAAGGATAGAACTTGAAACACACTTGTTTTCTGTTTGTTAGTAAATTTTGGCAATAGCCACAATTGTTTACATGGGGAACTTGAGTCAACCTAATTTAACATGATGTCAATGTGTTCTGGAATAAAAATGTGTGGTATATATGATGAAATTATGCTCTGGCACTAGAATCAAATAATGTCAGAACTGAAGGAGCTGAGAGGGTATCCAGTGTCATTCTCTCATTTAAGAGATGAAAAAACTTGGGCCTGAACTAGTGAAATGACTTGGCCAAGATCAAATTGCCATTCATTTGTATAACTCAAATAAATCTGATCTTGTAATCTTCAGTTACTATTGTTTCTATCTTTCCATAAAGATGGTGATATGCTTTCACTACGATCCTTCTCACATTTAAAAGTCTACTTTGAATAAATTACTTCCATTGGAGTAACTAAAGTATATCAGAATGTAAATAAAAGACAAAATTAAAGCCAGGGCTAAATTATTGTCCAGTCTATAGAACCTCTTCATCTCCTCTATTAGCCTAAAAAAATGAAATAAACTTTTCAGATAAATAGGAAAAATTCATATTTTCTCTGAGATTTACACATGATTCTGCGATTGAATTTGGCCTGAATTAGAATCCATTTCTATAAATGAAAAGTAGACCTTAGGGGAAGGACAAAATTGGAGATCTGAGAGAGGGCATTAAAATCTTCCAAAGGGGAAGCTGAATCTCTTGGATACATATACTTAAAGGAAACAGTTTGTTTAATCCTGACATATTGAAGTATGGAGGAGAGAGAAATTTCCATAGGAGCTTTGATCACAGCAAGCAAGATTCAAATCTCTGGGTTCAATAGTAGGTGTCATGTCAGACAGGCTTGGGTTCAAACCTGGATCTGTCATACAAACTGTGCTTTTAAGTTCAGATCTCAATTTTTAAGTCTAAAAAAGTGGATAAAATAATAACTGCCCTCATCGTGTTACAGTAAGCTTATGGCATTGTTGTAAGTAAAGCAAGGCTCCTGTGTATGAGTGGGGTACATTAAATGTGACATATAATGTTTTACAACATCCAGAGGTAGAGTCTATTCCTCCACTTCGTTGCATCTGGGCTGGCTTTAACTATGAATGTAGCGGAAGTAATGTTGAAGTCTGGGATCTACAAAAGCTATGCAGTTTCTGCCTTTGCTTTTTTGAAACAGTGCCCTGAGACCACCGTGAAAGGAAGCCAATAGAGCCTATTGAAGAATGAGAGGCCATATATAGAAGAAATGATTTGCCTGAACCAACAGATTGGTAAGCTTCCAGACATATTGTCTTAGGCCTTCCAGCCCAATCAAAACTCTAGTTGGATGCAGCCATATGCAATAACCCCGGTGATAAATTCACACGTGTGTGTATACCCATGCCCACACTTGGTAGGATGGACACATGCTCACTTGGCATGCAGATGTTCATGAGGTTGTGCCCTGCCCAACTTTGTCCTCAGGTTGTTTCTTTTGGAAGTTTGCTGTTGAGAGGCCTTGTGTCTGCCCTTTCCCCACGTACAAGGGTGGTGACATGGTTTGGCTCTGTGTCCCCACCCAAATCTCATGTTGGATTGTAATCCCCATATATTGAAGGAGGGACCTGATGGAGTTTGGATCATGGAGACAGTTTCCCCCATGCTGCTCTCAGGATAGTGAGTGAGTTCTCACAAGATCTGATGGTTTAAAAGTGTTTGGCAGGTTTCCCTTGCTCTCTCTCGCTCTGTCTCCTGCTGCCATGTAAGTTGGTACCTGCTTCCCCTTCTGCCATGACTGTAGGTTTCCTGAGGCCTCACCAGCCAAGTGGAACTGCGAGTCAATTAAACCTCTTTTCTTTATAAATTACCCAGTCTCAGGTAGTTTTTTATGGCAGTGTGGAAATGGTCTAAAACAACTGGGGACATTGAGTATGAATGCTACTATCTGTGTTGTGCCTTGGTGTGGGGATATGTGTGAGTATTTAAGCACATTTATGACTTCAGGCAGTGATACAGGTTGTGTAATAATATAAAAATTTAAAAAATTGTTGCATGAGGCCGGGCACGGTGGCTCATGCCTGTAATCCCAGCACTTTGGGAGGCCTAGGCAGGCAGATCAAGAGGTCAGCAGTTCAAGACCAGCCTGGCCAACATAGTGAAACGCTGTCTCTACTAAAAATACAAAAAGTTAGCTGGGTGTGGTGGCAGGCATCTATAATCCCAGCTACTTGGGAGGCTGAGTCCGGAGAATCACTTCAACTGGGGAGGCCTAGGTTGCAGTGAGCAGAGATTGTGCCACTGCACTCCAGCCTGAGTGACAGTGTGAGATGTAAGACTTCATCTCGAAAAAAAAAAACTGTGACAGGAAGTTGGAATTTCTCCTCTCCCCTCCCCTCCACTCCCCTCCCCTTTCTTTTCTTTTCTTTTCTTTTGAGACAGAGTTTTGATCTTGTTGCCCAGGCTGGAGTGCAATGGCGCAATCTCGGCTCACTGCAACCTCTGCCTCCTGGGTTCAAGTGATTCTCCTGCCTCAGCCTCCTCAGTAGCTGAGATTACAGGCATGCACCACCAAGTCGGGCTAATTTTTGTACTTTTACTAGAGACAGGTTTCTCCATGTTGGTCAGGCTGGTCTTGAACTCCCAACCTCAGGTGATCTTCTCGCCTTGACCTCCCAAAGTGCTGGAATTATAGGTGTGAGCCACCGTGCCCAGTGGAATTTCTTAAGTACCATAAAGACACTATATTGGGTGGATTTGAAGTACAGCCCCAGCATAAAACAAATTTTCAGTAAACATGACCTCTTCTTACTAAGTGTCAGATAATATCTTACTTAGTGTTTTTAAAGTTTATCAAGTAGGTACAACAAATGTATCTTAATTAGCCCTCACAAAAACCCCATGGGGAAATAATTTTCTCTGTCTTAAAAAATTTTAACCTGAAGTTAGTTCTTTTTCAAAACCATCAAGAACAGAAGTTAGAAGCAGGGCTTATATGCTGTTCTCTTGATACAATTTTTAGTTTCTGTTTCCCTCCTTTCACATAAGTGTCATATAAATATAACATCACTGACATCATTGATGATAGAGTATTGAAGTTTTGTTCTAAATAGTGAATTAATGATGAAATTTTATTTCAATTTTTCTTTTTGGCTTAGCCTCTGAGACCTTCCCTCAGTGCCCTCTCTAATGCTCTTTCTTTGAGATGAAGAGTTATTCCTAATATCCTTCTTCTCTTCTTTCCCATTCCAAAAATGATGTGTAACATGCTATCACAAACATCTGAGCAAAAGGTACCTTCTTAGATAGCTGTCTTATTGAAGTAAAGCCTATATTGACTGTTAGTCATCTGGGAAGAACAAAGAAGCCAGAGCAAGATACTCTTAGAGGCAGTGACTGAAATATTTTCTGCAACAAACTAAGACAATTAGTCATTAGGGAAGTACAAATCAAAACAGCAAGAAGATGCCACTTCACATCCCTTATGATGGTTATAATCGAAAGGACAAGTGTTGGCAGATATTGGCAACGTGTGGAGAAATTAGAATCCTCTTGCACTGGCGGTGGGAATTTAAAATGGTGCAACCACTTTGAAAAACAATTTGGCAGCTACCCAAAACCTCGAGTTACCATATGACCCATTCCAACCCTAAGTATAATACCTAAGAGAATTAAAAATATATATTCATGTAAAATCTTACCATGAGTGTTCATAACTCCGTTGTTCACAATAGCCAAAAACGTAAAAACAACCCAAATGTCCATCAACTGAGGAATGAATAAATAAAATGTAGTATATCCACACAATGGAATATTATTTGGCAACAAAAAGGAATGCAGTACTAATACATACTACAACATGAATGGACCTTGGAAACGTTATGCTAAGTGAAAAAAGCGAGACACAAAAACACATATTGTATGATTCCATTTATATTAAATGTCTTTAACAGGCAAATCCATAGAGACAGAAAGAAGATTCCTGGTTGCCTAGGGCCATGTGGGAATAGGGGAATTGAGAAGTCATGCCTAAAGAGTGCTGGAGTTATTTCTGGGGTGGTGAAAATGTTCTCAAATGGACTCTGGTGATGGAATCACAACTCTGTGGTATACTAAAGGCCTTTGAATTCTATACTTTAAATGGATGAATTGCATGATATATAAATTATAGACTAGTAAAGCCATTAAAAAAAGACTAAGGCAATGCCTTATGATATTAGTATGCCAATAGCTAATCTAGTATGAATGATATTAATATGTTGAAGGAGAGGAATAGTCAGGAATGATCTATCCAGAATACAGAATATAGGCAATTTAAGATAAAAATACTGGAGATTTGGGCCAAGTGTGGTGGCTCACACCTGTAATCCCAGCACCTTGGGAGGCCAAGGTGGGTGGATCACCTGAGGTGAGGAGTTCGAGACCAGCCTGGCCAACATGGTGAAACCCAGTCTCTACTAAAAAAATACAAAAATTACCTGGATGTGGTGGTGTGCACCTGTAATTCTAGCTACTGAGGAGGCTGAGGCAGGAGAATCACTTGAACCTGGGAGGTGGAGGTTGCAGTGAGCCAAGATCATGCCACTGCACTGCAGCGTGGGTGACAGAGAGAGACTCTGTCTCAAAAAAAAAAAAAAAAAAAAATGGAGATTTGTCTCCATTATTAACCAAGAAAGCTGTGACCCAGGCTCAGGGGTATGAATTCTGATCACTGAGGATGGTGTTTATTTCTCTGGATGCACTAGGCTGTTGTTGATTCTATTAAACACTCATCCTGATGATCCAACTCCTTGATCCCCAACTATGGGATATTGTAGAAAGAAGTGGTGCTGGTCAGTGTCCTTTAAAGAAGATTTCTCAATATCAATTAAACTGGCAGCTGGGTGTAGTAGCTCACGTCTGTAATCCCAGCACTTTCAGAGGCCTAGGCGGGCAGATCACCTGAGGTTGGGAGTTCGAGATCAGCCTGACCAACATGGTGAAACCACCATCCTGGTCAACAAGGTGAAACCCCGTCTCTACTAAAAATACAAAAAAATTAGCTGGGCATGGTGGCGCATGCCTGTAATCCCAGCTACTCAGGAGGCTGAGGCAGGAGAATTGCCTGAACCCAGGAGGCAGAGGTTGCGGTGAGCCGAGATCGTGCCATTGCACTCCAGCCTGGGTAACAAGAGCGAAACTCCGTCTCGGAAAAAAAAAAATTAGCCGAGTGTGGTGGTGCGCGCCTGTAATCCCAGCTACTCAGAGGGCTGAGGCAGGACAATCGCTTGAACTCAGGAGGCTGAGGTTGCAGTGAGCCAAGATCGTGCCATTGCACTCCAGCCTGGGTGGCAGAGTGGGACTCCATCTCAAGAAAATAAAAAAAAAGGAACTGTCATTAAGACCTCTGCATGGGCAGTGGGAGGAGATGGGTCAGAGAAAGGGGGAGGGAGTTAATGTTTATTCAGATCAGCTGCTGTATTAGGCCCTCTGTCTACCTTTTAATTCTTATAATGATCCTACATGGTAGGTATCCTTATCTCTAATTTAGAGTTTAATAAGTCAAGGCTGACAGACAACAACACATGGTTGATCACTAGGCTACAAGTAGCATCCCCCAAATATAAAATCGGGTCTCTTTCCCACCAAAGCCTATGACTTTTCCACTTAAATATCCATTAGTGTGATTCAAAATGTCTGATTCAGACAAAAGTAGAGATTCGACAAACTAGAGTTTGGAGCCTACAGAACGGAGGAGAGACAAAAATGCCATACAGAAATTTACCAAGGTAATGGTGGCCCACCCTTAATGTGCTCTGGTTTGACTAATCAGATTTACCTTTGATTAAAGAAATGAGGTTATGCACTGGGCTGGAGACACGGGCCCAAGGAAGTGCTGCCAACCCTCAGGACCCAACCTTCTCTTGCTGAGCACATGTGATTGTTCTTCTTTGCAGATGGCCAAAGCACTGGCCCTTATAGCTAGATGCAACCCCTGCTTCTGAGTGTCCCCTCAGCACCCGAGGAGCTGCTTTGTGTAACAGGACTCCAGGCAGCTGTGTAAGCTCAGAGGTCAGGCAAACACGGGCTGAGGACAGGAGGACACCTGCCTCTTGCATGCAAAGATGGAACAAATGACAACATTTGTTGCCTTGGATCTGAGCAGCCCAGGCAGCATGTGTGAGGGCCTCACAAGCTCTGTTTTCTTCATGAGCATGGGTCCCTCTTTTCATATCTGGAGCAGGGAACAGATGTTTCATCAAAAGACACATTTAAAATAAAGATAATTATGCAGTAAGAGGCTTAATTACATCAGCTTATTCAGGTCCACTTAATTGCCTGACAGCCCGAGTCCTCCCACTTATTTGCAGCAGAGGCTCTTGTGTTTTGCTGGTTTATCAAATCCTTTGATGGCTCAAGGAAGATGTTATTGACTTAGCAATTCAGAAAATATCAATTCCTTATATACAGCTGGTAGAGGAAAATGTAAATATTTTTAACAAGCAATAAAGAATCATCATTTTCCTAGAGGTGGCTTATGGTGTCTTATAAATGATGAATAACTGGAATGACTCAGAGAGGTAAGCCTGAACTAGACAGTTCATCTTTCATTGTCTGTCGGGCATATTGGAAACCTTTCTGTCATATTAAAATTCCAGGGAGAAGATGACTTGCTAGCTTAAGAAGGCTATTTGAATCATGTGGCAATGAGGTAGTTGACCACACACACACACAACACACACACACACACAGTTTTGTGTTTTTTTCACAATTGTTTTTGTGTTTTTTAATTTTTCAGACTAGTTATATCTGCTTCAGATGCCCAATATTTTTTTTTTACACAGCTATCTCCTTTATTAATTTCTTGAGGGAAATTATACTATTTTTATTTCTTTAAACTTTAACTTGTCTGTGGCACATAAATGGCACTCCAACTTACGTGTTGGAGAAATGAATCTTTTTTTTTTTTCTTTATTTCTTCTAAGAAAAAGCATGAGATACAGGTACAGAATGTGCAGGTTTGTTACATAGGTATATGTGTGCCATGATGGTTTGCTGCACCTGTCAACCCATCCTCTAAGTTCTCTCCCCTCACCTGCTACCTCCTAACGCCCTGCTGTGTGTTGCTCCCCTCTTTGTGTCCATGAGCTCTCAATGTTCAACTCCCACTTATAAGTCAGAACATGCAGTATTTGGTTTTCTGTTCCTGTGTTAGTTTGCTGAGGATGATGGTGTCTAGCTTTATCCATGTCTGTGCAAAGGACATGATCTCATTTGTTTTTATGGCTGCGTAGTATTCCATGGTGTATATGTGCCACATTTTCTTTATCCAGTCTATCATTGATGGGCATTTGGGTTTGTTCCATGTCTTTGCTATTGTAAATAGTGCTGCAGTGAACATATGTGTGCATGTGTCTTTATAGTAGAATGATTTATATTCCTTTGGGTATATATCCAGTAATAGGATTGCTGGGTCAAATGGTATTTCTGGTTCTAGATTCTTGAGGAATTGCCAAACTGTCTTCCACAATGGTTGAACTAATTTACACTCCCACCAACAGTGTAAAAGCATTCCTATTTCTCCATAGCCTCGCCAGCATCTACTCTTTCCTGACTTTTTAATAATCGCCATTCTGACTGGTGTGAGAAGGTATCTCATTGTGGTTTTGATTTGCATTTTTCTGATGATCAGTGATGTTGAGCTTTTTTTCATGTTTGTTGGCTGCATAAATGTCTTCTTTTTAAAAGTGTCTGTTCATATCTTTTGCCCGCTTCCAAAAAAAAAAAAAAATAAAGCAGTTTTATGGAGTTATTTCAATCACTCCTTTAAAGACATAGATCAGTTCTATTTCAGACTAACCCCCATCTCCCTTTTCTACCATAGAGCGTCAGCTGTTTTGAAGCAATAGCTTTTACTCATTGCCTTTATTTTCTCTTACCATTCATTTCTTCAGCCAAACCTTGCAACCTGTCTCCTACACACACCAGTCTTCTGAAAAAGAAGAAAAGTCAAAGTCTGATTCTTTTTAGTTTTCATCCTGGTAGATGCTCTGTAGCATTTATGTAAACTCTTCTATAATGGCTTCCAGAATATTGCACCCTCTTGGATTTACCCCTTGAATCAGAGGGGATCCTAGCAGGAAATAGATGGCACATTTACACTGAGTAATTGAAGTGAGTGTAATGAAGGGGCTTTTATAAAGATGGGACAGGGTACAAGAAGTGAACAAAGGATTGGGCAGTACTCTTGGATTAAACATAGGAGTGTCTGTGACCACCTCTATGGGCAAGAGATGGGAGCAGCCATCAGAACTGTTGCATGGAGCAGTCCACTTGACAGAAGCTGTGGACTTCAGAGAGGGATATGGCTAACTTGGGGCAATCTGGTAGGAAGGGAGTCAAGGAGAATAAATAACCTAACTCTTTACTCTCTTCCTAACCTCTGATCTTGACTAAGGCTTCCCACTGGCCAAATTAGACCCAATGCCAGAGGACAAGAGAGCCACAGATGCAGCTCAGACAGGTCAGTCTCCCAGAGCACAGAGCAGGATGGAAAGTGGATTTGGAAGGGCAAATGGAAAATAGCTACCAAATCATCTCACATAGGTTTTCTTCTTGGTCTCACTTACTGGGGCTTCTTCCATCACCATCTCTGTACATCTAGTGTTCCCAAAGGCTCTATGTGTCCCTCTTCTCCTTGTCCTGGACAATCTTACCTAGTCCTTAGCTTCAAATATCACCTCTATGTTGATGATTTTCAAGTCCTTATGTTTAATTCTTCCTTTTCTCCTGAGCTCCATTTGCAGGATGCGTTTAAATTAAACGATTAGTCCTTCCCTCCATTTTAACACATTCAAACAGAACTCATTTTTTCTCCTCTGAATTTATCTTCTGGATTAATGTTTATAATTCCTTTGAATTTATCTTCTGGGTTAATGTTTTTTTCCCAGACACTTAGACTAGAGTCATCATACTTATCTGCATTTTTTAAAATTTTATTTATTTTAAAAATTTATTTATTATACTTTAAGTTCTAGGGTACATGCACAGATGGTGCAGAATTTTTGCATAGGTATACAAATGCCATGGTGGTGGTTTGCTACATCCATCGCCCCATCATCTACATTAGGTATTTCTCCTAATGCTATCCCTCCCTAAACCTCCCACCTCCTGCTATTCCTCCCCTAGACCCCCACCCCCCAGGCCCCAGTGTGTGATGTTCCCCTCCCTGTGTCCATGTGTTTTCATTATTCAATACCCACTTATGAGTGAGAAAATGCAGTGTTTGGTTTTCTGTTCTTGTGTGAGTTTGCTGAGAATGATAGTCTCCAGTTTCATCTATGTCCCTGCAAAGGACATGAACTCATCCTTTTTTATGGCTGCATAGTATTCCATGGTGTATATGTGCCACATTTTCTTTATCCAGTTTATCATTGATAGGCATTTGTGTTGGTTCCAAGTCTTTGCTATTGTGAACAGTGCCATAATAAACATACATGTGCATGTGTCTTTATAATAGAATTATTTATAATCCTCTGGCTATATACCCAGTAATGGGATTGCTGGGTCAAATGGTATTTCTCTTTCTAGATCCTTAAGGAATTGCCACACTGTCTTCCACAATAGTTGAATTAATTTACACTCCCACCAACAGTGTAAAAGCATTCCTATTTCTCCACATACTCTCCAGCATCTGTTGTCTCCTGATTTTTTAATGATCGCCATTCCAACTGGTGTGAGGTGGTATCTCAATGTGGTTTTGATTTGCATTTCTCTAATGACCAGTGGTGATGAGCTTTTTTTCATATGTTTATTGGCTGCATATATGTCTATCCTTTGCCAACTTTTTGATGGGGTTGTTTGTCTTTTTTCTTGTAAATTTGTTTAAGTTCTCCACAGATTCTAGATATTAGCCCTTTTTCAGATGTGTAGATTGCAAAAATTTTTTCCCATTCCATTGTTTGTCATTTCACTCTATTGATAGATTCTTTTGCTGTGGAGAGGCTCTTAAGTTTAATTAGATCTCATTTGTCTATTTTGGCTTTTGTTGCCATTGCTGTATTTCCTTATTTTTATCCCTGTCAATTGATTATTAGATTCCATCTCTGAATTCTCTCCAATTTTCCTTCCTTACTTTCCATGATTATGGGCAAATCCATAGGTCATACGCATATTTTCTTATGTGCACTCTTCTATCATGGCCTCCTTCCTTCTACTGTTTTTATGTTCTCTACATTGCTTCTGAAGTTATCTCTCTAAAACAGTTTACATTTTGTTCAACTCTTAGATAAAGGCCTTTGTAACATTAACTAAAGAATAAAACTCAAGAACTTAGGATGGTTTTCATAGCCTTTCTCGTCATAGTTCCAATCTTTCCTTCTATCCCCATAGTTTAGTGTATGTCTTTCAAAATAGCTCATACTTCATACCTTCCTTCCTTTTTTCATGCTACACCTTCTGGCTTCTTTCTTCCTTTAAATTAGGATATGCAAGCACAAATGTAAATGAGGAGACTACTCCCTATAACACAAGAGGAAGTGGAGAAGATTGTGATGATTAGAGAGAAATGTGCCAGTGTGAAAGAGATGGTTTTTATTTGGATTCTGTAGATTGTTGCCATGTGGGAATATAGAGCCTTTGTTTTTAGGTCTTTATTTTTCAAGAGAACCTGAAAATTTAAATTTTTATGTGAAGCTTCCAGGGGTGTATTTTTATGCCACCAATAATCATGTGACTTTACCTGTATCAGAGTCTCTCTGACAGCTCAGTGCAACATAACCCTTGATAGGCACTTCAGGCATTCCCCGAAGAGAGCAATCTGGACATTCCTTGTACTACACAAGATAACGGATCCAGCTGCCCCAGTGGAGGTCAATGGCCACATCCACATCCTGCTATATATGTGTCACCCTGCTATAGTATACCACATAGCACTGTGGGGAAAAACTGAAACAAAAAATCATGGATCAAGACAGTCCTCTGATGAGTCACGAATGTTAGAAGCTAAAATCTGTTCATACTTCTGACTCCTGAGAGATTTTAGGGGAGTCCATCCATGTTTCCCAACATACAATGGTAAAAGAAGATACCTACAGAGGCCCAGAGTTCTGCACTCGAGAGAATGCAATGAAGTTCTGCTTTTTCTGAGAAGGTGAAGTGATGAGTGGTTTGCAGCTTCAACATGGTAACCTCAAATGTGGGACTGACGTCAGATTTCTCAGCACAGAATTGTCATGTTTGACAGATTTATCAATAGGGATGTGGCCAGTGCTGTGAATTCATTTTTAAGGGTTTTTTGCAGGCTTTCATACATGGAATTCTGCATTCTCACTTGATCGCCTGAGTAGAATGGTTCAATATCTTGACTAGAGAACTAGCAAAAGTCTTAGGAAAGTGCCGGATGAGTTCAAGAACATTACAATCTTCCCATTTCTTGGCATTTATAGATTTCTACAGGGCTAGAGTTTAGCCAAAATTCACATCATAGCAAGCTATAGTGGAGTGAGGCTATGTGATGCACCCACACATTTAGCTGCTTGTTGAGTCTTTTGTGTGTATTTGAAAACAGCATGCATCACCAGGTAGGGGCCACAGTACCAGTGGTGTGGTAAGGCCAGGTGCCTGGTGCTTGGGTCTCTACTCTGAGTGATAGAAGCATATCTATAAAAATAACCAAAGCCCCTGGGAGGGGGAACTTTTTACTCCTAACTACTGTACTCCTTTGGACGCTTTCATGTCAGACTTTATTTTAGATTTCACATCCTTTATCCTACTACAGTCATGACAGTAGATGCACTTTCTTGAACAGCATACTTCATCTGCTGAACTTCACCATCTCACTCCTTTCTCCCCTCATTCATGATAATTTGGCAACCCTTCTTACAAAGGAAAATGTTCTTTCTTAAAGTACCAATCTTATTTCAGATATTTGTTCAAAATTGTTATCTAGATTACAAAAGCACTGCTCAAATTCCTTCATGTCCACAAACATGCTCACCATCACCTGCTGCAGACTGTTGGCTTTGATGGAGCCATTTAACTGGTCCCACAAACACATTCTGTTCCTACTTATCCTGTATAAACTGTAACTCTTCAGACACTGCAGAATCTGCACAGAACAACCCACTTACTCATGTGCCCACAATACAGCCATTCACAATGCCTAACTCTTTCCTTTTGTTAGGTAGTTGTCCACTACTACCTGTAGAAATTATAGACTACACAGAAGAAACTAAATAACATATTCCAGTAATCCTAAGAACCGTGTAAAACATAATTTTCTTCTTACGGAACCCCAGGAGAAACCATTTAAGTAAGACATGGCATCTGAGTTTATCTCAAGAAATATCTGTGTGTGCTTAGAACTGTGGGATATGTCTTTAGGGCCTAATGCTCCCTTTCGTGTTTGTCTGACATGAATGGACTTCTTTTTTTTTTTTTTTCTCAGACACCCTGGGTGTCTCCGTGTCATCCAGGCTGGAGTACAGTGGCGCAATCTTGGCTCATTTCAGCCTCCACCTCCCAGGTTCAAGCAATTCTCCTGTCTCAGCCTCCTGAGTAGCTGGAACTACAGGTGCCCACCACCACACCCGGCTATTTTTTGTGTTTTTAGTAGAGACGGGTTTTCATCATATTGGCCAGGCTGGTCTTGAACTCCTGACCTCATGATCCACCCTCCTCAGCCTCCCAAAGTGCTGGGATTGCAGGTGTGAGCCACTGCGCCCAGCCAAATGGACTCCTAATCTCTCATATTCCAGATCTCTGCTCTAGGGACCAGGGTCTGCTCTGTCCTAGACCCTGTAAATATAGCCAGTGGTACTTGAAGGTCACATGGGAAAACAAGTGATGAGCAGCAATACCTGCACCAGGCTTGCTCCCTGCTTACTCTAAGAGGATGTTCTCTACCATCCCTGACCCCACAGAACCCTCATCAGTGGCCTGGCTTCCCATCTACCCACAATAGAAGACTCTAAACCTTGGAAAGTCCCATATCTTTTCCTTGTCAGTTGCAATCTTTTCCTTCCTTCATAATCCAATTCAAATGACCAGTTGCTTTTGTGAAGTGTTCCCTGACCACCCAGGCAGAATGAATGGATCCTTCTAAGCTTCCCTTGTCATCTACTCAAGGGGAGGGAAAGATGCCAAATTATATAGTGACTTTGCAATGTGGCAGATGCTGAGCTAATCAGAAATATTATCTTGTCTAGTCTTCACCACTCTAATGTGAGGTAGTATCTTTAGCTTCATTTTTAGACAAGAAAACTAAGGCTCAAAGAAGTATAACTTACTTAGGATCACATAGATATTAAGTGGCAGAATCAGGAGTCATAAGTGAGTCTCTTTCAGATCAAAAAATGTGTTCTCTTCTAACACACTGTCTCCCAATTTATTTCATTTGCTTATGTAGTCCATTTGGTGTTTATATCAATGTTATAAATGCAGTTCCGTCAGGGGCCCAGTGGATAATGTAATTGTGTAGAGTGGCTGAATATAAGTCAGCAGAAAATGAGCTGGAGAATGCATGCCCAGCTTAGAACATTCAAATTAGAAACTCAACAAAGCAAGGAACTAAAACAAAGCTGTAGATCAGATTTACCTAGAGATTATGAGTTTGCAAACTCTGGTTAAATACCTGATTTCATGACTAAACTGTAAGATCTTTAGGCCTGGGCCTGTAAACTACTCATCTTAACAAAACCTATGCTGCCTAGCCCAGGCTTCTTTACAAAGTAGATACCCAATAGGTGTCTACTCAATTCAATAAAAAAAATAAAAATTTGTCTTTAAACTGATAGTCATTCTGTTTCTATGGAATATGTCCATAACAAAGTCAATTAAAGTGTTTGATCAAATCTCCTATTTTTCTCTTCACCCCATATCCATCTATAATTTTGAAGTAAGAGATGAGATATGAAAGCCAGAAATTACAGATTGGTCTGAGTCCTTGTCATTGACCTTAAAAATAAATCACAAAACAATGCTTGGTTTCCCTGTGGTTCTGAAGATGTGGTATGCTCAACAGGATAGAGTGGTTTTACCACTGAGATGTATTTTGTTTATTACCCACAGGCTCTGCTTAAAATGAGGGCATTACACAGTGAAAGCTTGAATGAGATTCAGGTGTGCCTCATGAGTGTGCCTGTGGGAGCAATGGCTGTGGCCAGTTCCTCATTCTATAGGTTACCCATGCCTACTGGCCAATACATCAATCTAATTGGCCCTAGTATGTGGTTTTCAAAATACAGAAAGTGAAAGAGAATAGCTTCAAGGAAGCCAAAATCTGAAAAACACTGTCAATTACTGTTGGTTTTCTGACAAGGAAGATTTATAGGTAATCTTATTTTATAAAAATTATAAAGCCTCTGAGCTAAAAATAAGTACCTGCACCCAAACCAGGGGATGAAAAGATTATTTCATCATTCCAGAATGTGTTTGCCTTTGTGTTCTTCTATTGTGGATTTTATATGAATTTCCACATACTAATTTTCTCAATATGAAGTTTAAGGTTGTCCTTAAAATAGCAGACTCAGGACAAAGTAAATTTATCTTAAAGGAGGAAAAGGATATCTTAAAGTCATTAAAGGTAGTGACTTTTCAACTCATGCTCATGGGTAGAGTCATTTCAAGTAAACACTGATGAATTTTTTTAAATCTTCCCAATAAACTGAGGTTTCAAAATCATTTACTGTCATTCTGCCCCTACATTAACTACTTTTTAAAGGACAGTCAAAAAGGTTGATAACTTGAAATTGGAAATTTAAAAACTGCTTCGTCTACATGTATTTAGGTATAATTAACACATGGTTTAAAGTATGTGTTGCACTATTTTGCCCAGATTTTTTTCAAATAAACTTATTTTTAGACGATTACAGATACTAATATAACATATAGGACAAGCTAACATCATCACCTAGCTTTACATCTCTGTGTTTTAGCTTGCATCTTTGGACTTTCTCAGTAAATCAAAGATGTGTCTTAGTTCATACCAGCAATACCCATACTTGAGTTGTTTTAAGTTTTCTATTGATCTTTGGATTTTTATTCTCCAACTCTTACTCTGTTTTCTGATTTGAATACATACATCTCTCCCTACTTAATTTTCCCATTGTAGTTACATCACGTTTTTTAGTTGTTAAATTAATATTCAGTATTTGCATTATGACCATGTAAATATGTAAGTAGGTGAATATGTAAATATAACCACATAGTCGGTAGTATACTATATTTGAAACCCTTTTTATTTTTACTGCAGCTAATAATTTGAATGTTTTAGGTTGGGCATGTACTCTCCAGTTCATTCCCTGTGACTTACCTTTGGCTACTTCACATAATTATGTTACCCACTTGACACCGTGTGTTAGTCCTTCCTCACTCTGCTATAAAAAACTGCTCGACACTGGGTAATTTATTTATTTATTTTTTGAGATGGAGTTTCACTCTTCTTGCCCAGGCTGGAATACAATGGTGTAATCCCAGCTCAGTGCAACCTCCACCTCCTAGGTTCAAGTAATTCTCCTACATCAGCCTCCCAATTAGCTGGGATTACAGGCATATGCCACCATGCCCAGCTGATTTTTGTATTTTCAATAGAGATGGGGTTTTGCCATGTTGGCCAGGCTGGCCTTGAACTTCTGACCTCAGGTGATCTGCCCACCTAGGCCTCCCAAAGTGCTGGGATTACAGGTATGAGCCACTGTGCCTGGCTACACCGGGTAATTTATAAAGGAAAGAGGTTTAATTGACTCACAGTTCTGCATGGCTGGAGAGGCCTCAGGAAACTTACAATCATGGTGGAAGAGAAAGCAAACATGTCCTTCTTCACATGATGGAAGGAAGGAGAAATGCTGAGCAAAAGGTGGAAAGCCCCTTATAAAACCATCAAGTCTCATGATAACTCATTCACCATCATGAGAACAGCATGGAGATAACCACCCCCATGATTCAATTTCCTCCCATAGGGTCCCTCTCACAACTCGTGGGGATTATAGAAACTAAAATTTAAGATGAGATTTGGGTGGGGAAATAGCCAAACTACATCACACCTGAAGAGATTGTTTTCTGTGATCCTGTAATCTATATTAGTAGTTTCTGACAGAACACTAAAACACCTTTTAGCCTGGTCTAACACATCTGGTTGTCTATTTGTTTGATTTTTTTTTCCTCTTAGAAATTTTCCTTCAGAAACCTTTTATCTTACCTCTCTGATATGTGCTGGTTGTTCTCTAAACCCACTGCATAGATGTTGTCTTGGAACTTCTGCTCTAGGAAATGGTATATTACAAAAATACCCAGTACTCTTTAGTCTTTCCTAAATTTGTACCCTTTACAATGTGACTTTGCAACTTCTGTTATCAAGAAAAGAAACATATGTTGCTTCTCTTAATTCTGGCCTGGCTTCATGACTTGCTTTGGCCAATAGAATGTGATGGAAGAGATTATGTGTCCCTTCCCCTAAGCACACTTCCTTTTTCTTTTTTGGAACTCTGATTTGCTCCATGACGACAATCCCAGTTCAGCTGAAGAATGAGCAACACTACGCAGAGCAAAGATGATCCACTCAGCTGAAGCTGTCCTAGACTAGGTAACCCCTCATTTACCCAGAAGCCGAATGAAGACATATATACCCACCCAAGACCAGAGAACTGCCCAGCTGAGCCTAGTTCAACTTGCCAACCTGAAGAATCTTGAGTTACAAAAATAGTTGCTGTTTGGAATGATTATTGCAAAATTGGATAGAACTGGTTCTAAGAAAACATGGCAGATAACATGAATTATTTGTGGGAGGAGGAAAGATAGCATCGTGAGGATATAGAATGGTCCTCATTGGGCCCTAGGGGCACAGGATTCTGAAGTACAAACAGCAGCTTTGATTCAAAAGTATGCTGAGTGTTTTCCTTGTTTCTTGTAAAGATGAGATATAATTCATATACCATAAAATTCACCTTTTAAAATGGAGAATCCAGTGGATTTTAATATATCCACAAGATTATGCAACCATCACCACAATTGAGTTCCAGAACATTTTTACTACTCCTAAAAGATACCCTATATGCATTAGCAATCACTCCTCATTCCCCACTTCCCACACATGCTAGTAACCACTACTCTATTTTCTGTCTTTTTGGATTTGTCTATTCTAGATATTTCTTATAAATGTGCAGAATGATTCCATTGATGGAATCATATGATAAGTGTCTTTCTGTATTTAGGTTCTTTCATTTAGTATATAGGTTCAGCTCTTACATTAAAATTTTTGATCCATTTTGAGTTAACTTTTGTAAATGATGTGAGGTAGGGGTTCCAACTTCATTCTTCTACAAGTAGATATCTAGTTGAGTGTTCTTTTCAGGCTAAATATATTCAATGTGAAGGTGAATTTCTTCCCCAAGCCATTATAATGCAAGAAGCAGAGGTAGCAACACAAGCTGATAAGTCCTTTCTAACAGACATTGTGGAGGCCATGTTAGAAGGCACCACTCACCTTCAGGCAGCATGGAAATTCTAGGAATCCAGAGAAAAGAGCAAGAAAGACTTAGTAGTTAAATACATTGGCTGGGAAAGATGAGCACCTCAAGTAATACTTGCTGACTGGGCTGCCATCATTTCAAATTTCTAAGCTTTGTAAGAAGGCAGCAATATCTTAAATACCACTCTAAGAAATGATACAGTAAGTTAAGAAAGGTTGTCCACAGAAATGGTGAATGAAGAGTGCCATTGTTAATGTGTTGCTGGTAGATTTCATCCCATTGATTTCAAGTTTGCAACTTTAGATTGTGGACAACAGGCATTAACTGATTGCACATGGTGATGCTGAACCAATTGTTTTTCTACCTTCTTTCCTTCAGACATCATTGAATTTTTGCCATATTGCCTTTAGAAACTCTTAGAACTGGGTTTTGAGTATATACTTTTGCCTGTAGTAACTGTTCTAGAAACTAGGGATTGTCTTGTTTTATCAAATTGGTGGTTGTGAAGCCAGAGTTATAATAAATTTGTGTATCATAATAAATGTTGAGGACTTAGGACATGGATGCATGCAGAGAAATGACACTCAACTCATACCTCTTTTGATGTTCAGAAGGAACTACATCCATTCTAAGGAGAAGGAACTTAGAGAAAGCTGCTGAAGGAACCACAGCTTTACCGAGGCATTAAGAACTTAAACTGAAGGAAATTAAATTAGGAAGGACGATTTTGAATTTCAGACTTTGGACTAGTAAGTCACTAGGCCAGGAGAACTGATTTTTAATTTTAATGCCTTTGGATTTTAAAGGTTTACTCATCAGGGCAAAATAACTTTAATTTGGACTTCAATATATTTGGAATGTAATGTCTCTCAATTTTAATAGAATAACAAAGGTGTTTATATTAAAATCTGGGTCATTTCTGCATTGCTGACATTTTATTATTGAAGTTTCTTATTGCATTTTTGTTGAATGTTTTATTGAATATTGAATATTTTTTACTTAATTTCATTGATGAACTTCTTATATATTATGTCAGACAATGTGCCTAGATATTATTTAGGGTGGGAAATAGAATAGTGAATGAATTTTCAGTCTTGGATGTGGAAAGAACTTGAAGTTATCTTAATTATTTTATTTATCAAATTCACTTTAGAGTAGTCTGGGGGAAGGGAAATCAATATTTCTTCCCAATGGTCCCGGGAGGTTACCAAACAAAGAGTGGCATTGTGGAAATAACTTCATGTAGAGCTAGCCCAATATCCCCTATCACCACCCTAGTGTGATTGCTGCCACTTTCTGTCACTCCAAACTGACCCTATACTTCATAGGTTAAGTCCAGTGTGTTAAGAAAAAAACAAAAACACCAAAGTTATAGAACTCTGTGGAGATATACTTCTCTCCTATTTCAGATGTTTCTGTCCATGTGGAGGGATCTCTTCTTATAATTTCCATCATCTCCCTCTCGTTTTCCTCATTACACAAGGAATGACCCAGAGTTTTCATTACCTGGTGCTTGGTTTCTCAAAGAGATCATCCAGAAAGCAAGCATTCTAAGACTCTCAGGCAGAAGCTGGAAGGTTTATGATCAAGTAGCTTCGAAGGTCCCGGAATGTCATGTCTGTTATATTTTGTTCATTAAACAAGTCACTGAAGTCAGCCTAAGCATAAGTTTAAGGGGATAATTACATTGTACCTTTTGATGTGAGGAGCAGCCTGCTTGTCCAGGCAAGGTAGGAATTGATGGTGCCTTCTTTGGACATCATTTGCCATGCAGGCTACACCTTCTTCCATTCTTTTACTTTCAACCTGCCTGTGCTTCATAACCAAAATACATTTCTTACAAGCGGCATAAAGTTGGGTCATAATTTTTTAATCCAATCCGATAATTTCTATCTTTCAATAACTATGTTTAGTTCATTTACATTTACTGTAATTATTGGTATAGTTGTATTTAAGATTTCCATGTTGATGTTTGTTTTATATTTCATCCATATACTCTCTGCTCTGCTGTTCCTCCTTTCTTGACTTCTCTTGAGTGAATTGCATTAGTTTTAGTATTCTGTTTTGTCTTATGTATTATCTTTATTTTTTTTGTGCTAAATTTATTTTTAGTAATTGCTTTAGAGTTTTCAGTGTGAATTATTAAATTGTCATCTACTTTAATGAAACACACAGGAACCTTTAAAATAGAATAATTTCCTCTATCTCCTCCCACACTTTGTGTTCTTGCGATTTTATATTTTACTATTACATATGGTATAAACAGCATACTCACTGTTAGTATTTTTGCTTCAGACAAAAGGTTTTTAAATAAACCACATATTGGCTGGGAGCAGTGGCTCATGCCTATAATCCTAGCACTTTGAGAGGCTGAGGCATGAGGATTGCTTGAGCTCAGGAGTTTGAGACCAGCCTCAGCAACATGGCAAAACCTTGCTTTTACCAAAAATACAAAAACTAGCTGGGTGTGTGGTGCGCACCCTTAGTCCCAGCTATGTGGGAGGCTGAGGTGGGAGGACTTGAGCCCAGGAATCAGAGGTTGCATGAGCTGAGATTGCACCACTGTACTGCAGCCTGAGCAATAAAAAAAAGGAGAAGAAATTATATATTTATATGTGTTATGTACTATATGTGCATATGTTATACTTCATAATAAATATAAATATTATATAGTGCATAAATATAGTATATAATACTAAATATAATATTCTAAATATATATACTATATTTACCAAATATGCTAAATATTATATACTATATAATATTTATATCAATAAATATAAATATATAGTAAATATCAATATATAGTATATAAGTATATAGTATATAATATAAGGAAAATGTATAACATTATATAAAGAAATCATATATATGCATATATGCACAATACCTATTATATAAACCATATTTATACACATACACAAACACTTACACCATCTCAAGGAGTATCTCTTCCAGGTCTTCTCTGCACCTACTTTTGTTTTTCTGGGTTTCTTTGGTTTGTCTTTTTTTTGAGATGAAGTCTTACTCTGTCACCCAGGCTGGAGTGCAGTGGCATGATCTCAGCTCACTGAAACCTCCATCTCCTGGGTTCAAGCAATTCTTGTGCCTCAATCTCCCGAGTAGCTGGGATTACAGGCGTGCACCACCATGTCCAGCTATTTTTGTATTTTCAGTAGAGACGGGGTTTCACCATGTTGAACAGATATACTACTCCTGAGCACCCAGGGAAGACTCATGGAAACAACACTGTGAGTGCTTGGAGCCCTGCTCTGTGGCTGGGGCTCCTTCGGATTGTGATCTATCATGCTTCCCACATGAAGCTATTAAAAGGTCATTCACATTTTGGTGACAACATTTCTGGTGTATTCCTCTCCCTCCTGAAGTTCTGCCAGGTATGAGAATGGTGCTGTATCTCTTCTCTCTTGAAAAGGATCCGTTGCTGTCTCTGGTATTTACTTCACATGGCTTTCTTTGTCTCCTTTTCTGATAGGTTTTAAATAATTATTATTCTGTAGCTTTTCAGTCTTTTTGTTGTTAGGATGAGAACAGCTGTCTCTTGCTTCTTTCTACGTATGAATTAGAGCAGAATTTTCTAAATTCTTTAGAGTTAAAGGGGCTTTACATTTAGGTTAACTTTAACTCTAAACTCTTGAATTTGTCTTATTACATGTTTTTTCCTCAATACCCAGATTAAATATCACTTCATCATGAGAAGCCTCCTCTAATAATCTTTTTATTTCTTTTCTAATTGTAAATCATTCATGAGATTTTCAGTAGTTGTCATAGTGATGGGACTAATACTCTGTGATTAGTGTGGCTATTGTAACCCACAGAAAACAGGGACAGTTAGGGAGAGAGAAGATTTTCAGGGTAGTAGTTGACATTATATGACTTAATGGGTGTTTTGTCTCCTTCAATTTCTTTCTTTGTCTTTTACTAGGAATGGCCCTATTCCTTTGGGGAAATGCTTTTGCTGCATCTTGTGTAGACCCACTCAAAGAAGCTTAATTACAATGGGTAATTCATTTGTTTATATAACTGATAAATACAAGGACTTTGCTTCAAAAATCAAACCACAAACATTTTTTTCAGCATGTGGAAATTTTCATTTAATAATCAAAATGATAAATGTTAATGTTGGGGCTCAGAAATCAATGCCCCCAAATATGGCATTTTGACGTGCTGAAATGGAGAAGCCTCAAGGTCCCTCTAACCTGGGTCTCCCACAAAACACAGGGTCTTTGAAGTTCTTTTATCTGCCTAAAGTTTGGGCTCACAAAGGAGAGCAGTTGGTTTTCCTTTCTGTTCCTCTGGTCTCATGATCTATTGAAGAAGAAAAGACCAAGAATGTGAACCAAACCTGAACAGACCCTTTGGCAAGATGATGGCTGTCTCTCAGACTTATTCAAACGCCAACGATAGCTATTTACTAGTTCATCTCTGTTCCCCATCCATTCTCCCTGGTAATCACTTACTGCTCCTCTCCAGAATTCCTCTTCTCCCCTCTCCCATAGCCTGTTTGGCCACTCAAGCCCCCATTCTTTCTGAAACCTCAAGATGGAATATAAACTTCTTTCTGTACCTTACCGGGGAGTTGGGTCTTCATTCTGAAGGCTCCTTTGTATACATAGTAAATAATTTGTATGCCTTTTCTTTTATTAATCTGCCTCATGTCAGTGGTTGTTGAACCTCCAGGAGGCCAAGTGTCTGGGCCCCTACATTATCCTTGTACTATTTTAGACATTAGATTACTTAACAGTTTCTTTACGATCTGATTTCATTACCAGTACCTTAACAATTGGCCAATAACCTGCAGTTAAATTGTTCTATGCCCTTCGTTTTGGGGAAGGTACCTTAAATCTTAGCGAACAATGCCAGAACCACTGCAGTTCATTAACAAAAATCTGATTGTTATGAAGAAGCATATCTGTGGCAATAATACATTGCTAATTTCAAATGGTCTAGTCTTAGGAATACAGCATCAACATAATGCAGACTGTTGGAGAATCTATTTACCTGCTCTTTCTTTTCCTCGTTTCTCTTCTTGAATGAGAATGCATATAAAATGTTTATTAGAAGGCATATAAAGAAGACAGTAAAACTAAATAAAATGGCAATTTACTAGGACAGGACAGGCCAACCAATAGTCTCTGAGATGTCATACCTCTTCTGACGGTGAGCTAGTTTCTATTTAAGTCATTTAGTAGAAGAGAATTCCCCAGGATGAGGATCTGGCTAAGCCTGACAGGCTCTGGGGCAGGGTTACTGCCTCTCCAGGGCTCTTCAGTTGGTGGGTTGTGATGATAACACCAGTTCTGAGTACAGGAGATTTTCATTTGATGAGTGGTCTGAACATCTACTTAGTGGTTATAAAATATTTGCTGCTGGAAGCCACAGAACATTGATAAACAGATTCTGGACAGCTGAGTTATTGCAATCTACTTAACATGAGGAGAACAAATTATGAGTCAAATGTTCCTATTTAATAACCTTACTCAGGGCAGAGAGAGCTGCTCAAGGCTGGCATTAACCCTGCATGCACTGCGCCTGGCCAGGGTCCCAGAAAGGGCTGTGCAGGCACTGAAGCAATTCAGGTGGGTTTTCCATTAGCACTAAGGTACACAGAGAGGAAATTTAAAAGGGTCCATCTGGTAAAGGAAATAAACAATTTGTAAAATTGCTGTATGGTATTGAATATACTACCAAGACTCCCTCTGTGACTTACATTTTGTCTTCCTTAGATTACATGTGTTTGGGGCTTATTAAATCTTGTCTTCAGCATAATACTGTATTCTTTTATGTTATTGGGGGAAGGGAAGAAATATTTGTCTGTTCTTTATTAGTCATTTGAACCTAGGTCAATTATTTCAGCCCAAGTACTATAAATACTTTCATTGAAAACTGACTCCTTTTCTCTGTTTTCAAGGTTATGCTTTACTTTAACACATGCAGAAACGGATGGATTCATCTCATTCATGGGAAACAGATGAGGAATACATTTTCTGTGAGTGCTGTTTCAAAAAGTAAATTAATTTAAAATAATGTTGGTTTCTTAGCTGGCTCCCAAATATGCATTTGGAAGCATGCATGGAGAAAACTTGTTTGAGAGTGAGTTAAAGTATTTCAACTGGGCGGTGGGAAGATGGTTTTTTGGGTGCTTATGTTTCGAACATTGTTCTAAACATTTGTTTACTTACGGTTATAGAGTGAAGCTGTATTTGAACCTTAGCCAAACTGGAGCGTCACATTTCTGAATGAAGTGGAGCATTCATTCACTTCATTCACTAGCGCTCCACCTCACGCTCACCTCCGCCTCCCGCAGCACACACATATACCCATGCAGGCACACAGTGTACGCTGGACGTGGGCTGTGACTCTTGAAGCCTTTACTCCTACAAGTCTTTTTTCATTCTTTTCTTGACCCCCAAGCCTGGAATTGCTGCTGGAAATCTACACACAGAATCCAGAAATTTTACAGACATAGAATTAGAAAATAAAGGTATGCCAAAATATGTTTCTAAAAAATGCCCAGAACTGAATTAAGGCCACACAGTATTTTTTTTTTTTTTATTGGCATACTCCCAATGGCTTCAAATTGGTTTTCCTGAGCCAAGAATGTCCTTAAATGAAATGCAGTGTGCTAGGAAGGCTTTTAAGACCTTTTCACCTCAAAGTGCAAACCTCTGAATGGGGCCTGAGAAAGCAAAGTCGAGATTTGGCATGCCACTTAAACCATGATTAGTAGAGAGTATCAGCATACTAGAAATAGCTGTATTTGTGAACCTCCTGTTCTTCAGCTTTTGACTGCCAGCCAAGCCCCCAATCAATCCCAGAGAATGAAAACTAAGATAATAATGAGAAAATGGACTTTTCATGCCAAAAACTCAGGAAAGCATCTTATTCTCCATATGCTGACTTTAGAGCACATAAAATGGGGCAGTTTCCCTGGCCTGCTGGTCCTGTCTTCAAGACAGCTTGCCATGTCACTACTGACATAGCCTCCCCACTGTTCAGGTCTCAGTTTCCTTATCAGGAACCTGGGAGCAATTGTGCTAATGTTCTCATGTGGAGCATAACGCATTTCTTATACCTGTCTACTGGTGGATATTTTGGGGAAGAAGGTTATTTTAGTAGATATTAAGCCTCACTCCGCTCTGAGTTAGCATGCGGCAGACTTGATTTTTTTTTTCTTTCCTTTGAAATATGTCCTTGTGCATTACTTGACAAGCTGTTGTGAAATGCTTAGAGAGCTCTCTTTTGTTTTGAGTCTGCACTGGCTTGGGTCTGCATCTGAACTGGGTGGGGATGGACGGATTTAACTCTTCCTCCCTGCAGGGCCGGGTGGGCATTTACTTGCTGCTGCTATTTGTTACGAAGAATCAGCCATAAATCAGTACTCATTTTCCATTTTTTTCTTATTGATGAAATTGCTGTAGGAAAATGGCTTGTCTCCCAAGCTCCTGGAGCCCTGCAGGACTGAAAGCTGCATACAATAAAAGTTGTTTTGACAGAAAACTGACCAAACGTGACAATGGACAGAGGGGACACACAGAAGGGAGGGGAAAGGGGTGGACTTGTTTGTCTGTTTTGAGTCAAGGAGCTCTCTCTCTCTTTTTCTTTGTTAAATTACTTTTCCATATGAAGGACACAAAGGGAACGGCCCCTACTGGCAGCCAGAAGGCAGAAAACAAACCCTTTGAAATTTCTAATTTGTTTATAGATGGTCCTCCAGGAGCTACTGGAAAATAATTTTGTCTGCCAGAGACAGCGAACAGCTACCCAAGGGTGTGCTGGTGAAAAAAATGACTCTCTAGTTTTGGTCCTTGAATGTCTTATTGTTCAACACTCAGTAGTTGTTCTGAAATCACTCATCTGACAGAGAAAGGGAATGAAAGAAAAATCCCTTCCCTATTCTCTGGTCTGAGTTTCTAGGAAAGGTACTTATTATTATTATTTTCTTATTTTGATGTGACTTTAAACTGTGTGTTGATGAATTTTTGAATTACACAAAGGTTTGTTAATCTTGTTCCCTAACATATCTTTTTCTCTCTGGGGAGGATGTTAATTTTCATGGATACTTCCTGGACCAGTCACTTCCCACAGTTCAGGAGATGCTGTCTTCTCTCTGGGATATGCCATCAAGGTGAACTGCTTTTCCTGATAATGCCATAGATTCTACAGACCTCTCACAATGCAAACCCATTCTGAGAGTGTTTCTGAATGTGAGGAAGATGTGGGTTTAGAGATAGTCAGGGGATCTCTGTTCTATAGCATAAGAGGTTTTCTAGACACTTAGCCCTGAGTTTTCCTGTTTGCAAAATGTTTTCTTCAATTTACGGTAATGTGGAGGTGCCCTTACACTTGATATAGGTGAGCAGCCATGTTTTCCCAAAAACTTAGATCACTAATTTGAGGGGAATTTCTTCTACAGCTTTTTATTTTATAGATTAGGGAATTGAACCCCAGTGACTTGAAGAAGGAGGCATGGCTATTGGGGACAGAGTTATGATTAGAATTCAGGTCTTGTCTGTTAGCCTGCTGCTGCTTCCACTATTCCTTCCATCCTTGTGGCACTGGGATAAGTAATTATGTCAATTTTACATGAATTTTTCTTAATTCAAAGATTTGACTCCTCCTTATAAGCCCTGCAGAAGGCCAGCTATTTGCCTTCTGAATAATCCAATTGGTTCTGTCTGACTGTTTTTCACTGCCGCCTATGCCTACAGTATTGAAAACTGCTAGCTACACAATTCTGAAGATTGGTACAACCAAAACTTTAAGATCCTGGAGTCTACTGAGCTCTCAGTGTCACCTGATTATCCTTCTCTATTTTTCTGGTGTGCTGCTGTTTCTCAAGCCTCAATTGTCCTTCAACTTTGTATCCTATCACCTTCCTTCTAACTCTCATTAGATGACCGCGCTTTCTAATTTACAGAGAAAATAGACACCATCAGCCAAAGTCTCCTTCTAAGTCCTATCTCTGCACGCACACACTTGCATCTATATCTATCCTGTTCTTCTACATGTATCTGTAGAATGTGTATCCCTTCCCCCAAATAAATGTCCTCTCTCTTCTGGGTTTCTAATTCCCATTATTTGCGCTTTTGCAGAGGGCTCACTCTATGAATTGTGCTTTCTTCCTTTTCTTTAGCTTTGCTCTCTTCGGTTATTCTTTCCAGTCTGTATGTAAGCCACTCCCACCAATCCCAGATCTTCTTTTAGCTATTGCCTCATTTTTCTTTAAATTTACAGCAAAACTTCCTGAAATAAGAAGTCTATATGTTACTTTCATTTATTCATCTCTCATTCACTCTTTAACCCAAAGTAATCCGAGTTATGCTCCTGCTATTCTTCAGTGCCTACTCGTATAGGTGACAAGGAGTAAGCTTGTTGCAAAATTGATTAAATAGATGCTTTTCAAGCATAACCATATTTAACCCACTCACAGCATTTGACACTGATAATAACTTCCTCTATCTTAAGACGATCTTGTCATTGGCTTATGTGGTGTCATATGCTCCTGGTTTCTCCCATAACTCTCTGGCCCCTTCCTCTCATGTTTTCCCTGTGTTTTCATCTTCATCTGCCTAGGTCTTCAGTGCTGGTATTGGTCAGAATCTCCTCCAAATGTAAGAGCATATCTATTTCAGTATGTTTAATTTTCCATCCATATTCTGACATTTTCCAAATTTTTATTTCCAGCACATATGGCTTCTCTGAACTTCAGACCCAGTTAATCAATTGCCTACTTAACATCTCTTCTTGATTTTTCTACAGGTATTTGCAACTCAATACAGAACAATTTATCTCTCATTCCAAACCTGTTCTTTCTCCCATGTTACTTTATCTCAGCTGCTCAGGCCCGAAACCTGAGATTCCTCCTTGATCTCTTCCACATTTCATCCAATGGCTCAAGATGTTTTCACACAACCTTAAGTATTTATCAAATCCATAAATCCATACAATTTCCCCACATACCTTAATCCCAGTCACTGTTCTCTCTTGCTTGGATTATTCCATGGACTTTAAAATAATTTCTTTATCTCCCGTATTGCTCCCAATCTATTTTCCACACTACAGGCAGACTGATATTTTTAAAATAAAAGTCTGTACAAGTCATTGTCTTATTTCAAGCTTCTCAATTGCTTTCCATTTTTCAAAAAAGATGATGCTTTGACTCCTTTATGCAGGTTACATGATCTGCTCCTACATATTCATTCTGTTTTAACTGGCAAGTTTTCTTTACTTGTACACTTCACTTTAGCCATGGTATTATAGCTTGAATATATCTTCCAAAACTCATTGAAATTTAATTGACATTACAACATTAAGAGGTGATTAATGCCATGGTCAAGGGAATGGATTGTTTGTCACAGGAGTGGGTTCCTGATGAAAGGATAAATTTGGCCCCCATTCTTCCTCCGTCCTGTGCTTTTGCTGCTATTGCCCTCTCTCACCATGTGATGCCTTCCACCATGTTATGATACAATATGAAAAGCCTTACCACGTGTGGTCCCTCGATGTTGAACTTCCCTGCCTCCAGAACAGTAAGCCAAATAAATCTCTTTCCTTTCTCAAGCGTTCAGTCTGTGGCATTCTGTTATAGCAGCAGAACATAAAATAAAACGGAAAGTTGGTACTGCGAATGGAGTTGTTGCTGTAATAGCTCTAAGACCTAATGTTGTTTTTCCTGTTAGGATTTTGGACTTAGGATCAGTTACTCCTCTTTTTTTTTTTTTTTGCCTCTTTCTCCCTTTTGGAATGGAAATCTCTATCCTATGCTTGTCACAACATTGTATTTTGGAAGTAGATATCTTGTTTTGATTTCATAGGCTCACAGCTAGAAAGAATTTGTCTTCAGATGAATCATGCCTTGAGTCTTATCTGTATCTGATTTAAATAAGACTCTGGACTTCAGATTTTTGAGTTGGTGGAATAAGTTAAGACTTTGGGGGCTACTGGGATGGAATGGCTATATTTTGTGTGTGAGAAGTACATTGAGGGCCACGACAAAATGCTGTAATTTGAATGTCTCCTCAAAACCTCATGTTAAAATTTAATTGCCATTTTAGCAGTATTAAGAAGTGTGGTCATTAGGGCCAGCCATGGTGGCTCACACCTGTAATCTCAGCACTTTGGGAGGCCAAGGTGGACGGATCACCTGAGGTCAGGTGTTTGAGACCAGCCTGGTTGACATGGAGAGACCCCATCTCTAAGGAAAAAAAAAAAAAAGAAGTGCGGTCATTAAGAAGTAATTAGGGCATGAGGGCTCCACCCTCGTAAGTGGATTAATACTATTATCACAGGGGGTGGGTTAGTTATCATGAGAGTGGGCTCCTGATAAATGGTAAGTTTGATCCCCATTTCTCTCTTTTGTCATGATATACCTTCCACCATGTTATCACACAGCAGGAAGGCCCTCACAGGATGCAACTCCTCAGTCTTGTACTTCCCAGCCTCTAAAACCATAAGCCAAATGAACCTCTTTCTTTTATAAGTTACCCAGACTTTGGTCTTCCACAGGAAATAGATTAAGACACATGGTGAACTTCTTTTTAATTCTTCCAATATGCCATGTTTTCGCTCTCTCTTTCGATCAGTAAGGGATTACTGAGTCTATGTGTCAAGACTACGCAAGATACTCACTTGTAGACCTTTTATATTTGTCTTCACTGTTTCCTCTGCCTTCACTCCTTCTTTCCTTCATCCTCTTTTGAATATAGCTAAATGTCACTCCTTATTCTAGGCTTCCCCCAGGAAGTCTTTCCTGATATTTTGTGTATTACATGCTTCTGCTATATGTCTTCATGGTACCTTGAATCTCTTCTGTGGCAGAGTTTGCCATTCTGTTTTATGTTTGCTTGTTTCATCACCAGTCTTTCATTCTAGGTTTTATGAGCAGATTATATCTGCATTGTTTACTACTATGTTTCTATCATCTAGAACAAAAGGAGAGGCTTAATAAATGTTTATTGAATAAATAGATCAGTGAACATTTATAAGGGTTGGAGAAAGAATGTGCATTATATTTTTTTATCGTATCACCATTAAACTAAATAATAATGATAATTTCATCCTGGCCAGGTGTGGTGGCTCATACTTATAATCTCAGCACTTTGGGAGGCCGAGGTGGGTGGATCACTTGAGGCCAGGAGTTAGAGTTCAGCCTCGCCAACATGGTGAAACCCTGTCTCTACTAAAAATACAAAAAGTTAGCCAGGTGTGGTGATACATACCTGTAGCCCCAGTTACTTGGAAGGCTGAGGCACAAAAATTACTTGAACCCAGGAGGCAGAGATTGCAGTGAGCCACAATCATGCCATTGCACTCCAGCCTGGGCCACAGAGTGAGACTCTGCCTCACAAAAAAAAAAAAGAAAGAAAAGAAAAGAAAGAAAGAAACAAGAAAAATAAAAAAATTATCTTTTTATTTTGAAGATTTTACAACATATCTGGAGAGATTGGCATAAGGAAAGGGTAAGATAAGGAAATTTGTTGACCTTGCACAGTTATAAATGTTGACACAGTCCCAAAAGCTAGATAGTCAAGTAGTACTTACATGAGTATGACATCCAGATTTTCCCTCTGGTGTCCAGAATAGGAAAGGAAAAGAGAAAAGTAAAAAGGAAGCACAGAGGTTTATAGTGATTGTAGAAGTTCTTTAAACTGTATGTTTTAATTCTTACAGTTTAATTTCAAAGCTGAATGGGCCGTAGTATATCTAACCCGTGATAATGGACAAAGCAACATTCATTGCAAGGCTGCCAAATGCAAGGTGCTCTTATTAGTAGGAAATCACCTAGAGGGGCAAAAATAAAGATTGACAGAGAATGACTTTATAACAACACAAAGTTAATGAGCATAGGAGTAAAGAGCCTAGGGCTAAAAGGCAAAGCTTAATATTTGTGTAAGGGATGGCACAGTGATCATTAATAAGACTGATAATACATCATTAATGGAATCAGAACTAGCAAAGGAGCAACGATTCCTATATGAATATTCTAATGGGTTGTTTATAATTTGTGTGGCTATTGTAAGCAATCCCCTGGAAACATTTGCATATCAAATCTAATGGCAGATCAGATTTAATAAAAGCTCTACTGTTAATTGAGTTTTATCATATGCCGCAAACTGTGCTAAGACTTTAGAAACATTATTGAATTTAGTATTCACATCAACCATGAAGTGGATATTATTATTCCACTTACTGACTGTGGTCAGATGTAGTGGAGTGGGGATTATGACTCCATAGCCTGTCTTCTAAATGTCTATTTTATCCAGTTATTTCTTTCTACGGTTACTAAGAAAGTACACCCCATTGGTATACATTTATTTCTCGTATTAAGGATCTTCTTCAAGGTATACAATTCATGTCTTCCTAAAATAAAACCATTTAAGTTATGAAAAAGTCCTTTGCTTAATGTGACACATGTAGTGTGGGCATGATAGGGTGGTCGTGAAGATGAGAAAAGAGCTGGAATGTGATCTGTATGTTTGCTTCTAACCCCAAAATTATGAGTCTTCAATTGGAGTGATTTGATGTGCTTAGATAAACCACTTATCCTAATGTGTTATTTGTAATTTATATCCTCACTTTAAAAACATTGGGAAATATTCCTCGAAGATCTCTGTTAGTATGCCTTCAATGGATAATACTTTAAGCTAGCAATTAAAAACCACTTAGTGAAACAGCTCTATGTTTCTAATTTTTTTTTTTACTAGGCATTGCAGGCATTGTTTTAAGCAATATCAATTTCAGCAAGGGTGATAGACATATAAACAATGAAATGAAATGCAAAGTATTACATACCATACTTAATATTGTAGCAGAGATTTGTTAAACTGGCCCTGCCATCATCGCTTCCCCTTTTCTTAATGGTTAAAAAATTTTGCTTTTTTTTTTCAAAGGAATCTATTCTGCTTATGACAATGAGTTATATCAGACACAGGTGTGGGTCCAACACTGATATATAGCCATCAGAAAGTACTCTATTACCACATCTCTCACCTCATCCCAAATTTATTCAGGAATGGGCACATGACTCAAACCAAACCAACTGCATTCTCTTTCTCAGGAATTTAAATCTTATACTAAATGGCACAATGCTTTTTACAGTAGGAGTCGTTCCATTCTGATGGCAACACTCTGGAGAGATGCTATTGTTTTTCAGCACCAAAATTCCTAGGACTACTACCCTGTTTCTGTCCTTCCTGAGACTTGATGGTCCAGTTCCTCCTGCCAGTATGAGAGACTTTTAGTTAATCAATGAATTTTCTTACGTAATTGTGCCTTTCTTTCTTTCCCTTTCCTCCTTCCCTCCCACCCTCCCTTCCTCCCTCCTTCCTTTCTTCCTTCTTTTCTTCTTTCCTTCCTTCCTTCCTTTGCTGTTTTCAGTGTTTTCTTATTTGTTACTTGGAATCTCTTTTTGTCGCTTAGAATCAACAAATCCTGGAACAGAAATTGGTATCAGGAATGGGGTATACAAGTAAGCAAAGCTAAACGATTATTCTGTCTCTGAGAAGTTGTCTCTACTTAAGTGTCAGCAATAGCTTCTTACAATGTCTTTGCTAGTTTTTTCTTGATGTAGAAATATACCTACAAAAACTGTAATTTTGGAAAGTTTTACAGGAAAATATGAGAATCCTGGAATTTGTTAAGTATTTTCTTTTTAAATTAATGAAATCTGTAGCTTACGTTCACAGCAAAAAAGGAGGGGCAAAAATAAAGGTAGTGTAAATAAAGAATAAAGAAATTCAAAAATAAAGTGTAAAGAATTCTTTTTTTTTTTTCGAGGTGAAGTCTTACTCTTGTCGCCCAGGCTGGACTGCAGTGGCATGATCTCAGTTTACTACAACCTCTGCCTCCTGGGTTCAAGCGATTCTCCTGCCTCAGCCTCCCGAGGAGCTGGAATTACAGGTGCCTGCCATCACGCCTGACTGACTTTTGTATTTTTAGTAGAGATGGGGTTTCACCATGTTGGCCAGGCTGGTCTCGAACTCCTGACCTCAGGTGATCCACCTGCCTTGGCCTCCCAAAGTGCTGAGATTACAGGCATGAGACACCATGCCCAGCCAAGAATTCTTATATACCCTTGTCCCACACAAGCACAACCTTCCCTTCTTGATTACTTTTTAAATTTTTCAATAAGACACTGCAATATGAGATATTATAAGAAAGATACCAGCTCAGGTCTAAGCTGGACTATCTGGAAGCAGAGAGATGAGGAGAGGGCTATGCTGTAAGAACATTTTAAGTTAAGTGCTGTGAGTATGTACCATCATAAAGGCCTCTCATTAGGGGACAGAAGTAGAAACTAACTCTAATGCAGGTTTAGAGACCATGACTTGACAAGTCATCTGACCACAATTAATAGTCTGTGGATTTTCTGGCAAGATAATTGTGCAGTAGTCAAGTGAAGTTTTAAAGTACTTATTTCCCCAAGGTCTATGTCTATAATCTGCTATATCCTAGAAATTATTCCCCTAACAGGAATGGCACTGCTGTGGCAATTAAACTCCCTGAAAATGAATATTCTTCGATACTTCTCTTGTATGTGCTCATGAAGAGCAATGAACAAGAATGATCTTCACAGAGGAAATGACAAAAGGCAGTTATATCACTCGACCTAGCAAACCACTTTACTGCCTAGATAGGACATCATTACAATCCCTGTCTGGGATATATGTTTTGCAGCAGTAACCATGCCTTCTCAGCATCCCTTACTCTCTTTTATTTACGTTTTGGTTTATTTATTTTTTTGAGACAGGGAATTGATCTGTTACCTAAACTGGAGTGCAGTGGCACAATCATAGCTTACTGCAACCTCCAACTCCTAGGCTCAAGTGATACTCCCACCTCAGCCTCCCAAGTTGCTGGGACTACTGGTATGCGCCACCATGCCCAGCCCTCTTTTAAATAAAGGCTATCCCTATTCCTGTGGGATAACTATTCATTTGTTTGGTGAAGATCAACTGTCACCCCCTGACACAGTACTCCTCCCCTCACTACAGGATTGGGCATCTAATCTAGGGTGTTCAATATTAAATTTCTCCTTTTACCTAGGTCGCAGTGACTGATGTAGGGTTGGATATGCAAGATGCAAGCCAAGCTAACTAGAGCCCTCTCCGTGACATCCCTGTTAACACTATTGGAGAAAAGGCTTTCTTTTTACTAGAATTGTTACACAAATAAGATGTGAGTCTTGGGCTGCCCATAACCCTAGGTCCATCATGTGAAGAAAACTTTTTTGAGAAATGGAGAGAAAGATAAAAAGAGATAGCAAGGGAGCTGAAACTGTGTTTACATATTTTGAACTGTAGAATATCCAAGGTCATTTTTTTTTCCTAAGCTAGTTTGCAGACTGTCATATATACAAAGTACGTATTAGAGAGCAAAGAAGGATAAACAATTATCTGCCTGAGGACATCTTCAAAGAGGACAAGAATTTTGAGATGAGTTTTGAAGGATGAGCAAGGGTTTTCCAGTCGGGTAGTGTGGGAAATGCATTCATTGGGTGTAACAATGATGAAAGTTCAGGAGAGAGAAGACTTTTTCTCTTCCCTCTGAGGGTTCAGTAACTGAGTCTATGATATAAACCAACAACAGGCAGATCAATGGGCGAAGTATACAAATTTATAATGTGCACGGTACAGAAAAGTGAATACCCCCAAAACTGTGAGATTTAGGAGCTTATACACTGTCTTTATAGGGGAGGGGGTTATAGAAAAGTTAGGGGAGAATAAATAATTTTGCAGAAAGATGAATGGGATCTTAAAAGAACAGGTGACAGTCTGTGATGAAGTCTGAGTGTGGTGTCAATTTCCAGCCTCCTTTCCTGGGATACGAGTTGTCTTCCCTGGTTGATGGGGCTCCCAGGGAGGGGATTCATGACAACCGAGTTTCTTCTGGATGATCTGTCTTTAGGCAGATAAGGGAAGCCCAGAGAAAGCCTCTCCCTGTATTTGCTGCTTTATCAAATGCATTCAGTTTGAAGTAATCAGTCTACAAAGCAGCATTTCTTGAGGTGGCATTTCCTAAACTCCTTCAGAAGGAAGACTAACAAGAATATACATTATATCAAGGGAATGTACATGCCAAATACTGGCATACGGAGTGGAGAAATGGAGGCTACATCTTGAAAGCTAGTTGGGGTCAGGTTGTGAAGAGTTTGTTTGCTCTCTAGTTGGTGCAAGCATCATCTAGGATTTAAGTTGTTTAAGTAGGGGAACCCCAGGTTCCCACCAGAGAGGAGAGGCAGGATTGACATAGAGCAGGCATGGTGGGAAGGGCAGAGGCCCCGTGGCAGAAATGCCTGGAAGCAAATCCTGGCTCTGTGGATTTACTTTGAGCAAATTATTTAACGTCTTCAGCCTCAATTTCTTCATCTGTAAACTGGGGGTGATACTAACAGCAATAATAGTGATTAACTTACAGGGTTGTTATGAAGATTAAATAAGTCAATGTAAAACACCAATATAAGAACTTGACACATGGCAATTGCTCGTAGTGGTATTGGCTGCGATTTAGAAACGAAACTCTGGGGAGAGAACTGAGGATTCGGAGACTGGGAGATGTAAGGGAAACTACTGATCATTTGCAAGTGTTATCCCTTTAACACGGGTTAGTTTCTCAGCCCAGCTAGCTCTCTCCTAACAGACAGACCAGTCCCAGGAGAATAGAATGTAGGACAAGCATGTTTGAGTAAAAGAATAGAAACAAGAAAAAAAGAACAATTTGAGAGCATATGATGCCACCCAGAAGATGAGACTTGGGCACACTTCTTTAATTGGAGGGCTTTGGTGGTCAGAAATAAACTGAGATCTCTGGTAACTTGTGGAGAATGGCTGTGGTTGGGGAGAGAGACTGTCAAGTTCAGCAGCCAATGAGAAAATCTTGCCTAGGGATGGGCTTGCCTGTAGCAAATCAGTGGAAGAGTCTTTGAAGATGTAAGAGGTAGCTCTTCAATTGAAACTGCAGACAAGGGTCTGCAGGAGGCCAAAGCAACAGCTCTGAGGGCAAGGGCCAGATGGCTCAGTTAACACCATAGTGAGAAATTCCACAGGATCCTTAATAACTCAGCTAGTGAGGGATTGAATTTGATGCCCTGTCACCCAGAACACAGGTTTAGCAAATGCTTTAGCCCCAGAAGTCAGCAGCAGGGTAGGTGATGCCCCTGAGGGCCACTACCAGGCTAAAGGCAAAGGCAGAGGAAAATTTAAAGGTACAGGAAAACAGGGAGAAAGCAAAGGAAGGAAAGAGTATATAACAGCATCAAAAAGGAACATGAAAAAGAAGGAGGTGGGAAAAGCCGAAGGAGCCATATGAGGTGGGAGAAGATGAATTGAATAAACACTTGATATATTCCCTAAAGATCACTTTCCTCTTCTACCAGTAAGCATTTTGGGGAGGTGTGATCAGACCAGAAAATTCCACTATTAAGTATATTTTGCTTTTTATGCTGCCTTTATTTGAATGACTGCCTCTCTTGCTATTATATACAGAATTTTGCTATATAGTAAAAAATCAACATTCAACTTATATTTGCCGCATAAACTGAAGCTACCGGTATATCATGCAGTCAGTCCTTTGAAGCCTTTCCTAACCACTGAATGCTCAAATCTGGTTGAATCTCACGAGTGGTTTTAAATAAGACTATAAGGTGTATCTCATAATCTGGACCAACAGGGGATGACTTTGAAGGTTGGAATTGTTCAGCTTTCTATTGCTCATAATATTTAAGATAGTGTCTGGGAAATAGTAGCTGTTCAATTAATGCTAATATGTTAGGGATCACCTATTCGGTGCAGCTTAAGGCATAATAGTAACTGAGGGAGAAAAAAATCGTAGTTAGACTAACCTGGGTTTGAATTGTGGCTCCATTGATTACTACTCTGTAATCTTGGGAGAGTCACTTTACTTCTGTCAGCCTCGGTTTCTTCATCTGTAGCATGGAGATAGTAGTAACACTCCAGGATCCTGCTGAAGATTAAGCAAGTTGATGTATAGCATACGATATGAAGTAAGTACTCAATAAATGTGAGCTAAAAACAAAGCCAAAGCCTCCTTTGCCAGTGTAGTTTCTTAAACTATTTCAGCCACAATTTAAAAAATTCATAAAGTTTACAAATGTATGCTGTATTGTGAAATCTGGAGAAAAATGTCATCTCAAGCATTATTATTTCTATATCACTCTGCCTGGTTTCAGTATGCAACATGACCTTCTGTACTTAAACAGTAGTTGGTCCTTGCTAGCTCTGATCCTAAACAAGCTGCTTATTTAAATTCATCTTAGATAGATTCAGGCTGTCTGGATTATCATTACATTTTTAATATCTAGAACAGTTGGTATATAGCAAGCATAAAATTTCAATTTATCTGTAAAATGGGATAGTGTAAATATGAACTGAGATGTTGGTGTTTTTTGAATACTCACTAAGCACCAGGCACTATTCTGAGTGCTTTCTATTTGTTAATTCATGGAATTCTCCCAATAATTCTGTGAGGTGGAGAAAGTTATCATCTTCATTTCACATATGGAAAAGTCTGGGCAAAGAGAGACAAAAGAGATTATGCAGAATCACATAGCTAGAAATGAACAGAACCAAGATTCTTCCTTGATAGTCTAGCTCCAGCACCTAAGCTCTTAACCACAGTTGTGTATTGACCCTCAGTGTGGATATTGTAATTGCCTGCCTAACCTCTCATTCTTCCATCTTTTGGTAATGATCCACATTTTCATTCAGCTATTTAAATCTCCCCCCATGTGAAACTCATGTGCTTTGGAAAAAACAGCAAAGCAGATCAAGCTTAAACTGATGAACATGAGGTCATTTGCCAAACATGACCCAATTTAGGCCAATGAGATTGAAGACGTTTTCTAGGGGTTTCCAGGAAAAGGTTTCCTAACTTTCTTATTTTTCCTAACTTTCCTAACTTTCTCATTTTTTCCCAGAAAGCTTCTAGAAGCAATTCCCCCACCGCTTCCCTTCCCCAACCCTCCCCAACCTCCCCTCCCTTCTCTTTGTTGGCAGCCATTTTGTGACGATGAAGGAGAGCCAGCCTTTTGGGGGTGGTGGGCGGTTGGGAAAATCTTTTCCTGGAAACTCTGGAAAAAAAGAAAGGCTTTTCCTGGAAACCCCTAGAAACTGACATACGGGAAGGCAGAGTTGATCGACAGGTACTGGATCTTTATTGACACCACTGAACACTAAATCAAAGCCTAACTTTTGATTTTGGTAAATGAAGTACAAAGAACTTTTTATTTTTCAACCAATTTAAGTTGTCAGTGTGATGCGCCATCACTCCTTAATACTTTAGAATTTATGTCCTACAAACAGGGATATTCTCCAAAATAACCAAAGGAGAACTATCAAAATTAGCATATTCACATGAATTCATTACTTTCATCTGATTCTCAAATCACATTCAAGTTTTGTCAGTTGTCCCAATTATGACTTCTGTAACAAAATAATCCAGGCATATTCACATGAATTCATTACTTTCATCTGATTCTCAAATCACATTCAAGTTTTGTCAGTTCTCTCAATTATGACTTCTGTAACAAAATAATCCAGTCCAGAATTATGTATTGCATCTAGTTTTCATGTTTCTCTGCCACTTTTAATCTAGAACAGTCTCTTGGTCATTTACTTCTATGCTCTTGACATTTTAGAAGAGTATGTGCCTGTTATTTTGTCGAATATCCCTCAATCTGAGTTGGTCTGGCATTTACTTATGATTAGACTTAGTTTGTACGTGTTTGGCATAAATATTACAAAGTGATTCTGTGTTCCTATCATTGCATCCCCTCTGTGGTGTGTGCGTCTACACGGATGCCCTCCTCCCATGTTCCACACCCTGCTCCAGGTCGTTCCACCACCTCTCACGATTCTCAGGCTTCAGCTCTCTACTCTTGGCATCCACCGCTCCCCTCCCTGCACAAATGCTTACTTTGCCTAGACTCCACCCATTGGCGTTTGGACTGAATTGTTGAGAGATAGAAAAGGAGAGAGAAGAAAGGAAAAAAGATAACAAGAAATAATAAGAAGACAAAGAGTAAATCCCCAATTTTTAAGCCAACTCATCTCTTGATTTTCGATTATAATAGCCAGTGATCATCTTTGTAGCTTAAGCCAGTATGAGATATTTTTTGTTTGTTTCTGCAAACCGAGTTATTAACCAATGTATAAAATTCATGATAAATGGTAGACAAACAAAAAATGGAAGCTATTACTGTGATATTGGTGCAGTTGCAAAAAGGCATTAAGCTGGAGTCATAAGATCTAAGCTTAATCTAGGAAATGGCTGTGTCCCATTGGACAAGACACTTACATTATTCAAGCCCTTGGTTCCTTATATAGAGAGCAGGGACAATAATTCTTACTTTCTGAATTGCTATTAAGGTGCTGTTATAGATTGAATTGAGTCCACCAGAAAGAAGCTGCTGAAGTCTTAGCTCCCAGCACTCAGAATGTGACCTCATTTGGAAATAGGATTATTGTGGATATAATTAGCTAAGTTAAAATGCGGCCATACCAGAGTAGAGTGGCCCTAATCCCTGTGACTAAGGAGATGGCCATGAGAATATATGGAGCTACAGAGGGAGCATATGTGAAGGATAATGACAGAGATTGGATTGAGGACATCTACAAGGCACAGAACAGAAATGATTGTCAGTCATCACTGGAAGATAGAAGAGAGGCATGAAACAGTTTCTCCCTCAAGCCCTCAGAAGAAACCAACACCACAGACAACTTGCTTTTGGACTTCTGGCATCCAGCACTGTGAAAGACAAAATTTCTGTTATTTTAAGACACCCAGTTTGTGGTACTATGTTATGGCACCTTTTGGAAACTAATACACACACTTTATAAAACTTAACGGTATAGACACATCAGCAATTATCATATCTTTCCAACTCTGCCATTGAGCATGAGATAAGTTATTTGAACATTTCAAGTCCTTTCAAAAGCTTTTTGTATTGTACTTATATAAATGTTGGAGAAAACACAGAAGATTGTGGACAGCCAAGAAGATGATCCCATTCTTGTTTATATCCTGTGACACAAAATCATCACCCCTCGATCTTATCAGAAAGAAAAACCTGATTCATCTTTAAAATGTCCCCTGAAGTTTAGGCCTCAGGTGATGTTATCCAGACAAGCTTGAACATGGTCCTACGGGATGTATAATACATTTTTTTCTGAGTGATAATGATGTCTGCTTCCTGAAATAATACTACCAGTGCAATTTTATTGAATAGTTATTTCATATCGTATCACTTCAAGCACTTTGTGTTGTTTAATCTCCATAACAATCTAATAAGGTAGATACTATTATTATTCTAATTTTCTACTTCAAGAAACTGAAGCATGAGAAATGAAGTAACACACCTTGAGTTATTCTGTTGGTAGGGAGTGGAGCTGAGTTTCCATCCAGGACTGTGGCTCCACAACATAATCTCTAGACCACCGTGATATATGGCCACGTATAAGCACTTCTAAAAATCAATTCTATACTAAAACATGGTTGTGCACTAAATAATATATCAATTTAAGTTAAATAGCAATTTGGAGATGGAAATGTAATAAAATAAATGGCAAATTTTACATATATTTATGTATGTTTTACATTAGCAAGTAGAGATATATGGATATTATGCATTGGTCAGTAAGATATACATATCCATAACAATAGGAAATTCCTAGTTTATGTAAGTTCATTAAATATATGCTTGAAATAGTACATCCTTTCTAGTTATTTCTTTTTAAAATTAATGTACATTCACATAACTATCAATTATAGTGGCATAAAAGAGAAGGGAAGCACTTTTTTATACCAATATATGGTATTGATAGGGGAGGAAGAATGTGTTTCCCTCACCCATCCTAGGTAGATGGTAGAGACTCCTATAACAAAGGACAGATTAACAAGAGAAAAGCATACAAATTGATTTAATATGTGTTTTGTATGACATGAGAGCGTTCGTAAGAAAATGAAGACCCAAGGAAATAATTAAAGTTGTTTATTTTTATGCTTAAGTTTGATGAAGAGTAGAAAATCATGGAGAAATTTGATTGGATGAAGGGCATGTGATCTAATTGAATAAACTGGAGAAAACTCAGCAAGGCTTGTTGGTTCAGACTCTCCTCTGTGACCCTTTGTCTTCAGAGGTAAGAACACTCTTTTTATTGGGGTATAAGGAGGTACCTTTCACCTGAGGGTCTTACCTTCTGCTTCAGGATGAAATCAGAAAATCCTCCCTATATTTTATGACCTGCTTCAGGGAATAAGGGATGAGGAGAAAGTGAGAATAATTCTGCTTCTGCTACTTTCTCAAATGCCAAAGCGCCATATTTTAGGATGGCATGTCCTAAACCCCATCAGTAAGAAGTGTGATAAGATGAATTGTCACCAAGGAATGCTGCAGGAAGAGGAGCCCACAATTATTATTCCTTCAGGAGGGTGTGACTGCATCTATGAGGAGGCAGGTGGGCCCAAGGGGGTGTCAGATTCGGAATGAGGGAGAATCACAGTGTGTGCAATTTGTTGGCTTTGGCCTTGGTGTCATGTCAGCATACTTCAGTAAGAATAGAACGCAGCCACTAATGCCCACCATGTATTGTACCTCTCGGTTAAAGCCAGTGTGGACAGTGACCAATGGCCAGGAAAGGTATGTTTATGAGCTGCTCTTGGAAGTTCCTCCTATAAACTGCTCTTGGATAGGAACAAAAAAGGAGAGAAATTGCTAAATTTGTCAGTATACCTGAAAAAGAAAATATCTGGAAGGGCTAAAACTATGTCTTGAATTGGCACATGATGTTTTCTGTCATTTAGCAGAGTGGGAGATAAAAAGCAAAGAGAAGTTGAGTTATAGACAATGAAATTAACACTGGTTAACGCTTTTACCTGCCTGAGTTATGGTGATAAAGTTTGTTCCTACCACATTAATAATGAAGTGAAGTTTGTTCAGCTACCTCATTTTTCTTGAGCACTTCATTTGTGCCTGGCTTGTGTTCACTGAACTGCAGAATTTACTTATGTTATATTATCTGCCTGATCCTGGCTGAGAGTTACCAGCAGAAGCCCCCCACCTTTCCGAAAGAGTAGACGTATTCCGTTTTTCTATCAAGAAAGGAAAGGCCTAAGAGAAAATCATTGAGCTACAGGGCTTCGGAGGAGATGGATCTCTATATTCATCACTGTCATCTTGTAACTCTCCAGTTCTGTTGTCTCTGATCACTTTGCCTTCCAGTAATCCCGACACCCATGCTATGTATTCAAATGTACACAGTATTTTTGTGAATACAGGCTGTCATCTCCTGTCATGCCTCCTGGGCAAGTTAAAATTTCAATGGAAACCGCTCCTTCATCTTTATTTCTTGCGGGCAATTTGTTTTAAAGTACGTATTTTTGGTTACATAATTTTATAGGAACATTTCTTTTTCACAGGTCAAGGTCAAAGAGCACATGTGACCTTCGAAGTGCCTGAACAGAGCTCTAAAATTTATCCTGAATTTTTGCTAAAGGCAAATTACACTCTGAGCACTTTCTCCTCAGCTTCCTCCTTATTACCTTCTCAGTAAAAGTCCTCTGTATTATTGCATGAATTTGTTCACAATAATTATGTTTCTTTGATTCTGGTCAGTATCACTCTGGTTATCCAATTTAGCTTTCTAAATTGCTTCTGGTGATTCTCTGGAAATTCAGTCACTCTGCTGCACCACAGAATCTTTCCTTTTGAGATGCACAAAGCTTAGTCTTAGTCTATCAGCTAATTCTGGGAGCCAAAAGTAAAAGCCTGTTTTCACTATCTGCCAAACGGAGGAAGGTATTTGTCCACTAAGGAGAATTAGTGAAATTCCTTTCCCAGATAGTCCGTTGATTTCATCTGCACAAAATGTTTTAAGTTATAGACTTAGTATCACTTCTACGTTTGGCTTCTGATGGCAGAACTTTATGACTTGTTTTGGGAAAGACTTTAAATATAGAAGTCAAAGTGGCTATGCCTCTCACAACAGAAAATGCATCTAATAAATATCAACTGACTTTGCCACTTTGTCACACGGAGAACATGTTATAAATCAAAATAATCATATAATTGATTTTCCCACTAACACTAAAACCACGTATTTGTGTTAATCATGGAATTTTATCCAATCTAGAATAGTCAATAGCATTTATTAGGTACTACCATGACTAGGTATTTGTCTAGGTGCTTTACGTGTATTAATTTAATCTGCACAGCCATAGGAGGTAAGAGATCATTCGTCCTATTTTGCCAGTGGTGATGTTGAGGCTAAGAGAAGTTATTCAAGTCAGTTATTCAAGTTCTTGGAATAAGTGACAGAGGCAGGATTCTAACTTGGATTGTCTGGCTCCAGACACTGCTTTAAACTCTGCTGGAAACCCTGTAAATTGTGCTGACAGCTTCTCAAGAGCTATAGATCAGTTCTCAGGAATTGCATCAGATTTTCCCCCTTTCCAAGCTTACTTACTTTCTGAAGCCACATTTGCTTGCTATTGATTTCTAATGCATTATATTTAGTTCCATGAGACGTTTTAATTGAGCTGCTATAAAGTGAAGGAGTGTATTTTTCAGAGATGTTCAGACAGCAGTGAACTTTGGGCATTGTATTAGTCTATTCTCATGCTGCCATAAGGACATATCTGAGACTGGGTAATTTATAAAGAAAAGAGGTTTAATTGACTCACAGTTCTACATGGCTAGGAAGGCCTCAAGAAACTTACAAACATGACGAAGGGGAAAGGGAAGAAAGACACTTTCTTCACAGGACAGCAGGAAGGACAAGTGCCGAGTGGAGGGAAAAACCTTTCATAAAACCATCAGATCTGAGAACTCACTCACTATCAAAGAACAGCACTAGGGTAACTGCCCCCATGATTCAATTACTTCCCACTGAGTTCCTCCCACAACATGTGGGGATTATGGGAACTACAATTCAAGATGAGATTTGAGTGGGGACACAGCCGAACTGTATCAGGCATATCTTTCAGCATTTGGTTTTTATTTTAGTAATAAAGTCGCATCTCAGCTGCACCCAATATAATTTTTTTTTGACCCCCAAGTTGGCTCCATTGCTGGACAGATTATGGATGGGCTAGTCCACACATTTTATGCATCTTCATTCTTACCATTAAATCCAGTAGTTAAACAAAGGGACATCAAGTTTCCTGATAAATAAGAGTTCGGAAACCACCCAGCTAAGCAAAAATCTGGAATAACTCAGTATCTTTTCAGCACAGTGAAGGGGGAGTGGAAGAAGGAGCTAAAGGGAAAGATTAACATGTTTATATTATGGAAAAAGAAAATTTTCTGAGTTTCATCACAAACTGTGTCTAATTTCTCTGTGGTGTTTATGAGAGAGCTAAAAGCAAATGAAGTAAAGGGCATATGATGGCTTTTCATAAAGGTTTATGGAACTGACCACAAGAAGTCTACCAATGACCAAAAGCAAATTCTACATTAGCAAGATATTAAATTACAAAAAGAATATGACGTTTAATGAGTCTACATAGAATTTTATTGATTAAAACTGTGACTTGTTCTCTAGCATTTTTTAAATGCTAGATATAGTATGTTACCCATGCAGAAAGGACAGAGGTATACGTTTTTTCTGTTTGTTTTTTCCCCAGTGATTCAAGTTCAAAGAGGAATCAGAATTGAGTTATAAGAGTAAGATGAGAAATGACAAATAGCAACAAGAAGAAGAGTAATAATAAATCTATAGGATCTTAGGGCTATGTTTGAAGAATGAACCCTTATGAAAAATACTCAATTACGATGAGAACGCAACTGAGAAAAACTTCTTGGATTTGAACTGGTTGTACAGGACTAAAGACTAGTGATCTGATGTCCTACAAAACTACTACTCAACATGAGTCCTTCCCAGCATCCTGTCTGGAGGTGGGTGCCCAGACATGACACTGAGTGGTGTGGTGTCCAGAGAGCTCAATGCCATCTGTGATAGTTACTTTTATGTATTAACTTGACTGAGCCAGGAGACCCAGATAGCTGGTTAACCTTTATCCCTGAATGTGTCTGCGAGGGTGTTTCTAGAAGAGATTAGCATTTGAATCAGTGGACTGAATAAAATGAATGACCCTTTCCAATGTGGATGGGACTCATCCAAGTAGTTGAGGGCCTGAATAGAACAATAAGGCAAAGGAAGATTACATTCTTCACCTGACTGCTTGAGTTGAGACATCAGTCTTCTGTCCTTGGACTATGACTCGCACCATTGGCAATCCTCATTCTAGGCCTTTGGACTTGGACTAGAATTTATACCACTGGCTTTCCTGGTTCTCCAGCTTGCAGATGGCAGCTCATGGGACTTTTCAGCCTCCATAATCATGTGAGCCAATTCCTTATAATAAATCTCATTTTATATATATATATAAATACTTTCTTATATATATATATAAATATATATATATATACTTTGTGTGTGTGTGTGTGTGTGTGTGTGTGTGTGTGTGTGTGTATAGATATGTATCTCCTGTTGGTTTTATTTCTCTGAAGAACCCTGGCTAAAATACCATCAAATCAGATCCAAAGGAAAATTATATAAATTACAGCATACCCTTGGAGACCAAGTTGGCCTTCACCCTTCCAAGATCTGAATAAAGGTCATGACTGGATGGATATGAGATGTCAAGGTGAATGGGCCAAAAGCATAGTCTGCTTTCATCTTCTGTATCTAACCAAGAGAAACAAAAACTGTCGTGTCAAATTCTGTGATTTTAACCTGAAATGTTGAAGGCATCTAATTCCTGAAAAGAAATTCATGGTGTCAGATAGCCACATGTGTACAAAAATAAACAGAAAGCAACAAACGTAGTTGAACTTATTTCGGTAATATTTTAAAGAACAAATTTTCCATCTACCCTCCTTCATCTTCCCAACACACACACTCACACATGCACACTTTTGAGTCAAACAAAAGTAGAACCAAAAATGTATTCAGCAACTCCTACAAAGTAAGAGAATAATTAAGATGTTCGATTTAGGCCAGCAGGACTGTATGTAAGTACACGTACACATATATGCCTACTGATGGAGATAGTCATACGTAAACTAATTTTCTACAAAATCAGTGGGAAATTTGGTGTTTTAGAAAGTGTGATATCAACAAGAATGAGGTCTCTCAAAACTTCGTGCTGCCTTGCTGAACCATAGCAGCAAGTCACTTCAGAGTGCACTGGGGCAAATCACATCGTGTCATTATGTCATGGATCATAATGAAGCACAGAGGCTGATTGAACCAACAGGCCTCAGTGCTTATCTCCATGCCAGACTGGAGGCTTGAGAAGTTTTCTGATGGGGATAAAGGAGAAGAGATTGAAAGCTGAAGTTAATGATTAAAGCAAAATGAACCTCATAGGTAAAATTATTTCAATAGCAACATGTCTCATAGTCAAAGTTTTGAGGATTAATAAAATGAATAGAGCGGGTCAGAAATTCCCAGGCGGCCTTAGGTCACTGAGTAGAAGAGTCATTTAATGCACAGCAGGATTGCCTGCTGCCTAGGAGTCTAGCCAAAGATGGCAAGGGGAAAGTGGGGGAAGGGGCGGAGAATCTGGGTCATTACAAAGGGTACAGTTCTTTTTCACTTCTTACAATTGGAAAAAGTTGAAATGGATGATCTTTTGCTCATGTCCTATTCATTATTTAAATTTAAGGAATATCTCACAGAGCATGTTTTCTTTTAAAAATTTCTGGAGGAATGCTTTTTACAAAGAAGAATAGCAACCTGCAATTCCATGTACAAAATGTCCCATCAGCCAATAACTATAATAGGTCAGTTTAAAAGACCTTATTTTAGTACTATTCACTTTTTCCTGAATAGAAAAGGAATCCATACCCATTGTAGAAAAAACTGACAAATATAGAAAAATATATGAAGGAAAAGAAATAACCACTGATACATCTGCTTTCAACAATGATGACTGCTCATATTTAAGTATATTTTCTTTCCATTGTTTTTCCATATATACAGATTCTTCCACTATTAAAATGATAATTTAGATACCGTATGATATCATGACTTGTTGAACTTAATGAGATGCATTTTGTCATTAAAATCAATTATAAGCATTTTTAATCGTACCATTGTATTTCACCACGTTTATTGACCATAATGCATCTATTCATTTCCATGCTGTTGGACACTGTTTCTTTTTTTATCATTATTTAACTGTGTGATGGAGATCTTAGAATTAGGATAGTTGTTCATATTTTGGAATTTTTTTTTGTTTGTTTTTTGAGACAGCGTTCTCTCTCTGTCACCCAGGCTGAAGTGTAGTGGTGCGATCTTGGCTCATGGCAGCCTTGACTCCCCAGGCTTAAACAATCCTCCCACCTCAGTCTCTCGAGTAGCTGGGACTACAGGCACATGCCACCATGCCAGGCTCTGCTAATTTTTATTTTTTTTTTAGTAGAGGCAGGGTTTCACCATTTTTCCTAGGCTGGTCTCAAACTCCTGGGCTCAAGTGATCCACCCACCTCGGCCTCCCAAAGTGTTGGGATTATTGGCGTGGGCCACTGTGCCTGGCCCCTTTTTAACTCTTCATATGATGTATCCTTAGTATTTTTTTAAACTTACCCTTCTGTTTGGGGAAAAGAGAAAGGGCCCTTAAATGAGAACATTTAATAGGGCCTTAAGGTGAATCCCTTCGTGGGAAATTCTTGACTTGTATTTCTCAGTTTAACAGTGTGATTCACCAGTGAATGTATCAAATAGATATTGCATAATTCACAAAAATATTCTTGCTCCAACTTTATCCACAGCACATGTGAGATGCAAAGCCTATCTGATGGTCCATGTGAAGCTTTGTAGAGATTCATTGCTTTAGGCATTGTAGAAATGCAATGCTTTAAGGCTGAGTAACTCAGTCTATAGACTCTACCACAGCTAAATGATACCTCTGGAAAGTTATAAATTGCTATCGCTTGATTTTAACTGGAGAATGTAATACCACAATGCGGACTCCCCCATCCTCATCAGATCACAAACAATGATAAACTTTCCATGTGATTTGACATGGCAGCTGAATCTACTGTATCCATTTCTGACTCCACAAGACTGTCAATCTCACCACTGAATAATGTAAGACCTGGGTTTGCCAAATCTCTTGCTAATATTCCAAATGGAGGAAAACTGCCACCATATCTAATTTGTAAGCTTGAGTCTCTGATCAGAAAAAAAAAAATCATTTTTCTTGTGGCCGAGAATGAAAAGAATCATGGGATAATCCACCAAGGATGAATTTATGAAGAGGGAAAAAGAAGGGATGTATAGATTGCCAATATAATAATCCACCTATTGCTAGACAAGGTTAAGGTGGATTTATATAAACATATGAAAGCTACATTTTATAAAAATTGGGTGTGCTCTAGAAAGTACTTTCCCAACTTTGTAAAGATGCTATAGTCCTAAAACCCTTTGATACATGAGCTTTCCAAGGATATGCTTAAATAGTAGGACAGGGAAAAGTAAAATACACTATTCGTAAAGGAATTAACCTGATCAGAGTGTAAATATTTTTAAATGTAAATTTGTATGGATATTTCTGGTTATTTCTGTCTCTTCTGGCATAGAGTTATACTTTTTTTTTTTTTTTTTTTTACTGTGTGATGATAATGATTGGGGTAAGAACAATAATATTTTGATTTCTTTTTATAGACAGGATGTCATTATGTTACCTGGGCTGGAGGACAGTGGCTACTTACAGGCATGATCATAGCTCACTGCAGCCTGAAACTCCTGTCCTGAAGCAATCCCCCTGACTCAGCACCCCCCAAGTAACTAGGACTATGTATGTGTCCGACTTTGAGTTTTTATAGTATTGTTCTGGTTTGGATTTGAATCCCTGCCCCAATCTCATGCCAAATTGTAATACTCAGTGTTGGAAGAATGGCCTGGTGGGAAGTGATTGGATAGTGGGGGCAGATTTCCCCCTTGCTGTTCTCATGATAGTGAGTAAATTCTCATGAGATCTGATTTTTTTTTTTGAGACAGAGTCCCCCTCTATCACCCAGGCTAGAGTGCAGTAGCAGGATCTGTGCTCACTGCAACCTCTGCCTCCTGAGTTCAAGTGATTCTCCTGCCTCAGCCTTCTGAGTAGCTGGGATTACAGGTGAGCACCACCATGCCAGGCTAATTCTTGTATTTTTAGTAGAGACAGGGTTTCATCATGTTGACCAGGCTGTTCTCAAACTCCTGATTGTAGGTAATCACCCTCCTTGGCCTCCCAAAGTTCTAGGATTACAGGCATGAACCGCCACATCCGGTGAGATCTGATTGTTTAAAAGCATGAGCCCGGCGCGGTGGCTCACACCTGTAATCTCAGCACTTTGGGAGGCTGAGGCGGGTGGATCACAAGGTCAAGAGATCGAGACCATCCTGGTAAACATGGAGAAACCTCGTCTCTACTAAAAATACAAAAAATTAGCTGGGCATGGTGGCATGCGCCTGTAATCCCAGCTACTCAGGAGGCTGAGGCAGGAGAATTGCCTGAACCCAGGAGGCGGAGGTTGCGGTGAGCCAAGATGGCGCCATTGCACTCCAGCCTGGGCAACAAGAGTGAAACTCAGTCTCAAAAAAAAAAAAGTGTGTAGCACCTGGCTATGCGGGCTCTCTTTTGGTTCCATATGAAGTTTAAGGTGTTTTTTTCCAGTTCTTTAAGAAGGTCATTGGTAGCTTGATGGGGATAGCATTGAATCTGTAAATTACCTTGGGCAGTATGGCCATTTTCATGATATTGATTCTTCCTAATCATGAACATGGAATGTTTCTCCATCTGTTTGTGTCCTCTCTTATTCGTTGAGCAGTGGCTTGTAGTTCTCCTTGAAGAGGTCCTTTACATTCCTTGTTAGTTGTGTTCCTAGGTATTGTATTCTCTTTGTAGCAATTGTGAATGGCAGTTCGTTCTTGATTTGGCTCTCTTTAAGTCTGTTATTGGTGTATAGGAATGCTTCTGATTTTTGCACATTGATTTTGTATCCTGAGACTTTGCTGAAGTTGCAAGTCAATTCTAAGCAAAAAGAACAAAGCAGGAGGCATCACACTACCGGACTTCAAACTATACTACAAGGCTACAATAGTAAAAACAGCATGGTACTGGTACCAAAACAGAGACATAGACCAATGGAACTGAACAGAGTCCTCAGAGGCAACACAACATATCTACACCCATCCAATCTTTGACAAACCTGACAAAAACAAGCAATAGGGAAAGGATTCCCTGTTTAATAAATGGTGTTGGGAAAACTGGCTAGCCATGTGCAGAAAGCAGAAACTGGACCCCTTCCTGACACCTTACACTAAAATTAACTCCAGATGGATTTAAGACTTAAACATAAGACCTAACACCATAAAAACCATAGAAGAAAATCTAGGCAAAACCATTCAGGACATAGGCATAGGCAAGGACTTCATGACCAAAACACCAAAAGCATTGGCAACAAAAGCCAAAATAGACAAATGAGACCTAATCAAACTCCACAGCTTCTGCATAGCAAAAGAAACAGTCATTAGAGTGAACTGACAACCAACAGAATGGGAAAAAATTTTTGCAGTCTATCCATCTGACAAAGGGCTGATATCCAGAATTTACAAAGAACTAAAACAGATTTACGAGAAAAGAACAAACAAGCCCCTTCAAAAGTGGGCAAAGGATATGAACAGATACTTTACAAAAGAAGACATACATGAGGCCAACAAACATATGAAAAAATGCTCATCATCACTGGTCATTAGAGAAATGCAAATCAAAACTACATTGAGATACCATCTCACGCCAGTTAGAATTGCGATCATTAAAAAATCTGGAGACAACAGACGCTGGAGAGGATGTGGAGAAATAGGAACAGTTTTACACTGTTGGTGGGAGTGTAAATCAGTTCAACCATTGTGGAAGACAGTGTGGTGATTCCTCAAGGACCTAGAAATAGACATTCCATTTGATCCAGCAATCCCATTACTGGATATATATCCAAAGGATTATAAATCGTTCTACTATAAGGACACATGCACACGAATGTTCATTGCAGCACAGTTTACAATAGCAAAGACCTGGAACCAACCCAAATGCCCATCGATGATAGACTGGACAGGGAAAATGTTGCACATATACACCATGGAATATTATGCAGCCATCAAAAACGATGAGTTTGTGTCCTTTGTAGGAACATGGATGAACCTGGAAGCCATCATTCTCAGCAAACTGACACAAGAACAGAAAATCAAACACCACATGTTCTCACTCATAGGTGGACAATGCGAACACATGGACACAGGGAGGGGAGCATCACTGGGGTCTGTTGGGGGGAAATAGGGGAGGGACAGCAGGGGGTGGGGAGTTGGGGAGAGACAGCATGGGGAGAAATGCCAGATATAGGTGAAGGGGGGAAGGCAGCAAATCACCTATGCAACAATCTTGCATGTTCTTCACATGTACCCCAAAACCTAAAATGCAATTAAAAAAAAAAGAAAAAAAAATTGTGTAGCACCTCTCACTTCCTTCTGTTCTTCCTTCCCCAGCTATGTAAGACATTCCTGCTTCCCTTTTGCCTTCTACCATGATTTTAAGTTTCCCGAGGCCTCCCCAGCCATGCTTCCTGTAAAGCCTGCAGAACTGTGAGTCAATTACATCACTTCTCTTTATAAATTACCCAGTCTCAGGTAGTTCTTTATAGTAATGTGAGAACAGACTGATACAAGTACATTATAGCCAACAAAGTACTCGTGTTCATTATTTTATTCTTTTATACAGTTGTTTCCCTTTATCCATGAGGGACATTTTCCAAGGCCCACAGTGGATGTCTGAAACTGCAGAGAATTACCAAATCCTATATGCATTATTTTTTTTCCTGTACATACATATCTATGATAAACTTTAATTTGTAAATTAGTTACGGTAAGAGATTGACAGCAATAGCTAACAAAATAGAACATCTATAACAATATGCTATCAGCATTACTCTTGGGGCTATTACTTGGTAAAATAAGGTTACCTGAACACAAGCACTGCGATACTGAGACAGTAGATCTGCTAACTGAGACAGCTACTAAGTCACCATTGAAGAGCATATACAGCATGGATATGCTGGAGAAAGGCATGATTAACATCTGGATGGGACGGTGTAAGATTTCATCATGTTTCTCAGAACGGCATGCAATTTAAAACTTATGAATTATTTATTTCTGGAATTTTTTATTTAAGATTTTTACACTGTGTTTGACCACAGGCAGCTGAAACCGTAGAATTCAAAACCGTGGATAAGAATAACTACTGCCCACACACGTTAAAAAACTCAAAGGTAAGTAGACATGATACTTACGTATGAGAAAACTGAGTGAGACTCAGATACAGTTCATATCCAGTATTCCACAGCCAGGAAGAGATGGGTCTGGAATTGACACCCATGTTTTCTCACTTCTTGTCTTTTTAGCATACTTTTATCCATAAAGCAAAATCCGAAGGTTAGCGTTAAGAAACAGTATTTGGAACTCTCAGAACAAGGACCTTGAGGGTGGAGATTTCCTACCTATGGCTTAAAGAAGTGGGTGACAGAAATGGCTCATTCAACCCCACCGTAGATGGTTTAAATTAGCATTTCAATGGTTAATCATCAGCGGAATAGACAATTCTAGAAATGTTCTAAATGGAAACTTTGAGGATTGAGTTCTTTGTCCATTACAGTATTTCCTCTTCTAACATTCCTTTTTCTTTCATCTTTATTTCCCACTTAGTTTGCTTTTCAATTAAAGAGAGTCAGTGAAAGTGTCACTCAATTTTAGAGCAGCACACTGGAGTAGAAAAGCAACATGGGCTTTGAAGATGTAGGCACTGTATTTGGGTTTTCAGTGATCTTGGCTATTTCAGCCAAGAAGGAAGTGGATGAAGAAAGATTAATGATGGATATAAGTGAAAATGTATTGAAAATAGAATAGTGAGTGCATAATTTGCTGTACTATGACTAGGATGCTATTTTAAATGATGCCCTATCTGTGGCTATATGTGTATCTACATCTGTATGTTTGTGGCTGGATGTGTGTTTCCATATATGAATGTATATGATGCCTATATGGATGTGTCTCTGTGTTTGATGTGTACATGTCCATGTGTGTGTGTAGTGCATGTGTGGATGTGTGGATATTTTATATTGTAGGATAACATGTTTGGGCAATGGGTCAGAACTGTGTACTGATGGCCCAAAATGTTCTCATATTTTTATTTTTTCTTTTAAAATATTTCTATAATATTTGACTCTGTAGGTAGAATTAACATTTGCACTTGAACTAAAAATAATTATTAATGCCTTCCTGAGGCTTTTGGGTGTTTGTTGAAGCCTTTACTAAAAATAAGAGGGAGGATCTTAGGTAACGTGCTTACATTTGAGAATATTCTCAGTATGACCTAATCACCGATGAGCTAATTGCAGTTCTCCGGAGTTTGTGTGAAGGATGTAGCTCTGTGTCCTCAGTTCTCTGGAGGTGGTGCATGGCTGCCCCTCTCATCTGAGTCCCTGTTTTCTGTCTTTCTCACATCTTCACCTCTTTTTAATAGACTAGCATAGAGATAGGAGAGTAAGCTCTAGCTTTCCCCACCTTCCTTGATTTTCAAGGCTTGCGTAGGGTAAAGACTTCCTTCCAGTAGGGCTTCCTGCATTATGTTCCCCTGGCACTCCCCAAATACCTCTTCTCTATTCTTTGCCTCAGAAGGTGTCACTCTTTGTTGTCATGTTTGACTACTAGATTCTGTGTACCATGAGGGCAGCAGCTGTCACAATTTGTGCCTGGTACAAAGTAGAGAGCTGCTAACAGAATACTGGCCGGAAGGCATGAATGAATCAATAGCAGGTAAGTGGGGAAACTCCGAGGATTGAATGCAAATACTGATTATAAAGAATTAGTCCTGGAGGTGGAATCCTTCTCCTCTGCTGACAAGGCAAACAAAACCAATTCTTGGAAAAACTACATTATAAATAACATTAGTGGTGGAATTTAGTGGACAAATGAGACGGCCCATGTAAAAAGACAAAAATTTCTCCATGTGAAGTTTTAGATTATTTTTGCTGAATGTAAAATTCTTTTATATATATTTATACAAAGGAATATTTTATCATATAGGCAGAAATGCAGGATAGGGAACTTTGAAAAAGAAAAACAATTGAAATTCTGTACCGAAATGTTTTAAAAAGCTAATGAATGCACACTGTTGTATATTTGGAAGTAAAGTGACCATGAAAAAGAAAGAAAAGAGGCAGAAAAATTCCCTTATTTGTACCAATAAAATGTAAATGCATGTTATTTCCCTATGAACGTCATCATATTGGATTTGTAGAGCACTGTTTTCCAGAATTTAAAATGCAATAATCCACAGAGACAAACTGTTCCTCTGGCAACCAAACCTTGAAAAAAATTAAGATTAAAAGCAAATACACAAAAATTCTTTCTCAGCCCACATACTAGAAATCAAACTAATTTTATTTCAAACTATTAGCAAGAAATACCCTGCCTATTTACCACCTGCATTTTCCCAATAATTTATAATTACAACCCAGCAGTGCATATTGATTTCCAATTGATGGATATCATCTGTGCCCTAATAAACTGACAGACCTTCAGAAATCTATCCTGGGAGACCTTTAGAATACATGACATGAGTTAAACATATTTTATTTAACACCAGAGGAAATTTGCATTTCCTCTCTCAGGCTTTTACGAAGCTGCTGTAAATGATTTAGCTTAGCTTTTAGATTTCAGAGTCATTTCATTTCAATTTGGGCATACTCTTGTATAATTCTTAGCCTTTGTTCAACCAAATGTAGACTACTGACATTTAGCATGTGGAATAACATGTCAAAAATATGGGATGCTTAAATTCACGGTTTGTGGATTTAGTAAAGATGTGAAATAAAGCTTTTGATGCGTGTAAAAATCACAGTAAAATGTAAGTGAAACCTAATTGTAAAATGTAAATGAGTTCTAATTGTTTACCATGCTCTTGTAACAGGAATCCTGCTGGGTAATATGCCACGGCATCCCTTAGGATGGGGTAATGCCACATTCAATGAAGTCCATGGAGGTTTAGCTCCAACAAATGCGATCATTGTTTATGAGCAGATGGGTGGGGCATTTCGTCCAGGAACAAGATCTTCTGTTTATATAGTTAGCAGCCTGTTCAAGGCTTGGCCACTGGAAATAGAGTATCCACACTGGAAAGGGTAGGTTTTAAGACAGGAAGCAAAGAATTAGCATCCTTAAAAGATTTTCCTGAACAAACGGAGGAGCTTTGGCAAATGCATTATTTTATTAGCACCTTTTCTAATCTGAAAAAGAAATAGTGGGAAAGGTCTAATTATTAAATACCTTGCATTACTTACTTGTCGATGTACCATAACGTTCATTTAGATTTTTGTAGCAGAACCAAGTATGATTTTTATAAAAATTGTTTTGTTTTTAAGGAAGAAAACACACACACACACACACACACACACACAAGTGTTTAATATAAAGTGGGGGGCCCTTGAATATTTCTGTGTGAAAAGGAACCTATTAACAGGTTCATTTGTATAATAATCATTCATTAAAATAGACGCTGTTGCAAGGAAATACTGTACTTGAATTCCAGCACAAAGCCTTTAAAAAGCTAAAATGTCAAAACAATAAAACTAATTAAGGCAACAAAATAGCTTTTTCCAGCTAATGACAAGCTGGTCCAAAAACACACTTCAATGATTTTTCTTTCCTCCAGAGACACTTTAAGTAAAGCAAGGATAGAATTTTCCATAATCATTATCTAGCCCAGCGTCACCTAGGAATCTAGCCTGACTGAACTGTCTGGCAGAGAGGTCACATGTCTACTTTTGGCTAGCTTCTCCTAGTCCTTCTCCTTCCCTCTCGTGTCCCCTTTCTCTCCTCTCCTGTCTTCCACAAACATTTACGAGGCTTTACCACACTCTAGGTCCTGTGGAGGGATAACTCGTTGAGCTGTGGATCCTGCAGTCAGACAGCTGATGGAGTAGGAAGGAAGATAACACATAAATAACTAACCCAGGGGGGAAAAGTCACACATTTCAAGTGACAGACAAGTTGCCAGAATAGCACCCAGAACTCCAGTATACTCTTTGCTCAGAGACTGAATTCAAATTTCGCTGATGGTTCCAGCAATGTCCTTTGTGGCAAAAGATCCCATCCAGGATCAGGGGCTGCTCCCAGCTGTCACCTGTCTCTATCTCTGATCTGGAACAGTTCCTGTCTTCTTTTGATTTTCATGATTTTCTCATTTTTGAAGATTATACATCAGTTATTTTATGGAATGTCCCCCAATTTGGAATTGTCTGATGTTTTCTTATGATTAGATCCTGGATCGATTTTTAGCTGGAATATCACAGAGCTTGTGCTCTTTTATCTAACTTCTCTCGGGAAACACATGACGCCTGTTTTCCCCATTACTGAGAGCTGTTTACATTTATCATTCGATTTGAATAGTGTCTGCCAGGTTTTTCTACTGTGAGTTACTTTTTAAAATGTATGGATTAATAAATATTTTGGCACAGATACTTTGAGACCACGTAAAACTGTGTTCCCCATTCCACATTCCTACTCATTCTAACATCCATTGATGTTTCCTGCTTGAAATAATTACCATAATGGCTGCCAAAAGATGTTTTTAATGCCATTATTTCTTTTCTATTTATCATTATTTTTATTAGCTAGCTCTCTGTTATAAGGAACAGTTTTCTCTTCTCCTTTTGCGTCTTTTTATTTGTATCAGTGTTGACTCATAAATTTCTATTACGTGACTAATCCTATGATTCTGTGGGCTATAATCCACTGGTTGTAGAATCGGGGTATAGTCCATGGGTATAATCCAGTGGGATATATATGTCCCCATTATTCTTTGAGCATTTCCTTACCTTCGGGTGCCACTAGATACCGTGGGCTCCTCTTGCACTACAACAATCGTCCAATTTTCCAAGGAGATCTGGCACATTTAGAGTGATGTTTGGAAACCGAGATTTGTGCCACCAGAAACGAGTGAGTAAAAACGAGTGGAAAACGAGTGAGTAAAAAAGAAATGAAAAAGATGTGAGGTCAGTTCTGCAGCAGAGCTAGGGAACAACAGCAAGATTCCATTCCTTTTGCCTCATCACCAGTGTGCTTAGAAGGCAGCAAAACCCTCTTAATCCCCAGATATGTGGGAGGAGGGAAATATTTCTCTGAAGTGAAGGGGAGCAGTAGAAATCATTTAAGAAGCTCAAATGCCTGATAAAGTTTGTAATGATAGAGACCAAACTGTGCATTTTCCGAGACACGGATACCTAAAGGGTTATTTATTTATTTAACAAAAATGCTGTGCTAGTCAAACAAAACGTTAAAGACCAAATTTGGCACAGTGCTGCCAGTTTGTGAGATCCTCACCTAGTTACTGTCCTATTTTCTTAATTTTCTTGCGTTTAGATTGTAGTGAAACTAGACTCCTTTGAATACTTTTATTTCTTAATGCTGGAAGGATTTCCACAGGTTGTTTAGATCATAAAGCCCAGCATTTCAAAGCTAGATGAGGTCTGAGAGATGATAGGTAAAAATCTTATTTTTTTATCCATAAAGAAGTTGTTGCCCAAAGAGGTTAAGTGATGTGTGCAAAATTGAACAACGTGGTGAAAGAGTGGCTAATTCTGGGTCCAGGGGACTGGAATCCCAGTCCAGTGTGACTGCTCCCATGCCGTGCTGACTATGCACTTCATGGAGAAAGCTTTATTGTGTTAATTCTCTAAATGATCATTGCTTAACTGGAACTATGCCTGCTTTTATTTTAATTGAGATTTTATTTTCGCCTGCCTGGAGCAAGGAGAGCATTATGGTATTTTAAATGAGAACCAAGGAATTACCTGCACTTCAAATATTAGCAGTTTCATTCTGCTAAAGACGCATGTGGACTATCTATTAGAAGCATGTCGTAGGTAAACCAGAAACATTTCATATTAATTGGTATAAGTGTATTATCCATCAAAATGTAAATTTCCCAAAGTAGGCTTTATGTAGATCATAATTTCCTTTATTACAAAATGGACCTGAAAACTCTGGCTGGCTCCTTGTCCTTATGTAAAACCTCCATTTCCTGTGGTGCCTCCAATTTATTTTTTCACAGCTTTAACGGCTTTCACACTGTGATTTTCTATATCTGTTGCAAATGTTCAACAATTTACAGGGAAAATTTTAGTCCGTAGCTTTCTGCTTTTAGCTTTTCATGTATAAAGATTAAAGAATGAATGTGCAATCAGCAGATACACAAAAAACATCTCCTGCTAGAATAAAATAGATGGTTCAACTTCTGAAACCCCAATGGAATTTATAATATCTACCTACAGCACTTCCTTTCTTTGTATTGCACCTTCTGATAAATAGGCTCCCAGAAGAGACAATTTGGGAAGCCAGAAAATACTTCTTTTTATTTTCTGAGAAGGAGTTTTGCTCTTGTCACCCAGGTTGGAGTGCAGTGGTGCTACCTCAGCTCACTGCAACCTCTGCCTCCCGGGTTCAAGCAATTCTCCTGTCTCAGCCTCCCAAGTAGCTGGGATTACAGACATGCGCAGCTAATTTTTGTTTTTTAGTAGAAATGGGGTTTCACCAATTTGACCAGGCTGGTCTCGAACTCCTGACCTCGTGATGCACCTGCCTCAGCCTCCCAAAGTGCTGGGATTACAGGTGTGAGCCAGCATGCCTGGCCTTTATTTTTCTTTATAGCATGACATATCATTGTCCAGGCCTTCCAGGAGTGGGAACTATCAGAAACAGGAAAGTGGAAGGAGATCTAGGGGTGATAGTGACTGACAAATCAAAAGAAACTTTACGCTGCCTAATGTAAACCTTAAAGGTTAATGCTCTTCTGAAAAACAGCACAGAATTTGAGATTACACCTAGAATACTGATTATCAGTGGTCACTACCTCAGGACTTAAAAACATAGTAATGCAGTGAGCCCCATAATGTTGCATTTAGTTAGAGGTAAGGGGCTGGTTCTTGATATCGTATATGGTTGTCGTGTGTGTGTGTGTGTGTGTGTGTGTGTGTGTATGTGTGCATGTGTGAAGAAGAGAGACATTTGCATTTCTTTAGACAAAACGCTAGGATTTCTAAAAATGGGTTTCTTCAAGGTTGACTCTACAAAAGCACAACTGCAACAGAGAAGAAGGGTGGATCCAGTCTGTCCAGTTTGCTCTGAGTTGTCTACAAGAGGGACCATGAGTACTTCTCAGGCTTAGGAGCATCACTCACGTTAGAGCTCAAATCCGATCTGTCTGCCCCCAACCCACTTGACCTCAAGTCTCTTTCAGAATCAAGAACTGCCATTTCAGAAATGCATTAATATAAATGCTCTTATTTCCATTATTATCTTGCATTATTTTTATTTTGGGGGAAACTGATGAAAATATATGGGCTGCTCTGGGAGGTCTAACCCCGCTGCTATAACCCAGAATGTGCATTTGAGGGCACATATTCATGATTGGGTTCTTGACGTGACTGGATATGCACAGTGCATTGGGTGCAACACATGTGAGGACTAAAACAGGACTATCGGGTGCTGAATTGTGTCACCCCCTCCCTAATTCATATATTGAAACCCTAACTCCAGTACTTCACAATGTGACTGTTTGTGGATAGAGAGCCTTTAAAGAGGCGATTAAGGTAGAGTGAGAGCATATGGGTGGGCCCCAATCCAATCTGACTGTGTCCTTAGAGGAAGAGGAGATTAGGACACAGAAAGACACAAAGGAAGATTAGGACACAAACCCAGAAGAAGGACTATATGAAGACACAGGGAGAAGATGACCATCTTATACTACAACAAAGAACGGAGGTCTCAGAAGGAACCAACCCTTGTTCCTTGCCGACAAGGATCTTGGACTTGATCCTGGACTTCCAGCCTTCAGAACTATGGGAAAATGAATTTCTGTTGTGTATGCCACCCAATCTATGGTATATTGTTACACTTGATCTTAGCCAAAAGGCTGAGAAGCAATCTGTGGTACACTGCTATGGCAGCCTGAGCAGACTAACGTAAGGAGTTTCAAGAATACATTAGCTTGATTTGAAATCATGTGTTTTACATGGTGTTTGGCTTTCTGCTAGGATTCTCATATTCAACCCCTCTGTTAATACCTACTGTCATTATGCTTCTAAAGACCATTGAAATGTTTTGGATCTGTGTCCCCACCCAAATCTCATGTCAGATTTTAATCCTCAATGTTGGAAGTGGGGCTTGATGGAGGTGATTGGATCATGGGTGTGGACGTCCCTCTGGGTGCTGTTCTTGTGAAAGTGAGTTCTCATGGATCTAGTTACATAAAAGTGTGTGGCACCTCTCCCATCTCTCTCCCTTGCTCCTGCTCTCACCATGTGAAATGCCTTACTCCCCCATCACCTTCCACTATGTTTGTAAGTTCCCCTAGGACTCCACATAAGCTGATGCAGCCATGCCTCCTGTATAGCCTGCAGATCTGTGAGCCAATTAAACCTCTTTTCTGTATAAATTACCAGTCTCAGGTATTTCTTTGTAGCAATGTGAGCACTGACTAATATAACTGCCTTCACTTTTTGTGCCTAGAATATGATTGTAATTATCACCTAACAGGTTTTCCTGTTCAGTTGATCTCTCCACTGATACAGACTTCCTAAAAAAAAGAAGCTGCTGGCTGACAAACATCTTAATATTTCCCCATTACTGCTGGAATGAAGTCTAAGCTGTGTGAAGAGCCCTGCAGGCTCAGGTTGGTCTCACCTAGCCTGCCTGCCCCCCTGCAACCATTCCTCCTGACCCTCATGCATCTGTCACCTCTATGCAGTTCTTCAATAATCCTTCTACTTCCATGTCTCTGGTCTTTTGCTGGTGATATTCTCTCAACTTGGAGGGCCTCTCCCCACATCACTATCTGCCAACCTTCTACTCTTCTTCGAATGTCACACATTCCTTCATACCTTTCCCCACTCTCTCAAGTCAGAATGAATCCTTCCCTGTTTCACACTCACATAATGCTGATTGTATTCTGCTTTTACTTGGATGAGAAGTGAAAGCCCCCCCAGAAGATTATAAAGTACTCAGAGGCAGGCTTTGTGTTAGTCACATTTGTAAAACCAGTGTCAAGTAGGGCTTGTGCTCAATACAGGTTTGTTGAATGATCAATATATTCTGTAGTCTGTGGAGTGATACCAGAACCACACCGTGAAGTCATCCTTGTTTAAGAAGAGCTGCCTTGTTAGCCTGCCACATTGCTCTTGCCTTCTGCACCATCTTGAATTTTCTCTTGGTGACCTTCCTATGATATAGTAAAAGAGGAGATACTATCTCTAGCAGTTCTCTTTTTCTTTGAGACAGAGTCTCCCTCTGTAACCAGGCTGGAGTGCAGTGGTGTGATCTCAGCTTCTAGCAGTTCTCTGTATGTTACAAGTGTTAAGCAGAAACTGTGGGAGGCCATTGTTTTGGGCTGAGTTCTTGTACTAGGCCCCAGAAGGGCAGACCAAACAAAAATGGAGTCATTCATGCTAAATGCCACATAATCAAACTGAAACTTTAAGGATTAGATCCCAAAATGGAACAGGTGTTTTTTTCTGAAAACAGGAGATTTCCTGTCTTTCCAAGTCAGCATACTAAGAAGTCCCCTCTGCTTTAGCCCTTACGAAAACATAATCTGAAATAGCCTGATGTTAACCAATCATCAGTTTTGCTTTCTATTTTTAGAGACGGGGTCTCTCTCTGTTGCCCTGTCTGGAGTGCAATGGCACAGTCATGGCTCATTGTAGCCTCATCCGCTTGAGCTCAAGTGATTCTCCCACCTCAGCCTCCCAAGTCGCTAGGGCTTACAGGTGTGTGCGACCATGCCAAGCTAATTTTTTTTTTAATTTTTATTTTTGTAGAGACAGGATTTTGTCCAGGCTTGTCTCAAATTCCTGGCCTCAAGTGATTCTCTGGCCTGGGCCTCCCAAAGTGCTAGGAATACAAGCGTAAGCCACTGTGCCCAGATGAGTTTTTATTTCTATTGTTTGATTTCCTTGTTCTCACCTTGCAAAACCTACTGTTTTGCTGTTGCCCGCGGAATGCTGTCATTCAATTTTGAAGAATGGAAGTGGTTCCAATTCATCAATCATGAGTAAAAGTCAATTTGATCTATAACTAAATTTGTTCTAATTTTGTCTTGACACAGGGAGGACTTTTTGGCATGAATCCACAACTCTGGGTCAGTCACCAAGAAGGGCATTGTGAACATAACCCTTGGCACAGCATACATGGGACAGGTTAGTGAACGGGTAAAGGAAAGTGTTAGGGTGGTGGGCAGGGAGGAAGGGCTGAGGAAACAGTTATGTTCTAAGATCAACAGCAATAATAATAATTGTAACTTTAAAAAAACTGCATATTTATTCTTTGCCAGGCACCATTCTAAGCATTTTGTATGTATTAATCTATTCTGTTCTCATGCCAACCCTCTGAGAGCAAGGCCAGGCACAAGTGGCTGGTGGACATTGGCAGTTTATCTTGGGGCTTGGGCCCAGGGCAGGTGTACTGTAGTGGGAAGGCACTAGTTCAGGGATGAGAGAAACCTTAGCAGCAATGTCATAGAAGCAATTGCTGGGGAAGGCAGAGAAGGGTTTGGGAAAAATTTCTCACTGTCTTATGAACCACACCTCCTCCACCCCTCCCATATATTGCCCCATGCTCATGAGTACAGATCATCATATAAGAAAATAGAATAGTGTACTATTGGTATTATAGACATATAATTATGTTTATTATAATAATAAACATATGTATTATAAACACATATCAATAATATAAACATTATATAAACATATATATAACATATATATTATAAACATAAATATTATAAACACATATATTAATATATTGTAAACATATATATTAATTATAAACATATAAATATATATTATTATAAACATATATAATAAACATATAATAAACATATATATTATGTTTATTATTATAAACATATTATAAACATATATATTCTAAACATACATAAACATATTATAAACATATATATAATAAACATATATATAAACATATATAATAATTGACATGAGATTATGTGTTTATTCCTATAAACTGTTTAAATAAAACATGTAATGATCATATTAGTTAAAAGTGTTCTGAGACTGACATTAAGTTTTGGGTGCTGCAGCAGCACCCAGGGAACAATGACCTGTACGCTTCCCACGCACATGGACACAAAGATCAGCAGCACTGGCATCCCTGCAAAGTTCATTAGAAATGCAGAATATTGGGCCCTACCTCAGAACTACAGAATAAGAATCTGCAATTTAACAAGATCTCCAAGTGGTGCAGAATAAAATGTGAGAATTACTAATGTATATGCCAAGTAAGAAACATCTGTCAAGAGAAGGATCTCAGCTTATGGATAAGATGGGGGGCGGTTTTACAGGGAGTTGGTGAATCGAAGGTCCATTTAAGGTAGAGGGCTCTAGCATCTGACCCATCTGTCTATCCCTACCAAGTATCTCCAAGATGGGGCTTGTTAACAGAAGCTTCCTTCTAGGGGTTTTTTGAGTGATGCCTCAATCATCTATTCATCTTCCTGTGAGTTCCAAATTGCAGGGACTTGAATTTATATGTTCATCTTCTCACCCCAGCTCTGTTCTTTGTGTATAAAAATGGAAGGAGAGAAGAAGAATGGTGAGGGAGAAGCTTAGAGAGCCATGGGGACGATTTTTCTTAGATCTTCCTAATCTAAGAAATCCCTGACTGATCCCAGAGTAAAAATAAACTTCTAGGAGTAAAATAAAGAAAACTTTTGATTAACCAATTGTAGTTCTTTTCAAAATTTAAGACACTGAGGTCTGGAAACTATGACAGCAGACACTATACATTGGTACCATCATTGTCATTTTTGCTATCTTTTCATAAGAATCTATTTGGTGCCCATCGCTTTACCTGTATGACTTATCATTCTTACAATAACTCTATAAGAACATGTTGTCGTGTCTTGATGTCTGATGTAAAAGCTGAGGTTCAAGGGAAACACATTAGCCTCGGAATTGAGATTTTGTACAGGGCTGACTCCAAAACCTGTAGTACGTGTCCTAGGCTGGGACTCTGCTAATCCATCATTCTTTCCCCCTTCTTTTATTTTGCCCTGTTGAACATCCACAGAGGGATCACTTCTTCGGAGACCTCGGTTTTTTCATCTGTATATTCAACGTGTTGCAATAGATACTGTTTGAGATACTGTCAAGCTCTGTGTTTCTATATTTACTAAAAAAGACAACCCCATACAAGCAAGGGTGCAGAGCAAGGGCTTTGGTACACTGAGTAGGGGAGGGTAGAGGTGAAATGAAAAGGAGAAAAAATTTCAGAGAGAAAGGTGCAGAGCAAAAATGAAGGGGATGCCTATGCTAAGATGGATACTTGCTCTATTCCTCTAGTGACTTAAAACGTTGAAATTTGGTTTATATAAACATGTTAATATGGTATTTTCTGAAGGTGGAAGAGAGATGAGATGGTGAGAGCCAGGTGTGAAAAGCAGAGATGTACCCATAGTGGATATTTTCTTTGTCACCATTTTGCTTCCCAATTAGAAAGCAATACAATCCTCTGTATTAGTCTGTTTTTACACCGCTATAAAGCAATACCTGAGACTGGGTAATTTCTAGAGGAAAGAGGTTTCATTGACTCACAGTTCCAAATGTTTGAGGAGGTCCACGGAAACTTGCAATCATGGCAGAAGACGAAGGGAAAGCAAGCACCTTCTTCACAAGGCAGCAGGAGAGAGAAATGCAAGCAGGCGAAATGCCAGATGCTTATAAAACTATCAGATCTGGTGAGAACTCACTCACTATCATGAGAATAGCATGGGAGAAACTGCCCCCATGATCCAATCACCTCCCTTCCTCAACATATGAGGATTACATGTTCCTCCCTTGATATGTGGGGATTACAATTCGAGATGAGATTTGGGTGGGGACGCAGAGCCAAACCATGTCATCGTCCTTCTTCAGCATCACTCCAAAGCATCAAGCTCAAGTCTTTTGCACCATCAATAAATATTGCTGATTAAGTCTTTTTCCAGAGCAAAGACTACTAACAGTCATGGTGATAAGTGTATGTGAAAAAAACAAGCAGTCTTTCAAGATGCCAATTTAATGTGTCTTAAAATATAAAAGGCTGAGTTGTGAAAGTAGACATAGGGTTTTCAAAACATAAACAAGGTTGGGTATGGTGGGTCACACCTGTAATCTCAGCATTTTGGGAGACCAAGGCAGGAGGATCACCTGAGCCTAGGAGTTTGAAGACCAGCCTGTGCAACATGGAGAGATACCATCTCTACAAAAAATGCAAAAATTAGCCAGGCATAGTGGTACACACCTGTAGTCCCAGTTACTTGGAAGGCTGAGGTGAAAGGATTGCTTAAGCCTGGGACGTAGAGGCTGCAGTGAGCTGTGACTGTGCCACTGCACTCCAGCTTGGGTGACAGAACGTGAGACCCTGTCTCAAACAAAACAAACAAAACCCAAAAGAAACAAGCAAAGACAACAATAAAAAAACATAAACAAGGCTGAATTTGGAGATTGTGGGAAAAAGCAAGAAAGAAACAGTGCAAATAATACATAAGAGTGTATATCAATATGCCTTCTGATAAAACGTGGTCCTATAAAGCCTTTGGTCCACCACACCAAACACTAAGAATACATAAGGCCAATGTATCACGTTAGTAAAATATAAAATAAAGCCTATATGGATCTGATAAAAGTTGTTGCCTTCTCCTCTAATGAGAAGCCAGAGTTACAATTAATGAAAGCTATGTAAATGTGCTCCAGGCTGTTAAGATTACAAAGAGAGTTCATGACTGAAGATAAAGAATCAGGAGGATAGGATCCACAATCAATTACGGAGAAGGTCCTCCTATCTCAGACAGGCACACACATTTTGATATCTCATCAGGGAACCAATTGCATCCAGGCGTCCTTTGGAAGAAAGATGTAGGAACATGCTCCCTCCTATTTGGGGAATGATACAAGGGGGCTATTTTTGAATGATTAATTAAAGGGAATCAATCTTCATTGCTTTGCTACTGACGTGAAAAGCGCCATGCCTGTGCAATAATCGCATGCAATTATTCAACTACCCCTTTGGCAAGGACAACGTAATTAGTCCTGGTGGTGTCGAGAGATTCTCTTTATTCCCAACAAATTGGCAGTTTTAATCAAGTGTTGCTGGAAATTTATCATAACATGGGGAAAACAATAGGTGAAGGTACAGGGCCCCAAGCTGTGTGACTCCTATCTACAATGGTACAAATTTACAATGCTAACAACATGATAAATACTACCAATCCATGAATGGTTGATTATAATTTCATATCAGCACCAAGCCTTGGCAGTTCTTATTTGTTTAGAAACATGCCTGTAACCCTTTTTGTGCTGCCTTGCATTGGTTTGCTGAGGAAGCTGAGGTGAGCCCTGGGTGCTGGTAGCCTTGAACTCAGAAGGTTTAAAAGCACAGTGAACAAGGGAAGCATCCAGAAATGCTAAACTCAAACTGTAGGAGTCTGGGAGACGCTCATAGCAACAGAGATAAGGAAAAAGCAAGCTCACCATGTCCTTCCTATTTGTGTTTTACTTGGAAGAGACTTCTGCTGGGCGATTTTTGGAGTATCCAAAGACTGGCTCTCTCCACCCTCACTTTTCCTTTTTTATGTATTTCCATGCCTCCTAAAATCTTTGCTTAAAAATAATAGCTAATATTAAGCAAACTGCTTAGCATAACATGTTAGGTGTTATACTAAAGAGTTTACTTATGTTGTCTAATTCAGTCCTCTATAATACTTTATGTAAGGAAAATACTACTTTTTAAAGTCATTCCTGATCTTGCAGATGAGGATATTGAGGCTTGGAAAATGTAGGGCAGCAGAGTAGGGATCACAAACCCAGGTTGGTGGGGGAAACCTCATTCTAGGGCTGCAAGCTTCACCATTGTCCTGTGCCACCTCCTGGGCATCTGGTGTGGCTGACTTGTCCTGTACTCTCTTAGGCTGATATGCTCATTATTATTAAAGGTTTGGCAATAAAAAGACGCACTTTATATGCTTCAACTTGCCTACATTATCTCTGCCTTCTATCTGCAAGAAGAAATCGTCTCTATTACCTTCAGAGGTATGTATATTTTATGGTGTTCTTTCATAACTAGCATATATATATGTGTGTGTTTGTATGTGTGAAGAGGGGCAGGTAGGAAGTGCAGGGGGTAGGCATATAGAAAGCCAGAATTTTTCAAACTTAACTCACTCTAAGAATCACCTGGGGTCCTTGTTTAAAATCCGGATCCCGCTTCTGATCTACCAAGTCATACTCCCTAGGAACAAATCTGTGAATCTGTTAAGAAAGTGCTGCAGATAGAGCCTATGATTGTGCTCCAAGGAGAAATATCTCAGCGTTGGTTTCACCAAGAGTTAGTTCTAGGGATATTAAACATTATGTGGCAAAGAAAACACTCCCCCTGCTTAAGTGATTTGGGAAAACATGGGTTAAGTGATATTTAACAAGTCTCTTCTAAGAGACTTACATTGAATGTGCAGTGAGAATTTCAAGATAAAACTATGTATTCAAATGTTTTCCTAACTGGGCCAAGTGTGGTGGCTCATGCCTATAATCCCAGCACTTTGGGAGGCCATGGAAGGAGGAGACCAGCCTGGGAAGCATAGTAAAACCCAGTCTCTACAATAGAAAAATGAACCCGGCATGGTGGCATGCACCTGTTGTCCCAGCTACTCGAGAGGCTGAGGCAAGAGGATCACTTGAGCCCCTGGGGGCAGGGGATGTCAAGCCACGATCAGGCCACTGGACTATAGCCTTCGTAACAAGATGAGACCCGATCTCTAAAAAAATAAAATAAATTTAAAAAATAAAACAAGCAAACAAGAAACCCAAATGTTACGCTAGTTACTTTGGTCATGGAGCATATCCTGGGTCTAGGGATTTGCAGAACCTACCTTGGGGTATCCAGTTTCAAAGGATGCTTAATGAAAATAAGAATCACCGAGAAAATTTCAGCTGCCAGCTTGAATAGTTATGAAATCATTTGGAGGCATAATCACCAGTATGTCTTCCCTAAAGGCATTTAAGGCAATTTCTAGAAAACATTTATAAGGGAACAGTGTTTTCAACTTATTCAGGAATTAGAGGATGTGCTGAATCTACTTATTCAGGTAAGCTAGAGGAATGTATTCTCTATCTGATGTGAGATGTTAACAGGATCTCCTTAGAGTGATGTTGGAATGGTCCTCAGGAAACAAAAACATGATCCAATTTTTCTTTTTTCTATTTCTGCTGTCATAGTAGCCGCATAGGCTAAGGGAATAAAAGTGGTTATTTAAAGGCTGTTTTGGCATTCAGAAGGAGTCTGGGATCCTAGGCTGTAAAGGGTTGGAAAGCATATCTCATAAATCAAAGGATGTTAGCCCAAATCCCATTGCTTAAAGGTGAACCCTCTTCCAAACAAAATCTAAAAGCTTGGAGAAGTCATGATCAGCACAGTTAACACCAAAGCAGCTGATTTCTGGCCTTTGTAAAATGCAGTGTAGTTAAAGCAGGTTTCAGGAAGGAACACATCAAGAACTAACTCTCAAACCTGGCAAAGCTCATTTGTGGACAAGGCCTTGTCAGTGGCTGCCCTGATCTCACTTTCGTTCCTTTGTTCTACTTGTTGCAAGAAGGAACATCTGGCTCAGGGCCTGGAACACAGACTACATCCTCCATTGCACCTGCCCCAGGAGGAAAAAGAGAAATGCTTTACTGACAAAAGGTAGGATTTTCAGAGCCGCATTCCCGCCCATTAAAGCAGCTTGTTTGATCCCTTCAAAGCTCAAGATCAAAGGGAGGCTTTTCCAGAGCTGCCAACCCATAAAGCTACAGGCAGAAAGAAGGACCTCTTTGTTTTTACAAAGCCAGGTGGACTTGCCATTTCAGTTCCCAGCCAGAGGAGGGGCTGTGGGCAGGTTGAAGGGTTTTCTCACATCTGGCTGGTGCCATTTGGATGCTGGACCTTCCCAGGAAAGTAGGAGCTACTCCAGGAAGATCCTGGCAAGTCAGAACCGCTGTTTGGCAAAGAAACCTGTAACACCTTTCTCTCCTCGCCTCCACCTGGAGGCCAGATCACTAGCATTCATTTTATTTCCTAATCCCCAAGGCATAACTACTTATTTCTGTGCCCAGAGAAAGCTCCCGGCACCTTTCCTCCTCCGGAATTTACTGAACGCAATCATGAGAAAACAATACTGTAGTTTTAAGTGTACTTAAAAATCATCACTTTATGTGGTGCTTGCTGGCTTTGAGTATAATGGAATGCATGAACCAGAGAAACGAATTTGGACTCGCTTCCCTGAGAAAGTGTGATGAGCAGCCTCTGAGCCCCCTCAGCCTGTCACCACCTCCCTGCCAGTAGCAGAGTCCTCTTGGCCCCAGGCCAGTGCCACGCGCTGGCCCTGGCCACAACTCAAGGAATGACGGGATATAGTTTTTTTCTGGTAAAGAGGCAGCCAGATTGTGACTTCCCCTGGCAAGGGCTACACAGTGCTATAAGAGATTTTTGCTTTAAAAATAATAACAACCTCCTCCCACATGCAAACATTTACAAGCATATCTTGCTAAAACCTTCCAGCCTTTGGAAGAGGCACAGGACTGTGTAGAAAGTAAACATGAACCTGCATTAACAATGGACCCATCTTAAGCACAGAACCTACAGTAAGAGATACAGATGGGAGGAGTTCAAAACAATTACGAAGCCGCAGAGGAGAGGAGAGAGGAGAGAAGCAATACTCCCTTGATAGTGGAAAATAAGGACAGAAACCCGATAAGACAAAGACCAAGGGAATGGGATGAAGAACACCAAGTTCTGTAAGAATAGTTGGCCAGGGTGCAACAGCCCAAGCCTGCTGTTAACTGCAAGAATTCATTGTGCCTTGGGTCAAATTTTTCTCATAATAAAGACTTTTCGTGAAAGCAAAAAGGGGTGGAGTCATGGGAATCTATGTGCAGAAGTTTGCTGAAGCATGATTTATTTTTTAAGCTATATTTTTTTTTCCATGTTCTGTATATAAGGCCAGTTGAAGGAAGTGATGAGCTGATCTCAAGGCCAAGGTCGTACCAAAAGGGCCATGCTGGTATTTTACCCAGAGGACCCTGAATGGATTCACTTGGCAGGAAAAAAGAAAAGCTACACTTACTAAGAGGGTTAGCTGAGGTTGGAGACACAGAAGTGGCATCATTCATTAACGTGGAGGGGGCAGGTAGCAGCTTGAGTGGTGAACAGGGACACAGCTGTGGGAAGTGAGGAGGTGAATGGTGGAGAGCTGAGGAGGAGGCAGAGGGAGCTGGTCAGTTCCTGTGCCTCTGTAGGCAGAGTGCTGATCTGTAGCAGCAGGTCAAATGGTTTGGATATCACTGAGCCACTGTCTTCTTCTAGGGTCTGCCTTGTGGTTTTTCTGCTCCTGCTTCCCCAGCTGGACTTCTGTTAAGGTGGTAAGAGTGGATGTGGTGGTTAGAATGCATCATCCCAAGTCTGTGTCGGCAGGGCAGAAACGGTGTGATCCCTTTCCTCTCCATCACGAGGGTCATGGCTGACATCTGACAGGTTAACAAGAGAAAAGCATAATACATTTATTTAATCATAGTTTCACATGACATGGGAGCTTCAGAATGAAAGCTCAAAGACCCAGGATGAAGTATTCATTTTTATGCTTAGGTTTAATAAGTCATGAAAAGCTATGTAGTAATATGATTGTACAAAAATGGTAATGATGTAGTGGTAATCGAAGGTGGGAGCAGTAAGACCTGTCTGTTCAGGTGGGATGCAGTGGCTCACACCTGTAATCCCAACATTTTGGGAGACTGCGGCAGGAGCATCAGTTGAGACCAGGAGTTCAAGACAGCTTGGGCAACATACTGAAATCCTGTCTCTATTTTATAATATATATATATTTTGAAAAAAATAATTTAAAAAAAGATCTGACTGTTCAGATTCTTCTTGGCCTCTCTGTGCATCAATCCTTTCTTCCAGCTATGGGGCGGGACCTTTTCTGGAATGGGGGTCTTATGACCTATAATCAAATATAGTAGGTCAGAGAATTTCCTTATGGCCAGTTCTTACACAGAAAGGTGGAGAAAAGAGTAATCTTTTTCATTCTTCTGGCTGGCTTTGGGGAAAAGTGGTTCTGGTTTTTATGACCCACCTTGGGGAAGAGGAATTCCAGTTTCTATAGCTTGCTTTAGGGGAGCATGAGACCGAGAGGCAGGAGGGCAGGAGGGCAGGAGGGCAGAAGAAATTCATAGAAAATCTTTGCTTCTGAGGCTACTTCTGTGGCCTTTACTTTGGGTTATCACTCTCTGAGCTCCAACAGAGCACAGAGAATGATACCCCAAAGTATGGTGCTTTGACGTGCTCAACACTTCAAATGAAAAGAAACTGGAAGGCATTAGAAGCTGCCTCAGAACCAAGGACTTTCTAACTTTCTCTTGTTTTTCATCCTGCTAAGCATGGAGAGGGACTAAAATTCCATCTTACTAGGAACTTCTTTCCAAAAGAAATGCAATTGTTTTAAGACTTCCTCCCTAGGAACCTCATCAAATAACCAAGAAAGATTAACCACTGCGGGTGTTGGGAGGGAAGACTAAAGGATATCCCCATGCCTTGACAGAGTTTTCATCTATTCTTTTGAGGGCAACTCTGAGAAATTACCTGGGAGACTTTATCCGCATGATAAGACAACCTTTGTTCACGGTGAAGTTCTGCCCCTCACCTTCTTGCCACCTATTCCACAGCTCAGAGAAACACGGTCCCAGGCCTTTCATTATCTGTCCTTTGGGCTTATTCTTTTCTCTTGAAAAATAATTTACTTCCCCTCACAATTGCCTGCATATGCCGTTTCTCTCTCCCCTGGGAAGAGGACATTTAAGCCGCTCAATCATCTGGCCCTTTTTTGAGTCTCATATTTTGTATGGCTCCTGTGCTTATGCATTTTATTTATTTATTTATTTGTTTGTTTGTTTGTTTATATAAGACAGGGTCTCACTGTTGCCCAGGCTGGAGTGCAGCTGCACAATTATGTTAATAGCTCACTGCAGCCTCAAACTCCTGGGCTCAAGTGATCCTTCTGCCTCAGCCTCTCCAGTAGCTGGGATGACAGGTATATATCATCATGCCTGGCTATTTTTTTTTAATTTTCAAAATTGTTTTTGTAGAGGCAGGGGTCTCGCTTTGTTGCCTAGGTTCGTCTCAAACTCCTGGCTTCAAGCAATCCTCCTGCTCAGCCTCCCACATGTGAACATATTTGTATGCCTTTTCTTCTGTTAATCTGCCTGCTGTCCATTTATTTAGCAGACCCAAACGTTCTCAGACGGTGAGGAAGAATTCTCTTCAGTAGTTTTCTTTACTGATGAGATCAAGAAGAAGAAGTAGTAAAGGTAAATATCGAGAAAATGGGACATAAACAAGGACTTTCACCGGCTTAGAGAGACCAAGCTGGAACATATAGAGGCCAAGTTCAGAGTTAGGCTGTAAACCTGGCTCTAGAAGCCTGTGTTGGAGAATAGTGAGCCAAGCATCTTGTTTCACTGGCATTTTAAGAAAGCAGCAAAGGATTTCTCCAGAGTGAAAACTCCCTTGAGTCTCATTTTTTTCTGTATTTTGGAGTCAGTGCTGTATCAGGTTGTTGACTGCAGCTCAGAGTCAGTGACAGATGTGTTTGCAACCACATGGTTTTAGGAGAGGGAACAGATTTAGGAGAGGTCTTCTCATGCACCTTGGTCCCAACCCTTCCAATTCTTGGAGAGATCCTATGTTGCCTAAAATATGCAGTCCCATCCCATAGAAAATAGTGAAAAAGATCCCTCCTCCTGCTTTTTAAAGATACATGAACTGTTAGAATATTGAAGCTAAAAGGCACCTTAGTTTGTTTATTTTATCAACCTCCTATGAGGAAATTGAAGCCCTGTGAAAATAACTGACTTGCTCAGACCTGAGGTGATGCATGATCAGTTAGAACTGTGGTAACAGGGAAACACTGAAACAAATGCGGTCGTTTTGATCCACATGGTCACTTGCCAGTTGGAAAGTGGCCAGCCATAGGGAACAGGCAAGGCTGTAAACTCAACAAAGTCAGGAGCCAGGTCTGTCAGCGGCATCGTGGCATTGCCGTTTCTTAACCAAGTTCCTGACACATAGTGAGGACTCAAAACTTGTTTCTCATAATCTACATTTAATTCTTCAGCATATTATTTTGGCTCCACTTTCCAAATATATTCTCAACCCAACCACTTCTCACATTCTCAACTGCTTCCACCCTGGACTCAGCCAATGTGATCTCTTGTTTTGATTATTAGAAAAATCTCTGTATTAGTCTTGCTACACTCATTACTGCCAGCTTCTCTATATAAACTATTCTTCCCACAGCAGGCAGAATAATCCTTTTAAAAGGCAAGGCAGATGATGTCAATCTTCTGCTCAAAACTTTCCAGTGACTTCCCCAACCCAACACACACATCAGCTTTAACTGCATCTCCTCCCAATCCTACCCTCTGCTCAAACACATGGACCCCCTTGCTGGTCTTCCAACAAGAATTCTGCAACCTCTGGATCTTGGCAATCACTATTCTACCTGCCCAGCATGCTCTTGCCCCAGCTATCTACTTAGCTCACTGCAATGCCTTCCTCAGACTTTGGCTCAAATGCATAATCTCAGTGATGGTTTTCCTGACCTTATTTAAATCACACCCATCCACCCTGCTGCTCCCATCTGCTCCCATCTCCATTCTCTGCTTTATTATTATCCGTGACACTTAATGATCCTCTGACATCCTACATAACTTACTTGATTATTGTCTATCTCCCCTAAGTTATAAACAACATGAGGTCACTTAAATTTGTTTGTTTTGCTATATCCCCAGTGACCAGAAATGTGCCTGGAACATAGCAGGCACAGGATTAATATTTGCTCACTAAAGGAGTGGAAGAACAGATGCAGATCTTTTACACACACAATTGGCTTACAGCAAATTCATTGCCCTTTTTCTACCTAAGTAATACAATTATGATGCCTTTGTCTTTGCTAAAATTATTCTTTATGAAAACCTGACAAAAATATGAGAGTCACAGGCCTCAGCTGTCATCCTGGCTCCACTATATTAGTTGTGTGACTTCTCTGAGTCTTGGTTTTCATAAAAATAAAATAAAAATGATAATATCTACTTTGCCAAACTCAAAGAGTTGCTGTAAGTATAAAATATTCTGTATGTAAAAGCATTTTGAAAACTATAAATCACTTTTTATATGTAAGTTCTTAAAGTTATTACTATTTCCTATGAAATCTTCTTCCCCAAGGAAGTTGCCTTGCTCTTCAGGTAAGGTAATAATGCATTACTTAGGCAAGACAAGTCATCTTAACAAGTTGGACGCTTTGTTAATTTCATAGGCCAGAAATAATGGAGATGATGGGGCCCTTTGAACACCATTTCACCATGAATTCTAAGCAGCAATTATCAATTCCTGAAATAAGTTCTCTTGACCTGCCCAGTGTGGTGAGAACCCTGGTGATTCATTGGCAGAAATGAGTAGAAAATGGTCAGTGAGATTTGGTACACCATCTACAAATATTTGTGGAATATTTACCAGTTCTATGCTAGATGCTGAGTAGAAAAATGTGTTGCGTCAGATTGTAAGCCCTTTCACCACATGCTTAATCTAATAAAATACAGGATTGTAGCATACATCCAGCAAATGTATTTTATAGTCCTGAGCAGCTAAGAGTATAATCTCAACATGTCCCACTTCCCTAGTCTCACGTGCTGCCATTCTTAGCTCCTATTTTATGGTTTAGCAACCTTTTCTCCTGTTTTCCTTTTCCTTTCCAATCTTTTTGCCTGTTCTTTTTCTTCTGCTAAAACATGCTAATCCTTTAAGACTCAGCTCAGCCATAAACTTTTGCAGTTCATTCAGATTGCCTTACTCCATCAATCTTGTTAGGTTAGATGCTGCTGTTCTCTGCTTCTCCAGCAGCACTTAGAAGACAATTCAAGTTGCACTCCCAGTGAAATGCAAAGCCTTTCCCTGGACTATATGATCAGATCATGGCCTCCTACTGGGTCTTATTTTCCACTATGCTCCTCTGCAAACACTGGCCTTCTTCATGTTCCTCAGAATCTTCCAATGTGCCAGACAGGGCTTAGAGTCTTTGTGTTTGCCTTTTCTTCTGCCTTGACACAGTATTTGTGTGTTAATTTAAGTGTTATCTCCTCAAATATTTCTAGAATGGTTGATTGCATATCTGTGCCCCCAATATGTAACAAGGCTAAAGAAATATGTGTTGAGCCAACCTGAAAAGATAACTGTAATCTTTGAAAACCCAAGTCAAAATGGAAAAAATATAGCCATTCTTGATGTGACTATTATTCACACGTCAGCTTCTCTACCATGTCAAGGTATTATATTTCTGAATATATAGGATTTTGCTAATTAGCTAACAACTCACAAGATCTTAAAACCTTTGTCTTTTGGTTTCAGAGATCAGTCTAAATTTTTCATTTTATAAATCAAAAAGCGAAGGTATTCCACTTACAGAATGCTGGGTCATTGTACCTTCATGATTTCCAAAGCAGAAGCTTGGATTCTGAATTAATAGAAAGATGGGATTCTGTGTATGTGGGTATGCTTATCAGAGCAGGGCAGTAGAAATCATGGGTGCGTGGGTGAGGGTCAGGACTTATTGTGGAGTCTGTGCCTAAATGCCAGTTTTCCAGCCCTCTCTGAATCTCTGTTTCTTATATTCCCATTATCCCCTCTGTATTCCACTGCCTTTTAATGATAACATATATGAGAAAAGGGTGAAGACTTAGGAAGAGGAGAGAAGTAGTAGAACTTTTTAATGGTAACATTTAAGTGCTCAGACAATATCCCTGACAGTTTGAGACTATGTCACGTGGGAGGGCTGAAGACACCTAGTAAACCTGGGTTGTTGAGTGTGAATTTTGAGAACCTCAGGGTCTTGGTACCATCTGTTGGTACCATCTCATTGTGAATGCTCATCCTAGTGTAGGAATAAAGGCAGAATGGAGCCTCCCAAAGTTTGAAAGTTTCAGTGATTATTGATTTGCTTGGAAGCAGAGGTCAGGCAATATTCCAAGATCAAGCTTCATTGGTGGTTACCTCAGGCTACAGAAAATGGAGACGTGCAGGTGCAACTGGGGATGTTGAAAGCAGAGACTCATAGCTTTAGGAAGACTGTCAGCAGCCCATTGCACACAATGATCTAAATCTAGCAACTGCAGAGTCTTAACACCATTTTTATCAGATTCCAACAATCAAAGAATCATTGACTTTTCAGAATCATTCGATTTAACATCTAATGTTAAACAGAAACCTGTCCAAAGGTGTGACAAAGGCATGATCTATCCTACTGGCCAAAAGCAAATTGGATTCAAACCCAAAATCAATTTATATATTTTTCCAATTCTGATGAACACACGTATAATTATATATGAAGAGGAAGCTCTGAACATCCGGGCAGAAACATTGAAGTTCTCAATTTTCCTTTATGTCCTGCTTAATAAATAATATAATAATTTGGTTGCTGCATTTTTCTCTCTGCATTACTTTTAAACCTGATTAATCAACCTGTGGCATTGTTTGAAAATATTGTGAAACCTTCGAAATTCACATTGATAAATGTCACCCATATCAATGTAAAAGCATTCTGAAAATAATAAAGCACTTGAGGTTTAGTTTCCATTGTACGTTTGATATATGATCATAATGCTACAATTTTGTTCATTGACAAAGGTGTATTTCATAGTAATGGCTGTTGTAATTATGCTGTGCCATTGTAATCAGTATTTGGGAATCATGACCAAGTGGGATATCAAAAAAGAGAAGTAGAAAAAACATTGCATGATGTCCTTATACGTGGAATTTAAAAACATCTAACTCACAGAAGCAGAGAGTAGAATGAGGGTTACCAGGGCAGGAGGAAGGAGGGGAGGTGTCTTTCAGATAGACAGGAGGAATCAGTGTTTGAGATCTATTGCACTGCATGGCATCTATGGTTAATAATAATGAGAAGCATACTTCAAAATTGCTAAGGAGTAGATTTTTAAATGTTCATACACCAAAATATTAGTATCTGAAGTGATAGCTATTTTAATTAGCTTGATGTAATCATTCCATAATGTCTACATATATCAAAACATAAAAAAAAAAAATTAGTGGGCTGGCTAAAGCAGAGCTTTAGAAAGTCAAATATCTCCATTGGACCCAGGCTGGCTAAGTGCATAAGGGAAGCTTGTAGGGTGGACTGAGACTGTGGCAAACTGGTTTACCAGATCTCAAGGGAACAACAACAATAACTCAGCTCCAAATGGTGCTCCAACCTCTACTCTAGGTATTCAAAGAAAACCAGAAACAGACGCATATGTACGGAATCTCATCATTTTAAAGTACTATTTTTAGAGCAGCTTTAGGTTTAACTTGAGCAGAAGACACAGAGATTTTTCACATATCCCCTTCGCCTCTATGCCCACAACTTCTCCCATTTTCAGCATTCCTCACCAGAATCTCATTATTATTAAAGTTTACAATGAATACGAACTAAAAAATAATAATTTTATGTGTCCAGTGAAACATATCTGAGGTTACGTTTAGCCTGTGGACTGACTCTTTGTGACCTTCAGATAAAGGGAAACTTACAACTTTACTAAGGTATAAAATGTCATGAATTAAAAATAGGGTCTCTATCTTTCAAGAGTCGTAATGCTTACTCTCTCTGCAGACAATGACATAAAATCCAAAACAGAGTATTTACCTATCTGTGGAGAAAAGCCCAGGCTGTTGGCATGGGTTGCTCCTTTGTTTCATCCTTCCAGTCCCATTTTGCCCCCTGCCTGGGTCTCTGGTGCTTGCCCACAGCACAGGGTGGCCTCAGCAGATGTGTTACTGGGACAGTGAGGCTCTCACGTGATCCAGGAGGAATTGCCTCGCTCAGCCTTAGCTCTTTACACACTGAGTCTTTTCTTTTCAGAAGGGAAATAGGAGTGCTGTGGTTATTTCTTTCCTGACGATTTTTGATGACTTGGAATGCTTAAGACATGATAACAATAAAAGTGGATGCATCGTTAATGAATAAGGCATTTTCTCAAACCTGGGTTATTTTCCAGTTTCATAAACAAAATTGATACCGTAAAGTTCTACAGTCAGCATTGTCTCATCATTAACACCACATTTCATGCAAATTGCCTATAATTTTGTGTGGAGTTGAATTAATTAATGATATATGGAGAAGAAGCTCTGAACAGTGAGGCAGAAACTTGGAAGTTCTGGTTGTGTCCTGCTTCCTGCATAATACCACAATGCAGCTGATACCATGTTCTCCCTGCTCAGATTGCCCCTTAAACTTCACTGCCTACACGCCCCACAGAATAAACTATGTGGATTCTTTTGAGTGCAGGCTGACAGTGGATTTTGAGGTCATCAACTAGTAACACCAAAGTTTGAACATATGTTTTTTGTTAGCATGAAAATCCTGCAGCCACTAAATATTGTCTAAATAGGCACATATGTGCTTTTAGAGAATGCCATTCATGTGTTTATCTTGAGCAAACACACATACTGCACCCAGTCTTAACCTAATTCTTCCATTGCTGCCGACACCAGAATCTCCAAAAAGAGGTTGTCTTTAATATTCACTGTCTCTAAAATCACCTCTGAACTTTGAATGAATTTTTTTCCTCAGGCTACATTTCCATGTTGAATGTTTTATAATACTGCAAGCGAAACGGTTTTGCACACTGCCAGAAACCTACATTACTTGTGGCAAAGTGGTGATTTGTTATACAGAATGACATGTAGTTAAAGATACCAAAAAAAAAAAAAAAAAAGTGAGGTTGGAAGGGAGAGAAAGAGAACAGAAAAACCACAGCTCACACAGAGAGTCTTTATGTCTAATCTGAATAACTTCCAACCCTGCTGAGGTCTCTTATCTTAATGACTTTGCTAAAGAAGTTGTCTTGTCAAATCTATTTAAAAGCTTTTGCCTTATATGAATAATTTACCAACAGAGGCAATTTCAGGAACATTCTGATGAGATTTTTTTAAAAAAATAGCTCTGTGATAAGAAGCAACTTGAAAGAGTTGAATATAAGAATAGAAAAGTTTCGTAGGGTCTTGAGGAGCTTAGTCCTCAAAAAGTCATTAGATCTGTTCTGATTTTAGGGATTTCCTAAAGATTTCTAGTTAGGTGAATAGCCAATTTAAACAAATTTAAGGAAGAAAATCTGTAACATTCCCATAGTAATTAATCTAATTATTTTAACCTACCGATTAGGAATATTTTATTTATACTTTTAAAATTCTGTGTTGAGAATTCTACATTTAGTGGAGTTAAAGAGTAAATACACATTGTTCATATATGTCCTATGACTGCATTGACCACTGGGATGTCCGTATTTGTATAAAGCTCACCATCATCACTGGGCAGTGATCTGATGTGTTTGATGAAACAATGATCTGATGATTTTGGGCTACATTACTATAATCAGAAAATAATTCCCAGGACCATGAAAACACAGACTGAAAATAACCCAGGTGAGGCCCTTTTGGGGACTTCCCATTTTGGAATATTTCTAGCCTTATGCTCGTTTGAGAGCTGAGTGTATTTCCATCAGGGACTCCCACAGGGAAGAAAACAAGTATTTGAAAACCTACTGTGTGGTAGATACTCTGAAAGTTGTGTTACTTAAGGATATTAGAGTAGACAAGTAAGAAAACTTATTCAAGAAACTGAGTGATGGAATGGACCCTGATACTCATTATTGAAATCACTCCCTATCTCCACATTCCTCACCACCATGTGCTTATAGGTGTGAAAGTAGGTACAGGGGAAATCTGGGTCACCTACAATTTTTTCATGGGTGTGAATGCTGGGAGTTAAGTCATAAAAGCTTTATCCATGCTTATCTTAAAGCAGGAAATCTCGGGTGTAGAGCAGAATAACTTAAGTAGATAGTGGGCAAGAAAAGGTTTCTGTTTACGGTTGGCTTTTTCAAGGTTCCAACTTGAATCTTGTCCAAAACAAACATTTCATCAAATGCATTAAGCTCTAGGATTAGGCTCTGACTGGATATCAGAGGCTTAAAGGTAAGTAGAAAATGTGTCAAGTGAAAATGTGGCCGTGGGCATGAGGAAGAGAGTTACTCTGGGGAAAACTTAGTAAAAGCAATTCTGCAGATATTAGCTTCTGGTAGGCCAACCCCCAGCAAAGGTGGGGCAGAGAGGCCTCCTGCAGGAGCCACAGGGTTCTCTTGATAGTGTGTCCTGTGCAGGGTTTCCTTCATGTGTGCAAGGTAGGTGGCAACACTGGCACACCCATCACAGCATGTGCCAGGAGGCCAGGGACAGAACAAGGACAAGGTGGAGATAAGCAGACTAAATAGTCTGGCACTGGGGGACCGTCGGGCCTTCCACGCTACCCAAGCCACAGGAAACTGGGTGGGTGGGTTGCCAGGTAGGGTTGTGGGCCTATTGGGTTCAGGATTTTTTTTTTTTTTTAATTTTCCGTGGTAAGTTCCCAGACCTCCAGGCCTCTTTTGGTCAAATTACAAATGCAAGTCTGGAGACTTCTAGAACCTGGTAGTTTGGGGTTGGGTTGGCAATGTGACTCCATTTATAGGGAACTTCTCATAGTTTTGAGTTCTTTGGAATTCCAATAAACTCTTATTTGGTGATATTTCTAGATTCTGGGAATGCTTTTATAGCTACTGAGGGAAGAGGCTAAGTAACATACAGTCCCTGTCATGAGGGGCTTTGGTAGAAGTCCTGTGATTTTTATTTACATGGGAAAGGGATTGCTCTTTTTTACTTATGTCCTTTGGAGTTTTTCTTTACCACTTTCTGTTATTTCCAACCCAACCAATCAGCCAGGCATCCCAATTAGGATTATCAGAAAATCCGATAATATAAAAATACAAGGTGCCAAGTTAAATTTTAATTTCAGATAAACAACAATTTTTTTTAGTATAAATATGTCCCAAATGTTGCATGTCCCACATATAAATAGGTCTTATTGCATTAAGAAACATATGCTTTTTCTTTTCAAATATACCTGTGGGTTTTCAGATTTGGCAAATCAAATACAGGATCCCCAGTGAAATTTGATTTTCAGATAAACAACAAATACTTTTTTAGTTATTAGGATACACTGAAAAGTTATTTGTTGTTTATATGAAATTCACATTTAATAGGGCATCATGTATTTAATCTGACAACACAAATCCCAATGCTAAGGGGAGATCTTTTATCTTTTCACCCAATTAACTTTTTTGAATTCATGCTGTGTTCAAGGTGTTATAGACTGAGTGTTTGTGTCCCCTCAAAATGCCTATTTTAGGCCAGGTGCAGTGGCTCACACCTGTAATCCTATTACATTAGGAAGCCAAGGTGGGAGGATGGCTCATGTCCAGGAGTTCAAGACTCTCTCTATAGAAAAATAAAAAATTATCCAGGCATGGCGGTGCATGACTCCAGTTCCAGCTTTGGTGGGCCATGATAGGAGGATCCCTTGAACCCAGGAGTTCAAGGCTGTAGTGAGCCATGATCATGCCACTGCACTCCAGCTTGGGCAATGGAATGAGACTGTCTCAAAAAAAAAATTATATTTTCAATCCGTACTCCCTGATGTGATGGTATTTGGAAATGGGGCTTTGGAGAGATAATTAGGGTAGATGAGATGACAAGAGTGGGGCCTTCTTGATAGGATTAGGTCCTTCTAAGAAGAGATGCCAGAATGCTAGCTCACTCTCTCTCAATGCTCACAAAAAGAAGAGGTCATGTGAGCAAGAAGGTGGCTGCCTGCAACCTAGGTGGATCAATGCTGGTGCCTTGATCTCGGACTTCCAGCCTCAAGAGCTGAGAAAATAAATTTTTGTTGCTTAAGCCACCCAGTCTATAGTTTTTGTTATGGCGATCTGAGCTGATTAAGAAACAAAGCATGGTGTTGGATGTTGGGAAGGGATTCAAAATTGGTAAGACATGATCTCTGCCCTTCGAGGCCTCTCTTTCTAGAGAATATGGAGACATGCACCATCGTGCTTGGTCTGCTCTGCTGCCCAAATCTCTCCTACATCTCTTCTCTCTTGTTCTGGTCGTGGACTCTACCTGGGATAAACCCGCATATTTCTACTCAACAGAAGTAGTATCCATCCATGGTATCTTTCTTTCCATGTTTCCCATGCTCCAATTCATTCTCAACACTGCCCATCTGGGTATTGACTAAAATAGGAATCTGACCAAATGGCTCCTCAGAGTAAAATCTATCAGTTTCCTTATTTTCTACAAAATAAAGTATAAACTAGCATCAGAGTTCTATTGCTAACCATCCTTGACTGCTTACTATCCATTACCCATTCAACTCCTCTTTCTCTTTCTCTCTCTCTCTCTTTTATTTTTCTAAAGAGACAGGGTCTTGCTCTGTCACCCAGGCTGGAGTTCAGTGGCATGATCCTGGTTCACTATAGCCTCAAACTCCTGGGCTCAAGCAATCCTCTTGCCTCAGCCTCTTGTAGCTGAGACTACAGTGCATGCTGCCATGTCCAGCTAATTTTTAAATCTTTTTTGTGGAGATGGGGGCTCAGGGTCTTGCTTTGTTGTCCAGGCTGGTCTTGAACTCTTAGCTTTAAGCAACCTTTCACCTCGGCCCCCAAAGTACTGGGATCACAGGGGTGGGCCACCATGCCCGACCTCCTTTTTCTCTATGAATCCTGTGCTCAAGCAGTGCCACTTTTATGGGTTGAATTGTGTCCCACTAAAAGTATATGCCAGAGTACTAACCCACCATGTCTCAGAATGCTTTATTTGGAGATAAAGTCTTCAAAAGTTAAAATGAGTTCTGTTAAGGTAGGCCTTAATCCAACATGACATATCCTTATAAAAAGGGAAAATTTGGACATAGATACAGACAGGCACAGGGGGAGATGATATGAAGAGACACAGGAGAAATACCGTGTAAGGATATCAGATTGCAGTGAATCCTCTACAAACCAAGAAACGCCAAAGATTTCTGACAAACTACCAGAAGCTACAAAGAGGGAACGAAGGATTCCTCTACAGGTTTCAGAGGGAGCATGCCCTCTCTACTGACACCTTTAACCTCCACAAGTCTTATGAGAAATATTCTGAAAGTTTTAAGCCATCCTGTTTGAGGTACTTTGTTAGCACACTCCTGCGAAATTAATACACATCCTGACTTGTCTTTTTCTTGAATGTGGTGTGCCATTTCATGTCATTCTGAATTTGCTCATGCCAGTGTCTTGATTTGCAATATCCTACCCTGCCCACCCCCCCAGCCCCCTAACCACCTCTTCTCTCTTAACTCTTACTCCAAGTCCTAGAGAAACCCTGGGAAACTCTGAGCACACCCTTCAGGCTAAATAAGTTGGTCCCTCATCTGTGCTCACAGAGAAGTGTATTTATACTTTCTCCCTAGAACTATCATATGCTAGTTTTTAGTCATTTAACACTTAATAAACATTGCAAATAGTTGTTGGGCATGCAAAGTGCTCAGTGCAGAGCTAAGTGCTTGAATACTGTCATTTAACTTTCACATAAACTCCACGTGAGGTAGGTTTTATTAGTTTTGTTTACGATGGGGAAACTTAATGTTAGAGGAGTTAAGTAACTTGTACAAGATCATGTGTCTAGCAAGCATCAAAGCCAGAATTCAAATTCAGGCAGTCTGATTCCGTAGTCTGCACTTTTAACCATTCTGACACACTGGCTTCCATTTATGTGCCTTTCTCCCCCTTTACAGAAATTTGATTCTGTGCTTTCAGCGTCTTACCTTAGCACCCCACCTATAGCAGCACTCAGTACAGAGCTTGTGGTTTTGCAGGGTATTACATTGCATTCAGCTGCAATAACTATAATATAGGTAGTATGTCTTAGGTGGAAAGGATGAAACACACTGCAAAGGAGAGACATCAGGTTTACCAGATAATTGACAAAGGTTTTTAGTTAACATGTGATTGCAATATTTACTATGTATTCACTCCTTATGTAGTGAAGAACACTGTTCATTTGTCACTAGGATATATAATACCACATTTCTTCAACATTTACTATACTTTTTCCAAACTTTTGATTTTTGCTTCATTCTAGTTATCTTTTTCAATATCTCTACTGATCTAAATTGGGAAATAGCTGAAAAAAGTAGTATTTCTTTGTGAGACATACAGATTTTAGGTCTTAGAATATTAGAAATGGTTTTCATTCAACAAGTAGTTATTAAGAGATTACTAAGTGCAAAGCAGTATTCTAGAAGTAGTGATTAAGCATATGTTCAATACAATAAGCAAACACCCTCCAATGAAAATTATATCATTTTTCTCTAAGGGCATAAAGATTTACAAATATTTATTTTTATCTGTTTGAGATGACAATGATGTTAATTTTTTTCTAACGATGTTTCATTTTTACTAACAAGAAATGTCATTGTGTTGCTAAAAGTCCAAGGATGTCTTATGGAAGAGAGTAATGTGCTTCATGAAATATTCCCCATATGTTGGATGTTAATAACTGTTATAGGAAAATGTATAGTCAAGTACAGGAAATGAAAATAAAGTCAGATTTTGTTTAATTGTTTCAACTACAGAACATCTCAAAACCTTAAGATGCTATTAGTCACTTTGAATCTCAAAGATAAGAAATTGTAGCATTTTAATTTTTTGACAACGTAAGTTTCTCTCCTTTACCTTCTCAACAGAGGATGATCCAAGGAAAAATAATTTTAGGAACTTCTGATTTAATATTACTTTGCTAGAGATTGGAAAGAAACTTTCCCCCAACTGCTTTCATATCAATTTATATGTTTTGAGTATACTTGTCTTGGAATGATTTTCGTTTAGTTAACAAGTATATCAATAATTTAAGATTTATCTACTACATTATATTATTTACAAATACTGCACCAGATGGACAAGTTTTAGTGTCTTTTTCCTCAGTGAGAAAATTACAGCTGAATACTGAGGTTTTTACAAACCTACTACTGCATTTTCTTCTCTTTGAATTTAGACCAAGAAGCATCTTTACCCTTGTATTTCATCACAGTCTTAAAAATGGATTAATGAGTAAATGAATTAAACAAATAGCATACTTACTTTACATTGGAAATTTAGGAAAGCATTTTTATAATTAGAGATGTATCATTAAAAAGTAACTAGGAGTCAGGCATGGTGGCATATGCCTGTAGTCCCAATTGCTCGGGAGGCTGAGGTGAGAGGATCACTTGAACCTAGGAGTTCAAGACTAGCCTGGGCAACATAGTGAGATATCATTTTTTGAAAAAAGTTAAAAAAACCAACTGAATTTAGCCCTAAAACGTTCAACCATAAAAACTGAAAAACTGAGAGGGAGTAAAGAGTTGAAATCGATAGTTGCATTGCTTTTTGGGCATGTCAAGGAATGAAAACACATGAAATATCAAGTAAATATAAGATTAGCCAGTTACCTCATTTATCAATACTATGTAGCAAAATTAAGGCTGTGTTATTAGAATTCAAAGAATTTCCCACTGGGAGCTATTCCTATCTAAAAGTAGTCTTGGAGTATTCTGAGAGCAGGTGCTGAGTCAGCAACTCCTGGGTCAAGACCCTTCATTCTTCATTCAGGATGGTACACTTTGTTGGGGTTTACATCATAACAGCCTGAAATATAGGGAGAGAACAAAGCAAGGGTAAGATGATGTTTTGTATATTTCACCAACAGAGATTCATATGCAAAGGTTAGATGATATTCATCTATAGTAACAACAAGAACCTGCTAACTCATAAACAATTCAACCCACACTTCCTTCCTCCTTCCTTTCTTCTCTTTTCTCTTCTTCTGCCTTCTCTCTTCTGTCTAACCCATATCAGGCAATAGCTATTTATAAATATTGAATCAATGTTTGTTGTGGGAAATTCAGGTTCAGAGAAGGAGAGCACATCAAAAAGCAATTTGTTGTGAAAATTAGATATTTTCTACTACTGTGTAAATTCTCAATAAAGGATAAAGAGCTCAATAAAGGACCATGAGCCTTTAGGTTTGGATCAGTTATTATATCTGTAACTAATAATTCAGACTGAATATCCCAAAGCTGTTCAAAAAAATTCATCCTCAGAAAAAATTGTTATGGAGAAACAAACTAATGCTTATTAAATACCTACTATAGCTGCTATATATGTAGATTATTTTATGTAATCTTCACAGTAACATTGTGAGGTAGATATTATCTCCATTTTATAGATAAGGCACTGAAACTCAGAAATTATTTAACATAATCAAGTTTGTGCAGGATGTGAAAGCAGATTTGAGACTGGATTTTTTTGATGCACACTTGATATTTCGTGATACTTACTTTATTCTTCCAGCATGTTTCAATCTCCTTTTGACTTCATGCCACTGGAGCCATGTTTGTGTGTGATAAAGACATAGAGATGAAGATCCAGACTGGGGGAAGTCCAGAATACTTAAAAGCTGTCTCTTACATCTCTGTGCAGGCCATCATCAATCAGGTTGCTTCTGAAGATATCTAACTAGTTTTATTTTAATCAAACATAAAATAAGCCAGAAGAGTACAATGGTATAGAATATCAGAGTGTACACCAGGATTGCTCAATTAATGTTTCATGCCACTTCTCTCCCTATCCCTAGTATAGAGTTATATTTTTTACGCTGTGAATAACCAGGGGCTGGGTACAAAAAAACAGTCGTTTTTTTTCTTCCAGTTTTCCATCCATTCTTTCCCCCTTTTGTTCATTCTTTTCTTTTTCCATTTCCCCTTCTTTCCTGCTGTCCTTTCTTCTTTCTTCTTATTTTCCCCTCCCTCCCTCCTTCCTTCCTTCCCTCCCTCCCTTCCACTCCTCATTTTATGTTTCATTGAATTTTCTAGATGCCTCTCAGTAATTATTCTTTATTTTCAACTTTTAGAAATGTTCCTATTTGTTGTTACGATGGGACTAATGCCACCTCTTGAGCTAGAGATAGGTCTTGATTGGCTTAGCCCAGTCAGTATAATCTCATCCTAACCTTGTCCCAGCTATTGGTTAAAAAATAGAGGTAACTCTTTGAATTTAGGTGGCCTTTCTCTTTCTCTGGATAGTGAGGTTATGAAAACATAATGTCTGACACTGATGAAGCCATTTTACTACCAATGGGAAAACCAACCCAAGGATAAAACTACTATGGAAGAGAGAAAAGCCAAGAAAATCCCAAGAAAATAGACCCAGAGGTGGTAGTCATCAAATTCTGCAAAGTTTATTCCTTCTGGATTTTTGATTTATATGGTCGAATAAATTACCTTAATATCTTAGACAACTTAATGTAAATTTTTAGTTGTTAGGGAAAGTATTCTAGATGACATACTCTCCCTTTGTCCTCTCAAAGAGAAATTATTGAGTGCCTACTGTGTTTCAAAGTTCTATATTATGTGTGTCAGGAAATACAAAGAAATAAAATCTCTCATAGAAAGGCTATACCTCTATTTTTCAGTTGGTAAAGTTCATTTATCTCACTTCTATGCCTCTTTTACTGTGGACAAGCCATTCTGTTTTTTGGCCTGGTCCTTGCTTTGTGTGCTAAGATCATTAAGCTACCCGTACCTCACATGTTAAACTTCATATATTTGAGGAGAGAAATTTTGTAACACTTGGATTAAAAGATCTCTAGCACCCAATTAAAAGTTCACGACTTGGGGCTTGTTTTGATTCAGTGATCTCTAGGAGTGCAGTATTGTTTTGTCTTGTTGGAAAAGAGGGGTCTGATCTGGATTATCCTTCTTCCATTAGCATGATTTCTTTTTATCAGAAAGGCCCAATGTCACAGTGGAAAGTGGAGGAAGAATGGAATACAAATAAAACCTGGTTGTGGGAAGAGCTGAAGCTAGATTTATCCCATGTTGACAATGGGTATAGGCCCTGGAGAGTGGAATGTACCTTATTCCACCTAGCACAGTGCCAGCACTGTGAGAATAGGGACTAGGACAGTAATAACTAGGTCAAATAGCCAGCATTCTGTACTATTATCCTTTCATTTTCTCAGGGCATCCAATGCACTTCTAATATTAGCATACCCTGGGGACCCAAAATAAGTAAGACCCTAACTTAAAACCTAGATGATGGGTCAATAGGTGCAGCAAACCACCATGGCACATGTATACCTATGTAACAAACCTGCACGTTCTGCATGTGTATCCCATAACTTAAAGTAGAATTAAAAAAAGAAAAAATTAGCTAGTCACCCCCATTTTAAGAACAACCAATCATATGAGAATTCCATAGGTGGAAAAAAAAAAGAAGTTCACATTTTAGAGCAGACAATTTATGGAATGAGAGAAAATTTTTGCAATCTACCCATCTGACAAAGGTCTAATATCCAAAATCTACAAGGAACTTAAACAAATTTACAAGAAAAAAACAAACAACCCCATCAAGAAGTGGGCAAAGGACATGAACAGACATTTCTCAAAATAAGACATTTATGCACCCAACAAACATGAAATAAAGCTTGCCATACCTCATCATTAGAAAAATGCAAATTAAAACCATAATGAGATATCATCTCACACCAGACATAATGGCAGTTATTTAAAAGTCAAGAAACAACAGATGCTGGTGAGGCTGTGGAAACATAGAAACACTTTTATACTGTTGATGAGAGTGTAAATTAGTTCAACCACTGTGGAAGATAGTGCGGAAATTCCTCAAGGATCTAGAACCAGAAATATAATTTGACCCAGCAATCCCACTACTTGGTATATACCAAAAAGATTATGAATCATTCTCTTATAAAGATACATGCACATATATGTTTATCGCAGCACTGTTCACAGCAGCAAAGACATGGAATCAACCCAAATGCCCATCAGTGATAGACTGGATAAAGGAAATGTGGCATATATACACCATGGAATACTATGTAGCCATAAAAAGGAACAAAATCATGCCCTTTGCAGGGACATGGATGAAGCTGGAAGTCATTATCCTCAGCAAACTAACACAGGAACAGAAAACCAAGCACTGCCTGTTCTCATTCATAAGTGGGAGCTGAACAATGAGAACATGTGGACACAGGGAGGAGCACATCACACAATGGGGCCTGTTGGGGGTTGCAGTACCATGGCACACTTAGGTAACAAACCTGCACGTCCTGCAAATGTATCCCTGACCTTAAAATAAAAACAATTTTAAAGTTCACATTTTAGAAGAGGGAATGAGTACATAAATGAGTAGGTGCAAATGTAGAGTGATAGATATTGAAAGAAAAGTAAGAAGAAATCATTGCTCTATCTAGGGGCCAGAAAAGGTTTGATGTACGAGGGAATATATGGACTGGGGGCTCAAAAAGCAGCTTGCTCATGGTCCTGGCAAAGCCAGAACCAAATCTAGGCTTCCTGATTCTCAGTCTAACATATGACTTAAGAGATGAATCATGCCAATCTCTTATGAAGAGCCCACATGAACTGATACAAAAGAATACCCAGAATGGAGCTGGAAATGACAAGTAATTTTGGGAACGGAAACATACACACACACACCCCAAGGCCTAAAATACCAATGTAGAAATATTCACTGGCTGACTTGAAAAAACAGGAAACTAAATTAAACCTGAAAGAAAGAGTGCCCATGAAAGAGTCATTCTCCAAAATTAATCTGTGCAAGAACACTCCCATATAGCTGAGGCAGCAGACTGCAGGATCAGAATAAACAAAGTAGAGAATGTGTGCTAGAGCATCACTCTAAAGACATGATACCAAATTCTTTTGGTGGCCATCTTTTCTGTATCTGGGGTGGTTTGAGGTTTCTGGGTGAGTAGTGTGGGAAGTAGAAAAGTTCCTCTTCAAAGTTGCCTTTCTTGTTCAAGAATAAATTTGCTAATAACTCTTTGTTAAGCCCTATCCTATGTAGCTGATAGACATGCCATGCTTACAGGCATGTAGCATATTTTATGTCCTTGTACTTTAACCAAAATATCTATGCTGGACGTGCTTACAGGCATGTCCCAGCTTGCAGCCTATGCCCCTTACCTGTTTAAAAGTTTTTAGTTATCAGTCAATCGGGTTTTAGTTTAGGTTGTGAGGTCTGGCTCCAACCCACAGAGATCAGACATAGCAGTAAGGACAACCCCAAATGCATAAGAGATAAATATGTCTGCTTTTCCTTTGTTCATTGTACTCTTGTGGCAAGATGGCTAGTGAGGATACCCTTCCTGCAGTGCAGGAAGTAAAAATTGCTTTGCTGAGAGATCGGTTGTCTCAGTGCTAATTTTTCTTTTTGGCACTGAGCATCTGTTTCCAACAAGTAGTTATAAAGAGACGCATTCCACTGACGTTTTGTAGGAATTTCCTAAAGGGAAAGAAAGAGTATTTTACTTACCATCCACAAATTTAGATTGAGGATCTACTTTGTAGCACTGATTACACTAGATACGATTCTTTTAATTTCTTCCAAATTATTTATTTATACATCTTCTCTTCAGAAAGAAATAGAACTGCTAACAAAGATAAGTAAAACATACAATGCTATAAGACATAATTTTATTTTTTGCTACTGTTTTTAATTCTACCAAATCCTCCTTTTTATATTATAAGGACTCTACAACTTGCTCACCATTTTTAAAATTAAAATTTAGTCCAGTCCAGTAACGTCAATCCCCAAATTCCAACTCAGATCTCTGGGTTTAACTCTCCCATCTCCAATTTAAAGCCCACCTGGACAGGTTGGATATCAAGTTGCAAGGATTCAGAGTAGAAAGAGAGAGGGTAATAAGGCTCCAGTGTATCCTTTCCCCCTTTCCTCACATTTCTGTTGTTATTTCCTTCTGTGTAGGAGACTGCAAGAATAGATGGGGGAGGCAAAGATTACTTTCTATAACTGGACATTGCAAAGGCACACAGCAGGAAGTGCCCAGGCTTTGAAACTCTGGTTTCATCTGATTCTGCTTGCTGCTGGTGGCCTCTGCACACACAGGGGTCCTAAGTGGATGAATCGAGTGTGCCTGGGGCAATGCTCAGCTCCAGACCAGCCCCTCTGTTGTCAAAGACCCCTCTGAAAAGCATCACCAAGCCCCCAGCAACATCTGTCTCCTACGGCTCCACTACATCTTGGTCAGCCCTAGTGTTCTTGCCCTTCCCGTAGGCCCCCTAGGTGGAGCCACAAGAACCACTGAGGTCTTCTCTGTTTGTTGAGGCTGTTTCATGGGCACCCCGTCTCAAAATGTACCCATGGGATTTTAACTTTTAGTGGTGACTAGGTGACAAAACAGATTGGTCAATGACACTGGGAGGATAATTTATGACATATTTCCTGAGGGAAGTGGGCATGTTCCACCATGCAGGGCCACATGGAGAACTACCAGGTTTTGGTCAGGAAGCAGAAGCGGAAACCAGGAGAAAGCCTAGGCCAGAGCCTTGATAGGGATTTCCATGGGAAAGTCAGGGTGGAGAGAGGTAAGCAGCTTAGTACTGCCTCATTTGAATAATAGTGGGATTTGGGCTACAGGGGTAGTAACTAGTTGTCTGACGTTTGGCCCTAGGTTGATTTAGAGAAGGGGAAATTTTGGCTTGGTATCTGAGAGTTATAGAAAATAAATGGTTGGGGAATAAGAGCTCAGACTGGTTAGTTTGCATATGAAAGTCAAGCTTCCAACCAAGTTCGTTGCCATCTCTGAGAATTGGCTAACCCTGGGAGAGGTAGTTTCTCCTTGGCTGGCAGGGTTTTTTTTTTTTTTTTTTTTTTGAGACGGAGTTTTGCTTTTGTTGCCCAGGCTGGAGTGCAATGGCGCGATCTTGGCTTACCACAACTACTGCCTCCTGGGTTCAAGCAATTCTCCTGCCTCAGCCCCTCAAGTAGCTGGGATTACAGGCATGTACCACCACGTCCAGTGTATTTTAAGTAGAGATAGGGTTTCTCCATGTTGGGCAGGCTGGTCTCAAACTCCCGACCTTAGGTGATCCTCCTGCCTTGGCCTCCCAAAGTGCTGGGATTACAGGCATGAGTCATCGCAGCCAGCTGGACAGCTGGATTTTTTAACATCAAAATCTCATAAGATATATTAAAAGCATGATTAATTTGCACCCATCCCACAGTCCCTCAATACCCTTCCAGCCTTAGGCTGCATTTGTCACCTGCTGAGATCACCATAGAATTCTGCCTTCACACTCAGGAATATTTAAAACACAATAACTCCTTGAAAACGGGAAGGAATCATTAGTCACATGGAATTTGCTTACAAGTAAATTCCAACTTGCCCAATAAACTAGACTGATTGCATAAAGACCGTCTGAAGAAATGGCAGCTCAATTCAACCCACTGCTTCATTTTTTTTTCTTTTTTACATCCCACTGTCTGGTTGCCCCATTTCTTTTACAAGCAGACACTGCCTGGAAGCTACAATTGCTGCGGAGTGGTAACAAGGGGTCCTCCACAGGCCACAGAATCTCCAATCAAGAACAGGTGCAGTCACACCCCCTCTGCAAACAAAGATATTTTGTTTGAATGGGCACAACATGGAAGAATGGGATGTATTAATAGCTAAATAGTGTCTTTATTAACAGTAGAACAGCTGGCAGTTCTATATGACAGCGCTCATTCCAATCCATTTTATCCAATTGCAGAACTATAAGCACGCTCCACCAGGGAACTAAGGGGACCACACGCAAGCAATCAGCCATTCAACAGCACTCTAATTGCTGCACAGTTGGAAGTGTGTTCTCCTCAGCCACTGTTATTCTTTTAGGCGGAATTGTTGGTGCACTCGCCTATCTAGAATCAAGTGCTGCTAATACAGATAAGCTGCTTGAAGAAACTTCCTTTGTTTTACAAGGCCTTATGAGCCGTCCTCCAGGGGGGTGCTCCCTGGTCTTGGCTGATCATAAATCCCTGGTGCTGGGTGCCAGAAGGGAAGCGGATGCAGGGAGTCTCAGCATCTCTGTCATCTCCTAGCAAAGTGGTTACCCTAAAGAGGGAAAAATAAACTCCCAACTCATAAAAATCCTGTTAGACCCTGCTTGAGAACCTTTCTTCAGGGCGTCCTACTGAGCCGAAGAATAGATTCAGTGAGTCAGTGCAGATGTATAAATGCCTGTGACTGTAGTCCAAGTCCCTGAGCAGTGGGGAAGCTATACTGGGAGGAATCCATGTCAGGGTATAATCAGGTTACACAGGTAAGAGCCAGGAAAGGAGGGAAGGAATTGGAAAGTGGGTAACAGCATGGCCAAGGAAGCAAATTAAAAACAAAACCTGAAATGTCTAAGCAGACAAAAAATATCATTTATTTAGTGAATTTATCAATGAAGAATCTGGCGGAACATTACAAAAATTATTTTCTATGTCAAATAAGGGAGGCTGGGTTACTCTCATTCTTTTAGACTACTGTTTCATTTTCTTTGTGTGTTTGTTTTATTTGCAGTTTATTCAGTCTAAGAAAATACTGTTTGCAGAGCATTGCATCTCTGCCTTTTTACAGGGTAATTCCTGTTTGGTGAGTTTTCAAAGTATCCTTTAGGGAGAATATTAAAAAGCTCTTGGCTGTATTTAGCCCAGACAAATATAGGCAGATATAAAATTATAAAATCTTCTTGATATGCAGGGCTTTCTTTGTTCTCTCTGATCATGTGGGGATTAAATGACTCGGAGGAGTAAGAGTTATTGTTTAGGATTTGCCAATCAGGCCGCTGATCCATCCGTGGCTCACCCCATTGTTGGGACTTCTTGTTTAGTCCTTGTTAGCATGTAGCTCCAGGTAATAAAATTGTAGGTTACTCTCATTTTTCTACCCCCTTTTTGTTAAATTGCCCCCAAATGGCTTTCAGACCATATTTTTTTCCATCCCTACTGATGGCACTTTCTGAATAAAGAAGCACATCTTTGGCTGCGGCAATGGATTCAGATGAAATGGAAATCATTGTTGAAAATAAAATAGACCCTAGAGAGCTCAGGACAGTGAAAATCATCCGTTCACAAAGAAAGTCGCTAAAGCTTTAATAAAAGGCAACAAAGACACAGGAGGCCGAGCAACAGACTCCAAAAGGAGGCAAAAGGTCACATCTTTCATACGAACTCTTTTATGTCTCCTCCATGATGGGTTAAGTTTTCAGAGCGGCATAAATTCTCCATGAGAATCCTTAAAGTCTCTGCCCTCCTGCCAAGAAAGTGAAGATGCATATGCATCTGTTTGGAAATCTCCCAAATGCATGTGCAAAATGGGCCAAGCAGCTTTCATTGCCAAACATTCGGAGGAGCCCCGTCACAGCCTCATGCAGAGGACTTCAGTTTTAGGGCGAAGGCACCTGCAGACAGTGCCGGGAAGGGAGGAGGGGGAAGGGAGGATATTTTTGGCAACAGAATGCCAGGGTCTGCTTAGAGTAGAATAAACAAATGGACAGATTCCTCCCTACTTAACGTGGATATTTAAAGACACCCCCAAATGCATCTATTTTAAAAATTAATGTTGTCCACATGCAGGACTGTTAATCGCTCCTCCCTGCTACTCCACATTATTTTCTTGCTGTCTGATGGGTTTATTATAATCAGAGAAAAGATGGTATTTCCAGCCCTTAGGATTCAGGGTTTCTTAACCAGTTAAATTGGTAGCTTTCATTGCAGGAGACGTGTGGAATAGTTCAATGAAAATCATGTATCTTCCTCTGCTCAGACAAACGTATTCAAGGCAATATCTGACCCGTGGACCTTTTTTTGAAGCTCATTACTGTGTGTGATCTTGAGTAAGTTACTTCTTCTCATAGTTAATAGCTGCCCTTAAAAAAAAAAATAAAGCTGTGAACTCCTTGAGGGGAGAAGCTGTGAATTTGTTTTCTTGTTTTCCCCATAACCTAGCACCATGCCCTGTGCATAAATATTGTGGAATGCAAGTGGCTACCACATTTGTCACATCTCTTCTGGGTAACATGAATATTCATCTCAGTATTTATCATATACGTACAGAAAAATGTACATTTTTATGCCTATTTAATGCTTTCAGCATTTTGAATAACTTTAACAATATTCTTATTAGGTAGGACAGTTATTTTTATGACTGTCCACCTAATGGCTCAAAGGACACACCCCTAGTGAATAACACCAGAAGCCTCCCCACTAAAGGAAGGCTTTCCGTCATCAGAGCACCAATTAGTTTTTAGTGGCGGCAAGAGTTGGAAGGGAGGCATTGAGTAAATCTGCATCCTCCTGGCAGTGCCAAAAGCTATGTGTCTCATCAGGATTTCCTGAAAGCAAGAGGGTAGTTTTCATCTCTTCGATTTTGTTCTTTCTTGTGTTAGTCCACTATCTGTTAGATCTTTTCTTCATGGAGATTTGGTGTTCTCATCCAGTCTTACTTCTAACTATGAAATAGCTACACCCTTTGTGTACTTGTAAGGTACCTAAGAGATACCAGTTACGTCACGATGGTAAATCCTCCAACTCGGAGACTGTTCTAACTCCTATGCTGACTGCAGGACATTTTTGCCAGTGTTGGCACAGCCACTTCCTAGATTGGCTGTGAGGAGGGATGGGAAACACCAACTGGGAAGAGTAATACCCATTCCTCATGTGCCAGGCTGCACTGGCCATGTGTGTCTGAGGACCAGAGCTGGTCCTCTGTCCTTTGTGGCATCAAGCAGGGCCTCCTGCCCACAGGCTGGCTGCTGGACCAGGCACACTGTTCCCACCGTGGGGAAGAGGAGGGGGAGGTTTCCTGATTGCAGTGAGTCTCCCAGGGGAGCTCATTTCTGAATGCCTTTGTGATTCTTTTAAACTCCCTCTGTTGATTTGGTTTGGTGTGTGACATGTGGACTCTGGTATCTCAGACTCTGACCCAGTAACTGTGGGCTTCTCTTATTAAGTGACTCTAGGGCTAACGTTATCATTGTCTGTGTGAGATGTGTCAGGATTACCTCAGAGCCTGCTGAGGCTGTGTCACACTAGACCACCAGATTTATTCTGCTTTTAAAAGTGGGGTTTTCAATAAGTGGGAGCTCGATGATGAGAACACGTGGACACAAGGGGGAACATCACACACTGGGGCCTGTTGGAGGTGGGGGTGGGGGCGGGAGAGAGATCAGGAGGAATAGCTCATGCTGGGTAGTACCTAGGTGATGGGATGATCCGTGCAGCAACCCACCATGGCATACATTTCCCTATGTAACACGCCTGCACATCCTGCACATGCACCCTTGAACTTGAAAGTTGAAGAAAAGAAAAAAAGATAAGAAGTTGGCTATAGGACTTTCATACCTACATTTTATCAGGTGGAGGAGGTTCTCTTACATTTCTAGTTTGCTGAGAGTTTTTGCCTTAAATGGATATTAAACTTTGTCTTTTCTTTCCTGCAAAAAAAATGTAGGGTTTTCAAAACAACAGATGAATTGACTAAATAAATTCAATGGAATACTAAAGCTCCATTACAAAGGATGATGTGGTGCTATATTTATTGACCTGGAAAGGTGCTCATGACATAATATCATGTGTAAAATTATAGATATCTATATCTGTGTTTATATTTATACGTGTAGACAGATGTCTGGAGGATTGTTCATATATGAACTGTGGTCATCTCTGGGTGATAGATATTCATGAGACTTAAAAACTTTTTCTTTGAATGTTTGCGTGTGTAATTTTAAAATTACTTGTAGTGAGAAGGTCTCACTACATAGCAGGAGAAACTAAAGCTAATTGCATTTTGTAAAAAAGATGTTTGCCACTGGTTTTTTCATTGAACAGCTTTGTGATTCCATCCTCTTTGGTAATATCAGAAAGAATTTACAAAGCATATATTCATGACTGAGGAATTTTTCAACAGTCAGTACAGTCATATAGGTAACTGGAATTGTTTTCCATAGAGTTGGGCCTCAAAAAATGACACCCCAAAGTGTAGTGCTCTGGCATGCTGAGTCCTTTTAACTAAAGGAGATTGGAAGTCCTCAGAAGAGCCTCAGAACCAAGGCTTTTTTTTTTTTGGAGACAGAGTCTTGCTCTGTCACCTAGGCTAGAGTGCAGTGGTGTGATCTCAGCTCACTGTAATCTTTGCCTCCCAGGTTCAAATGGTTCTCGTGCCTCAGCCTCCTGAGTAGCTGGGATTACAGACATGCACCATCACATTCAGCTAATTTTTGTATTTTTAGTAGAGATAGGGTTTCGCCATGTTGGCCAGGTCAGTCTCAAACTCCTGGCCTCGAGCAATCTGCCTGTCTTGGCCTTTCAAAGTGCTGGGATTACAGGTGTGAGCCACTATGCCTGGCCCAGAACCAAGGTCTTTCTGACCTCTCATCCTCCTGCCTCCCACCTATGTATCTCCTCAAAGTGAGTCATAGAAGCTAGAATTCTTCTTCCCCAAAGCCAGCCATAAAACCTAGAAATAGAACTCCAGCCTGCTCACATCTTTCCTTATAAGAGCTAACCATTGACACATTTCCTGACCTTTTTTTGCTTCTATTGAGATGATCATGTGATTTTTGTTTATAATTCTGTTTATGTGGTGTATCATATTCATTGACTTGTTTATGTTAAACTGTCACAGCATCCTACTTTGTGTGAGAGGAAGTCATCAGATCCTTACTCCAGAACAGTCCTGCCCCATACTAGGGAGGAGAAATGCTACAGAGAGAAGTCAAGAAGAATACGAACAGACAGGCCTTGCCGGTTTCCCCCCTCGGCATATTACCATTAAATCATACCCACCTTCCAACCACGTTTCTACATGGATGCTCATTCTTTACTGAACTTTAGCATAGAAACAATTTCCCCTGGGTCTTTGAGTCTTCATTTCTGAAGGCTCCTGTGTCACCTAAAACTTTAATTAATCTGTCTTTCTTTGTTAGCCATGACCCTTATGATGAGTAAGGAAAGGAATCATACCTTTCTGCCTTTACAAGAGCAAAATGAAACAGTAATATACAAGATATACTGACAACCAAATAAAAATGAAACTTGTGAAGAATCAATGTTTCTCTAATCTCTATTGCCTATTCCATTCTAAACTGGTGTAACTGTGAATGTACCAGTTAGAAAGAATTTACATGTACAAAATTTGGGTGTGAAATTTTGAGTTGCTCAGATACAATTGAGGTGGGGATCTTAGATTTTCAAAGGTAGCCAAGACCTGCAAATTTATTTAATTCGACTGTCCACCTAATACATTACTCCCTTCATGCTTGTAGCTCTTATATCTAATGAGAAGTAATCAAGTTTCTGATAATTTTGCCAGAGCTTCAAAAGAAAAGAAAATCTTTTTTATTTCCCTGAGAATATGTTTAAAAAGCAGTTAATGGTGTTTGCCAATGGTTCTCAGGTTATTCTCATAGCTGCAGAGTTGGAAACGTTAGTGGGATGGTGATGGGAAGAAACAGAGAAGGGGCTCTTCAGAAGTTCTTGGAGTATCATATTAGTGAGAATTATCATGTGACCATTAAATATATAACAGGGATTAATGCATTTGTTGGCGATTGATTATATATATAATCACGTGTATATATATATATACATATATATGTATATCCATATACATTGTTAGAATTTGGGGAGAAAAAAGCAAACAGGAGAGAAAGAGTACTATATTTATGGAAGCAGGCAGAGATAAGCATCACATCCAGAAGTTAAAATGACAGGAGAGAGGAGAAGCAAGAATAAAGGTATCATTTAATACAGAAGAGAAACTCTCAAATGGCATTTAAAAGGCCAGCATTGTGAAGCTTCAACAGCAGCAAACATATTTTCTTTGACAGAGAAAGCTTGGGATTCATTAATCTGGAAGCACATAACCTTCCGTATTCATGTAACGTTTTTACTTACTGTTTGGACCACAAGATCTTATTTGTTATAGCCAGAGATTTAATAATCTAAAAGGAAAAAATAAGGATCTTCATCTAGAACTTCTTTTTTTTTTTTGAGACGGAGTTTCGCTCTCGTTACCCAAGCTGGAGTGCAATGGCGCGATCTCGGCTCACCGCAACCTCCGCCTCCTGGGTTCAGGCAATTCTCGTGCCTCAGCCTCCCGAGTAGCTGGGATTACAGGCACGCGCCACCATGCCCAGCTAATTTTTGTATTTTTAGTAGAGACGGGGTTTCACCATGTTGACCAGGATGGTCTCGATCTCTTGACCTCGTGATCCACCCGCCTCGGCCTCCCAAAGTGCTGGGATTACAGGCGTGAGCCACTGCGCCCGGACCTCATCTAGAACTTCTAAAGGATCCATGGACAAACCAGCAATCCTGAGAGGGCCCAAAGACCCTCAGAAGGAAGTGACTGTTCCTGTAGAACCCAAGAGACACCCCAAATACTGTGAGTGCCCCAACTGCAGAAGTGGGAAAGGGAGAAACTCATTTCCAAAACACACACCCAGTAAAGAAGCTGAAGTCTGTTTGCAGGAGAAGTTTCCAACCTTACCTGGAGCTGAGTCGCTTTAGAAAGCCGAGTGAAATACAGAGGCAGAGGAAGCAGCAGAAAGGCCCTGGGAGCTCGCTGGGTCTCCGAGCAGCTCATTCCTACCTGGCACCACAGGGATCCATCAGGAGGGTGGCCAGAGGAGCAGGGAGTAAAACTCCGCAGAGAAGGAAATCTCTAACTGAACTTTGTTAATGATTTGAACGGGCAAGAGGCAAGAAACCTCCTGGCCAGAACTTGGGGGAGGGTGCAAATCCAGGGTGCAGATTCCACAGGCAGGGGAAGAACCAAGCCCTTTTCTTTTGCAGTTTGGAGGTGAGTAGCCTGGGGCAAGTTTTCAAACCTGCCTCACCCACTGCCTGGAAACAATCTCCGGCTGTTGGTGGGGGCATGATGGAAGTGAGACTGGCCCTTTGGTTTGTGTGGGAGCTGGGTGAGGCCTGTGACTGCCAGCTTTCCCCGACTTTTCTGAAAACCTGCATGACTCAGCAGAAGCTGCCATAATCCTCCTAGGTCCACAACTCCAGTCACCTGGGAATCTCACCCACATCCCCCATAGCAGCCACAGCAAGACCCACCCAAGAAAAGTCTGAGCTCAGACACGCCCAGCCCTGCCCCCACCTGATGGTCCTTCCCTACCCATCCTGGTAGCAGAAGACAAAGGGCACATAATCTTGGGAGTTCTGGGGCCCCGCCCCCTGCTGGTCCCTCTCCATTACTACTACAGCTGATGCTCTCTGGAAAGTGCCACCTCCCAGTAGGAGGCCAACCAGAATGAAAATAGAGCATTAAGCCACCAAAGCTAAGAACCCTCACAGAGTTCATTGGACCTCCGCCACCTCCACCAGAACAGGTGTTGGTATCCATGGCTGAAAGACTCATAGAGGGTTCACATCACAGGACTCTGTGCAGACAACCCCCAGTACCAGCCTAGTCCCAGAAGAGAGACAACAATCACTGCAGTTCAACTCACAGGAAACCACATCCATAGGAAAATGGAGAGAGTACTACACCAAGGGAGTACTCCATGGGACAAAATAATCTGAACAACAGCTTTCAGCCCTAGACCTTTTCTCTGACAGAATTGACCTAAATGGGAAGGAACCAGAAAACCAACTCTGGTAATATGACAAAACAAGGCTCTTCAACAGCCCCCCCAAAATCACACTAGTTCACCAGCAGTGGATCCAAACCAAGAAGAAATCCCTGATTTACCCGAAAAAGAATTTAGGAGTTTAGTTATTAAGCTAATCAGGGAGGCACCAGGGAAAGACGAAGCCCAATGCAAGTAAATCCAAAACATGATACAAGAAATGAAAAGAAAGCTTCTTTTCATTAGCTTAAAGAAAAAAACAATAAAAAATTCAGGAAACTTTGGACACACTATTAGAACTGTGAAATGCTTTGGAAAGTTCCAGCAATAGAATTTAACAAGTAGAAGAAAAAAACTCGGAGCTCGAAGACCAGGTTTTTGAATTAACGTATTCCAACAAAGATAAAGAAAAAAAGAATAAGAAAATATGAACAAAACCTCCAAGAAGTCTGGGATTATGTTAAACAACCAAACCTAAGAATAATTGGTATTCCTGAGGAAGAAGATAATTCTAAAAGCTTGGAAAACATATTCGGGGGAATAATACAAACAAACTTCCCTGGCCTTGCTACAGACCTAGACATCCAAATACAAGAAGCACAAAAAACACCGGGAAATTCATCACAAAAAGATCTTCATCTAGGCACATTAAGGTTATGCAAAGTTAAGATAAAGGAAAGAATCTTAGGAGCTGTGAGACAGAAGAATCAGGTAACCTATAAAGGAAAGCCTATCAGATTAACAACAAATTTCTCATCAGAAACCCTACAAAGTAGAAGGGATTGAAGCCTGATCTTCGGCCTCCTGAAACAAAACAATTATCAGCCAAGAGGTTTGTTTCCATCGAAACTAAGCATCATTTATGAAGGAAAGATATAGTTTATTCAGACAAACAAATGCTGACTCAATACTAACATTGAATGTAAATGGCCTAAATGCTCCACTTAAAAGATACAGAACCACAGAATGGATAAGAACTTACCAACCATCTGCTACTTTCAGGAGACTCAACTAACACATAAGAACCTACACAAACTTAAAGTAAGGGGGTGGAAATAGGCATTTCATGCAAATGGACACCAAAAGCAAGCAGGGGTAGCTATTCTTATATCAGACAAAACAAACTTTAAAGCAACAGCACTGAAAAGAGACAAAGGGGGACATTATATGATGGTAAAAGGCCTTGTCCAACAGAAAAATATCACAATTCTAAACATATATGCAGCTAACACTGGAGCTCCTAAACTTAGAAAACAATTACTAATAGACCTAAAAGATGAGATAGCAACACAATAATAGTGGAGGACTTCATACTCCACTGACGGCACTAGGCAGGTTATCAAGACAGAAAGTCAACAAAAACCAATGGATTTAAACTATACCCTGGAACAAACGGACTTAACAGATATATACAGAATGTTCATCCAACAACTGCAGAATATACATTCTATTCAACAGCTCATGGAACTTTCTCCAAGATAGACCATATGATAGGCCATAAAAGGAGCCTCAAAAGAGAAATTCAATTTATGTCAAGCACACTCTCAGACTACAGTGAAATAAAACTGGAAATCAGCTCCAAAAGGAAAACCTTCAAAACCATGCAAATATATGAAAATTAAATAACCTGCTCCTAAATGAGCATTGGGTCAAAAAAAAAAAAAGATGGAAATTAAAAAATATTTGAACTAAACTGCAATAATGACACAACCTACCAAAACCTCTGGGGTACAGCAAAGGCAGTGCTAAGAGGAAAGTTCATAGCCCTAAACACCTACATCAAAAAGACTGAAAGAGCACAAACTGACACTCTGAGGTCACACCCTAAGGAGCTACAGAAACAAGAACAAACCAAACCTAAACCCAGAAGAAGGAAGGAGATAACCAAGATCAGAGAAGAACTAAATGAAATTGAAACAAACAAACACAAAAACAGTACAAAAGATAAGTGAAATGAAAAGCTGGCTCTTTGAAAAGATAAATAAAATTGATAGACCATTAGCAAGATTAAGCAAGAAAAGAAGAGAGAAAATCCAAATAAACTCACTAAGAAACAAAACAGTAGATATTGCAACTGACACCACTGAAATACAAAAGATCATTCAAGACTACTCTGAACACCTTTATGCACATAAGCTAGAAAACCTAGAAGAGATGGATGAATTCCTGAAAAATGCAACCCTCCTGGCTTAAATCAGGAAGAATGAGATACGCTGAACAGACCAATAACAAGCAGTAAGATTGAAATGATAATTAAAAAATTACCAATGAAAAGAAGTCCAGGGCCAGACAGATTCACAGCAGAATTCTACCAAACAGTCAAAGAAGAATTGGTACTGATCCTTTTAACACTATACTCCACAAAAAAGAGAAAGAAGGAACCCTCCTTAATGCACTTTATGAAGTTAGCATCACCCTAATACCAAAACCAGGAAAGGACGTGACCAAAAAAAAACCAGAACTATAGACCAGTATCCTTGATGAACATAGATGCTAAAATCATTAACAAAATACTAGCTAACCAAATCCAACAACATCTCAAAAAGATAATCCACCATGATTAAGTGGGTTTCATACCAGGAGTACGAGGATGATTTAACATATGCAGGTCAATAAATGTGATACACCACATAAACAGAATTAAAAATAATAATCACATGATCGTCTCAATAGCTGCAGAAAAAGCATTCTACAAAATCCAGCATCCCCTTATGATTAAAACTCTCTACAAAATAGGCATACAAGGGACATACCTTAATGTAATAAAAGCCATCTATGACAAACCCACAGCCAACATAATACTGAATGTGGAAAAGTTGAAAACACTTGTTCTGAGAACTGGAAGAAGACAAGAATGTCCACTCTCACCACTCCTCTTCAACATAGTACTGGAAGTCTGAGCCAGAGCAATCAGACAAGAGAAAGAAATAAAGGACAATTAAATTGGTGAAGAGGAAGTCAAACTGTCACTGTCTGCTGATGATATGATAGTTTACCTTGAAAACACTAAAGACTCCTCCAGAAAGCTCCTAGAACTGATAAAAGAATTCAGCAAAGTTTCCAGATATAAGATTAATGTACACTAATCAGTAGCTCTTCCATACACCAACAATGATCAAGCTAAGAATCAAATCAAGAACTCAATCCCTTGTACAATAGCTGCAAAAAAACAAAATACTTAGGAATATGCCTAACCAAGAAGTTGAAGACCTCTACAAGGAAAACTACAACATAGTGCTGAAAGAAATCATAGATGACATGAACAAATGGAAACACATTCCATGCTTATGGTTGAGTAGAATCAATGTTGTGAAAATGATCACACAGTCTACAAATTCAATGCAATCCCCATCAAAATCGCACCATCGTTCTTCACAGAATTAGAAAAAAGCAATTTGAAAATTCATACGGAACCGTTAAAGAGCCTGCACAGCCAAAGCAAGACAGAGCAAAAAGAAAAAATCTGAAAGCATCACATTATCTGATTTCAAACTATACTATATGGCCATAGTCACCAAAACCACATGGTACTAGTATAAAAATAGGCACATAGACAAACGGAACAGAATGTAGAACTCAGAAATAAACCCGAATACTTACAACCAACTGATCTTTGACAAAGCACACAAACCATAAAGTGGGAAAAGGACACCCTTTTCAACAAATGGTGCTGGCATAATTGGCTAGCCACATGTAGGAGAATGAAACTGAATCATCATCTCTCCCCTTATACAAAAATCAACTCAAGATGGATTAATGACTTAAATCTAAGACCTGAAACTATAAAATTTCTAGAAGATAACATTGGAAAAAAGCCTTCTAGACATTGGCTTAGGCATGGATTTCATGACCAAGAACCCAAAATACAATAAAGTAAATGCAATAAAAGTAAATGCAATAAAAACAAAAATAAATAGCTGGGGCTTCATTAAACTATAGAGCTTTTAGATGGCAAAAAAAAAAAAAAAAAAAATAGCTGAGTAAAGAGACAACCCACAGACTGAGAGAAAATCTTCACAATCTATACATCTGACAAAGGCAATACCATTGAAAAGTGTGTGCTAAGGACATGAATAGACAATTCTCAAAAGAAGATATACAAATGGCCAACAAATATATGAAAAAAATGCTCAACATCACTAATGATCAGGGAAACGCAAATCAAAACCACCTTACCCCTGCAAAATGTCCCTAATCAAAAAATCAAAAAACAGTAAATGTTGGCATGGATGCAGTAAAGAGGAAACACTTCTACACTGGTGGTGAGAATGTAAACTAGTACAGCCACCATGGAAAACAGTATGGAGCTTCCCTAAATAACTAAAAGTAGAGCTACCGTTTGATCCAGCAATCCCACTAATGGGTACCTACCCAGAGAAAAAGAAGTTATTATTGGAAAAAGGTGTTTGTATATGCATGTTTATAGCAGCACAATTCACAATTGCAAAATCATGGAATGAACCCAAATGCTCCTCAGTCAACCAGTGGATAAAGAAACTGTGGCATATATATATGATGGAATACTACTCAGCCATAAAAAAGAATGAATTGACACCATTTGCAACGACTTGGATGAGACTGGAGACTGTTATTCTAAGTGAAGTAACTCAGGAATGGAAAACCAAAAATCTTACGTTCTCACTGATATGCAGGAGCTAAGGTATTAGGACACAAAGGACATAAAATATCATTAGGAATGAACAATGGACTTTGGGGAGTGGGAGGGCAATGAGGGATAAAAGTCCATAAATATGGTGCAGTGTACACTGCTTGCTTGGGTGATGCGTGCACCAAAATCTCACAAATCACCACTACAGAGCTTACTCATGTAGTCAGATACCACCTGTATCCCAATAACTTATTGGGAAAAAAAGACATTGATATGGGCAAAGATTTTGAGGGGTAAGGTCTTAAAAGCATAATCAACAAAAGCAAAAATAGACAAATAATAGCATCAAGTTAAAAGCCTCTGCACAGCAAAGGAAACACTCAACAAAGTGAAGAGACAACCAAAAAAACAGGAGAAAATATTTGCAAACTATTCATCCAACAAGGGGTTAATAACCAGAATACATAAGGAATTTAAACAACTCAATAGCAAAACTAATAATATGAGTTTAAAAAATGGACAAATTATCTCTGGATATCTGTCCTATGTATTTTCTTTCATACCACATTCCCATTCCTCATTGACTCTATACAGACTTTTTAAAAAGCTCCATAAACCAATTGTTGAAGGGCAAAGTAAATGAACAAATAGTCCATGGATAGAATTCAGGGCCTATGAACTTGAACGGGGGAAAAGGACTTTATTTTTACTCATCTCTAACTGTAATTCAGTATTTCATTCAATTCTGCATTTAGGCAAAAACGTCACAGTGGTCTTAGAAGCACTTGTGACATTGTCACCGATGGAACTCACAGATTACTTTGTATTACATTGAAATATTTACGGAAAAGTTGTTAAAGCCCATCACTTAGTTCAACATTATGATAGATATTCCACCCTTCACCCTATTCTGTTACTTAATGAATTAATAAATATGCATGTACATTAATATATCACAAGCCTGTCTGTTTAAACAGTTAAGAATATTTCAATATAATTGATTTTCATTGTATTCTGGATTTTATTTTCCACATGTAGAAAAAACACACCATTCTGACAAGGTGTTCATAAGCTCCACCAGCTAAGACACCCTACCTTTGACTCAAGAAGAGCCCTTTGTTAAGAGAAAACACTTAGTATGAGGGTATGTGAGCCTACTCTTGTCCAGGGATACTTTTAGAGCTGTCCTGCATTTTTTCTTTGATGTGACTGACATAAGCATCCTATAGCCAGCCAGAGGCTCTGATTCCTGCAATTGGTGCCACAGTGTAGAATGGGAAGAGGAACAATCTTCCTGTCAAAGAGGGTTTCTTATTTAGCTCTATTAATAAGATTTGATTTGATGGTAAGGCAACTCAATAGGATTCTTCTGGAAAGTTAAAACATATTCATATAATTATGTTTTTAAGGGAAATCGGTGTATAGAAATGGCACTTAGGACACTTGCTCTGAATTGAGAATGATTTAACTGTTTTAAGTTGACAAATGTGTCAGTGCTCATGTTCTGAAGATTCCCTTTTTTTCAGTAGGTGTAATGATCCCAAACCCAATTGAAATCAAGAAAGCTTAAACACAAAGGTGAAAACATCCATTTGTTTTAAGCAATTGTATTTTGCCCACATTGTCTGCACCATTCTGTGCATATAACACTCTTGTGATAATTCCATCCAAATGGACAGACGGCAATGAAGGGGGCGGGGGAGGGAAACAGGAAAGCTCCATAGCTATGGTTTGTGTGTTTCCAACAAAGGACGCACCTACCCAACTCTGCCTCTTTCAAGCAGCTACAGTGTGGAGCTTATAGCAGATGGTTCTGCCACGTCAGGCCCACAGCTGTGTGTGTCTGGCACAAGAACAATGTTTGAATTCTATACAGAAATTTTGTAAGATATGTTTCTTGTTGCCTTTTCATGAATTTTATTTGGTAATTTTTTTTAAACCATAAAGAGTCTGGAGACCATATTGAGAAAATGTTGGCAAGGGAAAGCTATTTGTTAGCTGGCCAAATTTATTTAAAGAAGATCAATCACATATAATTCCTGGAAGAGAAGCAGCCCGTTGGCACTGATTGTGCATCCCAACAAACTCAGAGTTTGAACTGCAGCCACTCAGTGTTTCCTTCCCTGCTTTCTTAAAATTAGATTCCTTACCAACTTTCACAGCCAGGTAGGAAAGAGGGCCTGAGCATTTACTTTCTTAGTGTATCCAACACACATCATTTCAGACTTGGGGGAAAGAAGCAGAAAGCATTCAGAATGTTTTGATTTAATAGGGTGCAGGGTTGCCTGATTTTATAGAAGGGGTGCTTGCTCACTTCTGGGGAAGGCCTTGAAGGACTTTTGCCATCTTTTTTCTAGGAACACTCAGGATAAAATCACAGGACAGTTTCTATGTCTCCTATACTTCTGCTACCCCCAAGTTTAACCTTGCACATGAGCAGCGGTAGGCCTGGGGGTTGTGTATGTGTGTACATGGGAATAGCACTCAGTTTCGTTTGAGCTGGTTTTCCAAGATAGCCCAGCAAATTGGAATAAAACCAGATGTAAGACACAGGGCCCTCTAATTCCGACCACACGTATAATTCAGCAGGGTCCACTGATGTATTTAAAGAATACTGAACTTTCAAGCAGAGATAGAAACACTGTGTGGGTTTTTAAATATTTTTTTTTTAAAAGAAAATGCATACTTTTCCTCTGGAAACCCTGTCATTTCCTCCTGAATCCCTTAATCCTAAACTCGGTGTCTAAAATAAATTTAGGGTGGTTCCTACTATGTTGTTGAAAGGCCCTGGGGATTGTTACTGTTATCAGAGTAAGGGGTCCAGTACCATTCATGATGTTATTCAATAGCCTGTTGGGCTGTCTGCACCTGGCAGTCAGCACTGTCTCCAGGCTGTTCTTAGGAGCTGCTTCTCTGATTGACAGTATCCTGTGACCAGGGTCATAGCTTTAGCAGCTGCACGTGAGAGCAGATTCCTCTCACTCACATTTGATGGATAAAGCAGAAGAATCTGGCAGTGAGATCCATATTAATGGCTGAAGCCAGCTTTCTCTTTCATGATTTTCTTGCTTTTTCATTTTGTTTGAGATTGAATTTGAAAGTGAACTTTGTTCCACACTGTAGCCTATGGCAGTGGGCAAATGAGATGAAACTGCACAGAGAAATAGCATGCATACTGCACATACCAAAAGTAGATGTATGTAAAATGGAAATGACAAGGGGGGTTGGGGCTGACTTGCTTTTTACAGGAGCTGAACTTGTGCCAGATTTATCAAGGGAGGAGGCATGGTGAAGAATGCACTGCAGTTTAAGAAATCTTCACGTAACCAGCTTTCCTTGAGAGAAATAAAAGCTGGCTCGCAAGTGCCCAGGCAGATACAAAGAGCAAGGAAATAATCACGTCGGCAACCACAACTCACACCCATGCTACACTCATTTGCTGGGTGGGATGCTTTGTTAGGAATCAAGAGGCTTTGCAAACTCAGTGTAAGACAAGAAAACCAGAATGGCTAGGAATGACCATCTGAAAAAGACAAAACCATCTCCAAAGAACAAAGGCTCCCCACCTCCACCCACACTTCCATCCCCATCCCGCCAGATTCTATGACCACCAAAGCAACTTCGTCAGTGGAAGCAGTTGAGGGTACATTTTATTTGCAATGAAACTTACTATAAATTATTCTTATTCTTCTCATGGTCTTATATTCTTACTATTTCTTTTGTGAAGAGTTTCTGCAGTCTGTGGTTTGTCTTCTTACTCTCTTAACATTGTCTTTCATACCATAGAAGTTTTTAATTTTAATGAAGTCCAGCTTATCAATGTTTTTTTTTTCACGGATTGTGCCATTGTTAAAAAAAAGTCATCACCATATGCATGACTGTCTAGAGTTTCTTCTATTATTTTCTAGAATTGTATAGATTTGTGTTTGCATTTAGGTATGTGATCATTTTGAATTCATTTGGTAAAGGATATAACGTCTGTGTCTACGTTCATTATTTTTGCTTGTGGATGTCTAACTGTCCCCGCAACATTTGTTGAAAAGACTGTCTTTTCTTTGTTGTTCTGTCTTTGCTATTTTGTCAAAGATCAGTTGACTGTTGTCTTCGTCTGTTTTTGTGTTGCTGTAAAGAATAGCACAGATTGGGTAATTTTTAATAAACAGAAATTTATTAGCTCATGGTTCTGGAGTCTGGGGAGTCCAAAATTGGAGGCCTGGCAACTGGCAAAGATCTTGAAGATCTTGCTGTGTCACTCCATGATGGAAGAGGAGAGACAGACAGAGAGAGAGAGAGAGAGAGAGAGAGAGAGAGAGAGAGAGAGAGAGCGCACGCACGCGAGAGAGAAAGGAAACCAAACTCATTATTTTATAACGAATCCACTGCTGTGATAATGCCATTAACACATTAATGAAGGCAGCAATGCCTAATCATTAGACCTCATCTCCCAATATCAACAAATTGGAGATCAAGCTTTCAACATCTAAACTTTGGGGGACACATTCAAACCATAGCAACTGCATTCACGTGTCTATTTCTGGGTTCTCTATTCTGTTCAGTTAATCTATTTGTCTTTCTTTTGCTCATACCAGTTGTCTGGATCACTGAAGCTTTATGGTAAGTCTTGAAGTCGGGTTGTGTCAGTCCTCTCACTTGTTCCTCTCCTTCAATATTGTGTGGACTATTCTAGGTCTTTTGTTTCTCCTTATACACTTTGAAATCAATTCAGTGATCTCTACAAAATAACTTGCTAGGAACATTTCCACTATTTCTTTTATGTGGTATCTCTCATAATGACATATCTTAGAGAAATTTTAAAAATCTCAGCCCTCCTTGCAAGGATTCTGCCTTAATTAGTCTGGGGTAGGCAGGCTCATCAGTACGGTTTATAGCTTCCCAGAGGTAATTCTTATATATTAAACCAATATATCTATATATCAAAGTGCTATGATTTATAAAAAGAATGTTGGTAGAAATATGGACAGTAAAGGTCATTCTGATGCGGTCTCAGATAGAAGAGGAATATCTTATTGGAAGCTGGAGAAAAGGCCATCCTTTTAAAGTGGCAAAGAACTTGGTTGAATTGTATCCATGCCTTAGGGTTTTATGAAAGGTAGAGCAATGAAGCAGGGTATCTGGTGTAAAAATTTCTAAGCAAAATATAGTCATTTGCTGCATAATAACATTTTGGTCAGTGGCAGACCGCATTTACAATGGTGGTTCCATAAAATCATAATGGGGCTGAAAAATTCCTATCACCTACTGATATTGTAGCCATTATAATGTAATGCATTAGAGCAATGCATTATTCAAGTGCTCATGGTGATGCTGGTGTAAACAAACCTATTTTGCTACCAGACATAAAATTAGAGCACGTACAATTATGTACACAGTACCTGATAATAAATGACTGTGTTACTGGTTAATGTATTTACTATGCTGTGCTATTTGTTGTTATTTTAGAATGTGCTCCTTCAACTTATTAAAGAAAAAGTTAACTGTAAAACAGCCTCAGCTAGGTCCTTCCGCAAGTATCCCAGAAGAAGGCATTGTTATCATAAGAGATGATAGTTCCATGCATGTTATTGTCCTGAAGACCTTCTGATGGGACAGTATATGGAGGAGGAAGATGATAATCTTGATAATCCTGGTCCTGCGGAGGACTTGGCTAATGTGTGTTTCCTAGTTTTTAACAAAAAAAAGTTTAAAAGTTAAAAAAATACAAAATTTAAAAATAGAAAAAAGCTTATAGTATAAGCGTATGAAAAAAATATTTTTATACAGCTATAAAACGTGTTTGTATTTTTTAAACTTAAAAATACATTATTTTATTCATCTAAATTTTAAATCAATTTTTAAAAATTTCAATGCCTTTTGGGGTACAAGTGAATTTTGGTTACATGGATGAATTGTAGTGGTGAAGTCTGAGATTTTAGTGCACCAATCACCCAGGTAGTGTACACTGTATCCAATATGTAGTTTTTCATCCCTCACCCCTACTTTCTCCCCTCTGAAACTCCAAAGTCCATTATACCACTCTGTATGCCTTTGTGTGTTCATAGTTTAACTCCCACTTACAAGTGAGGACATTTGATACTGGGTTTTCCATTCCTGAATTGCTTCACTTAGGATAATGGCCTCCAACTCTATTCAAGTTGCTGCAAAAGAAATTATTTCATTCTTTTTTATGGCTGAGTAGTATTCCCTGGAGTATATATACCACTTTTTTCTTTATCCACTCATTGGTTGATAGGTATTTAGGTTGGTTTTATATTTTTGCAATTGTGAATTGTGCTGCAATAAACATACATGTGCAGGTGTCTTTTTGATATAATGAGTTCCTTTTCCTGGGGGAGATATCCAGCAGTGGGATTGCTGGATTTAATGGTAGATCTACTTTTAGTTCCTTAAGAAATCTTAATACTGTTTTCCACAAAGGTTGTATTAATTTACATTCCCACCATCAGTGTATAAGTATCCTCTTTTCACCACGACCATGCCAACATCTATTTTTGCTTGACTTTTTAATAGTGGCCATTCTGGCTGGGGTAGGGTGGTATCTCATTGTGGTTTTAATTTGTATTTCCCTGCTGATTAGTCATGCTGAGCATTATTTTCATATGTTTGTTGGCTATTTGCATGTCTTCTTTTGAGAAATGTTTATTCATGTCATTTGTCTACTTTTTGATGGTATTATTTGATTTTTTATGCTGATTTGTTTGAGTTCCTTATAGATTCTGGATATTAGTCCTTTGTCAGATGCATAGTTTGTAAGTACTTTCTCCAGCTCTGTGGGTTGTCTGTTTACTCTGATGATTATTTATTTTGCAGTGCAAAAGTTGTTTAGTATAATTAGGTCTCATTTATTTATTTTTGCTTTTGTTGCATTTGATTTTGGTGTCTTAGTCACAAATTTTTTGTCTAAGCCAGTGTCCAGAGGAGCTTTTCCTAGGTTTTCTTCTATAACATTTATGGTTCTAGGTCCTACATTCAAGTCTTTAATCCATCTTGAGTTGATTTTTGTATAAGATAAGAGAGAGTATCTACTTTCATTCCTCTATATGTGGCCGGCTATCCAGTTTTCCTAGTACTATTTGTTAATTAGAATATCTTTTTATCAATTTATGTTTTTGTATGCTTTTTCAAAGATCAGTTGGTTTAAGTATTTAGCTTTATTTCTAGGTTCTCTATCCTTTTGAACAAGTTACACTATTCTCATGTGTCCACCAGGGAATGAAGCAGCTGAAATTTGTTAAACTGATATGACCTGGTCTCTGCATCATATGACCCTGAGCTATAAATGCTCTATCTACTTCTCTCCTGCCTACATGACAGTTCCACAGGAAATACACAGTTATATGCTATTTTGGTTATTGACAGGCAGGAAAAAGGGTGTGGCTGCAGCTGAATTCTTGGTCCTTTGTTCTATTTTTAGATGAGAAGCCATACCATGATCTTTTCCAGAACTTGAAAGTATTTTTAAGGAAATAAACCACACCCCTTACAAACTTCCAAATCATAAAACAAAACAGACAATAGCCAAAGGGCAGAGGGGAGAAAGTTGATTTGAGCATTCTCCTTCCATACTCAGTTACCACTAAGGCTTGCAGAACTTCCCCTAGAACCCTGCTTTCCATGCCCTGACACCTTCACAGCTCCTGACAACAATCATCACTGTCTACCCTGTACCTCCAGATTCCATGAGCCTTAAAGAGCTGAAGGATAAGTGGCAGTGATCTCTTCTCTTTCTACACTGTCTTTCTTCTCCACACGAAGGGCTCAACAGTAGCATGGTAAGATCCAGAGAAGTTTGGATAAATATGATGAGGTGGGGACTATTTAGAATGCCTCTCTTTTCCTCTTAAAACATGTATTCAAACAAAACCCTCTATTCAAATGTCCTTTTGTTTTTTTCTTTTTTGAGATAGAGTCTTGCTCTGTCACCCAGGCTGGAGTGCAATGACAAAATCTTGGCTCACTGCAACCTCTGCCTCCCAGGTTCAAGTAATTCTCCTGTCTCAGTCTCTCAAGTAGCTGGGATGATAGGTGTGCACCACCATGCCTGGCTAATTTTTATATTTTTAGTAGAGATGGGATTTCACCATGTCGGCCAGGCTAGTCTGGAACTCCTGACTTTAAGTGAACCGCCCAACTTGGCCTCCCAAGTGCTGGGATTATAGGCATGAGCCACCATGCCCAGCCCAAATATCTTTTCTTTACCTATAGGACTAGCTCACATGAGATGTTGATAATTATCTAATCTAAGATGATTACATTCTGGTTGGCCAGGGACTGAGGAGTTTCCTGGGACATGTAAATTTCATTTGCGAAATCAAAGACAGTCCTAGACTGACTGGGTGATTGGTCATCCTAAAAATAAGTACAACATATGATACAGAATTATTTTACTTAGGTATGAAAAAAAATCCTATGTTAATAGATAACACAAAAGTGAAGTATAATTGAGGGTGTTCAAAAGGTTTGCTAATTTCCACTGTAGCCTATGCTCATTTAGATCTTCTGTAAAACCTTGTCTCACCACCCATTCCTACCTATGCAAGTCCTCAGCATAGAAAGTGAAAATTCAACCTCTACATTGAAGGATGTTACCTATTGCTGTATAATACATTGTCCAAAATCTTAAACAACAATTTATTATCTCATCATTTTAAACTGGTTGAGAATTTTGATAGTGCACAGTAGGTGTGGTTTATATCTACTCTACCTGTGTGGTGCCTCCTCTGAAAGGCTCAAGGGCTGAGGGCTGAAATGATCTGGATGCTTGACTGCAGCTGAAGTCTCCTTCCATGATGACTCACTCCCATGACCTCTCCAGAGGGCTGCTTGAGTGTCCTCACAACATGGCAGCTAGCTTCCTCCCAGAGCTAGTGATACAAGACAGACGATGTCAAGAATGGAAATGCTTTGAATGACCTAGCCTTGAAATTCACTATCACTTCCACTACATTCTAAATATTAGGAATGAGCCACTAAGTACAGCCCACATTCAAGGTGAGAAGTGAATCCTACTATTTGAAGGGTGGAGTGTCAAAGAATGTGTGTGCATGTTTTTAAACTACAAAAAAGTGCTGCAGACAAACGTCTCTGAGCATGAAATCCAAAAACTTCTCTTAAGTGGCGGTTTTTATTCTAAAAGTAATAATAAAATAGCTTGCAACAACAGAGTACTTATTACATTCCAGACATTGTTTTAATTTCACATGTATTCTCTTGCTAAGAAACCTAGCAACCCTATGGGCTTTTAAATCCTTGTACAGCAGATGAAGCTGAGGCCACGGAGAGGTGAAGTAACTTCCCCTAGGTTACACAGGTAGTAAGCGCTAGAGCTGGAATTCAAACACAGCCATGTCAGCTTCACAACTCCTTTGCTACATGTGATTACACTACAGTGATTTTTCTTTAAAATCTAAGAAAGCAAAGTTTGTGATCTTATTTTTCTGGGTGGGGGGAGGTTATTTTATGGTTATCAGTTTAATGGTTTTTATAAAATCCAATTCTTCTCACTGACTTTACTGCTCCTATATTATCTTATGTCGGACGCCTTTGGTCATCCTAAGAAGTTACATTTTGGAAGGGAAAGGTCAGGAGTTTACAAGTTATCCAAAACCTTCTGGGCATGGTGAAAACTGCCCTATCCATCACAAATAGTAATTTTGAGATCAGAAGGAAATGATGAATGAAAGCATTATGAAATCTGTAAAACTCTCTAGAGCTAATATATGCTCCCCTTATAAGGTGGCATCTCTGTTCTATTTTTCTGCCTCACCACCTGAAGCAAAACAAAATGACATTAAGGTAATTTAAAGAGTCACTATTAATTTGGATTCAACTCATGAAGACTCCCGTGGTTTTTCCTACTGCATGTTTTTCTAGCGTAATTTTTTCCCCTGTTTCCCAATATTCTGTGAACTTACTAGGTAAATGTCAGCAAGACTGGGAAAGTCCTCAGGTGCTTATTGTCTGTCAGTGAGCGAGCCTCCATCGGATGCGTTGCGGCTGCCCTTGCCAAGGCATGTTATTGCACACAGTTGGCCTTGGCCGGAAGCTGTGGCCACTGGTGAGATGTGTTGCAAGCCACACCACTATGGTCTGAATGTTTGTGTCACCCCCAAATTCACATGTTGACTTACTAACCCACAAAGTGATGGTATCTGGAGGTGGGGCCTTTGGGACCACTGCTCCATTAAAAGAGACCTGGGAGAGAGCTCCTTTGTTTCTTCTGCCATGTGAGGAAACACAGTGAGAAATCAGCTCTTTGCACCCGGGAAGAGGACCTTTACCAAAACCTGACAGTGCTTGTACCCTATCTCAGGCTTCTGTGGATACTTCTGCTCTTTATAAGCCACATAGTCTATGGTTCTTTGTTATAATAACCCAAGCAGACCAAAACACAGCTGAAGCCTAAAGGTGAACATGGGCACTAGGAAGTTCATTGGGTGCAAAAGGAAATGGCAAAAGGATTGCAGGGGTGAATGGAGGAGAGGAACAGCAGAACAAGCCAACCACACAAATTGTGTATTTTATTAACTTAACAAACCGGTAGTACTTACTACGTGCCAGGAACTATTCTAAGCCTTTTTAAAATATTAACGCATTTATCCTCTTAACAACATTGTGAGGTCACAACTATGTACAGGCTTCATTTTATAGATAAAGATTCTGTTCAGAAGCACAAAGCAGTTACGCCACTTGCCCAAGATCACACAACTGGTGGAGATTGGAGCTGGGATTCTCGTCTAAGGAGTTTGACTCCTGAATAGTGGTTTTTATCCGCTCTGCAAAGCTACCTCCGTTTTGTCTCAGAGAATGGTCTACCCCAGAAGGTTCACATCATTGCTGATCTCAGAATGAAAGCCCAAGTCTCACTTGAAGGTACTGTTAGACATTTCCCATAGAGAGAAATGGGGCTGGTGGTGGGAGGAAGGGAAACTCCTCAGCTAACCAAACAACGGTAGCTAAAAACTCTAGCCTGAATTGATATATATTGCAGCATGCTGTCTGATATTTCCCAGATGTGTGGAAATAATATTAGAAGAACATTTAATATAATAGCCTTTTTGGCATTTAAATATGGGTGACAGGAACTCTTTAAGGCTGCATAAACAGAGCACACAGGTGTTAGAAAAACAGCTGTGAATAAAGGCCTCGTCTTTTCAAACAGAGAGAGAAATGGTGCAATAAAAGGGCTATAACCTTATGTTTTTAGGCTTATGACCTTTGTTTCATTAGGTGCACCTTTAACTGTGATAAACATCCACTTAAATGAATATCATTTCCTTACAATTATAGCAGGGTCATACATAATACACTAAGTTCCCCTGGCAGCCTATGTGTTAGTCATGCATATTTCATGAGCAGTTTTATTCCCCAAGTCACTTGCAAGCAATATTCAATCCCATGGCTTTGGTGCCTAGGAAATAAAGGTCTTGTCCATAAAGAGATCTCAGGGCAATTATTGTAGCTCTGCACTTTATCAAGGAGAGCAACCGAATGACCCGCTTGTAACATCTGACCAGCACTATTATCAATTTTCTTCTTAATATACATGATTCCTCTCAGTTATCAGTGGATATGGGAAACATGTTCCTCTGATTTTATTTGCCTGATGTAAATTGTTTGAATGATGCCTAATGATATAAGAAAAATATAAGCCCTTAAGAGAATACTTGTAGCAACTTAATGAGTGTAAAAAGAAGGGGAGAAAAAGCCATGTCCCCATGCCTACAACATGCTCAATACTTGTGGGGCAGCGAAAAATAGATCACGGTCCACGGAGCATGGTCAGGCAATTTAAGTGAGTCGACATCTGTTTGTGCAATGTGATGTTTTTCCCAGCTGCATCAGCTGCTGGGAAATAAAGTGTTGGAATGATAATAAGCAGAAAGGAAGTTTGCAGTAACAGTGAAATATAAGCCTCTTTATAGTCTCAATATCTTTTGTGGGCAATTTCCTTTTTTCTCTTTTCAAGACTATTGAGTTCATCAAGACAGCTTCATCTTTTTGAGATCTCCCACCGCACTTGGAATATGATTGAAGAAATGTGACTCCCATCTGCCAGCTTTTGCAGGTCGACTTTCTAGGTTGGATAAAACTAAAAACAATTTACTTTTTAAAAATTATGGCTTTCTAAACATTGTCTATGCAGACAATGTTTATTCATTTGTCTTTTGCCCCTATAACTGCTTTCAGTGCTTCATAGTTGATATATTTTTAAAGTATAAGATCTGGGCCAGGTTAGGGCCAAGATACTTGAATCGTATCTGTTAGTTCAACATCCTATCTTCCCACTCCACCCTTCCCCGGACAGATTTGGGTGGAAACCTTTGTTCTGCATTCTGCAAGGTATAGAGAGGAGAGGAGAGGGGGAGAGAAACATTTCCTCTTAAACCCGCAAAATTAATATTTACGTTGTTAAAACATTAGAGAAGCCACAGAAAATTATTAATCTAAAAAGGTTATAATTATCTTTAAAATGGTGCCATCCATTGAAATGTAAATCTTAATGTGCAGGGAGAAGGCTCCTGTTCTTGGTGCCTGGGGCCGCCGGCCCGGCTGCTGCAGCTGCAATTGATCATTCCAAATCAAAGAGAGAGGGCGATATCTCTGGTGGCGGGCGGGCGGGGAAGGGTGGTGAGGGGTTGTGGGGAGCTAGCAGAGAAAGATGCTCTGTTCTTTGGGTCTGTTATCAAAAAAAAAAAAAAAGAGCTGGAATGTGTTTCAAATCTCTCTTCTGTTGAATTTGCAGCCCTTCAAAGCTTAGCCATAATAAATAAAGTTTTCAAAACCCATAGTCTCTAAAAGATTCATTGAAAATTCCACTGAATTAAGCATCTCTCTCTCCCTCTCTCTCCTTTCCTTCCTCCCTCTGTCTCCTCCTATCTGTCTTGGTCTACATTTACCAAAGCCAGCACAAATGTGAATTAGATGATTAAATATGAGGCATATTTAAACTCTTAATGCTTTCATTGATAATGTAGTTAGTTTTTGGCCTGCACTTCTGGAAAATGAATGCGTTGATTACTTTGCTCAAGAAGACACCCCTGGGCTAAAGGAGAGAGTAAGGTCAAGGGAAAGAGAGAGAAGAGGACCTAGTGAAAAAGCAGAGGCCAGAAGTGTGAAACTCTGTGTCAGAGCCCCAAGGCCAAGGATTCAAGAGTTCACTAACAAATGTCAGGAGACAACTGGAATCTTCCCCAGCCCCTGAATATTACTGACTGTGTAGACATTTCTCAAGGTCCATTAAATTCTATTTGACGTACATTAAAAAAGATTTAATCACAGATGCCAGTCAGCTAACCAACCCATTAATCTAGCTGTTTTTCCTAAGAAAATTGTATTTAAAAAGGTCTTTTTTCCTCAATTTAATTTAGTCATCCTTTTAAATTTCATGTATTTATCATGTAAATGTGCCTTATTTGCAAAAGAAAAGCACGAGATTCAATGAAATAAATAGTTATTTCATTAAAATGGATACAAAAAACCCTGTGATTAGGGTAATTAATTTGCACACTAAAAGCTATCTTCCTGGTTCAGATCATTAATATTGATGGCCTTCGATTTTGTTCTCAGTAATGTTCCTTGAAATATACTCAGAACTGGCACCAGGGCTGAATGAGCAACCATCAGAACACAAGTAAAAATGAGGCATCAGTGAGCATTTGGGGCTGCCTCCCTTCACTCGTCTTCAGCCAATAGCACACAATGTAGAAACCTGTGTCCCAAAATAAACTCGGCTGATTCTGTCTGAATGAGTTGGTGTGGTTTATCTTATCTCAAATGTCAGTTATTGATGCCTGGCACTTATTGATGTGTGTCTTCTTTTGGAGGAGGGAAAAACATTTAAATTGCAAAATAACATTACAGGAGATTATGTCTAGGTACCACATGCTGTTATGCACAGCACTGCCAGATAACAAGGCAACGTCTGTCAATATACCTTTCTCATTAGATTTTCATCTGCATATTATGCAAATGGATTCGAGCAGGTTTTCACTTTGATAGCTCTCTGCCACAAGTTTGAGTCAAGGCACATATTTTGTTTCTGTTCTGTTCAGCAGATGTATTCCACCAAAGACCTTGTAGAAAAGGTGTCATATCAATGTGGTACACTATCAAATGCAGCTGTAGGCTGCACTCGCATGAAAATCAAATCCTGGAACAATTTTAGATTACCTCATTTTGCTGTGTCAGCATGCTCAACATTCCTGGTGATGGAAAATGAATTAACATTCTGTACTAGATATATGTATGTGCATGCAAACATTCATACAGCAACATAGGAACTGCTTGATATTTTAACTTGCATTTCAGGGCTTGCTGAGAGATGTTGTAAGTGCTTTTTAATTACAGATAAGAGTGTGATTTTTAAGACTGGTTTTCATTTTTCCAACTGCTCCTTTTTTTTTTTCTGATGCATTGCATTTGAAGTTCTCCTTGCAAGAGATTATAAAGTTATCCAAAGTTATCAGAATTACTCTCTTGCCTCTGCTACTTTGAAGCTTACTTTTAGACTATTAAGTCTTTTCCAAAAATAAGGATGCCAGAACAGAGGTCTTTAACAGTCTCCATTGTTTTTTTAGTGTCAGAAGTGCTTGTGTTAAAATTTGAACACTGTTTTATTGAGTGCAGATTGCATCAGGGTTTTATCTCACCTCTGATCTTGATAGTGTGAGTTCATTGCTGGTCTTTCACTCTCCCTCCTTTCATCCTCCCTCCCTCCCTCCCTCCTCCTTCCTTCCCTCCACCCCTCTCCCTCCCTCCCTCCCTCCACCCCTCTCCCTCCCTCCCTCCCTCCCTTTCTTCCTTCCTTCCTCTCTTTTTCTTGCCTTCTTTCCTCCTTTTTTTTTGTTTCATTCTGTCCTCCAGGCTGGAGTGCAGTGATTCCATCTTGGCTCACTGCAACCTCTGCCTCCCGGGATCAAGTGATTCTCCTGCCTCAGCTTCCAGAGTAGGTGGAATTACAGGTGCCCACCACCATGCCCGGCTAATTTTTGTATTTTTAGTAGAGAGGGGGTTTCTCCATGTTAGCCAGGCTCATCTCAAACTTCTGACCTCAGGTGATCCACCCACCTCAGCTTCTCAAAGTGCTGGGATTACGGGCATGAGCCATGGCACCTGGCCTCTCCCTGCCTTTTAAAATGCTTTCAGGTATTTAGTTCTATACTTCAAACTATAAAACTAAAGAAGCACTTTAGTACTAAAAAAGCAAAGAGGTAATTTATTCAAGGAAGATAGCTTCACGTATTTCTGGATTTCTACAGTGTTTTCTAAGGAAGACAAGACAAGACAAGACAAAAGTAGCCAGAATGCTTTTTAGACTCTGATGACAACTTTGTGGGTGGGGAGAGAAAGAAACCAGATGCTGTCGACATCTTCCCCAGTTCTACTCACTGGGCCTTCTTTGCCCATCTTGTTTTGTACAATGGTGCAATGCTTCAAGTGGGGCACGCTAGGTGCCCTGTCATAAGACAGGGTGCCACTGCAGAAGGCAAGGTGCTAATTAAAAAGAGGAATCCAGTGCCAATCTGCTCGTTTTTATTGATGATAAGCGTGCAGCAAATCACTTAGCTGTTTTTTTTTATTAAAAGCTTTTTTTCTATCCTATTTTTTCCTTTCTTTTCCTTCCTCCTTTTTTCTCCTTTTCTTTCTTCCCCACCCCGCCCCCCAAGACTACCCTGTTTAAAAAGATACTCATGGGTATCAAAGACTTTTTCTAAAGAATGATATTGAAACGACATTGCCCTGCGGTTTGGTAGAGCAAAAGCCTGGATCATTTGTGCTGTTTAATGTCATGCGTTTTTTCCCCGATTCTTTTTTTCAAAACAGCTATTTACTCATCACAATATGCTTTCTACAATATGCTTCCTTTAACTGATTAATAAGTAGGTGAGATGAGTAGGGAGTATTATTCCAGGGTGTTTTTTCTTAAGCATTAAGAATAACTGGCAACAAGAAAAACAGTTTTCTGTAACTTTGATCTCCTGAATGCTGACATTATAAGGGATTTGCAGCCCGTTAGGCCATGTTCACGTTTATTGAGATGCTAGACACTGAATAAAGCAGAAATGGCATTGTTTTAGAAATAGCAATCAATCAACTTCCCTCCCAGAAACAAGATCTAAGTTCAAACACCATAAACTTGGACTTCGAGATTCTAGTACCTTACAGGAGGCAAATATGACATAGAGGACAGTGTGTTTTCATTAACACGAACGTTCCACAATTGTTTTTCTGAAATGTATCAGCATTTAAAGGAAGTTTTTATAAATATTATCTCAGATTTATATAATCCTTTTCTTCTGAGGCATCTAAGAAGTTTATAAATGAGCAGTCCACCTACACCCTTCATAGTTTTCTCTGATGTTGGGTTCCCTGTTTTCCAAGTGTGAGAATTTGTACAAGAATACAAATGTTCCATGACTTTTTCAAGATGACCAGAGGAATTAGAACCCTTAAATTACTACTTATTCTGATAGATTTGGGAAACTTGGAAAGTCATTTAATTATTGTTCTCCCCCTCATCACTCCCTAAATAAAGAGTATAAATTCTTTAAGTGGTAATTCAATTTGCTAGCTGAAAGGTCCATTGGCACTTCTGATGCTAACTCCCAGATTCACAAAAAGTATCAAACTTTTACTCAAAAAGAATATTTTTATATAGAAAGAGGAAGCTGAACTGTTAGACACTGGGAATCCCCAGCCATTTACAAACGAGCTGCATTGCTCGAGGCTATGGTTCTAGTTCACTGCTGTGATCACTTCACTCCAGCTGCCAGAGTGTCCCGCTGACCCCATTCTTTCCAGTGGAGTTGTGATATTGTAAGTATCACTTCACTGTTTGGTAGACTGGCTGGATTGTATGAATTTGTCTTTGGTGATCTTGTCCTACATCTTGATCCTATTCATTAGTGTTCATGGGTTACTCAAGGAATTGGATAAGATCATAGTGGTGGCTCCAAAGGACTTTGGAGTTTTCACAGCTTCTATCTATTCAGTTTGAACAAGGGTTTGCTGCTGTGTTACTGACATCCAGATAGGTTGAACAATTGAGAACATTTCTGTTTTAGAACCGAGCCTGGCTTCCTCTCTTAGTCCTAGAGCAGTTGTCAGGGGATGAAACCTCCTTGCTAGCAAATATTTTATTTCTCCCTTACCCTCAGCTGAATTGTGCCTGAAATTCTCAAATACATTTTGAAACCATAACCTTTAGTATCTCGTAATGTCACCGCATTTGGAGATGAGACCTTTAAAGGAGTGCTTCAATTGAAGTGAGGCTGTTAGGGTGGGGTTTAATCCAATTTGAATAGTGTCTTTAAAAGAGGAGAAAATTTGGACATACGATGCCAGGGATGCACACGTGATACTGGTGGGCTAGGGAAGGTCCGAAATGCTGGTGGTGAAGCAGGATATTTCCCTAATCCCTTCATGGGTGGGAACTGGAGTGCAGGAGCACTGGAACTAACTGGCCACTTCAGCGCCAGCCGGGGCGAACTCCACTCACTCGAACCCGCTGCGCTTCACCCCTCATGGGAGGGGGAGCACTCAGGTGAGTCAGTGCAGGAGATGGGGTGAGTGCTTTTGAGCACCAGCAGGAGTAAAACTCCATGTGGGCCCTGTGGCAGTGCCTGGTGGCGGGGGTGCCCTTGACCCCTGAAGCCCCAGAAAGAGTGTTAAACAGTGTTCTTTTAGCCTTGCTGTCCTCGGATAGCTTAAGTGTTAACAGCTCAGTGGAGGGTCAGTGTGACAGCCTTTTGCATTCACACTTGAGTTCTTGGCCAGCATCCAGGAAGAATGAGGTCCAATAAATGAATTGAAGACAGTAAATGTGGGGTATTTTGTTACCGATGGAAGTGATTCTCAGTGGGAAAGGGAGCTGAAAAGGGGACAGGAAGGGAAGGTAATCTTCCCCTGAAGTTCAGCTCTCCCTGACTGGACTCCTCTCCAAAGCTATGCCATCAAGCTGTCCCTCTGAAGTCGTCACTTTTCTCCTACATGCAACTGTGGTCTCTGACGTCCAACTGCTTCTCCCTCTCCCTGCTGAATGAGCCTGGGGTTTTTATGGGTACAAGATGTGGAGTGGGGTGGGCCATGGGTGGTTTTGGAAAAGGCAACATTGGAGCAGGAAAACAGGAATGTAAGTTCTTAATTTGGGCTGTGGTTCCAGGCTTGAGGGTAGGACCCTCTCCAGGGACCCACCCTCTTCTGCCCGAAATTTCCCTGCTTCCTGTCCCTATCAGTGAGACCTTGCTCCTGGCTGGTGTCCAGGCACTTGACATTGTCACAATAAGAAATTCAAGGATGAGTTGGAAAATAGTGAAAGTACAGAGATTTATTGCAAAGGGAGAAGTACACATACACACTCAAGGAAGGATAGTGTGGGTGTACTGGAGAGAATCACATACTGGGTTTGAGGTTTCTATCTCTGTGGGTTTCTTTGACCAAGTGGTGAAATGCTCATGAAGATTTCTGGGAACAAATGGAGATGTTTTGGAACTGTGGTGACACCCACATTTATAGCAAATATGGGTATTCTGGAAACTGTCATGGCACTGGTGGTGGTTGTGTGTTTAATATGCTAGCAATGGTATAATGAGGTCCTAGGTGAAACCTATGTCAGATCCAGTACTGTGTTGGCTCCAGTCAGATTTAGCCAGCTTGGTCCACACCCCAGTTTTCAGGGTCTTCTTGGCCTCTAGGTTATGCATTTATTTCAATCGTTTCCTTTCGTTAGTCATGTGAAACTGCTGCCTGGAGTTTTCTGTCCTCCTGTGACCACCCTGTGTCATACCAGTCTTACGTCACAGAGGTCATACAAGGAGGTGCAAGAGGGTCAGGAGAGAGGCCTCAAAGGAAACCAGGCTGCCTGCAACTTGATCTTACAGTTCCAGCCTCCAGAACCATAGGAAAATCAATTTTAGTTGTGTAAAACACCCAGTGTGGGGTCTTGTTAGGGCAGCCCAAGCAAACTAACACTCTTCTCTTGGACAGTGTGGCTATCTTTCCTGTGATTTTAGAAAATCTGCATTACAACTATAACTTTTGTAGAATAGTGATGTGTACTTCATAAAGTTCACTAAGTTATACAAATGGCTGTTAATGTAAATTTCAAGTTGACAAATGAGAAAAAAATTTCTTTGATGATAATCTCCAAGTGTATCTTTATTTATTTTTATTTTTTTTTTAGATGGAGTCTCACTCTGTTGCTACGCTAGAGTGCAATGGCGTGATCTCAGCTCACTACAACCTCTGACTCCCTGGTTCAAGAGATTCTCTTGCCTCAGCTTCCTGAGTAATTGGGATTATAGGCATGTGCCACCATGCCCAGCTAATTTTTGTATTTTTAGTAGACATGGGGTCCCACCATGTTGGCCAGGATGATCTTGATCTCCTGGCCTCATGATTTGCCCTCCTTTGCCTCCCAAAGTGCTAGGATTACAGGCATGAGCCACCATGCCCGGCCTGTATCCTTATGTTACTGACTAAAAATCTGTTCTAATTTTTCTCCTTGGTATTCTTACATTCAAGAGAATTCATAAAGCTATTTCATTTTGAATTTTTAAAATGGGGCATGTGTATGAATTTTATTTGAGAGTCTTAATTGACTCGTTAAAAATATATATAAAAAATAAAGGATTTATTAGATTAAACTTAAAAGGCTACAATCAATAGAGATATGAGAATAATACAGATCTTGTCTTTATTTAAAATCTTGATATTTTGTTTACTCTGGATTTTTGGTATTAATTTTCATTTTAAAAAATTCCACTATAATATTATTTTTCTTGATTTCCGAGCTTTGGGGTCTCCATCAATTTTATGTCTGAGATGAATGTGTCATTTGCCTCATTGTAGCCCTAGCCTTGAATTTGTAGATAAAGTGATATTGCCAGTCATGGCTGGGCACTCCTTTTCTACTCCCTTTGGGGAAATCAATGAAGTTGATGCACTCATTCCCCTAGTAGTTAGCCACAGAATGGCTTAGGAGCTGACTCTGCTGGTTAAGACACATGTGGATACTAGCTAACCACTTAGAAAATTCCATGAGGTCTTTAAGTCATTTTAAGTCTTTAAGTCACTTTACAGTTCTTGTAAAGAAGGTGATTGTTGGCTGAGTTTTGGAGAGTTTCACAAGTGGGAAAAATTTCAAGATCAATGGTCATGAAAAGTTGGTATCAAAAGGGGAAGAGGGAAATCAGCAGAGATGGAGTAGAGGTAGGCCAGGAAAGAGATAAAAGCAAAAGCACACCAACAGAGAAACAATATTGTAAACTTGTGGACTGGGCAGATGCAGAAGTCCCTCTTGCTCTAAAACGACAGAGAAATTCTATTCAAATTATGATATTAGCAATTGTTGTCAAGGGTGTGGAGTAATATGAAGTTTCATATTGTGCTGGTGGGAGTGTAATTTGGGAAATACCCCTTTGAAAAAAATTGGCAATAAATATTAAGATTTGATTTACACATGCCCTGTGACTCAGAAATTTCACTTCTAGGTATGCAGCCCAGAGAAACTTTCATATCTGTGAACAGAAAGATATAAAGGAATGTTCATTGTGGCATCAATTGTAATAGTAAAAAAAATGAAATCAGCTAACTTCAGGGGATGGATAATAAATTACAGTATATTCATAAGATAAAATATTGGAAAGCAAGGAAAATATTAGATGTACCTGTATTGTTATGGATAAATCTCAAAAGCAAAGCTGAAAATATTTGCAAAGATGTAGAGAAGTTTGAACCCTTGTACGTTGCTGGTGGTAATGTAAAATGGTAAGCTGTGATGAAAAACAGAATGGTAGTTCCTCAAAAACATAAACATAGAATTACCATATAATCAAGCAATTCTGCTTCTGGGTATATTTCCAAAACAATTAAAAGCAGAGATTCAAACAAATATTTGTACGCCAATGTTCATAGCAACATTATTCACAATAGCTGAAAGGTAAAAGGAACTCAAGTGTCCATTGACAGATGAATGGATGAACATAATGTGGTATACACATACAATGGAATATTAGCCTTAACAAGAAAGGAAATTCTGACACATGCTATAATATGGATGAAACTTGAAAATATTATGCTAAATAATACAATCATAAAACGACAACTACTGTTTGATTCCATTATATAAAGTACCTAGAGTAATCAAATTCATAAAAACAGACAGTGGGATGATTTTTAAGGACTAGAGGTGTAGGGGAGAACAGGAAGCTGTTGTTTAATAGATACATAGTTTCAGAATTGAACTGTACACTTAAAAATTGTTAAATTGTATATCTTATGTATATTTTACCAGAATACAAATAAGGTTGGGCCACAAAAGCAGGTCACAAAAGGATTCATTAGATATAATTTGTGCAAATTGTGTGAATACATAAAATGATACTATATTTTATAGATATCTACAGGCATAGTAAATATATGAAAACATTGCTGTGAGGAATGGATACCACTTTCAGGATAGTGGTTAATTTGGGGAAGAGAGGGAGAGAAAAAAGATGATAATGGAAAGTGAGAACTTCTACTTTATTAGTAACATTTTATTTTTAAGAGAAATGGCTAAAGAACTGCAAAATGAATACACTTGTTCAATCAGAAATGTTAGTTGCATGACATGGATGTGGCTCTTTGATTTATGACGTTATTCTGCATGTTTGAAATATTTCATTATTAAAGCATAAAGAAAATCTTCAAAGGCAACAGTGGTGTTTCATGCTTGGCTATCCCATTCTTTCATGTGTCAGTAAGAAGACAAGACCTCCTCCATGTTGGATGGCCACCAGGCTACCAGATGGATTCTAGATGGATAATGAGCCTCAGCAAAGTTAAAAGCATGGGTTTTCATCCATCTTTGAGTCTGGGAAATCAAACTTGTTTCCCTTGCTTTATGGTCCTCTTACCATGACTGGCTACAAATAGTAACACAGAGATCATATGAGGAGGAAAATAGTTTTTCACCCTTACTGAGCAGATCCTTAGCTCCTAATTTTTGTTGATTAGTGTATCACTGAAAATTGTGCTTCCAATACAGGCCTAGCTAGTGTCAACATTTATTTTTGCATTTCTGATAAAATATTAAGCTTTATTCACTATTCAGGCATTAATTCATTCATGTAATATAAATGTCTGCTATGTAAAAAGTGTTTTCATAAAAATGCTGTGCCCTTTGCAAAGATTAATGAAAGCTAATATAGTAGAAGCATGTAGACTTGTGAGATTTCTGAATTGAGTATCCCAGCATTGATGAGATACATAACCTATTTAGTCTTTAATTTATTTATCTGTAAAATGGGGACAATAATAGAACCTAATTCACAGTGAAGCATATATAAATGTGTTTATAAAGCACCATGCAGTTGTAAGTACTTGATAAATGTTAACTATTATTATTTTAGTCCTACAGGTTTATTCTGCCTATAGAAAACTATGATTATAATAAAGATCTGCTTTAAGAAATATGTTGAATAGTCTCCTCATGGTTTTTGAATATATGTATAGCTTGTTGAATGGGGGAAACTTATATAGATATGTCCAAATGTACTACATTAATATATTCTAAATGTCTTGTGGGATTTTCATATGGATCTGTGTGGCCACAGTAAATTTTGGGTCTTGTCTAACTTTATTAGAGATAAGTAATCAGTTTGAGAAAGTTTTCATTTTTCCTAGTTTTACCAACCACACCATCTTGGTGTAGACTTGTCCTAATGGTGGGCTTTTCCAGGCAGCTAAATTATGTTTCAGTGTCCAGATATGCAAATAGTATTAAAGACTTTTTAACATCAAAGAAGACTGAATAACCTTCCTTAGGCTTTTCTATACTTGAAGATAAGCATAAACTATAGTAGCCGTACCATGCATATAGTCAGCTTGCTCTATGAGTTTCAGCTAGAACAACTCTAAACAAGAGCACTAGCAGCAATTATCACTGTTATTTGTAGTGGTTGTATAGTGTTAGATTAAAGCACAAATAAGAGAAGCAGGGACATCGGGCTGAAGAACTCAGCTTCACTATTTAACTGTATTGAGCCTCAATAAAGATAATAATGTAGGCTTCATAGGATTTCAACAACATCATGTATGTATAAGCCTAGCATTTAGCAACCATCCAGCATAACATATAATATTATTCAAACGCCATTGTTTTCATCCTTCTTGGAAATACTTACCACTTTCACTTTTTTCATCTTAAAGTTTTTTCTTCTATTTCCACTATGGAGAAGGAGCACGTTGAGATGCCAAACAGCAACGCCTTTACTGGATTAATAATGCCAGTAAAAACGCTGTCTAGTCCTAGAATTTAATCATACTTTGTGGCTCTGGCTGTAGTGATAACCTCTTGAAAAGTTAAGTCCAAGTCCAGTAAGTTATCACACTTGGGCTTGTGGGATTTTTTTACCCTCAGGAGAGGAAGTTGTATTAACAATTTATTCTGGTGCATACCAATGAATATGTGTGTGATATGAAATGAAATGTTCTTGGGGAGAACATAAAAAACAAAGAGGCAGAAATTCTGGATCATGTTTCGTACTATTTCCCACAATACTGTTTGACCTTGCAAAGTTTTCCCAGGAATCAAATGAAGATGACAGTACCCATTAGCTGTTACATATTTCTACCTTACAGAGAAAAGGGTTGCTATCAGGATTAATGAGATGATGTTTGTAAACAGCTTTGAGCTCTTTGGGAGACAGATGTTCTATAAATACAAATTATTAATAAAGTATTTATACTGATGATTGCAGGGAATGTCAACAGTTCTGGAGTAAAGAAGTCATCAATTATATGGCATATTCAGTGGAGGGAGAGTTTGGCTATGGAATAGAGAGAGTCAACAGACTATGTAATTCTTGGAAAATGTACTATAAAACTAGAATGGCACCAGTTGCAATGATACCAAGGAATCATGTTAGGTAGGATGTTTCTGATTACAAGGACAAGTAAATAGCTTAGGATATTGCAAATTATCAATTTATTGTAGTGAGTACCTGAAAGACTGGAAACATAAGATCATCAAGTCCTAAGCTGAAAAGTCAGATGACAAAGACGTGTACCCTCACTCACCCTTGCCTGAAGACATGTCCTTCTACTTTATCTATTTTTTTCTACTCATTACTGAGTTTCTCTCTCTCTTCTTTCAATACAGCAGTGGTATGTTTTTCTTCCTTCTGTCATTTCTGTCTCTTTTTACTAGCCTCCTTAGCTCATGGTTTCTTTTGATTAATGACTTCTGTAGCCTCATGGTTTCTACTTCCTGACTTTCTCTATGTGGCTCTTGTCTTTTGCTTCTCTCTCTTGTTGGCAGCTCTTTCTCATGTCCTGTGTTTTAACACTCTAAGAGAGAGGATTTGAGCAGTCCAGTTAGGCTGAGTAGTCACTAATGGGTATAAGAAGTATCTGGGAAAAATTCTCATGCTGGGCTACCTCACAAGGCTAGTTGTGCTCTTTTTAAATCGTGTTCCCTTTGCATTAGACACTAATCATTACTGCAATGAGTTGTGGAAAGAGTTGTAGGGGACATTAGCTAAGGAATGGAAGCCCACAGAAAGAAATAGTCGTTGAATCCCTATCTCAGAAGGGGCTTGAGGGCCTGGCAGTTCTCAGTGCTGCGTGGATTATCTACTCATAAATGAGAGTGAAAGAAGATGAATAAAGTTTAAAATTCTGATATTTACTTTTATCACCTTTTTAAGGTGTTTTATATGTTACTTCTGAATATTCAAAAAATAAGAGAAGATACATCAGCTTGGAAATACTGCTTTATTTGTTGCAGATGTTTACTATTTTAAAATATTTTGTTTATGGTGTCTTTCACCGAAAAAGTTTTTTAAGTCCTGTATTCAATTATGCTAATCTTTTTTAATGATCTCTAGACTTTGTGTCGTGATTATAAAGACATTTTCTCCACTAAAGTTTTAAAAATACTTTCCCACAATTTTCTCTAGCACTTTATATTTTACTTCTATAAATTTAATCACTCTTATTAAAGTGAGAGAAACATAATAGTATGAGGAAACTTTAATATGGACTTTTTAATAAAGATTCTTTGTCTTTAAGAAGAAAATAAAGAATAAAGAAGTAGAGGGCTTAAATGGTATAATTAGTGATTTTAAGCAATAGTTAAAACCTAATATCCAACAAATAAGAAATATAATTTGTTCTTTTAACCTGCATGAAGCATTTATAAAAATGTATCATTCAAAAGACTACAAGGAAACTCGCATTATACACTTCAAGAAGTTGACCTTCTTCCTCTAGTACAAGTCAGGTGCTTTCCTAAGTAACTTTGGAGTAAAAGGGCTGATCAGAATTGAAATCGAAGACTATCTAGAAAATCCATGAAACACTACTCATAAAAGTTCTGGGATCTAGCCAAATTGCTACTTAAAAAAATTCATAGTCTCGAGGACATTTATTATTAAACAACAATGAAAATAAATATCCTAGACATTGATTGACAAAATAAAAACAAAAAACAGCACCACCCAATTAAGCCCAAGAACAATGAGTGGTCTAAAGAGAGAATTGGTAAATAGTAAGAGTAAATAGTAAATAGGAATACTAAAAAATGATTAGCATAATTAATTAGAAAAGAGAAAAAAGATACATGTAAGGAGTAAATCTAAGAATTTTGAAAAGCTTTATAATAAAACCACACCTTTGACCAGGCTAATTAAGGTAGAGGGAGAGAAAAATATGTAATATAAGGGAAATTATAGACAGAGAAGAAATGTCATGATTATGCTTTCATGGACAATACACTTAAAATTCTTGAATTAAATGAATAATTTCCTGAGAAAATATAAATGACCAAAATTGATACAAGGGAAGTTGAAAACCTGAATAAATAAGTCATAGGGATATCGTAATCATAAGAGGAGGCAGTGGCACAGGAAACAGAAAGATCAGTGGAACAAAATGAAAAATCCAGAAACAGACTTAAATATGTATGAAATTGTATAAATAATAAAAGGGGGAGGGGGGTCTCAAATAAATTGGAGGAAAAGAATTTAATTCAATGAAGGGTGCTGGGTAATTTAATAGTCATTTAGAAATTAATCAATCAATCAATATCCCTACTCTATACCTTAGACAAAATAATTTCTTTTACATTTAAAATAAAATTTAAAGTTTTATATTTAAAATTTTTAAATGTAAAAAATTATAGAAAAATACGGGTGAATATTTCTATCATCTTGAGAGGGAGAGGCTATCTAATCATGAGCACAAGAGCAGAGACCGTTCAAGAAAATGCAACTGGAGTTAATCAGGTATACATTAAAAAGTTTTGTTTTCAAAACTACCAATTCGTTTATAAGAGAACTTGGGAGAATATCTGCAATATATGTGACAAAAAATGTGTTGCTATTCTTAATATGAAAGTTCCTAAAATTAATAAGCAAAAGATAAATGCCCTAAAGGAAAAATGGACTAAGAAAGTTTTTAGAGAAGAGATTTATCTGCCCTATGGGAAATCCATCAGTTTCACTGCTAATGAAGAAATGCAAAGTCAAAAAAATTAGCATATTGTATCTTTCAACTGGCAAAGATGAAAACAGAATGGAAAAAGTGAAATCCCATTCCTTGTTGCTAATTGTTATTATAAAGGTACAAACTTTTTGAGAAGCAATTTGGCAAAATTCACAAGTATTCTTGTTGAAGTACTTTTAAGAAAAGTGTTCTACAGACAGCAAAAATATATTATGTAGCATTCTATTTATTGCTTCCTGCAGATTGTCTATAGCAGTAAAAGAGAGGTGACAGACTAAATGTTCTAAAATAGTGTATTTATTAAATGAATTAGAATATATCCTTACAATAGAATTCTATAGAGCCATTAAAGTGATGCAAATCAGTGTTTATTTTTATGGAATGCATCCTCAATATATTTCCTAGTAGAAAACAAAAGGCTTTAAAGAATAAAATCTCACTTTTGTTAAAAATGTGTCTGTTGTAGAGAGTCATTACAATACATTGAGCTCCCTAGAGACAGCACCAGGGCAGGTGACAGCCAGATGGGCGCTGACGACTCTATGCCTTGCTGAGAAAAAAATAAGTAAACATGGGCAAAGGAGAGCCTAAGATGCTGTGTGAGGCAAAATGTCATCATACGGATTCTTTGTGCAAAAGTGTTGGGAGGAGCACAAGAAGAGCACCCAGATGCTTTTGTCAGCTTCTCAGAAGCACTCAGAGAGGTGGAAGACCATGTCAGCTAAAGAGAAAGGAAAATTTGAAGCCATAGCAAAGATAGACAAGGCTTGTTATGAAAGACAAATGAAACCTATGTCCCTAAAGAAAGAAGTTCAAGGAGCCCAACACACCCAAGAGTCCTCCTTTGGCCTTTTTTCCTTTTCTGCTCTGAGTATCACACAAAAATCAAAGGAGAACATCCATCGGTGATATAGTAAAGAAACAGAGAGATGTGGAATAACACTGCTGCAGATGTCAAGCAGACTTATGAAGTCTTTGAAGCAGAAGGAAAAATACAAAAAGGATATCACTACATAGCTCAAGGAAAGCCTGATGCAGCAAAAAAGGGAGTTGTCAAGGCTAGAAAAAGCAAGAAAAAGAAGGAAGAGGAAGGAAAATGAGGAGGATGAAGATAAAGATGATGATGATAAATAAGTTGGTTGTAGCACATTTTTTTTTTTTTGGTCTATAAAGCATTTAAACCTTTGTACACAACTCACTCCTTTTAAAGAAAAAAGTTGAAATATAAGGCTTTGTATGATTTGCTCTTAAACTGTAGTGTCTTTTTTTTTTTTTTTTTTGTATAAACACACTACCAAATGTGTCTTTAGATAGTCCTGTCCTGGTGGTGTTTTCCATAGCTGCTAACATTGCTTGATACATTATGGGGGTTGTAAATTGGCATGGATATTTAAAGCAGATTCTTTTTGGTGCACACACAAATTAGTTGTATATGAGAATGGTAGTTTTTTTCATCTGCAGTTGTCTCTGATGCAGCTTTTATGAAATAGTTGTTCTGTTAACTGAATACTACTCTGTAATTGAAAAAAAAAGTTTCAGCTGTTTGTTGACATTCCGAATACTTCTAAGTAAATACAGTTTTTATTAGCTAAAAATATTTATTTTAAAATCTGGAGTGATATAACCAAACTATTAACAAAGAGTCCTTTTGGGTTAAATTATATGTGTTATAAGTGATTATTTTCTAGTTTTTTTGGTGTATTTTCTAATATTTACACTAAATGTGCCTTATATTTGTAATAAAATAGCAATATACTAACCAAAAATTATTGATTCTTTGTTATTATCCTCAATGGCTTTACTAACAAATATTTTTTCAATATTTTAATAGGAAATTTTCAAGCCTATATAAAAGTTGAAAAATAATACATTGACAACCCGTAAACTCATATAATTTCAGCAATTATTAGTTTGCCACATTTGCCTTATCCCTTTCTCTCTTCTCTGCCTCTCTTTCTGCAGTGAGCTATTTGTACATCATGACATTTCCTCTATGAACGCTTCAGTATGTAGCTTCTAAGCAAAGGGACCTGCTTCAAAAGCACATTCCCTGCATAGCCAAATACAATGACCAAGTCCAAGAAAGTCATTAAAACTCCTCTTCTGTGTCTCTGCTCTGAAATAACTCTCAGCTGATCTTTTACTTTTCTGAGGTGACATGACCTGGAGGCAGGGAAGCTGATAATTTACTGTCCTTGATGCCCTTCAAAATAGATACACTTTTCCATACCTGATAGATATGATTCAAAAAATGGTGTGCACTGAATGATATGTTCTTTTGGAATTCCATTTTAATTAGAAATCCAAAATCTTCCGTAATTTGTCTAACCACTCTCTCATTGGTAATGCCTCCTAATAGTTTATCTTTCACCTTGCTAGTTTTCAACAGCCCTTTTGGATTTGGCTTTCAAAGGACATTCAGGCATTCCTTACAGAATATCTCCCGGCTTATTTCCCAGTTCAATACCTCATTGTTTTTAATCACCAAAATTCATGCAACTTATAAATTTCTTAACAACATAATTTCAGACCATGTTTGTATAGAAAAATTATACTTATGATCTAAACACTTAGTACAACATTTTAAAGTAAGTGATATCTTGGAATGGTCTCAAATTTTATTCCAGATTCAATTGTTAACACCTCACAATCCTGTATAGAAGCACTTAGAAAGCACAATGAATTATTACATACCAGTAACTCTGGGTTAACAACAATATTAATTATTTGGTGGTCAGAAAGCAATGTTTTAAGCATGTTATATCCTAACATGATAATTTGTTACTTATGTATGTAGACAATGTGCTGTATTTTAGTATGTTTAGGAAATTGGTAAGAAGCTTTGTATTAAAGTATAATGAATGACAATTTTTTCCCACTTAAAAGAAAATAGTCTCCTGATCAGTCTTCTTAGGCAGAATTTTTTTCCTGAGGAATGGATTACTTATGTTAAGCAAGAGATATATATATTTACTTAATTTTGGCTTTTTCACTGGCTGAATGTGTAGCCTTAAACACTCAGGACATGTTTATTTTCTTTGCTTCATTTGTAAAATAATGTCAATTTCAACCTCTTCTGGGGAGAGATCCCATCAGAGTTATAAATATATGCCTCAGTGAAAAGGTGCTGAAACCATTTCTGATTTTTTTCATTGGATTTGTCATATTGGTAGATTCCATTCATGCAAACATGAGTACCCTGAAGCAGGAACATTATATTGAGTAAATTGAATAAACAACCAAGCAAATAATAACAAAATACCACTTTTTCGTAAACTACCAAATACCAAGAATAGTCTTACAGAGGGTTCTTTTCATCAAGATCGAGAGATTAAGATATGAAAATCTTGAATGAGCTAAACAGAATTTCAGAGAACATACATATATAACAGTTATATTGATAGGTGGAGCATGGGGAATTTTTAGGATAGTGAAACTATTCTGTATGATACTCTAAAGGCGGACACATGCTGTTATACATTTGTCAAAACTCATAGAATTTAAACTGCCAGGAGTAAATCCTAATGTGAACTATGGACTTTGGGTGATAGTGACACATCAGTGTAGGTTCATTGATTGTAACATGTGTGCCTCTCTGACGTGGGATGTTGAGAGCAGGGGAGACTGTGTGTATGAGTGGAGAGGTATATGGGAACCCTCTGTACCTTTCACTCAATTTTGCTGTGAACTTAAAACTTTAATAAACAAAGTTTATTTTTTAAAGGTGTATTGAAGAGACTAACTCTATTGGCTATATAATACACAACACTTTTACTTTTCTTCATTGTGTTTTCAACTGCTTTGTCAAATCTCTGGGTCGGATTCCATAGCTTCACATTAGTAAGTCTGGACCAGTCTGAGACTTTCCTTAAATCTCTTCCCTTTTTCCCCTAGAGCAGGCATAGTCTGGAGCCCTGCCCGCATGAATAGGTGGGATGTGTTGGAAAAGGTGGGTGCTCCTGCTTGGAGATACTTTCTACTTTTCCAAGGCCCAGCTCCTCGTGTGGGTTGGGGCCAAAGGCAAGGAGACAAAGGAGACAGATGTCTTTGTACTCAAAGGCTGATACTGTTGCTGTCTCCTGTACCTGATATCTGCATGTTAGGCTTCCAAATACTGGCTGTTTCATGGGGGTACATGTATAATTTCTATGGAGGATCCTATAATGTCCACTGCGTGGTTCCCTGACCTTAGAAATCTAGCTTTATATAACCTCTTTCTTTGTCCTTCAGCCCTATCCAAGTTGATTGCTCAGCCTATTGTTGTTGGGGACCCCTTGCCCAATGGGCAGGACTTTATGTGAGGTGCTGGCAGGAAGACAAAATCCCAGGCATCTTCCACAGAGTCCAGTTAAGCCCCAGAAAACTCATGAATTCTTGCCAATTTTTGCAAAAGGAATATATACAGAACAATTCTGTGTTATTCTTTATCACTTCTTTCCAATACTCATCTTCTCTGATCACATAAACTCAGTGCTAGATGAGTAAGTCTGTTACCTCAGCAGATGTCCAATCAAGGGTAGAATGTCATTTTCTGCTTTCTGACATCACTCTATCAACAAGTAACTCTTCTAGAGTTTTCCACTCACTCTCCAAGTGTGGCATCTAAGAGTGGCAAAAGTATTATATCAATGAATAGAGGATTCCATAAAAAGGTCTACGACTCTTGACTGATTCCCCTTCTCTCTTCTCTTCAGTGTTCTTGTGTAGCTTGGGAAGACATGCAGGTGGGAAACTGGAGTGCCAGCTGGTGATAGGCAAGCCCAATGACTACACTTCAATAAACAGAGGAAATGTCTAACCTCATATGTAGATGTCTCTCTTCAGAATATTTTCTTTAGAATACCATTCTTTGAACAACACATTAGCCTAATTCATTATAAGGACAGCCAATTTTGGGGCAACAGCAAAAGTCCTTCTCAACATCTTGTTTGGTCATATTTTGCCTTAGTTTAGTTCCAACTCTGCAGCTGCCCTCTACCAGTGAAATTGTCCTTGTGTAGATAATGAATGTGCTTGTTTACCTTAGAGGGGCAGCATTACACTTAATCCCTTCCATTAACAAAAACTCACAAAGAGAGAAGTGGCCATATATCACTTTAGCCCTGCCAAGTAGTCCGTTCCTCAAACCCCTTTTCCAAGCAGGCTTTCACTTCCTTTAACTGAAAACCATCTGGGTAGCTTTATGGAAACTTACTTATCTAGAATCTCTAGGAACCTTTCCAGAATCTCCGAGGTCATTCATGGCATCTTCTAAGAGCTGTGAGACCCTTGGGTGATGATGCTGACATCTCTCATGATATATTTTTTAGGCACAGGGTAGTGTGCTCTCTACTCAAGCTTTGGCTCAGACTGCTCTGTCAAACCCACTGTCTTTGGTCAATTTTCAAGTGAGAAGCAGTCACTGGTCTTCAGGTCTTTAGATATTTCCTTCAATGCTAGGGACATGTGTCAGAGGCATCCATGAATTTTATTGCTTATTTTTCAGGGTATGGGTGACTATATGTTTTGCACTTCTTCAGGAATCCACTTGGGAATAAGATGGTGGTTCCCCTACTCATTGGCATCCTTTATCTCTTTGAGCTCCATCCCCCTCCTCACCTTTTACACACACACTTTGCTTTTGGAGGAAAGAGGGACATAAGATCTTAATATCAATCTGGAGACATCAGTGATTCTCCTTCCATCCCATTCCTCAGTTATGAGGAAGAGAAAGGATGAGGTAGGGGATTGGCATATGTATGGCAGAGATGCCATTCAGCCATAACTGAAGCACACCCTGAGAATGACTCCATGGTCTAATGGAGTATTGGTTCGCAATACCAAACTAAGGAATCCAGGAGTGTCCAGCCCAGAGACTTACTCTTTATCTGTGAAGGACATCCAAATCCCCAGCCCATCCCCTGGAACACAGACTATACAGGGGAACAAGACCCTTTATTTTTAATTAAATGGAGTTTGCTAGGTGGAGACTACTAGGTGGAGAGTGCTAAGTGAAAATACGATATAAACTACATGCTTTTTACATGTTGATAATCAGTAGATTATTGATATTTACTTGAAGTTTACTATTTATTACACATTATATCAAGTGATTTTTATATACTATGTTATTTAATTTAACAGCCTTTTGAATTTTTTCTCACTTTACAGAGAAAGGAACTGAAGCTTAGAATGGTTAGGAGATTTGCTCAAGGTCATACGGCTATTAAAGGAGTGGGATTCCAACTCAGGAGCTTCTAACCACTGCCCTGCATTTTCTCTCCCTCCCCTCGTGTGCTTGATGTTGCATTACCTACTGGAATAAATCTGTGTATTCGTACTCTGGGCAACCTGTATGCAAATGTTAATTTCCTGGACCAGTGCTCATCCCAGCTTCTGAAAACTCAGGAAGTTATCCCCTTTATTTTGTGTTTTCATTATATTTTTACCTAGGGAACAATCCAAAAAATATATAACCAGCAATCTCACTACCTAGAAACATTCACTGTTATTATTTCGGTTCCTTCATCCTCTTATCCTCGGCTATCTAGTTAACCTGTATTTTAATCTTGTTTTCAGTGATACCAAACTGGATATGCTATTTTTAGCCTACTCTTGTCCTTTCATTTAGCAATATATGAGCTATTACATATTAAAATGCCTTATTTTTGAAAAATGTGTTTGAAAGCCAAATGTTAGTTCTAGTGGTAGACTCATATCAGAATTGGGGGAGGATGGGTCATTTCCAGGGAAGATAAAGGTGTTACAAAATCCACATGCAGCTGCAGGTGTGGCTTTTCTTAGGCATCAGCCAACTGACAAGCAGAGAGAAGCCTCCTGGGCTCTTCATAGGGAAAGGCAGCAGAAGCCAGTTTGGACATCAGCACTGGGGAACCAGCCATTGCACAGTGACTGTCTCTTATAAGGACACATCATCGGATTGAGGGTCCACTCAAATAGTCCGGTTTAGTCTTATCTAGAGAGCCTTAATTTTCAAAGACCCTTTTTCCAAAAAATTCACATTCACAGGTTCCAGGTAGGTATATCTTTTGAGTGGGGGAACATTATTCAACCCACTACAGTCCTATATTGCAGATGCCTTGAACATGATCTGGCATGAGAGACATATAAGTAATTATAATAGAGTACAGTAAGTGCTAGAAAACAAGCATGGCAACATTTCTGTGGGAACACAGAGGAGGTGTGGACAACTGGGGTGAGGAGATGTGGATGCCCAGGAAGCTTCATAGAGAATGAGAGTTCAGGCGAAAATTATATGATTTATTTTGGGCCTTGAGAAAGCACATTAAAACAAACAAGTGAACAAACAAACAACATGGTTAGTTTTAAATATGGTATTTTAAATGTGGTTGGTGACCCAGTTGAATTGGTGTTGGACATTAGAAAGTGGTGGGAACTGTGGTGAAGCAAAGAACAAATGCTGTAACTGGGGATGTGACTGAACCTAAAGGGGCCTAAAAGACCACACTCTCACACCCTTCCTTGAAATTTGACCAGAGTTTCCCTGTGTGAACTTGGGTAAACTGGTCTTCCTTTTGTATAATGAACTCCTGAGTGTCTGTCTTTAATTACATTAAAATTTCCCTCCATTTCTAGTTCTAGCCTAGTTCAACCTCTCTTAATTTCTTCTCTGGAATATTCTAGTAGTCTATTCCCTCTTCTCTGCATCTATCCTCCAGTATCCATTCTATCCTCCCTACCTCTTCTGTCTTTTCTCCAGATCAGTCGTTACGTCATCAGCCACAGATTGCATTTACTTATTTTCATGTCAATTTTCCTGACTAGTTTAACAGCTCCACAGGGCAGAAACTGTCTTTCGTATCTCTTCTTTCTCTCTGCCCAATGTCTATTACATAATGGCACTCAGTAAATAAATGAACTGGGAAGAAAATGCTTTTTCAGTGTATTAAAGTCCAGTTTTACGGAGGGAAGCCCATAAAACTTCAGTCCAAGATTTATCTTCTCATGTCAATGGTGAAGTGTTTTAGCTAATGATTATCCACATTGGTATTAGGCCAACATGTCCAGGACTCTAGGAAAAACCAATTTCTTTGTCAATACTTCCCTAATCTCTATAGCTTCTGCTGCATAGATATTGCTCCTTATTTCCTTGGCCGTCAATCTAGCAAGATTTGAATTGGACAATGCCAAATCACTTTCACAGAAGACCACCTAAACTGCAATTTATGACAGTCCAGTTAACAAGGCAGTTTTCAGTGGATAGATGATCCAAATTCACACGTTTGATGAGCACAGCTGCCTTTGTAATCCTTCTCCGTTTCCATACTAGGGATCACACACTCAAGTACAGGTATTATAAATGAGTGAAGAGGGTTGTTGTTAGACGTGAAAGAATGGGGGTGACTATGGTAAATTGGGAACAAGGATGCTAACAGGAGCAGCTGTCCCTTCACTCCAGCCAGTTGTTGTCACTCAAAGATGTGGCTCTAGCGTTGGCATGTTGCCAGATGTTGAAGTGTTTCAAGGGAAGGTAAAAATCCAAATTTTTCTATGCCAGTTCCAAATTTTAAAAACACCATGTGGAAAGAAAATTAAGTAAATGGCTATTTTGCAACTTCCACATAAAAATCAATGTGCAAAACCTACCGATAACTTGCTTCAATCTTATTTAATGCTCTTGGAACTTTGAAAAAGCATGGAAGATTTTTCAAATCCGACTTGGAAGTTCTCCTGAAATAATTATTCCTCTTTCAAAATTGAAGTTTTATGGAATGGTGAGTCAGAAAATGAAACTTAGTGGGCGATCAGAATTACATCAATTGAGCCTCAATATCATAGCCAGGAAATTTGGAGCATAGGTTCTAAAAGTAATTTTTCATTAATTTTTAGCTAAAGCAGTCTGGCTTTCAATTGGAGACAGTGACTGATATTTGCTCTGTTAAGATTTTCTTGGTGTTAGGAGAATTTTAAAATGATCTATATGTCCCTTCAATTGTCATGAGCTCCCTGAAGGGAGGATGCCAGGGCTTCTCAATGAAATCTTGATGCACACTTGAGTGGGGTTTTATTTTTTCAATTAGCTCCCCATTTCCCATGCTCTTTCTATTAGATCTGACTCAGTACTATAAGCACGCATGTCTGTGCATCTATACAACTTAATGCTTTCAACTTCGGGGGTTTTACTGTCATCTGAAACTCATCCATGAATCTAAGTCAGAAACCCCTGGGCTGGAGTGAAAACACAATTGAGCAGATGGGAGGTGGCCACCGTTCCAGTGTGTCAGGACCCATGCTAAGCATTTTACATGCATTTTCTTATTTTATCTTCAGAATAATATTCCCATGGAGTAGGCATTATTATTACTACATTGTAGATGAATAAACTGAGGTGTATATATAATGGGACATACAGGTTATGTGTCAGCATGGTGACTGGTGTATTACAGTGTTCAAATCAAGAGTAGAGGTTTTGGCTTCAGACACAACTGGATTTGAGACCTGCCTCTCAAAAGTTACTCGACTCTGAGTCTCACTTCTTTCACCATGGGGCCTAGTAAGTGTCTGGTACATAGTGATGTAAGTATAATGGGTATGAATTTGCAAATATGCTTAGGTGCAGAAAATATCCAGTTACTTTTCCCCCTAAAATCAAGCTAAATTTGATTCTAGCTTACATTTTGATGACATAGCAGAGAACTAGCAGAGAACTCACTGCTTGAAATCATTGGGATTTCCTTCTCCTTTGCCCCATTTGCAGAGATATCAAGCACATTTTATTTGAGAAAATGTGATGAGTTAATGTCACTTTTTTTGAAAGGTAATGGTGACAAGGCACACTCACATTTGAGTGTACCATCACCAAAAAAAACTGAATGACTTACTAACTCACTACTAGCTCTTATAAACTACACCTGCAGCTTTTAGAAAAGTGATTTGAGTTTACAGTTATGAATTTGAGTGAGCAAGGCCCAAGCTTCCACACTGTGATTTTCTTAACATTAGTTGCAGCTTCTGAATGAGCAATGGTTAGAATCTGGCATTTCCATCACTACCTACTCCTCAGCAACGCAGGGGCTTTATATTCTTCCATTTTCTGAGAAAATGCCGTGGTTTGCCATTATGAAGTAGTCCTTCATGGATAGTTAGATTTTTCTCTGTTTCTATCAGTGCTGAGCTCCTTCTTAAAGCTTATGGGCTCATCTTGCTTTCATATTGCTGTTAAGTTGCTGTGTTTCTGAAACGTTTAAAGATACGTGCATTTTTTTTTTTGTCTTTTCAATTTGAAGTGTTGGTCTTATTGATTCATCTTCACAATTAGTACAACATCAAGTATTCATTTGAAGCTAATCACTTCGTAACCCTCACCAAATATCTCAGGGAGTTTAGAAAACTGATTGTGACTGTTATGTGTCACTGTTGTTCTGTTGTTGTCTATAGAGTGTAGTAACTCCCCCATATTAGTCCATTTTCACACTGCTTTAAAGAAATACTCTCTATTGGGTAATTTATAAAGAAAGAGGCTTAATTGGCTCACAGTTCCACATGACTGGCGAGGCCTCAGGAAACTTACAATCATGGTGGAAGGGGAAGCAGGCACCTTCTTCACAAGGTGGCAGAAGAGAATGTGAGCGTATGAAGGAGGAATCGTTAAACACTTATAAAAGCATCTGATCTCATGAGAACTCACTACCATAAGAACAGCATGGGAGAAACCACCTCCATGATCCATTCACCTCCCACTAGGTCTCTCTTTCAACACTTGGGGATTATAATTTAAGATGAGATTTAGGTGGGGGACACAAAGCCAACCATATTATTCCCTCCCAAATCTTGTGTCTTCACATTTCAAAACCAATCATGCCTTCCCAACAGTCCCCCAAAGTCTTAACTCATTCCAGCATTAACCCAAAAGTCCAAATCTAACGTTTCATCTGAGATAAAGCAAGTCCCTTCCAAGTAGGAGCCTGTAAAAGCAAAAGTAAGTTAGTTACTTTCTAGATAAAATGAGAGTACAGGGATTGGGTAAATGTTTTCATTCCAAAATGGAGAAACTGGCCAAAACAAAGGGGCTACAGGCACCATGCACGTCCGAAATCCAACAGGCCAGTTATTAAATCTTAAAGCTCTAAAATGATATCCTTTGACTCCATGTCTCACATCCAGGTCATGCTGACACAAGAGCTGGGCTTCCATGATCTTGGGCAGCTCTGCCCCAGTAGCTTTGCAGGGTACAGCTCCCCTGCTGACTGCTTTCACAGGGTGGCATTGAGTGTCTGCGGCTTTTCCAGGTGCACATTGGAAGCTGTCAGTGGATCTAATCTACCATTCTGGAGTCTGGAGGATGGTGGCTCTCTTCTCAGCTCCACCATTTAGTGCCCCAGTGGGGACTCTGTGTAGGGGCTCCAACCCCACATTTCCCTTCCACACTGCTCTAGCAGATGTTCTCCATGAGGGTTCTGCCCTTGTAATAGACTTCTGCCTGGGCATCTAAACATTTCAATACATCCTCTGACATCTAGGGAGGGGTTTCAAAACCTCAGTTATTGACTTCTGTGCACTCACAGGCCCAACACCATGTGGAAGCCACCAAGGCTTGGGGCTTGCACCTTCTAAAGCAATGGCCTGAGTTGTACCTTGGCCCCTTTTAGCCACGATTGGAGCCAAAGCAGCCAGGACACATGACACCAAGTCCTGAGGTTGCACAGAGCAGGAGGGCCCTGGGTCGGGCTTACAAACCATTTTTTCCTCCTAGGCCTCTGGGCCTGTGATAGAAGGGGCTGTCGCCAAGATTTATGACATGACCTGGAGATATTTTCCCCATTTTCTTTGTGATTAGCATTCAGTTTCTCACTACTTATGCAAATTTCTGAAGCTGGTTTGAATTTCTCCCCAGAAAATTGGTTTTCTTTTCTATCATACCATCAGGACACAAATTTTTCAAACTTTTATGCTCTGCTTCCCTTTAAAGCATAAGTTCCAATTTCAGATCATCTCTCTCAAGTTCAAAGTTCCACAGATCTCTAGGGTGGGTGCAAAATGCCATCACTCTTTTTGCTGAAGCATAGCAAGGGCGACCTTGCTTCAGTTCCCAACTAGTTCTTCATCTCCATCTAAGACTACCTCAGCCTGGACTTCATTGTTCATATCACTATCAGCATTTTAGTCAAAACCATTCAACAAGTCTCTAGGAAGTTTTGAACTTTACCACATCTTCCTGTCCTCCTCTGAGCCCTCCAAGCTGTTCCAACCTCTGTCTGTGACCCAGTTCCAAAGTCACTTCTACATTTTCAAGTATCTTTATAGCAGTACCCCACTGTCCATAGTACCAATTTACTGTATTAGTTCATTTCACACTGTTATAAAGAAGTATCTATGACTGGCCAATTTATAAACAAAAGAGGTTTGACTCATGGATCTATATGGCTGGGGAGGCATCTGGAAAGTTACAATCATGGCAGAAAATGAAGGAGAAGCAAGCACCTTCTTACATGGCAACAGTAGAGAGAGAGTGAAAATGGGGAGCTGCCAAACACATTTAAACCATCAGATATTATGAGAACTCCCTCACTACCATCAGAATATCATGCACCCATGATTGTATCACCACCCACCAGGTCTCTCCCTCAATACCTGGGTATTACAATTCAAGATGAGATTTGGATGGGGACAAAAAGCCTAACCATATCACCCCCACACCCTAGAACCACATGCCAAGAGTTAACCTCTCATACTTGTTCATTTATCAACACACTGGATTTCACATTCACGGTGAATGGTTTCTTTAGATAAGGCACAGACTAGAAACACTGCTGTTTTAAACTTGCTTTTGTCACCATTTAGTTAAGACATGGTGTGAAATTAGCAAGGTATCAGGTGAAATGGCATATGTTGGGTTAGTCTCCTTATAAAAATAGGTTAGTAATCAATGTCCCGTAGCTATGCCCTATTTTTGTTTTGTTTAGTTTTGATAGTAAGACTTTGTTCAATAAAATAATTGTGATTACTCTTTACTGTAGAGCTTTAGGGGAGATAGTGCCATAATAATGATACGTATGTAAGCATGTGTGTGGATGTGTGTTCCTCACATTGGTGAATAATAAAATGAAAAGAGCTGACCCACCAACTCTCATTTCCTTTATTTAAAAGTCTTTACTTGGAAAACAACATGATGAAAAGGATAAATGCTTGAGGGGAGGGACACACCATTCCTTATGGTTTCCTTATTTCATGTTGCATGCCTGTATCGAAACGTCTCATGTACTCTATACATATGTGTACCTATTACGTACCCATAATTTTTTAAAAAAATTAAACAAATTGAAATAAAAATAATGATAAGAAACATCTTGTGGAAAGGGGGATTCTATTTACCTTAAGTTACTTTGATTTGGAAGTTGAAACAAGGACAAAAATAAGATCATATATTTAGTTTCCTGTGTGAATTAATATAAATAAATCAGGAACTTGTTTTAAACATATGAATACAATCTTGTTAAACAGTGAAACTCTTAAAAATAAGCTGCCTTTAATTTCTAGATATAAAATAGGTAAAAGCAGATATCAAGGATGAGTAATTTCTAAACTTTCAGCAATTTATTCTTAATGAAGAATATTTAAATTTGGACTTTATATTTAATTTAATGGTGTGACCAAAAAATGAGGAGAAAGGATGATTTGACACTGCCCTGTCATGATCTTAGACAGAGAGCACAAACTGAGCAGAAAAAAGTAATTCAAACTTTGTACCAGCATAAAAAGTATGTAAAAAATCATTAAAAACTTAAGATATATACAAAGACATTTGGTTGTAAATTATTATTTTTACATGTACTCCTAAAAGCAACCTTTTTGTTTTAAAAAGGTTCACTGTTCAAAAATTTGATTGGTGTCATAGCCACACCACATATTTGCTCACACCAACCCCAACTAACACATAGATACACACATGAGGGCACATGCCTGCACACTCATGTGCATGCAGACACACATGAGCACACGTGCCCACACACACACATACACACACACACACACACACACCTCTTACAGCATATTAGATAAGTAGGTCATTGCATTTATCTTCCAATTTTAAAACTTTCCATGGTGGCAGACTGATGCTTTTAGAAAAAACAGAATCAGTTTTTGTATAAGTTGCATGTTTCCAAATCACCTCCTCTCCTCAAATAGAAGTACTTGTGGGTATTGGAAAATTGTCAGCAAAATTTCCCTGAAGCTAAACAATTTAAGTTAAAACTCCTTGCCCTTCAATTTGTTCAGATTTCTTGTCTCCTATAGTTAAACTGAAGAGGGAAAAGTGTTCAGTGAAATGTCTACTCAGTGATTCTATCAGTTTAGGAGCAGGATCAAACAAGCAAATGAATCATGCAACAAGCCTCATACACTGGAAAATGGGTCATCTTTCTGTAAGCAGTGAGAGATCTGGAGCCAAACCAGGTTAAAAATGTCATTTAAGTAGATTCTTTTAACTTGTTTCTGAAAAAAAAAGTCACTGACAACTATTTGTCTTCTCAAAGACACAACTTTCAAATACCTTATCCTGCAAGCCAAAGAATATATTTAATTCCAGAGAAAAGCCTTTCAGCACCCTGAGAAATCCTTTTTGTTCAAAACTAATCAATTTTTACTTTGTGCACAAAAGTAAAATACTTTGTCAAACTCTCTGCAGAAATCCTTTTAGCTATCTTAAAAAATACATTTGGTACAGCCCTGACTGACTTCTGTTATATGGGCAAAAATTTACTTTGTCAAATTATATTCTTCAGAAAGCCTTTCAGCTGACTTAAAAATCCATTTTGTGCAAAACAATGACCATGCATCAGCTCAGAGTGATTGCATAGTAGTTACTTAGCCTGGCAAATGGCAGCAAAATGTCAGCTAAAATGAAAGACACACAGCCCAGGGTTTATCAGGGAAAGTACAGATGATTCGTGTAACATCATAAATAAATAACACCAACTTTATGTTGAGATAGGTTTAACAGCAGTCGTTCCTTTACCAACCGTGGTTTGTTTCAAAGCAATAGTAATAGGGACTTTACCTGGTGACAATGACATGTGCTGAGATAAGGTATGATGTCTTTAACACTCATAATTTCAAGGTCACTAAGTGTTATATTTGTGGGTTAACAAGGAAAAAAATCCTCTGCCTGATGGTCGATGAGAGGGTGGAACTAAAGTGTCATAAAAGTAATGATAGTCATAAAGGGAATGAAATTTCTCTACCCAATGCCCAGAATAGCCAATGTCTTTCTTCAACACTCTTGTCCTCTTGTTGTCTAATTTTGGTAGGAGTTACACAGAAGAAGAAAGGTATTGGAAATGCAGAAAGTCAGGGCAATAATGGAGATGAAGACTCTGGTCTCGGCCCATGAAATATTAGTTTCTAACAAAAATATGGCACCCATCAGCCAGCTTTCAAGACTGGTTGCACAGGGTACCATGCTTAGAGGGCCCCATGCTTGGTTTAATGCTCTACTGTCACCACCTTGAAATTTATAACATTTTGAACAAGAGGCCCTGCACTTTTTATTTTGTGTAAAAGACATGCAAATCACATTGCTGGCCATAATCAAGGACAATCAGGACTGCCTTGTGACTTTCATGGGTCCTAGCCAATTTTGCCTTCATGGACCTCTTCCTTCCAAAAATAATATTAAAATTATATTTTACAACTGCGTTCATACAAAGATGAATAGATTAACATGTTCTTTGACCTAAAAGTAATTTTTTTCCTGATTTTAAATAAAACTAAAACATTTTTATGAACCTCAACACTATTGTGGGCCTTCATACTGTGCCTACTCTGCCTAATGGAGATGTTGACCTTGGGGCCCAGTGGGTGGAGATGGGACATCAGCAGCCCATTGCCAGCATGGCCATCGGGGCAATGTGTGCTGGTTGGAAATGAATGCTCCTGGATGTCAGTTGTCTCAGTGAAAGATGGGTCCACATTCTCTGATCACACTGGCTGGATGATGCAGAACACATGTGGCCCTCACTGCAACTAACTATGACATAAAGAGTGAGGTCATCCCAGAGCATCTGCCAGAGTCCACAGTCTTTTCTGTCAGGACCTGCAAGTGTTAAAAAGTTTTGAATCAGAATCATATTTCCTCAGAGCAGATTCAGTTTGTAGCAACCATATCATACATGTTCACCTTACTCTGCTATCATTTTAGTGATAGATGGGCAACATAGCCCTAAACAGAATGATTGAGTGCTCAGAATTAATCTGCAGACATTCTTCTACCGCTATATGCTATGCACTCATTTATTTTGATATGTCTTTTAACACCATCAAAGGCAGCTTGTGACTCCTTTCCACTCGTCTAGAAACCTGGGAAACCCTGCTGTAGAGTTCGGTGGGGTCTGCTCCTTGGGGTCAAACTTCATGTTTTGTGTGTTTCATTTTCCTTCTTCCTTGCCCTTCATCAAAGCTTTCTGTCCAGGTGGCTCCAGTATCTACCCACATACAGCATGAAGCTATAAATTATTAGTTTTGATGGAACCTAAAAATTTTCCTATCTTGGTTTTCTCAGCCCCTACTACACATCAACATTACTAGAGAATAGAAAAAATCAGATAGGCTTCACCCTAAACTTACTGAATCCAGATCTCTCAAGATGGTATCTAAACATTTGGGTTTTTACAGAATTACCCAGGTAATGCTAATATTTGGATTGATAACATATTTATTCCTCTCACTGATCAACTTATACAGGAATCAGTTTAAAGCATTCCTGATCTCTCTTTGCTCTGCATTTGGAAGAAAGACATAAGCAATAAATAGATGTCAAATATGATCACCCTTATGGGAGATATCCATATACTAAAATATCTTCTATCTCTTCATTTGATACTATATAGCACATGGGACTATGGAATAATTTTTACTGAATTTGAAAGGTATATTTGGGATGGCCAATTAAGGCATAGGCTATGTGGCATGAGCACAATTTATGTCAGAAGCCTCTGGGAGCACCTCAAAGAGGTAGGCACGTTTTCAGAGTGACAGAACTGAGGAACACAAGAAGAGAGCTGGGTGTCTGCTTCAGTGGGGACATGGGGTGTATATAAAGATGCTGTGGACAGAGAAGACTGAAAATGAATTCAAATATGAACCTTAAATCAAAAGCTAGGAGGGAGGAACTGAATTCCAGTTGTTGATTTGTGATTGTGCCACTTCTCACAAGAGCAATCTTATGTAGTTTTGCTTCGGATATAATGTTAGATGCTCAATAAATGTTTATGGTAGACGATTAACAAATGCTTATTGCTTGGATAAATCATGGTAGATGGGCTTCTTGAGATAAGTCACCTGCAATCACATCTTTGTTAAATAATCACCATTTTTGTTCGCTTCCAAAGTTAAGAGAGATATTACAATACCATTTTAAAATTTCATATTCATCATTTTCCAAAAGTAAATTAAAAACTTAAGCTTTCTTGTTTTTGCAGTTTCTTGTGGACACTCTATGTTAGAATTTGAATTTAAGATGCTTCAAAGAGCTTCTTACATTACCTAGAATTTGTTGTGCAGCTTGGGTTCATTATTGCCATGTTCTTTAGAATGCTCTTAGATTCAAACATCAAAAGAGTTTTAATGGTATAGAACATTTTAAACACCACTTAAAATGCCAAGATTATTTGCTGAAGGCTGGCTGCCCTGAGAACAGGCTTTGTCTTGAATTGAGACTGCAGACTTTCTCATGAAAAGTCTATACATTGGAGCTTGCATTCAGGGGGCTTTGGACTTCAGTCTCTTTTGCATGGCTTGAAGAGATGAGAGAGTAGGAATTTAGAACCTAATTTATCAAGTTAATATTCCAAGAGGAGCTCACTTTACAAATCTCTATCTCCTAGGTCAAGGTCTCAAATTCTTAACCCTGTTGTCGAGGATACCCTTGTAAGTGCAAACATCATTTCTGGTGCGGTTATTCTTAATAATTACAATCTCTCAGGAAACTCCAGTGACCTCAATGTGGCCCTGAACTTTTATTTCCCCACTCTTCTGCTGTTCTCTATTGTATCTCAGTAGGGAGGGCCCATTGTAATTTTCAGTTCTCACTTCAACAATGGCTCTGATTTTGCAGATCCCTCAAAATAACAAAACTGGCTGTAGTCACCAAAACACCCTCGATTTTCACAATTATCTGCTTATGTATACAAGGTAGAAAAGAACTGATTCTGCACTGCTTATTTATGTCAAATTCACTTTTAAGTTTAAAAAATTTTTGGCCTGACTCCAGATTTCTGTTTGCAGTAAGTTGTATAAAGTCAGGTAGTTGAGATGAGAGAGCATCATGTATTTATAACACAAGACTGTACAGTATATGTAAATTATATGTTCACTTTTCTTCCAAAAGACATACTAGTGAATTTTTCTAATCAGTCTGTATGCTTCATGTTTCCCCTTTGGCAGATAACAGAGAAAGAACATATTTTGGAAGCAAGAAAGAATTTATAAACCTACGCCTTTCTGATGGTGGTTTGGAATATGGTATTAGGTATTTCAATTTTACTGGGCTTTGCCAGAAATAAATCAGACCTTTAGTCATGCTCTGTGTCTCTACAATAGTTTTATACATTTAAGTGTGAGTGAATTTGATTTATTTTTCCTCTGTCCACTCGAATTATTCCATCCTATTAGTATTTATGTCAGCTAGGTTGGAGCGTGTTTTATACCTGGGCCTCATACTCTTTTCATATTCCAATTTTATTGTGGGTCTGTTAAAAGGTCACTTTAACCTCTCTGCAAAATGAAGAACATGAAGACATAGAGCTTTTCTGTCACTTTACCGATACGTGTCGGGAAACATTCAGCTGGGCTTTTGCTGTAATAAGTTTATGAAAGAAAAGCTGTCGAGATACAAAGGATGACATGATGAATAATCAAAATAATTCTGAGCTTCAAATCTAATCCTATAGGAAGTGTTATGATGGGAAGTCCTGGGCAAAAATCACATGATAATTTCAGCACTGAAAACAATTTATGCTGGATTTGCCTCCTTCTCCATGATACCATGCTGAGTAATGTCCTCTAGCTCTGGAGTCCCTTGGGTTACAGCCGAACATTGATTATTTGTCAGATAATGCTATCAGACTTACAAAGACATTCACAGTGCCTCCTGCAAGGAAATAAATGACTCCAGTATTCTTTTGGGAGGAAAAAAGAAAGAACATACAACAGGATTCACTGTAATAAGTGCTCTAAGAGTTTATAATAGGTTGAATATAGACTATGTTTAATACACCTTCAATACTATTGTCAAGATTATTAAAATGCATTTTCTCTGCATAACGAGATATGGTTTTTACACTTCAGAGTAAGAATGGTAGAGACTTGAAATTTGTTGAGTGGGTCCCCTTGTGCCAGGTGCTTTGGTTACGTTAGAGTTCATTTAATTCTCTCAGCAATCGATGCAAGATAAATACTGTTGCACAGCACAGGAGAAAGATATAAGATCCAGAGAGGTTCAAGGTCAATTATAAATAAGAGATTTGTTGTCTGCAAAAATCTATGGTTGGTTATCAAAGATTATAGTTATATGCTCATAGAAAATTGTTGCTTATTTGTGCTCTTTTCAGAGTATTTGGTGCCAATTGGGATGAAGACCCAAGTGAATTGTGTGTGTGTGTGTGTGTGTGTGTGTGAGTGGGAAGATATGTTGGCACATAGGATTTGAGGAACTTGGTTCTCTGGTATCACACAAAAAATTCCCATATATTCCAGGCATTTGGTTCTTGTTTTCTCAGGTACCTATATACCCGGGATGTTTTCCTCTTACTATTGATGACAAAGCACTTGGAGGTGTTCATCTGCTTTTTCTGGCTCCCCATTAATTTTGAAGGATTTACTATCACATGACAAGTCCGATTTGTGAGGATTTCTATGTAACTGGTCACAGCTGGGGAAGGTTATTCTCTATATTTACACAGGATTAAGAAAGCTTGTGATGCTCTGTGAAAAGTAAAATCAAAAAATAAAAATAAAGGCCTTGTCAAGATAAATAATAAAAACCAGAAAGCAGGGGTATCTGTTTATGGTATAGTCTTATTGTTTCAAAAGGTAGAGAACTTTTATCATTATGAGGCAAGGTAAAAGTGAGAATTCCGGCTTCACCCCTGATACTGATGTAAGAGCAGAATAAGGACACTCATTTCCCTCCAAGCGTTAACAGGCTGCCTTTTCAGCTGTGCACTTCATGTTCACTTGCTTTAACAAGATTTACACAGTCCTAACTCACTTATTAAATGCTTCAAAAGTGTTTTAAGGCAAAGATCTTCAAAAGCAAAATGCATGTCTCAGCCGTCAGTCTGAAGCCTACTGCACACAGTTCACTGATTTAAATATGTGCGCTGGAGTTAAAAAGAAGCCATTCGATCTCTCTAATTTTTCTTGTACTTATTTGGGCTCTATTGCTTGAATTCATTTTATTGAATCCTCCTTCCTCAAATTCTGTTAAAGCAATATGTTTTTAAAATTTGGGAATTAATGATGTACTTTTCAGGGAAGGGTGAGGGGACAAAAAGAGCATGATACGGGTGTGGTTGTGGAAGAGAGGAGAGACATGACGGAAGGATGAGCAGCCTTGAAAGCGAAGGGTTAAATCTTGGCAGAAACCCTGTAAAATGTGTTTATAGCATCAGAAATTAATTCCTGTGAACTGCAATCTGCAAATAAAAACTCTGAAGTATAAGGGTAATGAAGCAAGCAAAAAAAAAATTCTTTAAAGAAAAACACTAAGTTCATTCGAACACTTAGCTATAGGAATCAGCACTTTAGAAAACCCTATCTCAAGTTCGATTTGATTTTCCATCAGAGAAACAGATGAGTGAATTTGTGTGAACTAAAAGATTTTTAAAATATTGATTGGACGAAATAGAGGGGGAATGAAGAGGATGATGCAAAAAAAAAAAAAAAGGGACTGTCTTTTTCTTGGCGGCTCACACTTCCACACCTCTGACTCACATTACTGTTAAGGCTAGAGATGAAATATTGTGGAGACAGTGGGAAGGGAAAGACCTAGGACAGGGACAATTTGCCTACATTTAGCTCTATTAATATCATTAGGCAGGAGAACCAGTGACACTGCAGCTAAAAGGGAGAGCAGCACTAACCAGCGCTTTATCTCCTGTTGCCAAGGACTACATGATGAACCCTGCAGTGACCCAAATTTATTACAGAATAGTGCTCATTGCTGCTGTATCAAGCACTCTGTTGCAATTACAGCACATTGGGTGGAGGAACAAATCTCAAGGGGAAATGTCTAGTCTTTTAATCAAGTAGTAGAGAAGTCAGGGTGCATAAAAATCACCCTGTGAGACATATATACATATATACATACACACACACATATATATATCATCTGTGCATGTGCATCTATATCTGACAACAGTCTTAATTTTGCCCAGAAAGTGCTTTTATTATATACAGGAGTCAGGAATGTAACAGTGCCCTCACTTAATCTTTTCTCCACTAGAGCCCAGTTTCTTCTTATATTTTGTTCTCAGTCTTCAAGAACCTAAAGCTCAGGGAAATTACACAAAACAAAATGCGCACTTGGAAGAATAATTTACTACATGATATCTTCGCCTCTTCATTTTCCCAAGAAGTACTCCTTTATTTTCCTCATATATATATATTCATATATATATATATATATTTATTCATATATATATATATATTTAAACAGTAAGGGCGTCTCTGGTTTTCAGCAATCTGATTGCTTCAGGACGACCTAAGATGTCATTCCAATGGTCATAGTTTAGTGCCTAGTGGGAACAGGAAAACTCATGCCACAAGCAGAATTTTATAGGTCAATGATTAGTTGTAATGAACGGGAGGAAAGTGTATATAAACACAGAGTTAGAAAACACTATCAACAATTATAAATTTGAATCACAAATTAGTCAATGTAGTTAAACGAAGTTGATCAAGAAACTGTAAGGCAATGGGAAGAGGAAAGGTGACATGGTGTGGCTCTGTGTCCCACCCAAATCTCCTCTTAACTTGTAATCCCCGTGTGTCGAGGGAGGGACCTGGTGGGAGGTGACTGGATCATGGGGGCAGTTTCCTCCATGCTGTCCTTGTGATAGTGAGGGAGTTCTCCTGAGATCTGATGGCTTGAAAGTGTTTGACAGTTCCCGCTCACTTTCTGTCTCTCCTGCTGCCATGTAAGAAGGTGCCTGATTTTCTTTTGCTGTCCACATGGTTGGAAGTTTCCTGAGCCCTCCCAAGACACATGGAACTTTGAGTCAATTAAACCTCTTTTCTTTATAAATTACCCAGTCTGTTTTTTTTTTAATAGGAGTATGCAAATGAACTAATACAAAAGGAAATAAGGAAGCAATAAAAAGAAAAGTGAAGACTGGAAGAAAGATGCAGGTTAGGTCTGTACTCACAAGCCATTGTGAAATAGTTCACTTTGTTTTTGTTGCATTGTGTAGATTTTAAATAATCTGTGACTTAAAAAATCATTTTAAATGATAAACTAGTTTGTGTGGATAATCAGCCTACAAAAGAACATATCAGTTAAAGTTACAGCTGTGGTGATTATCCTGATCATAACATTTTAGAACTTCTTATTGATAACCTGTTATTGGAAAGGCATTCACAATCTCAAAAGGCTAGTCAAAATATTCTTTATGTGAAAGACCCAGATATGCACCTTAAGAATTCAGCATAAATAAGGGACATCCAGTACACCCAGAATAACTATTTCCAGCATCTCCTGCGGTGAGCTCCTTTGTCTTTTTAGTAAATTTTCCAACCTCATGTGTTGTATCATGTTAAGTTGCAAAACATTTAGTTTACATAGTCCTTCTAAATGCCTGTACATTTCTCCAACATTCACATTATACACAGTAGACACTTAACAACGACAAGCACAGAGGTAGGGGTATTTAAAAGGATTTCATTTCTTATTATAATCACATTGCTAGATCCTCCAAAACTCCCCTGGGGAGTTGGGACCCAATACTTTCTTGAAATGTCAGTAATATAATTTTAAGCCCTTAAGCAAATGTACCTCCATCAATATTTTTCTACTTCAGCATATGGATTTCTGCTTCTTGGGCCTGCAATCAGAGGGAATTTACGTCTCCCAATTTGGTCAGTTTTTACTACCTATTGTGCATGTACAATTTTGTGAGGTACTAAACAATATATTGACAAATTAGATCAGTTGAAGACCATTTTAGTAGTGGAAAGATTGGTTCTTTCTATAATTTATAAGCTCACCCTTTCCCACTTTACTCTTTCTGTAGTATTAAATAAAGGCAGAGTGAGGCACATTGGAGAGCAGTGAAAGAAAATGAGATGTCAGGGAGGTGGACAAGTGAGGGTTGAGGAGAGAACCTAAAAAGCACAATAGATTTTTTAAAGTAAGATCTATGACAGAATTGGGGAAGGTCTGTGGAGAGCATGAAATTAAATAAGACGGACTAACAGAGATGGAGAGATCTGCGGGAAGGAAGCTGCGGACCCAGCAACAGGGAGACATTTTTCTGATATCAGTGGAAGTGAGAACTGGAGACAGGGCTATTACAGTAGAAAGAGAAAGACAAATGAAGCAATAGAAAAAGACACATCTATACAAGTCTCTGTGAATAGTCCCCCAAGAAAGATAGCAAAGTCAAAAAGCATTCACCAATACATACACACTGGAGAGGACGTTATCATTATTTAGTTTTTACAGAATACTTTCTATTCAGAAAAAGCTTTTATTTTATGTTTTCTCTCATGGTGTAAACCCATAAGGGAGCAATCACTATTGTTATCCACAGTCAAGAAATTTGAGGCACAGGTAACAGTGAATTATTCTGAAGCAAAAATTAGAAGCCAGTGCCTCAGTCAGAGACTATTCATATAATTACTTTGATTTTTCAAAAAATGGTGGACATTCAATGGTTGGTCAAATGTTAAACTGTTCTGTGCTACCACCTTCCCCTTTCAGAAGTTTAAAGGGACTATAAAACGTCAAAATCCATGCCTCTGTTCCCCCACTCCACCTTATTTTGGATTTCTTACGAGGTCTCTGTTTAGTTAATGTTGCTGCTTAACGGTTTCTGCTTTTTCACTCTTAGACTGAAAGTGACCAGCGTTGAGTATTATGAGGGCCCTTGTAAACTCGCTTCAAGAGCAGTTCTGCTTGGATCTGTTGAGATTTGATGTCAGGTTGGTTCATGGTCTGTCTAATTCTTTTTTTTTTTTTTTTTTTGAGACGGAGTTTCGCTCGTTACCCAGGCTGGAGTGCAATGGCGCGATCTCGGCTCACCGCAACCTCCGCCTCCTGGGTTCAGGCAATTCTCCTGTCTCAGCCTCCTGAGTAGCTGGGATTACAGGCACGCGCCACCATGCCCAGCTAATTTTTTGTGTTTTTAGTAGAGACGGGGTTTCACCATGTTGACCAGGATGGTCTAGATCTCTTGACCTCGTGATCCACCTGCCTCAGCCTTCCAAAGTGCTGGGATTACAGGCGTGATCTGTCTAATTCTGATAGAGGAACTATGGAAAGGTTTCTTTCAGAGACTCTGGGAACTCGAAATGCCCAAATCCCTTATATCTGGGTAGTGGCTACCAATGATAAAGGCATTGCTGGGAATTCTGGCCATAGAATTTACATCTAGTCGTCACCCAAGGTATAACGCTCTTGAGATGAACTTCAGTAGAGATATTTCCAAGACAAGCGGCACCTCATTTATGTGATGTATTTACTTGGTCTCCAAACCACTAAGAGAAGTTAACAAAAGATAAGCAGTCGAATTAAACTCTTTCTTGATATTGATTTCAAAGCCTCATTTGAGTTTGTCTGAGGGTTACATTTACTTGTAGGTCATTTAAAACTACATGTCCTAAATCTAATCAGTCATCTTAACTCCTTCATGGATATCCAACTCTTGCACCAAAATATGTTTTCTTTATTCTTTTTCCAAACTCATTAAGTTGCAGAATCTCATTGATTCATCCTCTTTTCTGCTGTTACATTTTCCCCATTTTCTGCCCCATCATGAGCATTCTAGTTGAGGTTGTAATGAACTTTTACTGGGACAAAATTAACAGTGTAGCTATCCTGACCATTCCTCTCTCTCAGTCTCTCCTGGTTCCACATCAAACTATATACTTTAAACAATCATTGTATAAATGTATAGATCAAATCTTTAATAGTAGCAAAATGTACACAGAATATTTTTTATACTTCTAGGTCAGACAATCAGGAATTCCAAGTCTTGACCCTTTTCACATTTCTGATGTTAATTTCACTCCATCTCTCTTCCTACCAGGTACCCTAAGCTTCAGAGGGTTTTCTGGAGCACAACTCCACTACAGATATAACGTGAGGTGTGGCCCAGAAGTCACGTCAAACTTTGAGTCATACTCGTCTTCTTGATTCTTCCTACTTGTTCTCCTTATTCTTTACTGTTCATCCAAACCTTTGCTCTTGCCGGCTTTCACCCTGCCCTCATCCCTGCTTGCGGAAATCCAATAGAGCCACAAAATAACACTCAAGTCATACTTCCTCTCTACGGCTTTCCTACATTTTATTCATTCCTTTTCTTCCAACCTTTTCTCTGCTGTGTAGCAAATGATCCTTGCCTTAGACATTGAAGGGTCTAGAATTTCTATGAGTAGGAATGTACAGATACCAAAGTTTGGAAGAGGACAAGTGAATGTATTCAAACTGTATTTGCATAGCAAGCATGCTGTCTTTACTCACATTGTGGATTTTCAGGGTAGGTTTTGCAGATTGGTGGAGATAATGTGGAATTTAAAGTCTCTCCATGCACCTGAGGCTTTAATGCCCACCTTGGTTGGCAGTACCAAGTATGTCCTATACTATAGAGCATGGAACAAAAGGGCCTTTTCAGGACTGGGATGAGTCCTTTTACCTTTTTATCCTTCATAGAACATAACAGAATATAATGTCCAGTAAGTAAATAAGTAATAAATCCTTGTTTAAAATAGAAAATAAACTTAGAGCAAATATTCAAAAGGTGAATGTTCCAAACCAACACTTGATATAAAACATTAAGCTCAATCAGGTTTTTGGTTAAGTGAATTTTAAATGTTTTCTGTTTTATTCTGTACTTCAATCAGAAGAGTCCCTGCCTCCCTCTCCTGTTGTAGGATATTGATAAAACTGACCCTTAAAACAATTTCCTAGACAGGACTCCCAAAGTTTCAGAATCACACTTTCTTTTTTTTAAAAAATATTTATTTTATTTATTTATTTTTTAATATATATATATATTTTTATTGCATTTTAGGTTTTGGGGTACATGTGAAGAACACGCAAGATTGTTGCATAGGTACACACATGGCAGTGTGATTTGCTGCCTTCCTCCCCATCACCTCTATCTGGCATTTCTCCCCATGCTATCTCTCTGCAACTCCCCACCCACTGCTGTCCTTCCCCTATTCCCCTCCGCAACAGACCCCAGTGTGAGAACCACACTTTCTTTTGTGGCTAGACTGTGAGACAGCTGGTCTGTGAAACATTTCTTTCCATTGTAATTCACTCTAAAGTAAAGATGGGTGGAGACATACCATAAACAGTTTTTAACTTACGTTTAATCAATTATTTCATTTAATTTTGTTATTTTTTCTTGGACTGTTTACAGATGAACCCAAAGGGTTGTGCTATAGAATCATTTATAAGTTAACGTATTGGCCAGGCACGGTGGTTCACGCCTGTAATCCCAGAACTTTGGGAGTCTGAGACGGGCAGATTACTAGAGGTCAGGAGTTCAAGATGAGGCTGGCCAGCATGGGTGAAACCCTGTCTCTACTAAAAATACAAAAATTAGCCAGGTCTGGTGGCATACACCTGTAATTCCAGCTACTTGGGAGGCTGAGGCAGGAGAATTGCTTGAACCTGGGAGACAGAGGTTGCAGTGAGTCAAGATCCCATCACTGCACTCTAGCCTGGGCAACAGAGCAACATTCTGTCTCAAAAAAAAAAAAAAGAAAAGAAGTTAACTTATTATTTTCCGCCCCAATCTCTAGTCAGAGTTTTTGGATCGAAATAACATTACCAAGTCAATAGTATATATGATATACTTTCATTTAAATGTTTAATTGTTTTGTAAGTATTATCTTTTACCAATTGGAAAAATTAGAATTTCCCAGGACATTTACATGTAGAGAAGTTATTTTTGACCATCTGTTTTTTAACACAAGATACAAAATCTAGAGTCTTTATAAAAATATTACTTTTGGCTGCTAACTTAACGGGATTGAAAAATAAAGGTTTTACATCAAAAGAAAATGCCTCATCTCTTGTCAAACATCTGCCCAGCCAAACTGTCATCTATGATAGTCACCTGCAACTGATGTAGGGAATCGCAATTTCTTATGAGCCCAGGAACTGAATCAAGGGAAGCCTGGGTTGAATGTGCGATTTGAAAATCTAGCTGAGGCCAATTTGAGGTGGTTCAACATTTTGGGAGGCTGAGGCGGGAGGATCCCTTAAGCCCAGGAATTCAAGACCAGCCTAGGCAACATAAGGAGACACTGTTTCTACAAAACACTAAAAAAATTAACCGAGTGTGCTGGTATACACCTGTAGTCCCAGCTACTTGGGATACTGAGGTGGGAGAATTGCTTGAGCCCAAGAGGTTGAGGCTGCAATGAGCCGTGATTGCACCACTGCATTCCAGCCTGAGTAACAGAATAAGACCCTGTCAGAAAGAAAGAAAGAAGAAAGAAAGAAAGAAAGAAGGAAGGAAGGAAGGAAGGAAGGAAGGAAAGAAAGAAAGGAAGAAAGAAAGAAAGAAAGAAAGAAAGAAAGGAAGGAAGGAAGGAAAGAAAGGAATGAAAAGAAAAGAGAGAAAAATCCAGCTAAGTTCTGATTGTAAAGGAGGTGTGGCTCTTTCAAATCTGTGTCTTCAGAATAGAATCATGGGATCCAATAGATGTAAAATGCCAGGCTACAACTCCTGCTCCTCATTCATCCAGCCCAACAGTAAACATAGCCATACCCCAGATCAATCTTAACTGGAGCAGAAAATTAAACTGCAACTCTTTGGAGAAGGAACTTTAGTTGGCCCACTCTGCTTGCTCTTTTGATGCCATTTGATGCCCTGATGTTGACCTTTAAATTCTTCCGTTGCAATTAGTCTCATCCTATGCTCAGTGATGAACATGTTGCTTCTTCTCACCCTAGTTCTGTTAAGTTCTGTTTTTCTATTGCCTAAGTTCCCCAGTCCCTCATCCACTTTTGGTCATAGATCTAAGATTCTACCTGTATTCCTACATTTTTCCCAATATCTTATCAGATGTCTCAGCTTCCTTCTAGGTCCCTGCCTTGTATTTGTCATTCTTATCCCTGGATAGCGGAGTCTTTGAACCTCACCCCAATAGCCTTATCACTGTATTTCATGTCACTTGGTTATATTTTCTTTATTGTCCTTAAGCATTTCTTTATACTTCCTTGTTTGATTACTTATTTTTTACTGTCTTCCTCCAACTAAATATAAGTATATTCAGCCATTCCTACCTGCATCCATGGATTCAACCAGCCATAGATCTAAGATATTTGGGGAAAACAATCCTACAGAGTTCCAAAAAGCAAAACTAGAATTTTCCACCCAGCAAGTATGTTTTCATGATCCATGAAAATGAAGTGATATGTAGGCATTGTATTAGGTATTACAAGTAATCTGGAGATGATTTAAAGTTTGCAGGAAGATGTGTGTAAGTTATAGGTAAATACGGTACCATTTTATATAGTGAACTCGAGCATCCACTGATTTTGGTGTCTGCTAGGACAAGGGGAATCCTGGAACTAATTCTCCATGGATACTGAGGGATGATTGTGTCATGAATGTATGGGCCTTATTTTTCTTATTCTTTATTCTATGATCAATTCCTAGAGTGACATGGCCCAGTAATTGTTTAGTGAATGAACAAATTTTGTAATAGGAAAATAACCAAGATGCTCACTGCCTTTCTGCCTAGTATTTAAGCATTGACTTTCTGGATACCTTAAGAAACTCTGTTACTTCTTAGATTTGTGGTACTAACAGCTATGTGAACACTGCTTGGACAGTGTAGTACCCTGGCATGCCCAGACAAACCTCAAAGCAGCCACTGTTGGCTGAACCTCATAGCTAACTGGGCAGGTCTTCTGCCAGCTCCTTTCTAAAAGAAAACATCTAGTTCAGGGTTAGCAATTAAACGACATTGATGCCATCATCTCCCCTCCTGTTCTCAAGAATAGAATGGCTAGTTGTTCAGTACTGTTTTCCACCGAGCCAAGCACAGTTTCACATTCACAGTATTTCAGTTCGCCAATACCAACTGATTTGAAGTGACATCTTTGTCAATCCAGAGCTAATCCAGCCTCTAACTGAACCCACAGAACCGTAACAGCTGATCATTCAGCATCTCCTTGAGCTGTACGCATAAGAAGTAATGAATTATTTTACTCTTAACATTTCGAATAATACTAAGTTTTAGAAAGTCTTCCTAAAGTGGATTCCAAATCTGCCCATACATACATGGGTCCTATGGATGGGCAAAGAATATAAAGAATTTCTAATTTATCAAAGTCCTTTTGATGCTTCTTAATACTGAGAGTCCTGACTAATAATAAGAGCTGACATTTATTAAACTCTTCTTATGCGGAAGGCATTGTCATAAGTATTTGAAAATATCTAATTCCCAGAATAGGTGCCCATTATTACTGTTTTGCTGATTAAGAAACTGAGATACAAAGTGGTCTTCCTATTAATTACTCTTTCCTTTTTCTTGTTATTGGCCCATTGTCTTATCTCTATTATGAGCTTTATCTTCTTGCATTATGATTAGTTGTAAACATATTTTTCCCATGTTAGATTGCAACTCTTCAATGGTACATGTGATATCTAGCATCTAGTATATCTGGAACGTGTCATCTAGTATATACAGAACACATCCAGTGTGTTCCATATATATAGAGTATCTAGCATCTAGTATATATAGAACACATGCAGTGCACTGTAAAGGGTTGCTACTTAATGAAAGTTTATAACAATGCAAAGAGGGATTTTCAGCTCAGTTTAGTTGAAAGAATCACTAATTGAAATAAACTCTTACAAGTCTATAGACCTCAGTCATCCAATCTCTGTAGCAAGTCACACTTAAAGTATCAAAAACATAATTTAAATCTAGTTTCAGAAAAAAACCCATAATTTAAATCTGGCTTGTATATAGTTTTTCATGTCTTAAATCACATTTTAGTGAATAAATTCATGATCAATACTCTCAAATTGTCATTACTCTCCTTCCCAATTCTTATATAAACCAAAACAGCCATTCAGCAAGTTCTTACAAACTCTCTTTCTTGTGCCTGAGGAACTAATTTTCTATCCAGTTCCTGCTGTCATGCTCTCATTCTGGTGTGATTTTATTTTCTCTCTATAAACGAATCTTAGGAGGAACAGGAGAACAGGACTATTGAGTAATGCTGGAATTTTCCTTAGTGAATTATGGGGAAGAATCTGTCTATATATTAAATTAAATATTGTTCTTTGAGAACGAATGAAGCCTAACACAACGAAAATTAAGACAGTGTAGCTCTTTTATCATATGCTGAGTACAATTTGGTATAAATAATTTGGTTTGGGGTGCCAAACTTAAAAGGGACATTGGCAATCAGGTTAATATCTGAAATAGGGTATCTAGAATTGAGAGGGATCTGATGATCTGCCATACAAAAAATGGAGATATTGAGCTTGGAGAAGAAAAAGTGAAATGACATATTATCTCTCTTTTCTGCAATACTTCTGTGAGCAGAATAAATTTTGAACTAGAGTTGAAATTTTGGATTAGAGCTAGGAGATACAGGAAAGTTATTAGAAGGCTATTATTGATGACATTTCTATCATGTAGTTCTTAAGAGCTGCTCTGTGAAAGGGGAGTGTGCAATGACGTGCATGCTAGTCTTTTCTGGGGAGGAAAATTAGAAGATTGAATATAAAAGTCATGATGACTCTGTAATCAGATGACTCAAAGATTTACTCAGATACAAGGAATTTGGGAAACAAGTGCTTCAGAGAACACTAGGTTCAGTTCAAAACGCTAATTATGGCTTTGCAAGACCTCAATAGCTTGGGCTGGGTCTCTGTCATATTTGACTAGCGCTGGTGCATGAGACAAGGATCCTGAATATAGATACATTAGTTTCCCAAACACTGTCTTATTCTCTTGCCTAAAATACCTCAATAAGCATTTGATTCTTTCACATCAAAGTTTCTTTTCTGTTACTTTGCAAATATATTTGCAAAAGAAAACTCTCAAGGTATTACCATGCACTTTTACTGTTGGGACTCAGAAAACAATACCCCAGATCGAAGGCCTCAGAAGTGAAAGTTTTTGTCTGATCTTCTCCTGCCTTCCTGTCTCTCAGTTTCATTCTCCTCTGAGGCTGGCCATAGAAACTAGAATCCCTCTTCCCCAGGGCATGTCACAGAAACCAAAACCCTTTATTCCCAAAGCCAGCCATAAAACCTAAAATTATTGCTCTAAATTTCCCCTGACCTTCTGTGTAAAAACTGGCCATCAAGAAATTATCTGACCTACCCTGTTTGACTGTAGATCATAAGACCCCCTTTTCAGAGAGGGTTCTGCCCCACACCCAGAAAGAAGGAATGCATGCTCAGAGAGGAATCTAGACAGGCCTTGCTGGGTTTCCCTGCTCAGTCCATTAGCATTAGATCATAGCCATTTTGTCCAATCATCTTTCTACACAGCTTCTATACTGTATTGAACCTTAGCATGAAAATGGACAATTTTCCCTATAGCTTTGAGTTTTCATTCTGAAGTCTTCTGTATATAGACACAAAGTCTCCTGTGTACAGACAAGTAAATTTGTATGCCTCTTTTCCATGTATCTGCCTTTTGTGAGCTGAGTTTTAGGCAAACCTTCAGAGGTCACCCTCTCCCTTTGTTCCTACATGACCTTATTTTAAGGTGAGTCAGATCTACATTTGACAGAGAAGCGCATGAGGATCTGTGCTCTTCAGGTGAAAGGAAGACTGCCTGTTATGAAGGAAAAATGTGCTGCCTGGGACTTGGGGGCCAGCATGGACCCACCACTAGCTTTCTTCACCTTTGGGCTTAGTATGAAACTTGTACTCTAGTCAACTTGGGTTTGGGTTTCTCAAAGTGTATTCTAATTAATACTATTCCTGCAAGATTCTACTAAGAAAAGAGAGTTCTAGGATCAAATAAGCTTTAAAAGCCTAGATTCTAGGAAAATAGAGAATCTGGTAAACAGGTTTAAATCTGTGTTTCCTGGATGAATCACCTTGGTAGGGAAAGAGAGAGGGTTGCTAATGCTTATTAACATTCCATGGATTTCATGTTCTCTGGAATACACTGTGGGAAACACTGCTTATTTAACTTCATAGAAATATAAATCAGCTGGAGGGCTCTAGCTAACAGTTACCACATTTCATCTGAAAAGAACTCAAGAAGAAATTAGATTTTGTGGATGGATTTTGTTTGTGGGATTCTTTGTTCACCACGGTTTGGCCCAATCCTTGTTTAATGACCTTCTACAAGCTAAGTTGTAAAGAACTGAAAGACACATCTCTTTACATGACATCTTGTTTATTTTAATATATGCCAGTTGTTGTTCTACTTTTTATGCATTCTGATTGTTAGCCCTTTGAACTTTTGCCCTAAGGCAATTTAATCATGATTGGTTCAATTGTGGAAATCCAATAAACAAATCTTGGCCAAAGTCCCCTGGAGGTATTATTCTGACATTTCTCTGAGTGTGTTTACAAAGTCCTTTTACACAGTCTTAGAACCATAGCCTTTGCCATGTGTTCTGGTATTCAAAGAAACCTACTGCTTTACAGAAAAAGCATCTTAGATCACTTAAAGGTCTTTCATTCCTAAAAAGAACACATTTTTGACTGGTTTTAAGTCTCTAATTTCCTTTGTATTTATACTTTAAAAGCAGTCTCTGCAAAGGCATAGCCACAAGGAGTCAGTTGCTACAACCACACCCAGCCCTTAAATGGAAACACAACCAGCAAACTTAATTTTTTTTATAGCTCTCTTTCCTAGGGATAATTTCCAGGGTTTTTACAATGTCTAGGGGTAGTCTAGTCTAGAAAGATATTTTCTACTACCTTTAAATAGTTACTCTTACTTCAAAGGCAAAGGTGTTCTTTTTCCTTTCAGTTGGAGCTATTTCTGACCGAATGCTAAGTGCTGCTCAGAATGGGTCTTCTGCAATAAATATGCAAACTACATGGCAATGGAGTTATTATGTATCACCCCAGAGTAATATAAAAGCACAATTTGGGAGTTGTATCTAAGATGTGCTTGCCTCGTCTCTTTCCTAGAAGTTGTAAATATAGGTGGGAGATTTCATATTATTAATTAAGAAACTTGAGAAAATTATCATTTTAATAGCCTTGTCTTTCTTTTGAAGGAGAGAAAAATGGGCCACTTATGTGAACATAATTTTATTTCTCCAAGCTGTTTAGATAGTTATTTTCATGTGGAATATTTACATCAGCTTGTAAACTGATATATAAGAACTTAAGTTAAAATGTTTCCACTCCATATACTAATGTTTAGCTCTGGTATTCATCCAAGAATTGGGCCCCTCACGATTATAGCATCTGTTTTTGTTTGGTTAATTTTATAATCTCAGATGTTTCCATAAATCCTGAATTAAAGAGAAAACTGCTGGGACCAATTTGTGTGGGTAGGCTAAATGTAATAGTATACCATAACTGTGCAGAGATGTTTGACTTTTTTTTTCCCTGTGGTTTTTTATTACACAGATCCCATTTTGGCAAATGGTTCCATGCCTTAAAAAAAGAAAAAAGAAAAGGAAAGGAAAGGAAAGAAAAGGGAAGAGTGACACTGTACTGGAAATGCCTCTTTGATTTTGTTTTGGTTGGATTATGATGTTTGGGATTTAGGCCATTTGAACCATTGAGAGAATGGGAACAAATGAGTTGGTTACTTTTAGCTCTATCATAAAATATTCTATAGAGTTCATAAGGTGTTTCTAGTTCCTTAGTTTAATGCACAACATAAAATGCTTTTCAGTAATGAAAAAAGAATAGTCAGTGAACAGGATAGCCAGGGATACAAAAATTCCTTATTGTTACTTTCCTTTAGGTACTTCAAAGAAAAATAGTGAAAATTCAAATGCAAAAGAAAATAAAACTGTAACAGCGCTGAAATTTTGTGTCTTTTTGTATCACTGGTCAGATTCTCACATTGAGAGGATCAAGAATCTACACAGCATCTTAGCATCTTTATAAAATTCTGTGCCAACAACGTGGTGACAAAGAGCTGCTCTTTTTATTCTTCATTCATTGTGTGAAGAATTGAACAGACAGAGACTTTTCAAGTGGTTATAAAATTGCAACTGAAATCTGGGAAAGTGTGAATCACCTGGGAAATATGTTCATTGTTTTAAAGTTCCATCAGATTCTCAGTTGTAGGGTACAATTTACAAACTAGTACCTGGAGCCTTTAAGAACTTAAATATTTATTTGATCATTGTCAGAGTGTTTTTTAAAAAATATCATTATTGCTGAAGGCATCGGAATCACAAATATAAAGAAGCATCATTGTCAACTGCTGCTCCTTTGCTCCGTAGGTAAAACCCTCTTTGAGCTCTCCTCATTTGTGGATGAAAGATTTGGGGGACTACCGTGGAGAACTGATAATTTTAATTGAAGCCTAAAAAGCTTGCTAGGTCTATCTCTCAGATCATAATAATTTCTCTCAGTAAAATGAAGTTATTTATCTAATTTTCATTTAGAAGACAATTGAACTTTTTTCCAAAATGGTGCTAGTTCTTTTATAAAAATTAATTGATGGTATTCATTTAAGTCTAACTTCTGAATTTTTAATTTTGGAACTAATATTATGTGCTTTGGAGAACATAGTTTCCTCTTTATTGAGAAATGTAATATAATTTCATTTATCATTAGAGCTCTGAGGGATGTCCTTAAAATAATAAGTTATCCTTTCTTAAGCTTTTCCCCACACATTATTTGAATTTTGGTTATTTTAGATAAGAACTTGTCATTTTATTTAGGAAAACTTTGTAGTCAGTTTTGGTAATTAGACAATTGAAAAAAGGTATAAAATACACTGAAGGGGAAAGTAGTAAGTCTGACCACATGACTGAAGTAGAGAACTTTAGGGATAAAAAGAGGTTGATCCTTTTTTTCCCCATCATAAGGGATCACGGCTGACACCTTAAAACAAAAGACAGGTTAACAAGAAAAAAGCATAATAAATTTATTTCATACTTGTGGACAGAAATTATACAAAATATGAAAACTCAAAAAAAAGGGCCAGATGGTTGATGCTTAAATGTCTTTTCTATTGGGGAGAGAGGAGATGTGGGGATACAGGAGCAAATTATTTTCCAGGGAAGTGAATAAGCCCAAATAAACAATAGCCTAGGACCAACTTTCTCTGAGCACTAGTGGAGGTTACATGGGGAAAGGTAAGGGGCAGAACTTCACTGTTAACAATGGTTGTCTTACCCAAATAAGCCCAATCAAGTAATCTCTCAGAACTGCCTTTAGAAGGTTAAATCATAACCCGTAGTAAAAAATCCCTCTGCCAGACCTTTAAAAGTATCAGTCTTTCATCTCTTTTTCTGATGAGTTACCCTTCCTAGATCTGGAAGAGGGTTTGGGGGAGGTGCTTAGAAAAAGCCTATTTGCATCTGCTGTTTACTTCATTTCACTAATGTAGATTTTCTATACAGATGCAAATCTTTTTCACAAAAGAGAGCTTTTCAGGGCTATTTTTGTGTTTGCAGCTTTTCTAAAAAGCTGTCTCCAAATATGCCAAAGAAACACATTTTGGGGTGAAATATTCTGGTTTCCTTCCAAAGGAAGGGGTGGAATGATGAATATGGCAACCTCAGATATGAGACCTTGTATAGGCACCGAATATTTCTTATACTCAATAATGAATAATAATATTGCTGAAGGGCTGCTGTGAGGATTAAGGAAAAACCGTCCAGAAAAAATACTAAGTGCATTATATGTCTAACTGAAAACAAACGATTTTCAAGTATGACATAGACAATGCCGAAGACTTCCACAAAGTGTCAAACCTTTCTTTGCCTAGACTTGTATGATTTTGTGCTGTAGATATGACTAAACAAAAAAAGTCAAAGAAAATAAGATCCTTTTTGCTTTATAATATGCCTTTTCGAGTCTAGCTAGTGTAATAAGATGCTTATTGAAGCAACTATGAGGAGGAAGTTGAAAAAGAGCAATAATATTCCAATTAATATTTATATTTCCTCTAACGTAAAATCCTGGAATAAAAAAGACTGAAACTAGCATCAGGAAATCATTTATTATTAATAATTTGGGAATATTCAAAGAGAAGACATACTTCCTTTATTCTTTCCTGAAAGATCCCAAAGAAATTTGGTCTTATTTAAATTAACACATATTATTATATTAAAATAAAATATGTTCAATTTCTTTGAACTTCCTTTTTTTCCTATATTTTGAAGTCCCACCAAATAAAATCCTAAAAATAGTTAATTCAAGAAGAGCATGGCAAATAACCTAAAAATAATCTCTAATTCCAGTACTTGAAGAACGACTTTTAACATTTCATGTATGTCTCAGGGCTGGTTTCCTAGAAGCCCGGCCTACAACAGGAAATCAGACACACGTGATTAATTGAGGGAGTGCTCTTGGGGCAGGAGAAGGAGCTGTGGAATCCTGTGAAATTGGCTGAAGTCTCATGCTCTGGTCTTATGGGAAATTCAGAGCACAGGTGGCACAACAGAGTGAGTTGAGGCATGAGGCTAGGCATTTGTATCCTTTGTCATTGATTGCAGGATGCCTCCTGGGACAGGGAGTTCTAACTCTGAGCAAGGCAGTCCTTTTTAGTCAAGAACAATTCTTCAGAGAAAGGTGGCAGTGATGAGCTTCAGCAGGCAAAGCTCATAGCAGCAGCCAGAGTGTGGATACACTGGTCCAGTAAAGGTCATATAGAAGGGGCACCTATAGCATTCATGACACTGTCCTTCAGCCTCTCTCTCTCTCTCATATAAGAAATATATGTATTTCTTATTTTTCTACATAAATACAATTATTGTATTATTTTAATTGTTTTTTAAAGCTTTAATGATATATGATGAACAACTTTCCATGTTAACAAATAAATTTCTACAGAGATGCATATTATATTGTTAAGTATAGATATATCTCATTTATCACTTGACCACTTCTAGATCTCTCTCTTGTTTTAAGTATTTTTTTAATGGAAGAATATATCTTTATTTAAGTATTTGTTGTCTCTAAAGATATAGGCATTAAACTATTATTTTATCTTTGATAAATATTTTTATGTTACATTTATGTGCTTCGTCATCCCCTAAATGAATAATTTCTACATTGCTCTTTCTAAAACAATGCATTTTCCAGCTAGTTTCTATTTCTCAGTCTTGGTCAAGATTACAAAACATACTAATAATATCTTTGTATTGCTGATGTTTGAATCCAAGAAAAACTTAGACTTATTTCTGCCTAAGTTATGAAGAAAATTAAATTACTCTTGATTTGGAGAACTTAGTTAAAAATTTTTTCACTAGTAAAATGGGTTTCCTTAGAGAACACACTTTTTTCATTTTTTACATGTTTTGAAAAAATTTTTAAGTTTTACCTTTTTGTTCAATAACTTCAAAATGGATAACTATGTGCCCCAGAAATATTGTGTCTAAAGTCATAAAAATAGTCAAGGGTGGTATATATTTACAGGTTCTCAAATTTTTATTTGATCTCTATATTCTTCGTGTTTACTGTAACTACATAATATATTTTTTAATAATTTTATGGAAACTTTGAAAAGATTTTTATCTTCTGTGCATCTTAATTTGCTCTCTATTATACAAAATTAGCCAAAATTTATTGAGAATCTTTATTTAAATCACTGGGCCAGAAGCTGTAGGAAACAGAAAACTACTCATAATTCCTGAACTCAGGGAGCTTAAAAGCTAGGTGTGGGGAAAGTGTTCAAGAGGTGACCTAGCTTACTCTTAAAGCATTCAGTTATATGCATTCACAATGAGATGGTTTGAAATTGGAACTTATGTTTAAAAAGAACCCAGAACAGAAAGATTTGGAAATTTTGCAGCCTGACCATATGGTAGAAAAGAAAAACCCATTTTTGCAGGGAGGAATTCAAGCCAGCTGCAGAAATTTGCACAAGTAAGGAGGAGCTGAATCTTAGTAGCCAAGATAATGTGAGAAATGTCTCCAGGGCATGTCAGAGACCTTCACAGCAGCCCTTCCTGTCACAGCTCTGAAGGCCCAGGAGGGAAAAATGGCTCTGTGGGCTGGGCAGTTTCCCCTGTGCTCTCTCTCCTGCTGCTTTGTGAAGAAGGTGACTGCTTCCCCTTTTCCTTCCACCATGACTGTAAGTTTCCTGAGGCCTCCCCAGCCATGCAAAATTGTGAGTCAATTAAATCTCTTTTCTTTATAAACTACCCAGTCTCAGGTAGTATTTTTATAGCAGTGTGAGAATACTAATATACCTGCTTTGTGGACAAAGCAGAGGTGCTCAGCAGTGCTCTGGCTCCTTGGATGGTGAGCACTGTGGGAGCGTCCAGAGGATGGCACTTGAATGAATCTGTCACTCTTGCTGTGGGCAGGTTGACTGTGAGGTGGTGATATGGGATCCGTGGTGAGCTTCATGAAAGTGCCAATGAGTGGGAGAACAGAGAACAGAGTACTCTTTATGAGTCCCCAAACTCCATTTCTGCTCATTCTCCTAGAACCAGCTGGGTTAGATTTTAAGGTGACTTCATTAGTATATGAGCAATGGAATAGTGAAATCTGAGCACTATTAATAAATATTATTTGAACCATAGATTAGTGACTCCTAGAAAAATTCAGGCTATATCAAAATACTTGTGTGTGTGTGTATATACACACAAATATCTATACACACAAATACACATGAGTATTTTGAAATGTATGTGTATATACACATACATAATTGTATTTACTTTAAATTATATATAAATATTTTCTATGTACAAATTATACATATATAATTACATACGTGTATGTATATATATTTAAGTACTAAGTTCAAAATTTTTGTCTATATGCATATCAATATATACATATATACATTTATGTATTCATCTACACATATAAATGTATTCTGAAGACATATTCTTACATCTTATTCTAGGCTTAAAAAATATAAAAACAAAATATTCTTGAAGATAAGTGATTACCTTATTATAAAAGATGTATTTCCTTAATAAAATATCCTATATGTGCTAATACAACATATTAAGAAATATTTTTGTATACTCATTTATAATCTTATATACTCATTTCTCAAATATCCTTGAAAATACATTTCTAGTATTTAGTATAGTTTAAAAAATATTGTCAGACTGATATAATGTTGTCTAGCAAAAGGTTATGCATCAGCAGTTTCCACTGAAATAAGTTGTCATCAGCACATTTCCCTATGAAGTAATAGTCATTAAAAATAGGATATTCTCTTAGCTAAAGTGACAGCTCATCACCTTGTCAATTTTCTATAATAATATACACTTCACAATATGGTGCTAACAATACACAAGGTAGCATTTCAGTCATTTACTATAGTGTCAAAATAGAGATTAGATATATTACTCTCAAAGGAAAGATGCCAATTAAGGGTATTCTCTCCACAGTCTGTGCTCCAGTATCATACAATAATGTGATCTGTGTCCTTGTTATCCAATATTAGATACTAGCATTCCACCACATTTTTTTTCTCTCTCTTCCTTTTCATTATTAAATCTGGCATATTGTCATAACTATTACAAGACTTGCCAAGTCAGGAAGTGCTTGGACCAAGAGCATAGGCAGACCCATAGGGATAGATACAAAAGCAGACAGGAAGCCTCATAATATATATAGGGTAAATATGTTGGAGCCTGTCACAGTGAAGTTTCAAACTTTTCCACTGGTTAGCTGTCTGAATTTATGTAAGTAGTTAACTTCTTCAAGCCTCAATTTCCTTTCATTAAAATGGAGATGTTAGTTCTATCTCTTTGGGAGAGTATGAGGACTAAACGAGATAATGTTTGTAAAGGGTTTAGCCTAGAGCCTAGCACATAATAGGAGGAGCCTAATAATTGCTAACTCTATCCATGTGCCTCATATTAAAAACGTTATTCCATTGGCTTCTGGCTTTCATCATTTCTATTGACAAGTCAGTTCTCAGTCTTATTGTTGTTTCTCAATGCTTTAAGACATTTGTGTTTTTCAACTAGATATACCTAGTTGTGTTTTCCTTTGTATTTATTTTGCTGGTATTTCATTGTGTTAAGTCAGCATGTAGCTTTAAGTCCTTTACCTGCTCTAAATGATTCTCAGCTATTAAACAGTGTATAGCCCATTCTCTTTCTCTTTCCACTCTAGAACTCCAATTATACCTATGTTAGACTTTATCACTGAGTCTAGTATGACTTATGCGTCTTTCTCTCTCTCTCTCTCTCTATATATATATATTTTTTTTTTGAGATGGAGTTTTGCTCTTGTTACCCAGGCTGGAGTGCAATGGTGCGATCTCGGCTCACCGCAACCTCCGTCTCCTGGGTTCAGGCAATTCTCCTGCCTCAGCCTCCTGAGTAGCTGGGATTACAGGCACACGCCACCATGCCCAGCTAATTTTTTGTATTTTTAGTAGAGACGGGGTTTCACCATGTTGACCAGGATGGTCTTGATCTCTTGACCTCGTAATCCACCCATCTCGGCCTCCCAAAGTGCTGGGATTACAGGCGTGAGCCACCGCGCCCAGCCCTCTTTCTATATTTTTATTCTCTTTTTTAACATATGAATTAGTCTGACTAAATCTCTCTTTAGCTATATATAATTTGCTGATAAATTCCTATATTATACTCTTTTATTGTAAAACATTTTATGATGAAAACATTCAAACACAGAATTACTGAAAAATTTTTATATTAAGTACCCATATATCTACCAAATAGATTCTACCATTGATATTATATTATACTTCTGTTATCATTTATCTCTCTGTCAATTTAACAATCTACTTTCTGATGTATTTCCAACTAAATTGCAGACATCAGTGAACCTCCTTTAAATATTTTAGAATGAATATAATTAACCGGAATTCCATATTTGTTTACAGAATTTGTTTCTTTTGAAGTAAAATTCATGCACAATGAAATGCATAAATCTTAAGTCTTTACTTCCTGAGTGTTGATAAATGCAAACACTTGTATAAACGCATATTTTTGGGGGATACAATTCAACTTATAAGACATAGAACCCATAAGATATAAGAGATTTTTATCATCATCCAAAAAGTTCCCTCATGCTCTTTTCCAGTCAATCCCAATGTCTACACCCATGAGCAAGCATTGGTCTGACATTTTTTTCAGCATAGATTAGTATTGCCTGTTCTAGACTTCCCATAAGGTGGATTATATAATATATAATATTTTATGCAAGAATTTTTCACTCAACATAATACTTTTGAAATTCATCCATGCTATTAAATGCATAAATAATTATATTAGTTTCATAAGATGGCTGTAAATTAAGTATCAAATTCTGGGTGGCTTAAAACAACAGAAATTTGCCACTTCTGGACATCTGAAATCTAGGTACATGTATCCCAGAACTTAAAATAAAATTAGAGTGGGAAAAGATATATGACACAACTATTAAGCATTAGAAAGTTGGTGTCTATCTTATGACACAGCAATGCCATTTCTAGGTATTAAGCTGAGAGAAAAAAATATGTCCACAGAAAGATGTATATGAGACTATTCATAATAGCAAAATTTAAAGACAATACAAAGGTCTATCAATAAGAAAATTGAAAAAAGTTGTTGTATATTTATACAATTGATTGCTTCTTAACAATAAAGAATAAAGTCTTGATTGACACAACAATATAGATAAACCTCAAAAATATTATTTGTTTGAAGGAAGCTAGATGCAAAAGAATACTTGTTTATGATTTCATTTATGTATGTTCCAAGAATAGGTAAATCTATTCCATGCTAATAGAAATCAGAAACTTCTTATTTTTGGGAGAAAGCAAACTAACTGGAAAGGAGACACGAGAAAAATTTTTAGGGTGATAAAAATGTTCTATATTTTAATTTGAGTGGTTGTTAGATGGAGATATGTAATTATAAAATCATTAAGCAAAACAAGAGATGTGTATTTTATTTTATATGAATTGTAGCTCAATAAAAATTTAGAGTGCAGCATCACTTTAAAACAAATATGGAATAGGACATTACTCAATTTTATTTATTCATCTGTTTTATTTATGACAGAAGATAATATATACAACTTGTTACAAAGAAAAAAATTATTCCAAAGGCCAGTTATTTTTTTTTTTTGCCACCTTATTTTAATGAATCAGCTAGTAACATATGTAACTGAATATGTGATTGAAACCATTGAAAAGTTTAGTAGATCAATAAATTCCTACTTCCAGTGATGGTGGTTCTAACAGAACTCTTAATGGTAGATCCAGTGCACATTTCATATGTCCAAAATATTGGATAAACCTGCGTGGAAAGGGTTGGGTTTAAGGAGCTCAATGTTTGTACTCTGAGGAGTGTATCAAAATTACATAAAACATTAAATAAGAGAGCTATTTACTCAGACTAAAATAACATGCATTCACAATTGTTTTAAAACCTGTGCTGAAAAAGTGTTTAACTAGAAATTTCTGGCAACCAAAAGAATCTTAATACCATATTATAAATATTTTCAAAGATTTAAGGTAAAGATGGATATAATATGTGAACAAATAGGGGTTCACAGTAGAGCAATGAGAACTATAAAAATTCAAATAGAAATTTGAGAAGATGGAAAATTTACTGGAGGTTATAGCAACAGATTAGACAGTCAGAAAAAAAAAATCACTGAACTTGAAGATAAGTAAACAGAAACAAGTCAACCAAAACTCAGAGAGAAGGAGAGATTGGAAAAAATACAAATAACTGCATTGATCTTTTTATTGTGAGGCAATATCAAAACATCTAATGTACATGGAATTGGAATCGCAGAAAAAGGAGAGAAAAGAATTTGCATTAGCAAAAAACACTTGAAGAAAACATGCTCAAATTTTTTCCAAAATGAAAAAATCTCTATGAAAGCTTAATTACTTATTGAAGATAAAAGCTCAGTGTGACTTGCAAAGTTATCCTTTCTTATTCAGAAAACCTATTTTCCATTTGAGAGTTACAATTTGTAAACAGGTTTACTGAGATATAATTGACAAAATCAACTACATATGAGGTGTAGAATTTGATGTTTTGACATATCAATATAACCCCAATTTTTCTTATGTCCATTTGTAATCTCTTTCTTCTAATTTCTTTTCCTGGTCTCCAGACAATTAGCCATCTGAATGTCATCACTAAAGATTTGTTTTCATTTTCTAGAATTTTATGTAAATGGAATAATATGGTAGGTACTTCTTTTTTGCTTGATTACTTTCACTCATCATAATTATTTGAAGGTCCATCGATGTTGTTGTGGCTATTAATAGTTCATTTTATTTATTGCCAAGTAATCTATGTGCTTTTAATGAATTACTAGAACTGATAAAAACAAAGCTACAGTGATAGAAATCTGGAAAGTGATTGCCTCTGCAGGAAGGGTGAGGAAATTGATCGTAAAGGGCTGTGAAGAAATTTTCTTTGGTATAGGCGCAGTTTATTTGGGTGCACACATTTGTTGTAACCCACTAAACTGTAAACTTTGGATGTGTGCTGTTCATTATGCATAATTTATACCTTAGTAAAAAGAAAAGGCAGAATATGAAAAAAAATCACCAGATGTGGTTTCAGTTTGCCTAATTGCCAAACTACTTGTTAGTATTTTCATGAACTTCAATCAGTGATTTATTTTTCAAATATTTGGTTACACTGAGTACTATCTTTAACATAACTTTTAAGCATTTCCCTATAATTTAACTCTTTCGTGAGGGCAAATTTATGTAGTTTATTTTATGATAGGCTTTCTCAAAGCATTCTAACTAAATTGATTTAATCATTGTTTTCTCCAAGTTATCTTTATAAAAATAAAGTCTATGCCCCATACTGAGTATACCTATGATATTGCCCAACATATTATATATTAAATGTATTAATGGAGTTGTTAATTATAAAGTTTCATTTATATATATAATTTTTCCTTTATCAATAAAATATAATATGCACCCTTCATACTAGATAGAATTAAATTTTATCATTAAAAACTGAAAAAAGTTATTCAAATAAACTTATAGCTCAAATAATTTCAATAAAATAACACTTTTATTAAATGACAAATGATTACAGTCTAGGTATTAACTGATTTGTTCAAACATGTATTGACTACCTATGAAATTTCTGATTTATCCCCTTTTCCCACTTCTAAATGTCTTTGGTATTTTCATAATGTGAAACACATAAGCTACATTCTAAATGGTAGCTTTCATAGAAAAGTGATTACATTTTTTGGTATGTTTTGGTATACACAATGCAATATTAAGCTATGTATAATTAAGCCATACTCAATATTGGAGCATTATCGAATAGTCAATATTACACTTAATATTTACGTCTATATCACCTAACTAGAGGATGTTGGGGTCAGAGCCCACTGGTGCATGAACGATCACTTGTAACAGATTCTTTTCACAGTATGTTCAGTCTTCCATTTGGTTTCAGTACCATTCATTATCACATTTTGTACACAAAAATGTACAATTTGGTGTCTGAGTGTCTGAAAAATAATCGTTCAGACAAACAAATGTAGTATTGGCTTAGGTTTCCTTCTGTATGGTTTGGATTGTAATTTTTCAATTAGAACCTCAATGAAATAATCATCATTCAGTTATAGTTTATCCCCATACTTGCTCTTCTTGCCTTCAGATCCCATCATCTGAGGCGCTGAATCATTCAGGACAAACCAGGAGCACCCATGCTGGGCTGCTTTTGTGCTACATGAGACTCCAACATCATTCTCCTGATTGGAAGAGACTCTCCAGGGGCTTCCTTTTGTCCTTAGAAAGACGTCAAACTCCTTGGCGTGTCAGCCCCTCTGAAGAGTGGCCCCTCTCTTACCTCTGACCTTGCTTCCTCTCTTACCTCTGACCTTGCTCCCCCTGGGCTCAGCACTCCAGTTGCTCAGGTCTTCTCTCTGATCCCAGAGGCTGCCAGGCTCATCTTGTGTTTGCATCTTAGAACGTTCTTCCTCAGATTTTCACAATTATCATTCCAGTCTCAACTTAAATACTACTTCTTAGCAAGTCTTTTTAAAAAGTCTCTTCTGACATGGCCCCTCTTCTTATCCTTTATAGTGCTACCTGTGGGTTATTATTTTTTACAATGAATTCTTAACTCTTATCTAATTTCCTGTTAGGTTCCTTGCACATTTTTTGTTAGACCATAAGCAGGACTATGCATTGCACAACTCGAGGCGGGCCCCTCACATTGCTGTCTATGTGAATGTTGTTCCTGGAGTGAGACAGTGTAAACCTGCCAGCCTCACACAGTGGCCCCCAGTAACAGCAGCTCCTGGAAAATGCTGTTATTTCTAGTACCTAAAACAGTGCCTGACACATAGCAGGTGCTCCAAAAATATGCTGGAAAATGAACTCTTAAATTTAATGGTTTCTAGAGGCCTGGGGGAGAGAGATAATTTATTTTAGCTGTAATATTTTCCATTTCTATTGCTATGGTGAGTTCCTGCAAAGAAAACCTGTATTTAAAATAGTAAAAATGACTAAATATTCTGGTATTATTTACAAAGAAAGGAATCAATCATTTAACTATATTGCTTAAGAAATTGCTTAAGGCAAATATGCTTATGTTACTGATAGTTTAATTTTAATGATTATAGGCAGGATGTTTTTAAAACATCTTTTTCATTAACATTTGTGTTTGTATATTAACCACAAATAACTAATGTGCTATCAGTATGGGATATTACCCATCTCTATAAATCTTTTGGGATAAGACCACTTTGGTAGGTAGATTAGATTTCACAATAATTTATATGTGTCTTTGAACAAAAAAAAATCCTCATTCTCAAACATTAAATATGCTGATGAAAAGTCATACCACATTTTATCTAAAAGGAAATATAACATTTTTTTCCAAAAATTCAAGCAAACACAATCATATAGATAAGTGAAGAAAATCTGGATTTGTGAACTAAAATTTAAGATGACCAGGATTATAAAATTTAAAATAGATTCTCTATCATGTATCATATGTGTATTCACTGTTAGTATAAAGACCCTGCATAAAATTATTTCCATTTTCAATGTTCTGAGAAGTATTTAAACACTGCAGGGTTAGGTTTTCCTCACTGTGATTCATCTTTAGACTCAAGGATGAATGTACATGAGAGCTTTGGTCATATTAGGTGAACGTGGTCTATTTGATTAGTAATTGATCCTGTGTGCATATGTTACATTCCCTGGATTGATAACAACCACAAAAAAGATCCCTTTGCCTTCAAATCCACCTATGAAATAAAAATGCTGCTGCTAGTGTGTTTTTTAAAAATAGACATTTTATTACACTGCAGCGTTTCCTCCTTTTTCTCTGTGGTATCATTTGAAGTCTGTTTTTTAAAACAGAAGTTGAACAAATGAATCCTTCTGTCCTCACTTTCAGTTGTCAGCAGTGCTTCAGTGTGAGATGAAATAAATTGCCAAGCCCTTTCATCTTCTATAATCAGCTCTGCACAGCTGAGTACACCCACAGCCCTGCACACTGCCTCTGCCAGCACTGATTCTATGCGGAACAGGAAGTCTTTGTTAGTGCCACATTTCCAACGCTCTACACAGGAGTGGGTTTATTTTGGTTCCCTCCTTCCTTTCTCGCTCCTTTGCCTCTTCCACCTCCTTTCTCCCTGCCTGCACAGCTGACGTGCAGTTCATTTCCTATAGGAAAGAAGTTTGGGGTTTGGGGGGATTGACATTATTTTTTTTTAAAGATATGTCTGACTTAGGTCTTTTTCCACCCTGCAACACAATAATGCATATCATTCCTTTAGTCATGTTTACAAATTGAAAATTATATGGAGAAATCCTAAACAATACCTTCACTATGTCAAAATGCTTTTTATCTTATTTTAGTTTAGTTTAGTTTTTGGAGACAGAGTCTCACTCTGTCACCGAGGCTGGAGTGCAGTGGTGCGATCTTGGCTCAGCCTCCCAGGTAGCTGGGATTACAGGCATGCACCACTACCTGTGGCCAATTTTTGTATTTTTAGTAGAGATGGTGTTTCACCATGTTGGGCAGGCTGGTCTCCATCTCCTGGCCTCATATGATCCACCCACCTTGGCCTCCCAAGATGCTAGGATTACAGGTGTGAGCCACTGTGCCTGGCCCAAATGCTTTATTTTTAAAAGCACAGAAGCAGTATAGTCATAACACCAAGGCAGGACATCCACAGAGATTTACTTACCATAGTCCACGTTTTATTTTTCCAGCACCCAAACTATGTGGACTTCTAATAGGGGGATCAAAGCAGAACATAACATGTTTGTGTAGGGGCTACAAACAAATATCCGCTAGTTATTGTGACTTTTCATTGTTATTGTTTTCTGCCATGAACCCCTGAGTTCAAGATTGTCCTTCCCTTAGTCCATGTACTTCTGGTGGGGCTACCAGTCCCTGATTGTTCCTTCTTTTCCTCGTCATCTTCCTCCTTATCCCCACCACCATCATCCTGCTCTTCATCATAGTTGTCAGCACAGGGGTTATTAGGTATCAGGTGCTATTCTTAACGCCTTACATATATAGACTTAATTTAATCAGTTTGGCTAAATGATTTGCCTAATGTCACACAGCTAGTTAAGTGGTGAAAATGAGATCCAAACCTGGGTATTGTGTCTCCAGACTTCTGTTCTTATCTAGTTTACAATAGTGCTGCTTTCAGGGCAGGCAGATGACTTGTACCCTACCCGCCTGGACACAAAGCTTAGTTCATGGCTGGGCACATGGTCCAAGAGGAGGGAGATGGTATGGGTGGAGAGGTGCACGTTTTGTATTTCTGCAGGCATTACAAAGCCAGGAGGATGGGACTCTGAGGCGATTAGGGGACGTCATACCCATCGTGTGCAGAGATGGAACCTTGATGATATTTGCTGAGTTCTGGTCCAGCTGCTCCTGAATGCAGTTTATCCATATATACTATTTTTTTTTCTTTTTTGTAATTTGGGCCAGTAAGTTCTCTTTGTTTGCTCAAGCTAGCTACACTAGAATGTCTGCCACTGACAGAAGAAAGGCTATCGAGTGATAGAGGAAAAAAGCAAAATGTCAAAAAATCCCAAAGAATGCCAGATGTCCCTTGTCTACCTGTGCCTGCTGCAGCCCACCACTCCCCTCCCCCAAGGCCCTATCCAAATCCAATTAGCTCTGTAAAATTGATAGTGTCTACTCTGTTGAGCCACTGGCTTCTCACATACAAAAAACAAACTCTTTTTAAGATGAGCAGATATGCTGGCCTAGAAATGTGTATTGATCTTTTAAGGCTGAATTTATAAACTCAAATTCCATCTCAAGTGGAAAGAGACTAGAAATGAATTGGTGTTTTCCAGCCACTTTCTGGTGAGAAGGATTAGCAACACTTGGAAACCAATTATAACAATAACAGACCAGAAAAGTAATTCCCCGGGAATCTCTTCCTTAGGAGGCTGCTGAACATCAATAAAAGGAAATGTATTTCTTCTTAAGATTCAAATTAGCTCTTTCCTGCAGATTAAATTCTTGAGGAACTCATGATATAAGTACCAAGTCGTCATTTCATCATTTCCTCTTAGAGTGGTCCTGTAGCGTGCTCCCAGTTGGCTTTATGAAGACCAAATTGATGGCCATTTGCCTGAGGTTTGCAGAATTGCCTTGTTTTATGGAAGGAGATGGTGTTGTATTTATCCTATAAGCCTAGTACCAAACATGGTGCCTTTCACATTACAACAGCAAATATTTAACAAGCACTCCTACATCAAAACTTACTAAAGAAGCTCATGCACATTATTTTTTTAAACTTACTTTGTCTTATGATACGGGTACTGTTATGACCAACATCCCTATTTTACAGATAAGGAAACTGAGGCACAGAGTTGTTAAATAACTTTGGCAATCAACCTGGTACCAAGTGGGTGAAGCAAGGGTCTGACCAGGCAGTTAGCTCCTGAAGCCATATTGTTAACCATTGTGCTGTGCTGACTTCTCTTGCAGAAGGTGCCTAATATATAGTTCTTGACTGGAACTGAAATTGTTGAATTTCCCACGTGGCACAGCTAGCAAGAAAACAGGCTTTTTGTGTTGTAAAAAAATAAATAGCAACTCTGGGTTATAAGAGGCAGCCACAATCAAAATTCCTCCATTCTCCTGAGGCTTTGATTACCCAAAGATAACTCTAGTCTGTAGAATTACTTTGCTGTCATCAGCATACATAATTAAACATTTAGTAGGAAAATTAATATACTTAAATTTGTTTAAAATTAAGCTGACCACTAATAGCTCTGCTTATCAGTAGAAACTTTATATTTTATATGCCAACTTAAGAACATTTTAATGGTCAATAAAATTGTTCCCTAGATCTAGCAGTTTTCAGATTCAGAAATTGTAGCTGAAGATACTGTTAGTCATTCCTAAATTACCAGCTGCTCATTATTGACTTCTAAGTTGTCTAGTTTATCTTTACATTTGAGAAAAAAAAAATGACTTCCCAGAGGTAGATACATACAAGGTAGGTATCCTTTATAACTAATGTATATATTTAAGACATAGGTTGCTATAGAATAAAAACACACTGTTACTATCTTTGAATGAATATATCTGAATATAGCTAAGTCTATGTATTATGATCAAAAGATCATACCATTGTAAAGCTGATTACAATAATGGTATGATTCAATTGTTTCCATAAATAAATGGATTTTTTAAACCAAGTTTAAAAAATACTTATATTAGTTTCTATTTTATTTACTTACTATGTATTATCTACTTAAGGACTGATGTTTAATCATGCATTTCTGCCACTAAAATGTGTAGAGTGGTAGGCCTTTGATAGATCTGATCACTTGGAGATTAGACATCAATTAAGACTATTTATCTAACTCAAGTTATTTCATCAAAAACTTTCTAGCTATAAGTCAAAATGAAAGAATGGCAAAAAAACCAAAGTGATTGTAAAAAGATGTATGGCCTCTGCATATAAATATAAAGTAATATATTTTGAACTCTCAGGATGGAGAGAATGATGATCTTGAATCACACTTTTCAAATACATTTAAATATACTGGTAGCACTGTGTAGACCTGGGCTTCTGGTCTAGTTAAATCCTGGCTGAAGCTGGGTAACTATAACATTCTCTTTGGGGGCTATTTCTATGACTTTTAAAAATCAGACTAAATACACCTTATTTTATCTGGCTAAATCTATTTACTCTGAAAATTCCATGAACATTTTTATGACTTCTTTAAATTCAGTCAACTAAGCATTATCAAATGCCAATTCTGTACAAGACAATGTGCTTTGTGCTATGGAAGATACAAAGATAATCAGACATGGATGTTGTCTTTCAGTTTAATTAAGGGGAACAGACAGGCAATAACTTCATCATGAAATGTGTATCTGCTATGAAAAAATCGCAAAGTCTATTAGGAACAAAGCAGAGGTTTCAAGAAAGTAATTCTGATGAAGTGAAGGCAGGGTGGCTTCAGGGAAGTAGCAGAATTTTAGATAGATGTAAAGACTTTGACATAGGAAGAGGTGGTGATGAGAACTTCCCATGAATGTGATCTCTTCTCACCTGAACCCCAATAATCTTCTAGAGATGGGGAGGGGGCATATGATGTACAAATTAAAAGTCCAGGCTAATGTGGAGGACTCATATAGCAACAATTGCTATTTGTGTGACCTTAATTCCAACATCTACTAATTGACTACTTCCAGTGACTTCCTAAATCGCAATAAATGCACATTATTTTATTCTGCTTACTAATGTTGTCTCTAAGCCTCCTCTTCTCATGTACCGATGAAGGTGAAGTATCACACAGGAACAGCTCGCCACTATTAACTCATGGTTTAGGCCTTGCACTCTCACCAAGAGCTGGCTCACCATTCTATGCAGACTTGACTTGGCAAGTCAGGGCAACATAAATTTCCAAATATCAGGTTGAGACCCTCACACTTAGGGACCCCAGCAGGACACAGTCTAAGCTCACAAATCCATAGTTATTCCCTTAAAACTCACCAACTATCCTCTCCTACATGACTCTAGTATACCAGTGAGTCAGTGGATGAAGAGATGCTGGGGGGAACCCACTGTACACTCAAAGAAAGAGACACATTGAACCCAGTCTGTTTTCTCCTTGTGTAGATAATGTGTTCACTTAAAACAACATATTTTAGCCTGTTGTTTTTTCAGACCTAGCCTTTGTCTATCTGAAGCATCTACACCATCTCTTACTTAGCCCAATGAGCTCAAAGTTTATATTTAACCTATAACTGTTGTTGTACAGACATAAATGCCTTTTAGATTATCATAGCACTAATTTTGTTTCTTACGAATGAGAAACTTTAGATATAAAAATTTAAGTAATTTCTTAAGGGTTGGTCAGGAGTTGCGAAGTTCTTTGCTCTTGGTCACTGTGACCTCCCTGGCCCTTTAGTGTTGACAGTTTTAGGTCCATAAAGACGTGGAAACCTGTAGGAACTTTTCTGTATAATTTATTCTGTTAGGGTTGTGTTCTTAAGTTTCTCACATTTAAAAAATTAGATTATAAAAGTAATTGTTTCAATGAGGGCTTTAGCCTTAAGATTAGAGTTTTCTCTATTGTAAAGCAATGTGGTAAAATATACCTAGAACACTTACCATCTTTATAATTTTTAAGTATACAGTTCACTGGTAATAAATACATATATCTATATATATTTTCCTTCCTTCATCCATACTCCTCCCTCCCCTTTCCAGGCTCTAGTAACTGCCAGTCTATTCTGAATCTTCATGAGATCCATGTTTTTAGCTCTCACGTGTGAGTTAGAAAATGCAATATTTATCTTTCTGTGCCTGGTTACTTTCACTTTGGTTCATCAAAACCTGGTAAAACAGATGCCTGGCTGCTTTCTCATTCACTCTTCCAACCCCTTCTCAGAAGTCTTTTGGTTTTTTGATCATCTTTGAATGTGACCTTATAATTCTGATTGTAGCTCAGTTCACCACACTAAAGATAAACAGAAGAATAAAAGAGGTTGTTGCCAGCAGTGCAGTCCACAGTCAAGCAACACACTAGTGTGTCCTTAATTTTATGAACTATATTTTACTGTTTAGGTAAAAATCCATCCAGAGGGGCAAAGTTGTAGCATTCAAATTTTGATAGACATAAGAATCACTAGTCTATTTGCTTAAGGTAGATTCCTGGACTCATCCTTAAATAATCCAATACAGATTTGGGGTGGGAAGCATGAATCTGCCTTTTAAGTTTTTATAACTTTATCAGATACTTCTGGTGCAGCTGGTTTGCAGAACACTTTGAGGAAAAAAATGCAAAAGTGGCTACTCCTAGTTAGCCCCTTTATATCCAGTTTGAATGTTTTTTTCCAAATCAAAAGTAATGCTATAAGAAAAGAGCAATGATGATTTTTGTGACTTTTAATATCACTCTAACTCTGAAATTGAGAGAAACACTAGCGTGCCCATAGTTTCCTGTGATTTGTCCCTTCAGTGACTTTACGAACCACATGGAAGATCTTTGAAGATTACCAATAGGCTGTGGCCCACACTTTGAGAATCACTTTTCTCAGCTGTCTTAAAATTATGGCAGAATGCCCAGAAGCTGATATTTAACATCCATGGAAATATATCTACTTGCAATCTTACAAGTGAAAACAACTTTGGGAAGCCAGTTCCCACTTCAGTATTTGGCACTGGATAAAAGTTTCACATCTACAGTAGAGATCCGCATTCAAAGACAGAGACACTTCAATATTCACAATAATTTCATCTACTAAAAATAACAGCAAAAGAATGTGCAGCTGATGCTGATCCCTGGCAGCATTTAGTTTGTTTATACTCTGTCTTAGCTGTGTCCATAATCATGTCTGCAGCCTTTGGATATACTTAGAAGAGCCACACAAGCTTGTCATCTATTACAGAGAAGTATAAAAACAAAAATTTCTTCAAACAAATAATTAAATATTTAAAAATGAATCAAAACTCTATTTGCTCGAATTTAAAAGCAGCAAGTAGATAAACAAATACACATAAAATCATAAAATATCTGACCTCAGGTGGTTTCAGTATGTTTCATTTTCATGCTTTGTTTATTTGTTTCAGACAGAGTCTCACTCTGTTGCCCAGGCTGGAGTGCAGTGGCACAGTCATAACTCACTGTAGCCTCAAACTCCTGGCCTCAAGTGATCATCCTGAAACACCTTCCTGAATAGCTATGGCTACAGGCATGTGCCACTAAGCCTGGCTAATTTTTTGAAAAATAGTTTGTGTAGAAATGGGGTCTCTCCATGTTGCCTAGGCTGATCTCAAACACCTGGCCTCAAGCTATCCTTTTGCCTTGGCCTCCTAAAGTGCATGAGCCCTGAACCTGGCCACATTTTGATGTTTAAAAAATATTTTTACTATAGAATAATTTACATACAACAAACTATACAAATTTAAAATACACAGTTTGATAAGTTGTAACTGTGACATGAATGCCACTGACCGACATGGTTTGGCTATGTTCCCACCCAAATCTCATCTTGAAGTGTAACTCCCACAATTCCCACATGTCATGGGAGGAACCCAGTGGGAGGTAATTGAATCATGAGGGTGGGTCTTTTACTTGCTGTTCTCATGATAGTGAATGAGTCTTATAAGATCTGACGGTCTTAAAAATGGGAGTTTCCCTGCACAAGTTCTCTCTCTCTCTTTGCCTGCTGCCATCCATGTAAGCTGTGCCTTCCTCCTCCTTGTCTTCCACCGTGATTGGGAGGCCTCCACAGACATGTGAAATTGTAAGTTCATTAAATCCTTTTTCCTGTATAAATTAGGTCTCAGGTATGTCTTAATCAGCAATGTGAAAATGGACAAATATAGTAAATATATATAAGTTTCCTTCCCAGCCCTTTGGTAATCCCTCCCTCTCCTCCCTATCTTTTACTTCTCTGGTCATCTTCAAGCAACCACTAATTTGCTATTTTTCTGTCTCTATACATTAATTTATACTGTCTAGAATTTCATATGAATTGATCATATAATATGTATTTTTTTTGGTCTCCTTTCACTCAGCATAATTATTCTGAAATTAATCTACGTTGTTATACATTTGCTTGTATGCAGTAGTAGGCTTTGATTTGTCTTTTTCCAAGTTTTGGGCTATTTTACTTTTACATATGTTATAAATAACAAATTATGTTGTCTTTATTTTTGTTTAAACAATTATCTGCTACAGAAGTTTAAAAGATAAGAAAAAAGTATATATTTACCCTAGTGCTTGTCATTGGTGTAAACCTATATTTCCATCCAGCATCATTTTCCTTGTGCCAGAATGGCTTCCTTTAAAATTTCTTGGAATGCAGTTTGGCTAGTGATAAAGTCTTTCAGCTAAATTATATCTTAAAAAGTCTTTATGTTATCTTTGTTTCAGCCTTATGATAGATACTTTTCTGGGTAGAAATTTTAGGTTGACAGGTTGGTATTTTTTTTCCTCTTCTTTTGAATACTTTAATGATGTTGTTCTACTGTCTTCTCAATTGCATTGTTTCTGCTGAGAAGTCTGCTGTCATCCTTATCTTTGTTCTATCTGTAATGTAATGTGTCATTTTTTTTTATGGCTACTTTTAAAGATATACTCTTTATTACTGCATTTAAGCATTATGCTTTTAATTTGCCTTGGCATTGTTTTCATCAGGTGTATATTGCTCAGAGATTGTTGAGTGCCTTAGATCTTTGGGTTTATAGTTATCCTTTAATTTGTAAAATGTTCAGCCATTATTTTTTCAGAACGTTTTCTGTCTCCCTCCTCTCCCTTCTTTTGGGCACTCCAATTACCTGTATATTCAGCCTCTGAAATTTGTCTCACATCTCACTGATACTCAGTTTATTTTTTAAATATCCTTTTTTGTCTATGTTTTATTTTAGATGGTTTCCATTGCTTGGTTTCAAGTTTCACTAGTCTTCTTGTCTTTAATGTCTTATCTGACATTAGTCCCCTCCAAAGCATTTTTTAATGTCATACATTGCAGTTTTAATCTCTAGGAGTCAGTTATAGGTCTGTTATTAAAATATTGAATATTGTATTTTGAGATAACTGTAGATTCACATACAGTTGTATGAATTAATACAGACAGACATGTGTACTCATTATCCAGTTTCCTCCAGTGATAACAGGCTGCAAAATTATAGTACAATATCACAACCAAAATATTGGCATTGATATAGTCAAGACACAGAACATTTCTGTCACCACAAGAATCTCTCACATAGCTTTTTTTATAACCACAACAACTTCCCTCTCATCTCCTCTTTAACTTCTGGTAACCAATAATCTATTCTCCATTTCTACAATATTGTTATTTCAAGCATGTTACATAAATTGAATCATGTAATATATAAGCTTTTAGGTAGGCTTATTTCACTCAGCATGTTGTTGGATGAATCAATAGCTCTTTCTATTTCTTTCTAAGTGGTGTCCCATCATGTAGATACACTACAGCTTAACCATTTACCCATTGAAGGACATCTGAGTTTTTTCCAGGTTTGGGCTATTATAAATAAGGCTGGTATAAATGTTTGTGTAAATGTTTTTGTGTGTGTGAACATAAGTTTCTGTTTCTCTGGGATAAATTCCCAGGAGTGCAATTGCTGGGTCTTATGGTAATTGCATGTTTAGTTTTTTGAGAAACTGCCAAACTGTTTCACAGAGTAGCTGTACCATTTCACATTTCATCTAGCACTGTATGAATGATCCAGTTTCTCTGCATCCTTTCCAGAATTTGATGTTGTTACTACTCTTTAACAATCTGAGAGATTCTGGTGATATCTCATTGTGGTTAATTTGCATTTCTTTAATGGCTAATAATGTTAAACATCTTTTATAATACACACATATATTTGAAATCTATGTATCTTCTTCAATAAAATGCCTTTAGTGTTCATGTTTTTTGCCCATGTTCTAATTGGATTTATTTATTTCCCAGACACTAGTTCTTTGTCACATATGTGGCTTAGAAATACTTTCTCTCAGTCTGTAGTTTGTCTTTTAAAATTTTTATTAAATTTTGCAGAAAAAAACATTTTAAATTCTGGTCTAAGTTATCCATTTTTCTTTATATGGACCATGCTTTTGGTATCAAGTGTAAGAACTCTCTGCCTAAACTTAGGTCCAGAAGAATTTCTCCTATGTTAATTTTCTAAAAGTTTTATACTTTTGCATTTTACATTTAAGTCTGTGGTCCATTTTGAGTTAATTTTTGTAAAAGATGTGACACTTAAGTTAATGGATGTTTGTGCTTCTGCTTATGAATGTTTTATTGCTCCTGAACTACTTGAAAAGGCTATCTATCCTCCATTGAATTACTTTTCCACTTCCACCAAAAATCAGTTGAGTGTATTTGAGTGAATCTATTTATGGTTTTAAATTCTGTTCAGTTGACCTATGATCTATGTCTATCCCTCTGCAAATACCATACAACCTTGATTACAATAACTATATAACAAATCAAATAGGCAAATTTCTCATACTTTCTTCTTCCTTAAAAAATTGTTATTGCTATTCTAAATATTTTAACTTTCCAAATAAATTTTAGAATTTTTAAAATATCTACAAAAAGTCTTCCTGTGATTTTATAGTAATTGCAAAAAATCCACGTATAAATTTAGGAAGGATTGACATATTTACTATGTTATGCTTTCAATCCATGAATGTAATGACTCTCCATTTAATTAGACATCCTTTGATTTCTTTTATAGGTGTTGTGCAGTTTTCTTTTTTTCCCAAGAATTTGAGTTGCTTTTATTTGAATATATTCTTCTGATAAACATTTCATAATATTTTATTTATTTTATTTCAATAGTTTTTTAGAGAATGGGTAGTGTTTGGTTACATGGATATGTTCTTATGTGGTGATTTCTGAGATTTTGGTGCACCTTTCACCTAGTCAGTGTGCACTGTACCCAATATGTAGTAACTTATTCCTCATACCCCTCCCACCCTTTCCCCTGAGTCTGCAAAGTCCATTGTATTATTCTTATGTCTTTGTATCCTCATAGCTTAGCTCTCACTTATAAGTGAGAATATACAATGTTTGGTTTTCCATTCCCGAATTAATTCAGTTAGAATACTTGTCTCCAATTCCATCCAGGTTGCTGCAAAAGCCATTATGGCATTCCTTTTTATAGCCAAGTCATATTCCAAGATATATATAATATATACATAATTTTCTATATATAATATATATATATACTCTCTGTGTGTATATATATATATTTAAATATATGCACCATATTTTCTATATCCACTCACTGATTGATGGGCATTTAAGCTGGTTCCATATTTTTGCAATTGTGAATTATGCTGCTATAAACATGCATGTGCAAGTGTCTTTTTCATATAATGACTTATTTTCCCCTGGGGCAGATACCCAGTAGTGGGACTGCTGGAACAAATAGTAGATCTACTTTTAGTTCTTTAAAGAATTTCCACACTGTTTTCCATAGTGATTGTACTAGTTTACATTCCCACTAGCAGTGAAAGTGTTTCCTTTTTACCACATCTGTGCCAACATTGATTATTTTTTATTTTTTTTTACTATGACCATTCCTGCAAGAGTAAGGAGGTATTGCATTGTGGTTTTGATTTACATTTTCCTGATAATTAGTGATGTTGAGTATTTTTTATATGTTTATTGGCCATTTATCTCTCTCTCTCTTTTTTTTTTTTTATTTTCTTACTTTAAGTTCCAGGATACATGTGTAGAATGTACAGGTTTGTTACATAGGTATACATGTGCCATGGTGCTTTGCCACATCTATCAACCCATCACTTAGGTTTTAAGCATTAGCTATTTGTCCTGATGTTCTCCCTCCCCTTGCCTATCCCCACCAACTCCAAGAGGCCCCAGTGTGTGTTCTTCCTTTTCCTGTGTCCATGTGTTCTCATTGTTCACCTTCCACTTAAGAGTGAGAATATACAGTGTTTTGTTTTCTATTCTTTAGTTAGGTTGCTGAGGATAACGTCCACATCATCCACATCCCTGCAAAGTACATAATCTTCTTCATTTTTATGGCTGCATAATATTTCATGGTGTATATGTACCACATTGTCCTTATCCAGTCTATCATTGATGGGCATTTGGGTTGGGTCCATGTCTTTGCTATCATGAATAGTGCTGCAATAAACATACATGTGCATGTATCTTTATAATAGAATGATTTATATTCCTTGGGGTATATACCCAGTAATGGGATTGCTGGGCCAAATGGTATTGCTGGCTCTAGATCCTTGAGGAATCACCATACTGCCTTCCACAATGGTTGAACTAATTTACATTACCACCAACAGTGTAAAAGTGTTCCTACTAGTCCACAGACTTGCCAGCATCTGTTGTCTTTTGACTTTTTAATAATGACCATTCTGACTGGTGTGAGATGATATCTCATTGTGGCTTTGATTTGCATTTCTCTAATATCATTGATGTTGAGCATTTTTTATGGTTGTTGGCCACATAAATATCTTCTTTTGGAAAGTGTCTGTTTATATCCTTTCCCCACTTTTTGATGTGTTTGTTGTTTTTTTTCTTGTAAATTTGTTTAAGTTTCTTGTAAATTTTGAATATTAGACCTTTGTCAGATGAGTATATCAGAATAATCTATTCCTGTCCTTAGCCCACTTTTTCATAGGATTGTTTGTTTTGTTCTTGCAGATTTGAGTCCCTTGTAGATTCTGGATAGTTGTCCTTTGTCAGATGCACAGTTTGGAAAGATTTTTCTCTCACTCTATAGGTTGTCTGTTTACTCTGGGTTCTGGGTCGTGAAGTCTTTGGATAAGCCAATGTCTAGAAAGATTTTTCTAATGTTGTCTTCTAGAATTGTTATGGTTTCAGGCTTTAGATTTAAGTCTTTAATCTATCTTGAGTTGATTTTTGTATAAGGTGAGGGATGAGGATCCAGTTTCATTCTTCTACATATAGTTTGCCAGTTATCCCAGCACCATTTGTTAAATAGGATGTCCTTTCCCCACTTGACGTTTTTGTTTCCTTTGTTGAAGATCAGTTGGTTGTAAATATTTGGTTTTACTTCTGGGTTCTTATTCTGTTCCATTGGCCTATGTGCCTATATTTATACCAGCACATCTTGTTTTGATGACTATAGCCTTATAGTATAGTTTGAAGTGGGTAATGTGATGCCTCCCGATTTGTCCTTTTTGTTTAGTCTTACATTGGCTGTGCAGGCTCTTTTTAGGTTCCATATGAATTTTAAGACTTTTTCTAGTTCTGTGAAGAATGATGGTGGTATTTTGATGAGAATTGCATTGAATCTATAGATTGCTTTTGGCAGTATGGGTCATTTTCACAATACTGATTCTACCCTTTATGAACATGGGATGTGTTTCCATTTGTTTGTGTCATCTATGACTTCTTTCAGTAGTGTAGTGTTCCTTGTAGAAGTCTTTCACCTCCTTGGTTAGGCATATTCCTAAGTATCTTATTTTATTGTAGCTATAGTAAAAGGGTTTGAGTTATTAATTTGTGTCTCAGCTTGGTCACTGTTGGTGACCAGGATATATATATTTGATGGTTTTTTTCCTCTTGTAATTTTAAGTTCCTTGTAAATTTATACACACACACACACACACACACACACACACGTGCTACTGATTCTGATTTGTGTACATTAGTTTTGTATCCAGAAACTTTACTGAATTAATTTTTCAATTCTAAGAGCTTTTTGGATGAGCCTTTAGGGTTTTCTAGGTATATAATCACACCATAAGCAAACAGCAACAGTTTGACTTCCTCTTTGCTGAATTGGATGACCTTTATCTCCTTCTCTTGTCTGATTGCTCTGGCTAAGACTTCCAGTACTATGTTGAATAGAAGTGGTAAAAGTGAGCATCCTTGTCTTGTTCTGGTTCTCAGGGGGACTGCTTTCAACTTTTCCCTCTTTATTAGAATGTTGCCTTGCCATAAATGACTTTTATTACCTTGGGGTATGTCCCTTCTATGCTAATTTTGCTGAAGGTTTTAATCATAGAGAGATGCTGGAATATGGAGAAAAGATGACAGATAAGAAGCAATACTAACTTGCAGCTCCTACTCAGACATACAGAGCAGTGTGTGGAGACTTACAGTGTGAACTTTTGCTCCAGGAGCTACCACAGGAACATTCCAGAAAAGTCAAAACAACCCAAAGACCCTTGGAAGAAAGTTGTTTACCACCACAGGCTCCATGAGACTGCCGAAAAACTATGAGTCCCCAAAATGTGAGGGGGAATATTTGCCCCAGAACATCCATCCTCATTGGAGAACCTGAAGGTCCAGTTCATGGGAGAAGGATTTGACCTTTCTTGGATTTGAGAAAAATTTAGAGAGCTGAGCAAAATATAGGGGTAGAGGAAGCACAGAAAGTGTCCTGTGGGCACTCTTGGTCCCCAGGGAAGTCATTCCTGATTTTTGCCTCATAGGTGTCCTTGGGGAGGACTGCCAGGGGCATTAGGGAAAGACTACAGGGAAAAGGAAACTTTCAGCTGAATTTTGTAATAATTTCAAACAAATGTGAAGTTTCCTGGACAGAATCCAGGGGAGGAGGCAAACAGGTAGTGCAGATATGAGTATGGAAGCCAAGACAGGTGGGGAGGCCTGAAACCTGAAAGCTCTGCTTGCTTTATCAGTGGGGAGGCTTGTAACCTGGGACAAGTTCTCAGCTCTGCTCATGAGTTGCCTAGAAATAAACTCTGAGCTGTTGATGGGGCACGCTGGGAATGAGACTGGCCTTTTGTGCTGTGTGGGAGCTGGGTGAGGGCTGTCACTGCCAGCTTTCCCCCACTTCCCTGTCAACCTGTATAACACAGCAGAGGCAGCCATAATCTCCCTGGGAATATGACTCCATTGGCCTGAGAGCCATAAACCCATCCCGTAGAGCAGCCACAGCAAGCCCTAACCCGCTCTGAGCTCAGATATGCCTAACCCCTACCCCATCTGATGATCTTTCTTTACCTGCCCTGGTAGCTGAAAACAAAAGATGTAATCTCTTGGGAGCTCTATGACCCTGCCCACCACCTGAGAAACCCAAATACTTATCCAGGTGACCCTAGAGCAAGCTGTATCCTCCCTATACTACATCAGCTGACGCTCTCTTGAAAGTACCACCTCCTGGCTGGAGGCCAACCAACATAAAACTAGTGCACTAAACTATAACCAAGGACCCTCACAGAAGCCACTTCACTCCCCTGCTACCTGCACTGCAGCAGGTGCTGGTATCCACAGCTGAGAGATCTGAAGATGGATCCAATCACAGGACTCTTTGTCGACACTCCTCAGTATCAGCCTGGTAGACCTAGAAGAGCAATAACAATTACTGCAGTAGAGAAAGGGGGAGAGCATCACATCAAGGGAGCACTCTGTGGGACAAAAGAATCTGAACAATAGTTGTTGAGCCCCAGATCTTCTATCTTTCATAATCTACCCAAATGAGAAAACAGAAAAACAATTCTGGTAGTATGACAATACAAGGTTCCTTAGCACCCCTAAGAGATCAAACTAACTCACCAGCAATGGATCCAAACCAAGAAGAAATCTTTGAACTGTCAGAAAAATAATTCAGAAGGTCAAATTATTAAGCTACTCAGGGAGGAAGAGAAAGGTGAATACCAGCTAAAAGAAATTTTAAAAAAGTTACAGACTATGGATGGAAAAATCCCCAGAGAAATAGGTAGTGTAAATAAAAGACAATCACATCTTCTGGAAATGAAGGATACTTAGGGAAATGCAAAATACATTGGAATGTCTCAGTAATAGGATTAAACATGTAGAAGAAATAACTTCAGGACTCAAAGACAAGGCTTATGAGTTAACCCAATCCAACAAAGACAAAAACAAAAGAATTAAAAAAAAAATGTAATCCCAGCAGTTTGGGAGGCTGAGACAGGCGGATCATGAGGTCATGAGACAGAGACCATCCTGGCCATGGTGAGACCTGTCTCTACCAAAATACAAAAAAAAAAAGAAAGAAAATTAGCCAGGCATGGTGGTGTGTGCCTGTAGTCCCAGCTATTCAGGAGACGGAGGCAAGGGAATCGCTTGAACCTGGGAGACGGAGGTTGCAGTGAGCTGAGATTGTGCCGCTGCACTCCAGCCTGGTGAAAGAGCAAGATTCCATCTCTAAATAAATAAATAAATGAAGTTCAAGAAGTTTGGGATTATGTCAGATAACCAAACCTAGGGATAATTGGTGTTCCCGAGAAAGAAGAGAAATCTAAAAGTCTAGAGAACCTATTTAAGGCAATAATCAAGGAAAGTTTCCCTAGCCTTGCTAGAAATCTAAACACCCAAATACAGGAAGCTCAAAGAACACTTGGGAAATTCACCACAAAAAAATCATCACCTAGGCATCAGGTCATCATACAGTCATCAGGTTCCCTAAAGTCAAGATAAAGAAAGAAAAGCATCAGGTAACCTATAAATGAAAACTTTTCAGATTAACAACATATTCTTTATCAATCCTGCAAGCTAGAAGAGACTGGGGTTCTATCTTTAGCCTCCTAAAACAAACAATTAGCAGCTAAGTATTTTGTATCTCAGCAAAACCAAGCTTCATAAATGAAGGAAATATACAGTGTTTTTTAGACAAATGCTGAGAATTCATCACTACCAAGCCAGCACTGCAAGAACTGCTAAAAGGAGCTCTAAATATTGAAAGAAATCCTCAAAATACAGCAAAATAGAACCTGCTCAAGTCATAAATCTCACAAGATCTATAAAACAATAACAGTGAATTTAAAAACAAGGTATTCAGGCAGCAACTAGCATAATGAATAGAATAGTACCTCACTTCTCAATACTGTCACGGAAGGTAAATGGCCTAAAAGTTCCACTTAAAAGATACAGAATGGCAGAATGGATAAGAATTCACCAAGTATCTGCTGTCTTCAAGAGACTCACCTAACACATAAAGCCTCACATAAACTTAAGGTAAAGGAGTGAAAAAAGATATTCCCTGCAAATGAATACCAAAAGTGAGCAAGGGTAGCTATTCTTGTATCAGACAAAACAGACTTTAAAGCAACAACAGTTAAAAAAGACAAAGAGGGACACTATACAATGATAAAATCACTAATTCAACAGTAAAATATGATAATCCTAAATAAATATGCACCCCTAACAGTGGAGTTCCCAAATGTATAATACGATTACTACTAGACCTAAGAAATGAGATAGATGCAATACAATAATAGTGGGGGACTTCAGTACTCCACTGACAGCACTGGACAGGTCATCAAGACAGAAAGTCAACAAAGAAACAATGAACTTAAAATGTACTCTACAGCAAACGGATTCAGCAGATATTTACAGAACATTCTACCTAACAACTGCAGAATATACATTCTATTCATCAGCACATGGAACATTCTGCAAGATAGACCATATAATAGGCCACAAAACAAGTCTCAATAAATTTAAGAAAATTGAAATTGTGTCAAGTACTCTCTCAGACCCCAGTGGAATAAAACTGGAAATCAACTTCAAAAGGAACCTTCAAAACCATGCAAATATATGGAAATTAAATAACCTGCTCTAGAATGATCATTGAGTCAACAATAAAATCAAGATGAATTAAAAAATTTATTTAAACTGTACAATAATAGTGACACAACCTATCTTAACCTCTGAGATACAGCGATACAGTGCTAAGAGGAAAGTTTACAGCATTAAATGCCTACATCAAAAAGTCTGAGAGAGCACAAATAGATCATCTAAGGTGATACCTCAAGAGAACTAGAGAAACAAGAACAAACCAAACCCAGCAGATAAAAAGAAATAACAAAGATCAGAGCAGAACAAATGAAATTGAAGCAAAAAAAGTACAAAAGATAAATGAAATGAAAAGCTAGTTCTTTGAAAAGGTAAACAAAATCGATAAACCATTAGCAAGATTAACCAAGAAAAGAAGAGGCAAGATTCAAATAAGCTCAATTAGAAACAAAACAGGAGATATTTTAACCAATACCACAGAAATACAAAAGATCATTCAAGCCTACTGTCAACATTGTTATGCACACAAACTATCAAACCCAGAGGAGATAAATTCCTGGAAATATACAATTCTCCTAGATTAAACCGGGAAGACATAGAAACTCTGAACAGACCAATGACAAGCAGCAAGATTGAAATGGTAATAAAAAAATTGCCAACAACAACAACAACAACAAAGAAGTCCAGGACCAAATGGATTCACACAGAATTCTACCAGACATTCAAAGAAGGATTGGTACCAATCCTATTGACACTATTCCAGAAGATAGAGAAAGAGGAATCCTCCTTAAATCATTCTATGAAGCCAGTATCACTCTAATAGCAACCAGGAAACAACATAAAAAACAAAGAAAACTACAGGCCAACCTCCCTGATGAACACAGATGCAAAAATCCTCAACAAAATGCTAGCTAACCAAACCCAACGGCATATCAAAAAGATAATCCACCATGGTCAAGTGGGTTTTGTACCAGGGATGCAGTGATGGTTTAACACATGCAAATCAATAAATGTGATATACCACATAAACAAAATTAAAATAAAAAATCACATGATTATCTCACTAGATGCAGAGAAAGCATTTGACAAAATCCAGCATCCCTTTATGATTAAAGGTGTTGTGCATTTTATACATACAAGTCCAAACTGTTTGTACAATTTACACCTCGGTACTGTATTTGTTTGAATAATTTTATATAGTGTTGCCTGTTTATTTTTGGTGCCCACATGTTTATTGCTAGTATATAAAAATTCAATTGATTTTTATATGAGTGTATCTTGTATCCTGAGATCTGCTGAACTGCCTTATTAGTTTGTGGAGTTTTGTTTTTGCAGATTCCTTAGCATTTTCTGTACAGATAAATCGTGTCATCTACAAATAAGAACAGTTTAATATATTTTATTCTTTCACTGATGCTTTATGTTTTCTTTTCTCATCTTCTTGCACTAACTAGAATGTCTAGCATTGTGTTGAATATTACTTCTAAAAGATGTGTGTGTGTGTGTGTGTGTGTGTGTGTGTTTAAGACAGGGTAAGCTGAATTTGAATGGGCTCAAGTAATCTGCCTCAGCCTCCCAAGTAGCTGAAGTAGCTAGGACTAAAGGTGTGTGTGCCACTAATGCAACTCATATGTTCTTTTGGCCTGATTTAGGGAGAAAGCATTTAGTCTTTCACCATTAAGTGTAATATTAGCTGTAAGATTTTGTAGATGTTATTATCAAGTTGAGGAAGATTTCCTCCATTTCCATTTTTTTCCCGAGAGTTTTAAAAATCATGAATATATGTTAAATTTTGTAAAATGCCTTTCTGCTGACTGATACAAACGTGATATTGTTTAGCCTGTTAATAGGGTAAATGACATTACTGATTTCTGAGTATTTAGTGTATAATTTTTTTATGTGCTGCTGAATTCTATTTGCTAAAATTTTTATCAAAGACTTTTGTCTCTTATTCATGAAGGATATTGGTCTGTAGTTTTTCTGTTATTTATACCATCATTGTTAATTTTTGACATTAGAGTAAAACTAGTGTCATAGAATGATTGGGAAGTGCATTCTCCTTTCTGTTTTCTAGAGGAGATTTTATAATGCTGTTGTGAATTATTCTTTACACATTTGGTAAAATCCTTTAGTAAAACCATTTAGGTCTGGAGATTTCCTTTTTGGGATAGTTTTAAATCAATACTGAATTCTTTAATAGTCATAAGGCTACTCAATCTACCTATTTCATATTAGGTGAGTTGTGGTAGTTGTTCATAGTGTTCTTTTATTCTTCACTTGCTGTCTGCAGGGTCTGTAGTAATATGTCCTGTTTCGTTCCTGAAATTAACAATCATTTGTTTCTTCTCTTATTTTTTTCTAAGTTAGTCTTGCTAAAAGTTTGTCAATTTTATCGATCTTTCCAAAAAACCATCTCTTTTTCTCATTGATTTTCTCTATTGTTTTTCTGTTTTCAATTTCACTGATCTCTCTTGTTTATTATTTTCCTCTTAATGCTTGGTTTGTGTTTATTTTGCTCCTTTTTTTTCTAGGTTTTTTAGGTGGGAATTCAGTTTTTTTAAAATATTTCTTCCCTATCCAATGCATATATTTTGTGCTATACATTTCCCCCTCAGCAGTGCTATAGCTGTGCCCCACAAATTTTGATACATTGTATTTTCACTTTCATTTAGCTCAGTGTATTTTTAAAATTTCCCTTGAGTTTTTGTATTTGACCCACAGATTATTTTAAAATGTATTGCTTAGTTTTCAAATGCTTAGAGATTTTTCTGTTATCTTTCTGTTACTAATTTCCAGTTTTATTCCTTGTGGTCAGAGAACACAATCTGTATAATTTCAGTTCTTTTACATTCATGGTTCAGGATATGGCATATCTTGGTCTATATTATATGGACACTTGAAAACAATGTACCCTACTTTTGTATGGTTTGTGTTTTATAAATGTTGATTAGATTCTGTTGGTTGTTGATGTTATTGACTTCTATATAATTGCTGATTTTCCATGCAGTTGTTCTATCAATTTTGAGAGAAAGTTATTGAAATATTGAAATATAATTTGAAGATTATAAATTGAATAAGAAATCTCTTTTAGTTTTATCAGTTTTACTTCATGTATTTTGCAGCTCTATTCTTCTTTCAGTTTTATCAGTTTTCTTCTTTCAGTTTTATCATTTATTTCACGTATTTTGCAGCTCTATTGTTTGGTGTACATACATTTAAGATTGCTATGCCTTCTTGGTGGATTGACACTTTTTTCATTACATATAATCTTCTCTGCAGTTGGTAATTTTCTTTGCTCTAAAGGGTACTTTATTTGGTATTAATATAACCATTCTTGCTTTTTTCTTATCAATGTTTGCATGATGTATCTTTTCCACTCTTTTACTTTCAGTCTGTCAATATCATTACATTTGAAGGAGTTTCTTGTATCATATAGTTGGGAGGAGGAGTTGTTTTTTAAATTAGCTCTGCCTATCTCTGTCTTTTAATTGATGTAGTAACCATTTAATTTTAATGCAATTATTGATATGTTAAGGCTCAATTTTGTCATTTTATATTTTGTTTTTGTTTATTCTGTTTCATTTATTGTTTTTGTTTTTTTCTGTATCTTACATGAACATTTCTAAAGATTTTGATTTATTTATGTTTGGAGTGCATTTTTTGTATGCTTTTGTGGTGGTTGTTCTAAGTATTACAATATATGTACATAGCTTATTGCAGTCTACTGGTGTTGTAATTTTAACATTTCTAGTGAAGTATAGAATTATCACCAACCTTTATGCTCTTCTACCATACTTTACTTATAATTGTCTTAAATATTTTTTTACATACATTTAGGACCACATCAGACACTGTTATGATTGTTGTTTTAACCATAAAGCAAACTTTAGAAAATTCAAAAGAAGCAAAATCTCTTATATTTACCCATATTTTTATCATGTTCTCTCTTTCTTTCTGATGTTCCAAAATTCCTTTTTAATGATTTCTTTTCTGTTTAGTGAATTTTTCTTAGTCATTTTAGGGTAGATCTGCTAGTGACAAATCATCTTAGTTTTCTTTCATATGAGAACATCTTGATTTTCCCTTCTTTCCTATAGGATATTTTTACTGGGTATAGGATTCTATGTTGACAGTTCTATTTTTTTTTTCAGCACTTGAAAACTTTTATGCCACTTCTTTCTGGTTTCCTTAAGTTCTAAAGAGGTATCTTCTGTCGTTTGAATATTTGCCCCTATACGTGTCAATTTTTTTCTGTCTGCTTTCAAAACTTTTTGTCTCTGTTTTTCAGAAGTTTAATTATACTGTGTTTTGGAATGGATTTCTTTGTGTTGCCATGCTTCCCATTCACTTTGCATCTTGGAACTATATATTCAATTGTTTTGCTAGATTTGGTAAGTTTTCAGCCATTTTTAATTTCAGTACTTTTTCAGCCCTGCCTTTTTTTCTCCTTTCTTTCTGGGACTCAATGACAGAAATGTTAAATCTTTTGCTATAGTCCCACAGGTCACTGAGGTTCTTTTAATTTTTGTGTTTAGTCCATTTTCTCTTTGCTGTTCAGATTGAGTAATCTCTATAGTTCTATCTTCTAGTTCACAAATTCATTTTTATGTTCCCTTCTTTCTACTGTTGAGCCCACTTGCAGAGCTTTTACTTCAGTTACTGTATTTTTCAGTTCTGAAATTCTGATTTTTAAAAATATATCTCCTATGTTTTTGCTGAAACTTTCTATATATTGGGTGAAGCTTTCTAATTTTTAAAGTCTGTTTTCTCAGGAAAAGCACTCTTCTCAGGGCTGCTTTAAAATGTTTGCCAGATAATTTTAACATTTCTGTAATTTCAATATAGTATCTATTATTTATTTCATTCATTTTGAGTTCTTTTTTTTTTGGTTCTTAGCATGATAAATAATTTTCAATTGAAATCTGAATATTTTCATATTATATTATTAGATTATAGAAATTATTTAAACTTTTTGTTTTAGGTAACTTTCTTTGACACTACTCTGGCAGGTGAAGGGGCAAAGCTGCTTAATTAGGATGGGGGTGGGCATTTTGTTTTCCCCACTGGTCTTCATGACACCTCAGGGAAATGGGCACTTGCTGCCAGTTTGCAGTGATAAAAGACATGGCTCCAGTCTTGACCTTCTCTGATACCACCCCAGCATAGATCTTGTGACATCCCATTAAAACCTCACAAGGGAAAAAATACCTACTGGTCCTTTGCTGGAATGAAAGGGGTGGGGATGCTGTTTTTTCCCATGATCTCTGATTGAAGACAGCAATTGTTGTCTAAAAGTTTTTTGTCTTGCTATGCTGCCCTCATAGACCTTTGGTTAGAGACAGAAGGCTTCTGTTAAGGCTTATTTTTCCTTGCAGATGTTGATATTTTGGCTTGCCCATTTGTATAGCACAAAGTCTGGGCTATATGAGGCAAATAGAAAACCCAGGGAACTCAACAACATATTCCTTGAGTCTTGAGCTCCCTAGCTGGTCTGCCTTCTTCTCTCTCTCCATCTTCAGAGACTTAGGTTTGTTTTATCTATAATGTCCACGGTTAGTTGTATTTAGTGAGAAGGATTTATAAAAGTCTGTGTCAGTTTTGATTGACTGTATTTCATATTATGGGTCATATTTTCCTGCTTCTTTGTATGCTTGATCCTTTTTTATTGTATGCCAGACCTCGTGGTTTTCAACTTATTGGTTGCTGAATATTTAATATTCCTATAAGTATTCTTAAGTTTTGTTCTGGGACTCATTTAAGTTACTAGGAAACAGTTTCAGCCTTTTGGATTCTACTTTTAAGATATTTTAGGCAGAACCATAATAGTATTCAGTCTAGGGCTAATTATTCTCCATGACTGAGAAAAGATCCTTTTGTGTATTCTACCCAATGCCCCATAAATCTTTTTTTTTTTTTTCCATTCTGGCTCATGGGAACAGGCACAATTCCCAGTCCTGTGTAAGCGCTGGGTACTTTTCCTTTTTATTCTTTTGAGTGTTTTTTTTTTCCCCAGCCCCAGGCAGTTTCTTCACATACATGTAGATAGCACTCAGCTACATACTCCAGGGGATGCTCTGCTCATCTCCAAAGTCCCAGCTCTCTGCATGGCTCTTCTGTCCAGCTCTCTGACTTGGGAACTCTGTCCACCTTGGTCTCTCTGTCCTCTTATCTTCATAACCACAACTCAAGGATTCTACCAAGTTCTTGCTGGGTTTCCCCTCCTTCTCTTGGAAACTCTCTCAAGTCAGTTTACTATGGCAATCATAGGGCTCACCTTTTTGTATTTCATCTCTTTGAGACCACTGTTCTTCACTGACTGACGAAAACTGTTTTATAATATATTTTTTGGTTATTTCAGGTGGTCGGGTAAATCTGGACCCTGTTACTTCTTTACGGCCAGAAGCTCAATATCTGTTTTTGCTATCTACAAAATGTGTGACTGGAAAAAATCATCTCTCGGTCTGTTCTTAGCTCTGTTATCCTATGATTCTGTAACTTGAAGTTCAAATTTACAGAGTGGATAGGGTCACTGATCTCCCTCTGTATGTGGAACACTTAGTCACAGGACAGTCTTTTAAAAGCTAACACTTAAATAGACTTCCTAAGTGCTAGTTACTGTTCTAAGTCTACAATTCCTTATCTGCAACCCTAGGAGCCAGTTTTGTATTTTCTTATTTTAGAAAGGTGTATATACCAAAAATAATCTTATATCTCAAGCTGAGTCTGAGACAGTACTCTGTAATCAAATACATTTTCATATTTCCATAGCAAAATATGAATATTAACACTAAGTGGGATAAATAAGGATTATACATAGACTAATTGCAGATCAAACCAAGCTTTCCTGCCAAATAAGTTTGTCAGTTTTTGTCTCTAAAGGGGCACAAAAATCTTTTAGGGTTTTGCTGTTTTGGTTTGAGAATTTTAAATAAGTGATAATATGTGTGTACTAATTTATTTAATCCTCACAATCAATCTGAAATAGGCAATATAATTATGGCCATTTTTAAAATGAGAGAAATGAAGTATAGAATGCTAAGTAACTTGGCCAAGGTCATACAGCCATCATGAGGTACATCTAGAATCCAAATCCAGATGGCCTAGCCTCAGAACCTGGCATCTTATCCATTGTACAACATTGCTTCTCCTTAAGGAGCCTCTGGCCAGGGCAATCCAGGAGGTCAAGCCTGACCTCTGGTACTTTTCATGAACAAAGTCTTCTTGGGGACTAGGTTAATTTTTACTGGAGATTACTCTCTGTGCCACCATGATCTAAATATATCGATGTACTTAGTTTGGATCCCAGGTAGATTTCTGCTTGTGGATGCGCCTATGTTTTCTTCAGATATGCATCAGGGTGCTTGGTGGCGTATTCTGATCTAAACCTGAGTCTGGTGGAATCTAAGTTCTCTGTCTGGCATGCTGGATTATCTAGTAGCTGTCTCACATGGAAGTCAGATATTTTAGAATGGGTTTCTATTGTACCCATATTTGAAAGTTGGCCTCTGGTTATGTTTGCTGAAGGCTCTTTTTGCCATTATTGATGTCCAAAGTGGCCCAAGACTCCTCTTTGGCTTCTTCACATTCACTTTTGGTTGTACAAGTTGTGCCCTGCAATGAGCTTATGACTAATAGGGTAAGTAGGTGCAGAATCAAATCTGTAGCTGTCCACCCTAAAGCACAGAACCACATCTACTGAGAGGAAGGGAGGACTTGTTCTAGCACACACACATGTGGCCCATAGGCTACCTGTGGTCCCATCTTAAGTGTTCCTTAAACATGTGATATAGCCTGAATTTTGTCCCCTCAAAATTCATATAGGAGCCCCAACCCCAATGTGACTGCATTTGGAGATAGGTTCTATAAGGAGGTTATTAAGGTTAAATAAGTTCATGAGGATGGGGTTCTAATCCAATAGAACAGGTATCCTTATAAGAAGAGGAAAAAATATCAGTAAGCAAGCTCAGAGGAAGGGCCATGTGAGGACCCAGTGAAAAGACAGCTAGGAAGACAGCCCGTACCAAAACCCAAATTTCCCAGCACCAGGACTCTGTGAAAAGTGTCTGTTGTTTAAGCCATTCAGTCTGTAGTATTTTGTTATGGCAGCCCAAGCTTACTAATACACCCTGCTCCCATGGAGGCAAGGTAGAATGACCCTGGCAGGGATTTACAAAATATCTAGAGCCTGAGAGCCTAGTAGCTATAAATGTGCAAGCTGAGATAGCTCTTTAAATTATTCTGACTTTTCCTTATAATAGGCTGCACTAATTATTGAAATTGAGTTTATGCCTCTTTATTTTACACTAGATTTTTTTTTTTTTTTTCCAAAAAACAAGCTAAACATCAGGAGGGCTCTCACGTGTCATATTGCTAGAGATTTATCTTCTTCACAAAGCTCTAGCATTACGCCTAATCCACATGTAATACTGCACATTATTAGCTATTGAAGAGAAGTAGAAAAAACGTGGACACAGTTAAAATCAATTTACTTTTGGAGGACGATTTAGATTTGTGTTTAATATGTTGAGGGGAAAGGAATCTATAGTCATATTTCAACACTTCAAATCAGACAAGAGAGCACATTTTCCTTTTGTTTTCATCACTGTTAACAAAACTTTAGTGTGGACATTGGTTTTTATAACAACACTTTTGCCATAATTTCAACCTTATAGCTCATTTGCTTGCATTTAATTTTGTTCTTGAAATTTACTTAGCAAACATTTATTTCCTTTTGGTTCTTACTATCTTTTTTAGGAGAAAAAATACACTGTTTTAGATTTCCTCCATTAGGAAAATGTTTATAATCCTACATTCTACCCTTAAGGAACACATCACCTTATTGTAAAATATACTGGAGTTTTCTTCCATTTGTGAGTTTGTTTATAAGGCTAGACCTATGAGAAGAGTCAGATGATGAGGAAATACAAGATACGTTGTTGTTATTAAGCTTCTCCTATCTTTTCCGGGCAGAATCATAATTCCCTATAAGTTGCTTATTTTAGAGTCATCTGGGTCTGGGGATGGTTCTGGACAAAAACACAAATTTGGAGACCCATCAGGGGTTTGTAGAATCAGATAAAAGTCCAAGAATTACTGATTGACAACTCAAATACCAGGAAGGCAATTGAACAAATGTCTTGTTTGACTTTACGTTTATTACATTAATGTTAAATAAGATGGAACTATGTTCATTTTATGAATAAACAAAGTATGTTCTTTGTTTTCAGACTGAGTTTTAGAGGTCTCTTAACTTCCTCCTGCATAATGAGTGCTGGAAAATATCCTTTACCAGCTCACCACTATTGACAATGACAAAGAAATGTGCTTTTCAATAATGTATTATCACGGTATGTGCAAGTGTTTGGAGGGCGGGGAGCAAACAGTTTTCCCTTCCAGACAACAATGCCTTGCCATAACCTTGACATGATGCACATTAATTTTACATTATGCCCAGTAGTCAGAGAATTAAAGCTGCAGCTATTATCTCCCCAAAAGGGCTGATAACCTTCTGGCACAGGATTCAGGCATTCCAAGACTATGCCTATATCATCCATCTCTTATTGTTCTTTTAGCCGGACTGCCAGCACTTGGATTGAGAATTCCTTACATATTTATCTCTGTGGCTTCCATTTTAATAAGGAGTTAGTTTGCCTTTGGTTAGAAAACATTTTAGTCAGATTAGTGCCATAAAATCTGATTCTAACCTAAACCCTATGACTTTTTTCACACAATTCCATATATATCTAAATTTAATTTTAACCTAGGAAGCATGCAGTATTAGAAAGTTTAGAAATTGTAATAACTATATTTTTAAAACTAAACCTAAATAAATCAGCTTCATGAAAAAGAAAAATTGAGTATCCTATACTTCATTCACCTGAAGTCAAAATGTCAGTAGTTAAAAATAAAGTAAAATAGACAATTTGGTCACTCAAATCTAAGCCAAGATATTTGTGGAAAAATAGTTACAGATACATGGTTGTATTAGGGTTCTCTAGAGGGACAGAACTAATAGGATAGGTAAATATATAAAAAGGAGTTTATTAAGTATTAACTCACATGATCATAAGGTTCCACAATAGGCCAATTGCAAGCTGAGGAGCAAAGAGAGCTAGTCTGAGTCCCAGAAAACTAAGGAACTTGGAGTTCGATGTTTGAGGGCAGGAAGCATCCAGCACAGGACGAAGATGTAGCCTGGGAGGCTAGGCCAGTCTCTAGTCTTTTCATGTTTTTCTGCCTACTTTATATCCTGTCGGTGCTGGCAGCTGATTAGATCGTGCCTACCCAGATTAAGGGTGGGTCTGCCTTTCCAGCCCACTGACTCAAATGTTAATCTCCTTTGGCAACACCCTCACAGACACACCCAGGAACAATACTTTACATCCTTCAATCCAATCAAGTTGACACTCAGTATTAACTATCAAAATGGAAAAGGGAAGAGTTAATATTTTATAACAACTGACCCCAAATAATTAGCAGATTATAGTGTTATGCAGTTTCCTACCAATTATTCAGGAAGCAAAAGTTTCTTTGAAAATATTTGTTAGTAAAAGTCCCATGTGAGGCATCAAGGATTTCTGAATAAAATGAGACTTTACAGTAAAGTCTTACTAGTAATTTCTCAGAATAAAAGGAAAGTAAAAAAAATAGATATTATGAAAAACATGTTTACTCATTCTAGTTTTGAATTAACATATTACAAGAGCATTCCGTTTGTCTAGGTTTCCTTGTGTGTTGAACGTTTCTATTATAGACATATACTGAATTATTTTATAATCTATCCAGAATATATATAATTATTTATAATCTATCCACATTATCAACATGGCAAAAATAAGTTTGGGCCGAGTTTGTGAGCTCTGAGTCTGGGAACAGATGAAATGGCTCCACCAAGAGAGACAGAAATGGTCATCTCCTCAAAATGAATTTAGCCTGTTTATAGTTCAAGAGCCACTTCATAAAATAGATTTTTTTTTTCATGAAATAGAGTTCCTCTTCTTTACTTTTTTTTTTTTTTTTTAAAAACTGATGAGGTTGTTTGTATCTATATTGGATGTGCCAGATGGAAAGGTTTACTCATTAGAGGCAGCTGTTTTAGCAAATTACCTCACTACAGCATAATGACAGAGTTACAACAGACTATTGAAGAAAATTCTTTCTCTTCCCTGTGAGATCATGAAAACTAGAAATAATTTCAATGCAACTTTTTTATTTACTTTGGAAATGGTTCAGTTGGACACATGAGTGATAAGATGAGGTATTTTTATTCATATTTCATTCAATATTTACGTATATATCAGTGTAAATACAGGATATAGATTTACAATTTGATTTCTCTTTCAAGTAATGGATTCATTATCTTTGTGGATGATCTCATTAGTTCCTTAAGTATGAATGATTCTACTGGGGAAGATTTTTCCTTTTACAATATCCCATTTCAAATATATGTATGCCTTACACATGATCATAGATGTACCTTTCATGCTGAAGCTCACAATTACAGCATTACTCTTGAGATTCTTATAAGGGGGAGCTCTTCTATTCAGGGTTTTCTTGCTGAGAAAAATCTTCTTAATTCCTCAGATAAATGTTCCTCAATAGAATGCACTAGAAGTCCTGCTTTATACTGAATTTCCATTATTGCACATAGAATTTTAACAAGAAGGCAGACATAAATGTATTTATATGTATATATAGCACATAATTTGTAAAATACTCATATAGATGTGTATATTTCTATTCTCATTTTATTCTAATAGCTTTAAAATTTTTTTTTCCATTTAACAAAGGTGGACATTTCAAGTTTAATTATGTCTGATGACTCATTAGGTTAAAGAAGCTGTCAGGTGGTAAAGTCACTCCAGGTAATTTTCACCAATGGTCAATATCTAACTTTATCTAGATACATCCAATTTAAACTATAATATCAGAAAATACCCACCAGAAATATAGAGACACTTTAAAAAAATTAACAGAGATGCACATTGTTGCTATGAGAACTATGATAATTACATGTATAAATTTTCATGATTATGGTTCCTTTTGCCTTCCATAACACCTTGGGGGGTGTCGTGACCATATTATAGAGTTTAGTGGAAAGGCTGACACCTGGGTGCCATAACTGAACAATTATGCAGGCCTGTATCATGCACAGCAGGGTTTATTGCACTGCTGTATGTGCTGAACCTTAGACAAAACAATACTATTATTCAGGGTTGATTGTTATTCTCATAAGTTTAATTATGGTTGTAATAATTTTGACTCTAACTTTAGTTACTTTCTATGATGACATTCAATTGAAGATAAGTTTACAAACTATATTTTATGTGAACACAAGTTTTATGTGATCTCTCTGCATATATAGAAGCTTCCTTCTGAACTTATTTTTTATCCAAGTGATCTTACCTCCTGTAAGAACATATACACATATATATATACACATACATACAAATATATATACTTTGGATTGAATGTTTGTGTCACCATAATAGTGACATGTTAAAACCTTAACCCCCAAAGTGATGGTATTGGAAAATAGGGCTTTTGGGAGGTAATTAGACCATGAAGGTGGAACCGTCATGATTGAATTAGTGCCCTTATAAGAAACAATAGTAAGATTGCCTCCTCTCTCTACCATATAAGAAAAGCAGGAAGTGGACCCTTCCCAGAACCTAGCCATGCTCGTACCCTGATCTCAGACTTCTGGCCTCCAGAACTGTGAGAAAAAAATGTTTTTTGTTTAAGCCAACCAGTCTGTCTGGTATTCTTGTTATAGCAGCCTGAGCTAAGGCTCTGTGCATACATATATTATATATGTATAATAGTATGTATTTATATTCTAAATAGAATAGTATGTATTCTATTTCTCACAGTTCTATATTAATACATACAATATATACTAAAGTATATTTTCTGAATGTATGTATTCTATTTCTGAATATATATATATTCAGAAAATATGTTGCATATAATATATAATACATATCATACAGAATACCTAGTTTTTATATATATATGGAGGTGGGGGTAGACAGAGAGCAAGCAAGAGAGAAAGAGACAGGGAGAGAGAGACAGCATGCCAGAAGATCATTAGCTGAGGGTATTACATTTCTATTTTCCTCTGACATCTTAATGGACTTTAATCTTTTGGGCTTCCATCCAGAGAAATGACGGGTATTCTCTAGAAAGTGTGGAAACCCTGCCATTGCAGGCTAATCAGCTGTGTTGACACATCAGTGAGGAGCTGGCTCACAGCACCTGGAGAAGTAAGTCATGGAGGTGGGGCAGAATCAAATGAGCCTCCAACAAGGCACAAAAAGCCTCAGCAAATCAGCACGTCACACACGGAAATTCCTACTCACCCACGGAAGATGCCTATTGCTGCGTATCTCTCTTCCCATACTTTCACATTCTCTTGAAATATAAGCAAGATGTGAGAACCCACAGTGCGTGGTACGAGCCATCTCCAGTGCCATGGTCACCTGAGACAGTGGTGGAACAACGAGGGAAAGATGGCTTCCACACTCAGTGGTGACTGGAGTTGAACAGAAAATAAGAGCCCATACCCCTGCTGGCAGATGTTACCGCTGGGACTGTGAGCAATTAGAGGAGGTTTCACATTTACTCACAACTTAGAGTTTCTAAGCAAATTTTCACAATGCAAGGCAGCTGTACATTCTGTGCACCTAACACTTTGTGTTTTCTCTTCTTGTTTGATCACTTAGGATGCAGGTGGTTCATTCTTTTGGTTCTAAGTAAGTATTCTGCATGCGAAGGGCACAGGTAGGTGCACTACTTTGGAGATTGTTAGCTGTGTCTGGTTTCAAGTGTCACAGGCACAAATTAGTAAGACTGCAGGGATTAAGAGTTGCAGGGAAGTCTGACATGAGGGACAAGTTAAGGAAGAATTCTAACAGGCCAGAGGTGACAGGGCCCTAAAAACCAGAATGGGCTGGCCACGGCATGGTGGAAGCCGACTTACTTTTATCTCATACAGAATGAGTGTCTACTAGTTCAGCCTGTGCTTATTTATTAACAAAATTATTCACAACAATTCTGAGTCCTTCATCAAATTCAGTCTGCTCTTGAATATTCAGAATAGATTCTTTCTGAATAATGCACAGAATCTTTCATTCTTTTTTCTCTGAGAGTCTCCAATGTATCCAGGCTTCTTTTTTCCTCTTATTTTAGTTCAATATGGGGTTTTCTCAGATTTTTTTTTCCTATAATAGTTTACTATCTTCCTAAATCTTTCCATTTTGTCATCAAATTCAACTACTGCTCACCTCATTCATCTTCCAGGTTGTTAATAAACATACCAGAGAATAGTGGTCCTACTATTGATGGATCCCAAGGGAGCTTTCCTATTAATCACTTCAATCTTAGAGTGAGCCATTTATTTTTACTCTTTGTATTCTCCCCATCAATGATTCCTGTTTCCAAGTGCAGCTTTAAGTATTCACACTGTAATAGTTTATTTTTATTATCTTCTTAGCATTTCTCTGAACCAGGGATCACATAATTGACATGTACTCAGATTCTGAAACTCTGCCTGTGTATAATGAAGGGGTTGGCCTGGATGACCTCCTTCCTCTATCATTCTAGAATCTCTCTTTGTCCTAACTTGAAACCAAACAGGTGCCAGGGTCTGTCACAGAGAAGAATAATTAGCACATCCATTAACGTGGGACCTGTTAACACATCCAGTGTTGACTCTAATTACTGGTAGATTTTAACTGAGCTCTGCTGTCTATAAGTGACTGTTAGCAAATGATAGTATATTTGATTGGACATACATCATACATACTGAATAATAAGCCTCAGTCAACTTTCACGCAAGTGTTCATAAAGAAACTGAAGATTCTAAGATAACAGATTAAAAGTGGGAACAAACGATATAAATATACAAGCATGAAAGTAAAGCAATTATTGTTATTTTTGAGGTGTCAAAATGTGGGATTTATATGTAGCCCTTTACTTTTTATAGTGTTTATGAAAGTGGTTCAATTTTTCTTCTTTTAAGAGATCATACATCCTAGTATTAGTAACACAAATCTATAGACTGGCCAAATATATATGTTAATAAAAAAAGTAAAACTTTTTCTGTATCAATTCCAAAGAGTATATGTACATTTCTGCCATCACATGAAATCCTATTGTTGGCAGATTGCACAATCGTGTTCATGTGATGGCAATGCCATGTGTCTCCCCTGCAGAGAGGCTGCTGCCTGCTGAGCCCTGGTGTGATAAGGGGTGTAAATCACAAATCGTGTCACCCTGGCCAAGAAACAAGACGTCTGTTAGTACTACTTCACGTAAGCAGATGCCACAGAGACTGCCAGATTCAAAGTGACTCTCGCCCTCTCTCTGAAACAACATCCCTTTGAAGAGAGCCCCCGGCCCCATGTGTGTTTGCAGCTCTGGCCTATTTATAATCTGCAGGTTATTCTAGCAACTAGGAATATTATTCTGGTAGTGACTAAGAGTAATAAACTACCTTCTCTGTCATGATCTGCTTATTTTATGACACTTGCTGTCTGGTGTCTCATAGTTTAACTACTATAAGTCAATCATGTTCATTGCTATGTTGATACGACTATTACTACCAATAAGAAGCATCAAGTATGGAGGCCTATGGGCTAAGGCACTATATATTATTTCAATCTCCCTAACAACCTTACAAGCAAAGTATTGTTATTCCCATTACATGTACTTGAGTGCAATGAGGCACAGGAATGTTTAATAACTTGCTCAAACTTTGAATGTTAGCCCTTGGTGGGGCTGGGCCTGGAACTCCAGCCAGTTTGATTCTGGTTCCAGGTATCTGACACTGTACCAAACTACTTGGGGCTTTTAGAAAGAATTCCTTATAAGAAAAGGTGAATTATAACACATAATGGTATTTGCATTCTTCCTTTCTTAAAGTATCATTAGAAAAGCTTGATCATTTTTCACAAAAATCTTTTAAAAATATATTACCAACTCTTTTGCATCATCAAACAGAGACTTCTCAGGGCCATCCCAGAAAGAGCACCACATTTTCTGGAGAAACCTGGGCTTTGGAACCAGCCAAATCAGGGCTTTGAAGCTGAGCTTATTGACTTACCAGTTGTGTGACCCTGAGCAAAGATTTAACCTCTTGGAACCTCAATTCACTCATCTGCGGAAAATGAAAACAATACTGACAACTTTGTGGCACTATTCTGATGAAGAAGTGGGATGATGTGTGTCAAGTACCAAGATGAAAATAGCAATTATGCTCCATTACTGTGAGTCTGAGCTACGTGATTATTTCCTTTTGCCTTATGGATTCTTTTGTGCTGAGAAAGCAATAGAAAGAATGGACTTAAGTGTTCTAGTGGCAGAACCAGTCAGAATGAAACAGATGGTTGCTGTTTGTTGTGAGTAGTCTGCAAAGTCAGAGCAGCACCCAGCAGAAAGCAGGCGAGATGGACTGTAGCTCGCTCTGCATAAAGACAGCTGAGAGATGCCTATCCCAGGCACTCAGGGCCTTGGGATACCCCAGCTAGTCTATCTGAACTCTGCTGGTCCCAGGAGCCCCTCACAGTGGCAGGTCTGAGCTGGATAGAAGGGCCGGGAACTGTCAGAGTTCTTGCAGCAAGTCAAGTTCAGGGTAGTGATGCACTTCTGGGTGCACTGGGTCACTCATGCCTACTCCTGCTGTTCAAACAGAGAACGGTGATTTTTCCAGTGTTATAGTTCAGAAAGTATATCAGAAGGGAGGCTCAGGGGGCCAGTCTTAGTGTTTCTGTGGTCTAGCTGTGTGATCTGGGTTAAGTAACTGTGCCTCACTTTTCTTCTCTATAAAATGGGGATAGCAAGACCCATGCACTGTACTGTGGAGAGAATAAATGAGAGAGTGATCATAAAAGCACTCCAAAAGTTTAATTTGCTGAAACACTGCTCACCTTTACGTCATCCATGCTCCACTTGATCCACTAAATATGTTGTAAAGTAGTTCACTGTTATTATGATATCATCAACTATCTTACAGGCTGGAGAATAGGGCCAAAAGAAATTAGGTGATTTGCTCAGGGTTGCATGGCAGGCCAATGCAGGGAGGGTTTCTGGCCTTGGAGGCTTTGTCTGCTCTTGCCAGAGCATGGAGACCCTCCTGAAGCTGGCCGTGCATCTTCATGTGCATCTCCATGGGCATGTGGTCTCTGGGTAATGGAAGCAGTTGCCTTGCACAGATGTCTGAGAACTCTCACCGTGGGTCTCACTCTGGATCCCTGTGCAGTAACCCTCCCCTAATTTTTCCCATCAATAACGATGAGCCAGACTCTGACCTTCCCTTTGACTGTCCCCTCTCCCCTGTTACTCCCTCTTTGCTATAGTGCACAAACTGTACAAAACTACAGTTCACTCACACTTTAGGCTCTGGGTAGCTGAGTCCAGTGCCTTCATCACTTAGCTCTCTTTGTTCCCCACCACACCCCAACCCTCCCGCCCCTTCTTTGTGTGTATATGTGTGTTTGTGTGTTTTCATTTAATTAATAAACTTTATGTTTTAGAGCAGTTTTACGTTCATGTCAAAGCTGAGTGGAGTACAGAGTTCCACATATCTCCTGTCCCACACACCACCTTCTTTTTTGAAGCTGTGATAACAATGCAACTTTCCTAACAGGCGCTTTGTACATGGAATGCTCCTTCCCAATTGAACTGCCATAGCGCAATGCAGTAAAGAATCTGCAACAATAGCAGTTGTACTGTACGTTACCATGCTAATCATGTATTTTATTGGAAGCCGTATACCTTTTAGAGCCAGCATTTCACTTGCCTCCTTTGCCTTATAGAAACCCTGCTGCTGTGACAACGGGCAGCAGTAAAGCTAATGGTCTTTTCCAAATCCCTTCTTAGATTCAAAGGGAGAGAAAGTGTGAAGGAGAAGGAAAGAAAAAAAAATCACACAGTCATTTCCAGCTATTTGTGTTAAAATACAAAGAAAACAGGGCACATTCAAAAATGGTATGCCAGGCAGCTGCCATTAATATTTATTTTAGCTTTAATATTGATAAGAAAGTACTTTGTAGCTGGGATTTGTTGCCTCCCCCAGTGTCCTCAAGCTCCCTGTTATTCAAGCTGGTGGCCATTAGCTCGCATCGTCCTCTGTACCCAGAGCCTCCGAGAGGCTTGGCGGGCCTCCAGCTCACTTACGCTTAAATGGACACTCAAGCTCCGACGGACACACAGCTAAATAGAGGCCAATAATTCAATACAGTATAACTGTACTGGGGCTGCTAGCAAATCCATCAAGCAGTAAATATCATCTGAAGCCAATGCAAGCTTTTATCTTTCCAATTTTTTTGTATGTCTGAGCGAAGCCCAGGCATTCAGCGAATCATGTAATTTATTCTGCAGTGCTGAGCCTGGGCTGTCTCAGACATCATATTGACTTTTTTTTTCCCATCTGTCAGGGGCAGTCAGCAGCTCTGCTATTGTGAGAGCGCATCACATTACATCTATTTATTTATTTATTTCGACTGCTTCTTTGTAGCATGATTGGGCAAGAACGCATTATCTCAGATCAGCGAATACTAAGAAAAGCATCTGAACATCATTACGACAGCATGTTAAACATTTGTCCTACCCAGTTTGTTAAATCAGCAAATGTATTTCCAGCAAATGCTTGTAATTGTTCATAAAGGGCTCCCTACTGCAGGGTTTTACTAAGCTGAAAATATGGCCCGTTATTTTCTTCAGCTCTTTAGGTCAGCAGTGATTCCGATATATTGTAAATAATGCTGAACAGCTGGTGTACTGACTTGGTGTGTGTGTGTGTGTGTGTGTGTGTGTGTGTGTGTGTGTGTGTGTGTGCCTGTGTGTCTGTGTGTGCATATGCATGTTCTGCACACAGCCACACACCTGGCTACAGCTCTGTATGTTGCACACATATTTTGTACACATGTAGATGATTATGTAAGTCAATACAGTATAAAGTACTATATATGGTCAGGCAGTCCTAACACTTTTGGAGGCTGGGGTGGGAGGATTGCTTGAAGCCAGCAGTTCAAGACCAGCCAGGGCAACAAAGTAAGGCCCCTGTCTCTACAAAAAATAATTTTAAAAAATTAGCCGAGTGTGGTGGTATGTGCTTGTAGTAGTAGCTACTCAGGAGACTGAGGTGGGAGGCTCTCTTGAGCCCAAGAGTTTGAGGCTGCAGTAAACTATGATCATACCACTGCATTTTAGCGTGGGTGACAGAGCAAGACCCCATCTCAAAAAAAAAAAAAAGTGCTGAATATTAACTTCACAAGGTTTTTTTTTTTTTTTGAGATGGAGTTTCGCTCTTGTTACCCAGGCTGGAGTGCAATGGCTCCATCTCGGCTCACCGCAACCTCCGCTTCCTGGGTTCAGGCAATTCTCCTGCCTCAGCCTCCTGAGTAGCTGGGATTACAGGCACGCGCCACCATGCCCAGCTAATTTTTTGTACTTATAGTAGAGACGGGGTTTCACCATGTTGACCAGGTTGGTCTCGATGTCTTGACCTCGTGATCCACCTGCCTCGGCCTCCCAAAGTGCTGGGATTACAGGCTTAATGATTAGGTTATGGTTTACAATGGTTAGAAAATATCTTGCTTCCTAATTAATTAATTTAGACTGGGAACAAAGCTCTTTTGGTTATGGTGACTGTCTTCTTGAAAACTTAAAAAGTGTAGCTTCTAAATGTAAATGTTATTTTATTACTCTCTTGCTCTTCTTCTGTATAAACTTCAAACCAAAGAGAGAAGCAGGAGGAAGATTAATTTCTCCAAAGCCCCACCCTTCACAGTGGGGTTTGAGACTGCTATGGCTGGACAGAGCCATCAGACATCTACTGATTGGATGACGACAACCCAAGTACAGCTGCTTCCCCCTAGGATACTCCCCAAAGCGACCAACCCTTTCTTGAAAGCCAGGTGTGCTTCTGAGACTCAGCCTGATTGACATGATTCCATTTGAATTTGATCCATTTGAATTTGATTCGTGTCCTATTCTACATGCATGCATCACAGAAAAGTGTTGTAGAAGTTTCTTGATCTTCTTTAAGTAAATAGGCATCATAAATATACTTCACAGAAACACCAATGCAGAATGTGCAAATGGAGCTGTGACTTAGAGTCAGACGTGTTGTTTGTCCAACTTCTCTTTGCAATGTTTTAAAAAAAACTCACACCTCTTTATAAATAGCTTTATGTGAGGCAATTAATATTTTTAAGTCAGCAAAATCAGCATTGTTTTAAGAACTTGGCTTCTCTGTATGTGTATGATCAATTTTTAAAAATAGCATCCTATTCCTTTGGATAATTTTGCATTCATTGAAAAAATACCTGTGGTTCGTACTTGATAGAGAATATCTTTCTGTGGAATGATTGTGAAAAATGACTTTGTATTTTATACTCCATTATTAGTGTCACCATCTTAGAAAATATCAAATTGTTTTTCCTGTCTATATCTGACCAGGACAATCTGGGTAAACATGAGTTTTATTCTGAGATTGGATAAAATCATGGTTCACATCCTTGGGTGCATAGTTGGGTAGATTCTCCCTCTCTGCACAGCAGAGAGCATCAATGCATATGTTCAATTTCCCTTTATTAACCTCCACTTAGAAAGTCCTGCACAGTACATGCTGTTTTTAGTATTCCAAAGAGCAGACACACTGTCTTTCTAAAGAAACATATTAAAAGGCAACTCACTGAGCCATTTTCTAACACCTGAGAGCAATTAATGTAAGCAGAGACAGGAAACATCATCAATTATTTAAAATAAAATGAATATGTAATGTTGACCTTCTCCAACTGCCATCAGTTTTATACTTACACCTGAATCAACTCAAGGGAACACAAAACCCACAAGGCACTTCACACTGCAATCAGCAGCAAGGCAGGCACTAGTCACAGGGAGAGCTGCCTGGCTGGCTATGTTCAGCCCTGAGAGGGAGGTGGAGAAACCTCTGACACCTGATGAGGGAAAGCGGCTCCTCCAGCTCCCTGAGTGAGTCACCACCTGGGACCAGCAGCTTTATGTACGAACGCTCTCGGCCCACCAGTCTTTCCCAGATATTTTCACTTGTTTCTAAATTATTTTATATTCTTACCATCTTAAGGAGGAGGGCTAACATTTCTGTTATTTTATATTTCTGAATATATGTACATATGTGTGCAGTGTGTATGTATGTATTTATCCTATTATGCATATTTATTTGTTCATACAAATTTATTTGCCTTTTTTTTCCTTTCTTTAATCCTTTTCTATCCTGAAGAAAAAAGAAGTGGTGAATGTAGGCTATGGTTATTTGGGAAGCCTAGAGAGATGTTTATATAGCTGTAATAGCCAGTTGCTGGAATTAAATGAATCCTCTGCTTTCTGAACAGAGGGTTTCTCTGCAAATATGAAAGCTCAGACATTCTCTATGGGCAATGCCACTGACTGGAGATTGGGGGACGGCATATCAAGGGAACATGCAGTTTATTATCTAATGTAATTGCTGTGCATGACATATGGCTTGAGCCTGGATTTGGCACAGCAATGGATGAAGATTTTCAGAGCAAAGCCTATTAGACATGACGTACAAAAAGTCCTTTGTGACTGTTCAAGCTAAACAAGGCTTGAAGTGCTGGTATCTATTTTTCTCCTGACTTGTATTAGTGATTCCAAGAAAACTCACAGAGGGCCTCATGCAGAATGACCCAAGCTTCCAACTGGGTCATCCTCTTACAATCCTCCTCCAGACATTCTGAGACTTTGGCAAATAGTCTGTTTATGAGTCTTAGCCAGGACTATGAAGGTAAAGTTGACTGTTAGTTTCTGGGGCCAGATTTATCACAGAGCCACTCCTCAGGCTGTTATTAAGATTCTTTCTAACTTGCTGTTACAAAGCTTTTTTTTTTTTTTTTTTAAATGTTTTAGAAGGTTGCCCGTTCAAATTGGCACAGAGCTTAATCACAAACAGGTCCCATTTGAGAAAGTTGAGAAAAGACAAGGGGAATCACTTGCTAATGCTAATTACAAAAGACTAAGAATAAGTTCTTTATGTTTATCTTCATAATCCTATGGCCAAAAAAGGTTTTGCTCCTTTTAACATGGCATTTTACATCTTAAACTCTAATGTGAATAAATGGCTTGAGCTAACGTAAAGAATGCTTTCTCCACTGTTTTTTTTAATCACCACCATATCAGATTACCCCTCTTACACAAAGAAAAGATGCTAGATTTAGGAAATCCATGCCAAGAAGCAGAACTAAGGTAGGGTAAGCAAAATTCAAAGACAGCATGAAACCATCTTATCACCCAGAAATTTTTGATTAATTAGCCATCCATGCAACCAAGAAGCCAGGGTATCCCTACTGCTGTGTTATGAATTACGCTTGCCGTAGGTGGAAGCACAGCTGCGGGGTGAGCAGTAGACTCTGGAACACTATAAATCCAGTTATTTCAGTGTGATGTATATATACACAGCAGTGTTCATACTTGGGCATGGAGAGTAAAAAGAAAAGTGAGCAAAACTCTCGGATATTTTGGTTGGAGAATAGAGAATAAATGTATTTTAAATATGATAGAAATATCATACCATAAGATTCATGATTCTGGGAATCAGGGGAGTTTTATTCAGGAAACAACCAGGAAGTTATAACCCTATCCAGAAGCCAGAGTTTAAAATAAAATCCTCTTACAGATCCTGTGTTACTCAGAGCTACCAAGCCTAGAAAAAAATAGAACTGGAGAGGGATATTTCCCAGGTCATGGCATCACAACCAGCATTTTAAGAGACATATTGAATAAAAATTCAGCTTTTTCATTGCTATTATCGCAGAAATTGCTGCAAAAACTATTACTTAAAAATGCTTAAGTTCCTGAAACTGTGCCCTTGAGTCAACTTAGAACAACTGCACATGGAGAGACTGAGAATTATTATTTGCAATCAAAGTCTTGCCAATGCAGAGCATGCACGTGGAAGGCAGAAGGTGTGGGCTGGGATCTGATGATGAATAGGTAAGACAGAGACATATCCCTGAGTCATACCAGGGAAGAGTCTTTTCCATAATGAGAAAGTGTTATCAAAAATCTCTTGCCAACTAGAGCAGAGGCTTAGCTTAGTCTTAATGTCACAGGAAGTAAAACTGGAGAGTAGGGAGATGAGGTTGTAGGGCCTGACAGGAGCCAGAATCATTTGCTTGACATTTACGGAGGAGCCAGAACTAGAAGAGAGACACCATCCTTTTTATCTCTTCAGATTTGAGCTTTCAATGGTGTATGTCATTCTGTTTCATGTAATATTTTCTTCATCCTAGTCTTTATATCACATCTGCATATTTGATATTTGTTTTTGAAAAAAAAAATCCTGCTACTTTTGGAAAAGGTGTCTCAGCCCCTCCAACAATGCTTTTGTTTAGGGAGTTATATCTCTAAAAAGCATTCTGATTGACAAAATTACCTTGACAAGATTGAGATCTCTTAGAGAATAGGAGATTAAAGAAAAACACAAAAACACAGAAAGGTTCTGGAAGGCATGCAATCTGAAAACTAAACAGCTTTAGAGCATTGTGAATCTTCCCCGATTTTCCATACGTCTTCAGTGGGTCAGGAACTGTGACACCATGGCACTATTATTCTACCAGCTTTCCCACGAGTTTTATTCTGTGCAGACTAAACCACTTCTTAACCTGTTTGCAAATATGATGGCAAATTGCATATTTAAATTGTTTTAGTGTAAAATATAAAGCTACATTATCTCAAAACCACAACTAGCAACACTTTAGTGGATGAGGGATTACTATATATTTTTGGCATATACACCTCGTTATAGTCTATTCATGCTTGTAATAATTGCCTATTAAACTAATGTAGTTAGCTCTCTTTTCAAAGTATAATTTAGTCATTCTCAGTTACTGATCCTGTCTTTATAAAGTTCTGAGTTGGAGACCTCCTCTAGGTATTGCTGTAGAAGATCCATTCACATATAGAAATATTCCAAGACAGTGAAGAACACGTGTAGGAAGACACAGTGGAGAGAGATGCATGGCATGTTGGAAGTAGAGGGCCCAAGCAGAGTGAAGCAAGATGAGGCTTGAGCAACAGGCAACGTCTAGACCTTGGGAAATCCATATAAGACTTTGTTCTTCTTCTTATAGCAATGGGAAGTATTGAAAGGATTTCAAACCCAGGCTTGGAGAAAGGTGTACACACACACACACACACACACACACACACACACGAATGACTTGGTCATGGATTCGAACATAGAGGATGCAAGAGAGAGACAAATGGACAGATTTCTAGCTTGATTGGCTAGATATACGGTGTCATTATTCACTGCAATAGAAAATGAAAAGTAGGCCTTTGAAGAAAGTTCATGGCTTTAGTTTTGGATGTGATGGATGGCTTTGGTGTATCCAAGAGGAGATACCAAGGAGGCAGTTGGAAAATAATGAAGAATATCAATCCCCATAACACACAGAGCTATGCATCAAGTAACCTGCTAGAAAAAGAAAAGTTCTCTAAAAGATAACAATCTTAACATTTTATCTAACAAATACTGTAGAACTTTCAAGTGCATATCAGCTCTCTTTTCAAATAGCCCCTTTGAAGTTTGCTAAATGTAGGGTTACTCTTTCTCTCCTTACACCAGCTTCTCTCCTCAACTTATTTCACAACAATTTGTCTCCCCTTGCTAATCACAGAGCATTTTTTCAGAGTTTTGGTTTTACTTGATGAAAGAGAGCCTGTAATTTTAAAGAAATTGAGGTGAGATAGCCATCAGACTTTTAGCTGATGAAGGTTGCTCTTATTTCTTTACCAAATGAAGACATTCAAAATCTTATTTTGAACTCTAAATCTGGCCTTATTTTCCCACAACAAGAAAATCAGCCTAGAAGCTCAAAAGAGAGATAAAGTTTATAAATCACCTGCATATAGGTCGTAATTGAAGCTGTGGCCAAGGATGAAATTGCCGAAGAGAGACCAGCATGGTAAGAATGAAGGCTCCACTTAGTCTATTAGCAACAACTTTTAACCTTTACTATTTAAATGTTCTGGTTGGCAGATCTCCATGCATTCTGAGCACCTGCTCACCTTGATCAGCAATCTGACTCAACCCATTCTTTCTGTGCATAGACTGTGGTACAGTGGGTCTTCTCCACTCCCTACCCAGGCAAATCTCCAGACATTTGGAGCAACTGCTTACCTGGTTCAGCAATCTGAGTTACATACCCTGCACAAGAAACATACTCCAAGATCGACTAGATGGTTAGCCATACAGCAAGTCTCAATAAATTAAAAAAATCAAAATCATAACAGTCATACTACTGGAACACAGTACAATACAAATAGAAATCAGTACTCAGAAGTTCTCTCAAAACCACACAATTATAGGGAAATTAAACACTTGTTCCTAAATGGCTATTGAGTAAACAATGAAATTAAGGCAGAAATAGTGTCATTTTTTGAAATAAATGAAGACAGAGACACAACATATCAAAACTTCTGGGATGCAGCAAAAGCAGTGTTAAGAGGAAAGTTTTTAGCACTAAATGTCTACCACAAAAAGTTAGAAAGACCTCAAGTCAGTGATCTAATATCATACCTGTGGGAACAACAACAACAAAAAATAACGAACTAACTCAAATGCTAGCAGAAAAATAAATAGCTACAGTCAGAGCAGAACTGAATGAAATTGAGACCCCAACATCCATACCAATAATTAACCAAACCAGAAGTTGCTTTTTTGAAAAGATAAACAAGGTGAATAGACCACTAGCTAGATTAATAAAAAAGATCCAAATAAGTATAGTAAGAAATGAAAAAGGTGACATTACAACTGATCTCAAAGAAATACAAAAGATCCTCAGAGACTATTTTATGAACACTTCTTTGCACACAAACTAGACAATCTAGAAGAAGCGGACAAGCTCCTGGAAACACACCATCTTCTAAGATTAAATCAGAAAGAAATTGAAACCCGGAACAGACCAATATCAAGTTCTAAAATTTAATTAGTAAAGAAAACCCACCAAAGCCCTAGACTGGATGGATTCACAGCCTAATTCTACCAGACATGCAAAGAATAGCTGCTACCAATTCTACTGAAACTGTAAAAAAATTAAAGTCAGCATCACCCTGATATCCAAACCTGGCAAAGACAGAACAAAAAAGAAAACTACGGGCTAATATCTTTGATGAACATAGACATGAAATTCATCAACAAAATACAAACAAACCAAATCCAGCAGCACATCAAAAAGTTAATTCACTGTGATCAAGTAGGCTTGATTCCTAGGATGCAAGGTTGGGTCTACATACACAATCGATGAATGTGATTCACCAAATTTATTGAAAATAAAAACTGTATAATCATCTCAATAGACACAGAAAAAGCTTTCAATAAAATCCAACATCCCTTCCTGACAAAAACCCTCAACAAGCTAGACATTGAAGGAATGTATCTGAAAATAATTAGAGCCATCTATGACAAACCCAAAGCCAACATCACACTGATCAAGCAAAAACTGGAAGCATATCCTTTGAGAATTGGATCAAGACAAGGATGCTCGCTCTCACTACTCCTATTCAACAATGTACTGGAAATCCTGGCCACAGCAATCAGGTAAGAGAAAGAAATAAAAGGCATCCAAATAGGAAAAGAAGAAGTCAAACTATTTCTCTTTGCTGAGAATATGATTCTATATCTTGAAAACTCTAAAGACTCCACTAAAAGGCTCCTAGAACTGAAAATTGACTTCAGCAAAGTTTCAGAATACAAAATTAAGGTACAAAAATCAGTAGTGTTTATATGCCCCAATAACATTCAAGCTGAAAGTCAAATCAAGAACTCAATCCCATTTACAATATACACACACACACACACACACACACACACACACACACAAACTAGGAATACCTCTGACCAAGGAGGTAAAAGATTGTTACAAGGAGAATTATAAAACACTGCTGAAAGAAACCATAGATGGAACAAGTCAACAGAAAAACAGTTCATGCTCATGGATTGGAAGAATCGATATTGTTAAAATGGCCATACTATCCAAAGCAATCCACACAGTCAACACTATTCCTACCGAACTACTGATGTCATTTTTTTTTCCACAGACTTAGAAAAAAAGCTATTCTAAAATTTATATGGAATCAAAAAAGAGCCCAAATAGCCAAAGCAATCCTAAGCAAAATAACAAAGCCAGAGGCATCCCACTGTCCTACTTTATGCTGTAAGGCTACAGTAATTAAAATGCATGGTACTGGCACAAAAACAGACACCCAGACCAACGGAACAGAGTAGAGGACCCAGAAATAAAGCCACACACCTAAAGCCATTTGATCTTTTAAAAAGTTGGCAAAAGTAAGCAATGGGGAAAGGACTTCCTATTCAGTAAATGATACTGGGATAGCTGGCTAGCCATGTGTAGAAGAATGAAACTGGATACCTATCTTTACCTTTCACCATATAAAAATTTAACTCAAGATGGATTAAATAGTTAAATGTAAGATCTTATACTATAATAATCCTAGAAAAAACTCAGGAAATACTATTCTGGACATCAGCCTTGGTAAAGAATTTATGACTATGTCCTCAAAAGCAACTACAACAAAAACAAAAATTGATAAGTGGGTCATAATTACATTAAAGAGCTCCTGCACAGCAAAAGAAGCTATCAAGAGAGTAAACATACAGCCTACAGAATGGGAGAAAATATTCCAAACTATGCATCTGACAAAGTTCTAATATATAGAATCTATAAGAAACTTAATTCAACAAGCAAAAACCAAATAACACCATTAACAAGTGGGCAAAAGACATGAACGGATACTTCTCAAAAGATGTACAGGCAGCCAACAAACAAATGAAAAAATGCTCAACATCACTAATCGTCAGAGAAATACAAATCAAAACCACAGTGAGATACCATCTCACACTAGTCAGAATAGCTATTAACTAAAATGTCAAAAAATAGCAGATGCTGGTGAGGCTGTAATGAAAAGGAAATGATGCTTATACACTGTTGGTGGAAATGTAAAGTAGTTCAGCCACTGTGGAAATCAGTTTGGAGATTTCTCAAAGAACTTAAAACTATCATATGACCCAGCAATCCCATTACTGGGTACATACCCAAAGAAAAATAATCATTCTACCAAAAAAGCATGAGCTCATATGTTCACGATAGCCCTATTCATAATAGCAAAGAGATGGAATCAACCTAAATACCCATCAATGGTGGACTGAATAAAGAAAATGTGGTACATTTTACAGCATGGAATACTATGCAGCCATTAAAAAAGAATGAAATAATGTCCTCTAGAGAAACATAGATGCAGCTGGAGTCCATTATCCTAAGTGAATTAATGCAGGAAGAGAAAACCAAATATTGCATGTTCTCACAAGTGGCTGCTAAACTTTGGATACACATGGATGTAAAGAAAGGAACAATAGCTACTGGGGATTAGTAGAGGTGAGAAAGTGGGATGGGGACAGGGGCTGAAAAATTACCTGTTGAGCACCGTGCTGGGTGATGGGGCCATTTGTACTCCAAACTTCAGTGTCTCACAATATACCCATGTAACAAGCATGCACATGTAACCCCTGAGTCTAAAATAAAAGTTGAAATTATTAAGCATAATAAATACATAAGTGAAGTATGTACTGGTCATCACACTGGTTAGATATAATGTCTCCATGTTGAATTTTACTACTTTATTCTAGTTATTTGCACCATATGATGCTAGCTAATGGCCTTATCTATTTTTTAATGTATCAATCTGCTTATGTATTTTATCAAAACACATTTTTTCAAACCTTGATCTCCCAGTTCAATGAAGATGAAGAAGCAAACAGCTAAATAGCCACAGATCTTTTCAAAGGAGAGGTTTAGATCCCAGTATTTCAAAAAACCCTATTTCATACAATTGCTAATGAATTGAAAAATTGACTGCAAAAATGTACTCTTTTCCTCTCTGCTGAAACTGTCTTTTTAAAACAGAAACAGAGAGCATGGATAATCTGAAAATTAGATAATCCATTACAGAATAATAGAAAAGTGACTGTACAAGCAAATATTAAGGATTTTATACATCATTACCCATCAAAACTTTTATTGTTTGAGCTTTTCAATACATGCGTTCTCTTCTGTACACATACTCACAGAAAGGTGGACTCCCAGGAGAATTCTGTAAACTACTTTTCACAGAAGCAAATAGAGAAAGCATCACAGGAAACTGATTCTTTATGAGTGAGGCCTAAAGGCATCAAAAGAACCATTGTTGTAAAGGGTACTTTAGTGATCACCTCTACATGAAGCAAGTTACAGTCTGTGATCCAGTTATTATTGGCTCTGGATTTTAGAACTTGGCCTGCTAAAAACTATCATTTGATATAGGTCATTATATATCATTTCTCCACCTGCATTTTTATCTGTTAAGTGATGGGTTTTGCCTAAAGGATCTCTAAAGATCCTTCCAGTCTGCATGTCATCCAATTCTAATATTCAAATATGGAGCATGCTTGGAACATCATAATGGGCTCATGGATATAGTAGACCAGCCTATCTGCCCTCAGGTTTAATCATATTTGACCTGAAACATTTGTGCAGCTGCTAGGTGACTTAGCACATTTTGTCCCTAAACATGTTCACAGTCCTGTTGGTTGATATTAATTTCCATCTCAGAAAAATCAATTGTGCTTTTAGGATTTTCAGACAACTGGCCAATAACCATAGCTACTATTCTTTGCTCTGATTACTTGATCTAGCCTGGAATTATCTTTTTATTCTTTCTGACTCCATTCTTCTATACTGCCTCAACTTTCAAAATGCAATATTACCACTCTACTCAAAACTTTAATCAGCATCTCAATTAAGGGGAAAACATTCTAGGCTCTTTACTCTCTAATTTCAACGCACTTTGAAAGCTTCTGACGTTCTTGACCTTAGCAACTTTTAAGGAAAATCTATGCTGGGCTCATCACAATTGCCGAATATGCCTCCTAGCTGTTCGTCTGCTCATTTTCTACCAACAAAACTCTGCTCATTCTTTCAGGTTTGCCTCAAACACTGCCTCTGTGAATCTTTCCTTACCCACCCTGAACAATTAATATCCCCTTCTGCATTTGGACATCACTTAGTTTGGATGTTCATCTCTCTGGTCAATTACTTATCACAGTCTGAGGTGTCTTATATTTATTGTGCTGTAACTGTCTCTTCCAGAGGAGTATGAGCTCCTTGGAGACAGGATTGATGTCTTATTCATCTTTGAGCTCTCAGCACCAAAAACAAGGCTTACAAAAAAGCCAATGCACTGAATTAGTTCAGCCCCCTAAAGCGTACTTGAGGATGGGGCCAGAGTTTTATTCTCATTTGTAACAGATGCCATAGAAAAACTCAAGTATGAATCTTTCTTGGGGTATTTACTAACTCTGTTATTTTGAGGGAGTTATTTATTACTAAAACTAATTTTCACCATTTATAAAATTATTTCATGATAATGATTATTGCTATTCACTGATCCCTGATTATTGTCTAATTCTCGGCACATGGTCTAACTGCATTTCTTAGTTGCTATGTAAGTAAATGGGGACATGTGACTAATTCTGAAAGAAAATTTGTAAAAGGAAATGACATGCATTGCTTCCTACCTACACATTTGATTGTTGTTATGAAGTTCCCAAAGCTTTCTTTTCCCTTCTATCACACAATTTGCAGCATTTAAGATGGTGGCTGCTTCACAAGACTGGGACAACTGAGAATCTAAAATGTAAACCAATTTCTGTGATCCACAATGTACATACATCAGGAGTAAGAAATAAATCTCTGTTGTTTTTAAGCCCCTGAAATCTAAGCTCCAGACTAATAGAGATCCCTTAACAGGAATGGTCCCCATTCTTTCATATCCTCCTGAAATTCTATCATGAGACTTACACTACATTGTAAGAATTTGTAGAATTAGTGCATGTTCTTGGCAGGCTACTGTCCAGCATTTCTCTATGTTTTTCCTGAACCATCTGCATCTGTATCACCTGGAAAGATTATAAAAGTTCAGATTCCAATGCTAATAAATCACCATCTTACAAAGTCTAGCTAAGGAATCTGTATTTTCAACAAATTTTCTCACTGCTGATATAAATTTCTTTAGAAACCATGTGCCTCTGGTTAAGAATGTCAATTTATGGAGGATAGGGGGGGCTTTATTTATCTTGTTTGGCTCTTAACCCAGCATCTAGCACAAGGCCAGGCATATGGTAGGTAGATAATCAACAAATATTTATTCTATATTGTTGGGAAAAGGACTATAATGCCTGCTCTTCCGTCTCAAGGGCATCCTGTGAGGATAAAATAGAATGATGTAAAAATCACTTTGTGTGCAGAAAAGGACTATATTATCACACCACACAAAGACATTAATTATTTAACCAACATTGTTACCATTGAACTCATACTGGTTTTATGCATTATGGCTTTACCCAAAGTTTTCACCTAGAGCTAAAATTCATTGACCAATTACTCTATGCTGGGCACTTTCCTAAGGCTTTCCATAAATTTACATTGCTTCTTTTATCTTCTCAAAAACCCTTTGAGAGAGAGAATGTTATTTCCTCCCATTTTAAAAATAAGAAAACCAAGATTCCAAATGATTATCTTGGTCAAGATCAGATGTGGTTTGGATGTTTGTCCTCTCCAAGTTTCATGTAAAAATGTAATCCCCAATACTGAGGTGTGACTTTGTGGGAGGTGTTTGGGTCATGGCAGCAGATCTCTCATAAATGAGTTGGTGTCCTCCTCAAGGTAATCAGTGAGTTCTTCCCCTGAGTTCATGCAAATTTCAGTTATTTAAAAGAGCACCGCACTTCTTCACCTCTTGCTACTGTTTCCTTGCTCCTGCTTCCTCACTCTGCTCCCACTCTGACCATGTGACACACTGGCTCTTCCTTTGCATTCTGCATGTTTGGAGGCTTCCTGAGGCCTTACCAGAAGCAGATGCCAGTACCATGCTTCTCGTACAGCCTGCAGAACCGTGAGCCATAATAAACCTGTTTTCTTTACACATTACCCAGTCTCAGATATTCCTTTAGAGCAATGCAAATGGACTAACACAAGGTCCTACAGCTAGTTGGCAAGTGCTAGATCCATGGTCCTTAAACTTTAGTAAGCACCAGAATCACCTAGAAGGTTTGTTAAAACACAGATTACTGGGCACCAACCACCCAAAGTTTCAATTCAGTAGATTTGGGTGGAGCCAGAGAACTTGCATTTTAAAGAAGTTCAGAGGTGATGGTAATGTTTTTGATCTGGAACACAGTTTGAGAATCGCTATATTAGAGCTAAATTTGAATTCAGGAATTATAACTTAAGGGCCCTGTTCTTAATTATTATTTTCTTCTATTTTACTACTATTCTCGTCTTTGTGAACACACATAATCATTTCTGATAATGTTTCTTAATTTATTTTTAATCACAAAAAATAAATACATAGAGAAGCTAGAAAGTCAACATCAACTACAATTGGCCATTTCTTAATATAATTTTAGGATTGGCAAATGGATTTCTTTCTTCGTGGCATCCTTGTAGGTAAATTACCTTTGGAAGATTTTTTAAATTTTATTTTTGGGAGTGTAGAGCAAGAATCATCATTGGGAACAAATTCCTAACCAAGATTTTTAGGTATTTGTTGCACCTGCTCTGCCAAGTGGATCTGCCCCTCTCGTAAGATGCCTTCAGCCTAGGTGTGCTTCTTTCCCTTTACTTTCTCCATGTGTCTCTAGCATGGGAAGTTTCTATGTACTATGAAATTAAGATTAATAATATGGAGATATTTTTACAAAATTTGAAAATTCTCCCAAGTCCTAAACTCTGAATATAGTTAAATTAGGACTTATTTAATGTTTTCCTTTTCTAAATGAAATAACTAAGGCACTACTTAACAAATAATTGATATGTTGATGAAAAGAATGCATAATTGGAGATAAAAATTTGAGATGACCCTTATATATTTAATACTTATCAGTGAGACATTTTTTTCTTGCAAATGTCACTGGATTTATGCCAAATTCAGCTTCCAAATAGAGGCTCTTGTCTTTCTTGCAATGAGTGTCAAAGAGATTTCAATTCATGCAATTATATACATCTCCTACCACATCCATATTGGATCTGGCCTTTGTTGTTTTTGTAAGCTAAAATGAAAGTATGCATACTCCAAACTGTGCATTCCTGCTACTCTCATGAAATCAGTGTTCTAAAATAAACATTTACATCATAAAAAAAAAAAAAAAAACGCCAAAACAGTTATTTCATTTAACACTTTCTTATGGTATTCTAAAACTCATTATTGAACAGCAACCTTCTGACATAAAAGTTATTCCTCTCTTATGTCCTGAACCATTATTCTGTAATGGATAGCAACCTTCAAATATAGAAGTCATTCTGCTCTTATATCCTGAGCCCCATGCCCAGAAAGCCTTTGCATTGCCAACAGAAGACCATGGAACTTGCACATTTAAAAGCAATTAAAAACAGATTTCATTATAGGTAAAGGCATTCAAACCCTTATTTATAAGGTGGTTCTACAGAAAGTATTTTTATCAAATAAAACTTGAAGTACAGGGTTTGAAAAATTAATTCTTTTCCTCTATTCAGTTTTCAAAATGATAAGACTTCATTCGTATGTCTCGTATCTCAGCTTTCAAAAAAAAGGTTTTAGAGTTACAAACAACTTCTGCAGTAGCTTCAACCATATCTTTTCCCAAGTTAAGAGAAAAAAAAAATAAAGTTTTAAAAGGCTATAATATGAAAGAAGTTATACTGTTGATTTATAGTTATATGTTGGACTCTAAAGGTAAAATTAACACTATAAAGAAAAACAACTTGAAAAATTTTCACCATTGACAGAACTAAATTTATTCCCAACATCTTATAAATGCAAAAAACTTTAAAAAGGCTATCTCTTACTTTTTTACTCCTTGTTTTCAAGTTTACAATTCAACTCAAAACAATTTAAATAAAACAAAATAAAATAATTCAACAATGGGAAAAAAAGAAAAAAAAACAATAGCAGTGAACACTGAATGGGACTGAACCTGAAACTCTATTAAGGATACCAATTCCAGTGGTTAGGAGAGTTCTAAATTGCTGATGAAATTTAAAAATAGTAATAGTAATAGAAATGACAAACATCACAGAAGATTCGTATAATCAATATCATATCATATGTTAAATGCGTGTGTTAGAATGTCATTATTAAGACAAGGATAATTGAATCTGTAAAAACAATGCTACTGAGCTCTGCCAGGGGCATTACTGCCACAGGAGCCATCATGCTAGAAAGCCCCCTGCTAGTCACTGCATAGCTAGGATTGCATTCAGCTGCAGGTAACAGAATCCCCTATTCAGAAGCTTAAACATATCAGAGTTGATTTGCCTCATACAACATGAAATCTGCATGCAAACAGCCCAGGGGCGAGTGAGTGGCTCAATGGCACAATCAAAAGAAGAGGACTACAGCTTACTACTTTATCATCCTCAGCTTGTGACTTTTAGATGCAAAATGGCTGCTGCACTTACAGGCATTGAATCTTTGTTCCAGGAAGGAAGAAATAAAAAAGGTGAAAGAAAAGTTGTGCCATCTAGCAAGTGGTTTCCTTTTTATTTGATAAGGGTGGCTACCCCAGGGCTTCCACAGACACTTAAGGGCCAAGACTGTGGCTCATGGCCAGTCCTGGATGCAGTGGATTCTGGGAAAGTGATGATACTCATCTTTCAGCCTTCTCAGCAGAGTAAAATGAAGGAAAGGGAAGTCATGAATGGCTTTTGATTAAACAATCCATAATGTGCACCTCAGTGCTAGGACACCACTATAAAATTTTTTACTAGAGATATTCCAGCTTTCTGAAACCTCCTGGCAATGACACCTCTGTATGGAAACCTCCTTTTAAGGACATGTTTGTTGAGGACACAGTGTTAAATAACAGATCTTCTGGAGATAACTCCACTTGAAACAGAACTTCTAAGGATACTCTTGCTTGGATACCTCTGCTACTGTCATACCAGGAATTGTTGGGAACAGTTGAATTAAACACACATACACATACCTAGTGCTTGCAAGGACAAATGTTAATTCTCAGGGACACTGCAGCCTGAACTCCTTCAGTGAATGAGGTGACTCTCCACACAATGGAGTCAGTCCTTCACATAATTATGGAGAGCAGTATTATTTCTTTTCTTCCTTCCCTTTCTTTTCAAATTGTTACACTAAAGTCCTGCCAGCCATGAGAAAAGGGCCCACTGCTAAGCCATCTACCCTTTAATGACCTCTTCTTCAACTACACAAAGACCCAGTCAAAGCTTTGAGATTACTGTTAATAAGTATTTGATTAAATCCTTAGCCAAGGGCCCTCCAACTCCTCAATTCTTGTCTGGGGAGGTGCACTTTTATTCCCCAAATTACATCATATTCCCCCAGTAATATATATAATTGCCTCCCCGCTGAGTTAGGTTCAATTGCATATGAACTAAGAGGACTCTTTGATAGCATTCAAAGTCTTGTAGTGATATTTGTCAACTTTTTCCTGTTTGAAAATTAAACGTGATGATATATTAAACTTATTAGAATTCAGAACTCTGCCCTTTGCAAAAGGGAGATAGAATTCTGGAATAATATTCAAAGTGCTAAACAATTCAGATAGCACAGGCAATGACCAAACAGAATAAAGGCTGGCTTACATTCTGTACCAGTATTTATCATTTACCAGCAAGAGTTCATTCAGTATCAGGGCTGGAACTCCCCACTTCTCCCACCGAAGGCAACCTGAAAGTGAGTTCATAACTTTGGTCTGCCAACTGGATCCTCCTTCCTAAGACTCTTGTTTGCAGTAAATGATTTAAAAAAGCAGAAAGTGGTTTGAATTCACCCAGGCAATACCAATAGTGTCCGACAGGGACAGTAGCTATTGGTGGTCAGTGATCCTGCAGGCAGCCTGCTGTGTCCAGCATTTGTTTGTCCTCACCAAACTATTGCTGCTGAAAAGATAATTTCAGGGCTTCCCGTCTCTTGGTTCTCCACAGCTGCCTTAGTTTCTCCCATTCTCCAATCTCACTTCTCCCTGCCTGTCCATTCCGTGAACTCCTGGCTCTTTCTCAGCAAGTCCCTTTTCTTGTCAGTTTTCGGTCTTTCTACCAAGAATCCTGACTGATAATTAACTGACGACAGGCTTACACTGTGTGCTTTATGCCTGCTTTCTCTTGGGCCAACCTGGCTTTACTAGGCTTTAGAAAATAGGAGGAAGACCCACTCCTGTTGTCTTTAGGAAGAGACGGAAGGCTGTCTTTCTGTGCCAGTCATATGTCTTTCTGTGCCAATTCATATGGATACAGTTGCTGGCACATTATAAAAAAGAAAGTTCTTCTTCTCCATCTCCCTTATCTCCCCTCTCTTAGGAACTATGAGCAAGAAACACCTGTGTTTTTCATGCTGAAAGTCCCACATTTTTGGAGGGAGACTTTATTTGATGTCTCCATAGACATTGGAGTATGTCATTAACAGTGTATACTTTGCTTTTGAGGGTTGACTGGTTAGAAAATGTTTACCCAAAGTTTGGCTTTTGTATCTTATTTGTTAAGCATCAGCGGTATTCTGTTGGCACCCAAGGAGCTGTTCTCTATAAAATTCATTTTTTTCCTGTATTCCCCACTTGTGATAGAAGGGATGTGTATACTTCTAAAGATTAAATTTTTAATTTGAAATAAGAAAAATTGGATTCAAAATATATACACAAGCATAAAATTGGCACACAAATTATATGCCAAGAAATCCTACATATTTATTAGAAGTGAGTGATGAGTTCTGCAAGTCACTCTTACAAAACAAAGCGTAGTGCAACATGCATATTAAATTATCAAAATCAATTGTAAAGATTTAGGTAACAGATATTTCCTTAAATAGACTGGGCAATCTTTCCCCCTACAACTAGCTCTCCAATAACTACCAGTCCTCAACACTGTATGAGTATTTTCCAGCTCTATAAACTTTAGCTGTTTAAACTGTTTTGTGATTTAGTAATGGTAAAAATCATGAATTAAAATTTGTTGTTTCAATGTCCTTTTATATGACTCAGTCATTCAACCCTCTTTTGTTTGATTTCTTTGAGGTTTTAGAGAGACAAATAGATTATCATACTGTCAGAATCTTGTAACTTAAGTTTATAAATTCTAGGCATTTTTTTGGTATTGTATTTAAGGATCTGCTGGTTAAAGATGATGTTGATTTATCTTTTTTAAAAAATCTTTCTACTACTAAGAAGCAGTTGTTTTTTGCGAAGGGTCTAATTTAGTCCAAATTCTACTTGTCTAATGATGGAAATTGTTACAATACTCCTTCTGAGCAGTGCACAGCTCTATCGCAGAGCTCCATGGCAAAAGTACTGATGGTTATCGTGTATATCAGGGCAAACAGTGCGAGCTTTGATATCAAGCAGTGCTGCAAACGAGTTCCTGTGTGACAAAGGGCAAATCACTTTACTCTCTGAGCCTAGGTTTTTTTGTCTGTGGTTTCTTTAGAGAGTTGTATGGACTGAATTAAATAACATTATTAAATAAATTATCTTCTACAGTTGCTGGCACAGGGAAGGAGCTCTTTGCTGTTTCTGTTTTATAATTAGGTAATGAAACAAGCTCTTCAATACTTTGCTTATACTTAACACTGTAGTTCTATTGTGAAGAGGCTTTAATTTAAAAAAAAAAAAAAGACCAAAACAAACAAAACTCAAAACCTCTCTTGTGAGTGGTATCATCAAACCCGTACTGAAAATTTTCAGCTTTGATAGTATAATTAATCTCTTCCATTAGAAATGTAAACTGGTTACAATAATGAAATAAAGACTTCTATGAGTAATGAGGAAAAGATGCATTGTAGCATGAAAGCCATATTAATCTATTCTTTGTGAACTTTAAATATGTTGCTTAACATAAGAGAGTTCTTGGCTCCTGCACATTAAAATCACATAGGAACCTTTTAAAGAACACTGATTCCTGGGCGCTATCCCTAGGGATTCTGATATAAATAGTCTAGGATCTAGATATTTTAAATCTTAAAAGTTCATCAGGTGATCTCTATCATGAAGCCATGGTTGGAGCCCCACTACATATGTGTATAGTTGCTGACTCTCTTTCGTGTCTCCTGCTCCCTAATTAATTGAAGGAAAATGGTCCCTCTCAGAAGTGTTTCTGTACACACACATCCCTCCCAATAGGACTGGGTGAGGTGCTTGTGCTATTTAATTTCCTAGGACCCTGCACTTCCCACTTCATAGCACGTATTACATATATTAGTGTTGTATCCCCTACCCACAAGCATGACTTTTCCATGGATTCAAATATTTCAGTGTAAGAAGCTTTCAAAGACCAGATGGTGAGAAGAGTGGAGATGAGGGTGAAGATGGGGAGGGGATGGGATGGGGAGGAGGAACAGGAACAGCTGTAGCAGCAGCAAAGGGACAAGGGTGTGGAGGCAACTCATACTGACGTGTCTGGCGTAGGAAAACAGAGGCGTGGGCATGAATTATTTTATTAGTTTATTGTGCTGGGAACTATGTTTCATTTTCTGCAGAATGAATCCCACAGAGTGTCTGAAGACTTTCTGAGTTGGTGGTCTCTACGTTTGTGGTGAGTCAGGACAGATTGAAGTTGGTAAATTTTTCATTACCAACCTGGGTGTCTCTCAACACACTGATTTAGAACCTTAATTAAATCTGCTCCACTTTGCATAGGAGTCACCAGGGACAGCATCACTCTGGCTTACTGGGGACTTTGGTAGTCGATTTGCAAGTAAACTATTGACTCTACTTCATCAAGGGACTGAATTTTCAATGTCTCCATTTACTCATTTATAAAATAGTAATATCTGTAGTTAAGTTGTGCAAATCCAATTCACTGTTGGCAGAATACCCATAAAACTTCTGACAGATTCATTTAAAACATGAATAACATTTTACTGATTTGATTGCAATTTAGCAGATACACACTTAACACTTCAATTACATTAATCAAAATGAAGGTTTTTATATGACAGTTTCAAGCCAACAGTCTCGGTATTTGAACCTATTTCACCCTCTTCATTAGAATGTGGAGTTTAAGAACTGCAGTTATAAAATAAAACGAGAGAACTCTGTTTTAGAGGCTTTTTTTGCTTTTATTCAGTCTTTCTCTGCAAATGAAAGGGCATTTCTATTTTTTCCATGGAAAAGAATGTTCCTCTTGCTCGCTGTTGCTACTCTTGCCCTGTAGTGCTCTGCTAGGTGTTATTTCTGTGCACATTTACCTTGTTAACTAACTTACAAGTTTCCCCGGTCAGGATCCATGGAAAAGCTTTGTGAATCAAAGTTGGAAGTTGTGTTGGACTCCTCATTACTCCTCCATTCCTCTATCTGATCAGTCATAACATCCTACCTTTCTTTTTTTAATTTGGCCTATCCCTCTGCCTCATTCCCTTCTTACGACAACCATTCTAGTTAACTTCATTTGGCCCAAAGAAAATTGCAACAGCCTCCTGATGGATTTCCCTGCTTCTGGTCTTGTCCCTTGACATTCATCTTTAGCAGACGCCCCAGAAACTGATCTATGATGCAAATTATAAAATATACTATGGATCTCAATTAGTTGCAAGATCCTTGCTTGTTTTTCTTAATGAGTTTCTGCATTAGCTATTGTTTAAACAAAGGTTTTGAAATTGAGGCACCTTATAATCCCAGTTTCTTGGACTGGCATGCCAAATTGTCAAATGGACCATTCAGTCTCTTAGTTGGCCAAGGGAACCTCCCAGTCATGCCAGACTGTGCCATGTCATTCCACACACAGCTCCAAGACAGGCGCTTTACTCTTTCTCATTCCCACTGCCTGAAACACCCCTACTCTCTTTTCTTTGCCTAATTCTTAATCTGCTTCATCATTCAGCTTAGATACAATGTCTTCTAGAAAGCCTTTTATATTTACCACTCTCAGTACCCCAGGCCAAGTCAGGCCAGGTCAGGCCAGGCAGCTCTCACAACACAGGTGTATGCCGCTTGCCACATTGTATTGAAACCATTTGATGACACATCTATCTCAACCATTGTACATTTCTTAAGGACCCGAAACCCACTTTTATTTCCTTCTATATCCCCAGTGCCTAATGCATGGAGTTATCAAATAAATGTTGACTAAAGCTTGTTATTCACTAAGTCCCATGCAGTATGTGGAGTTATTGTTCAATAACTATTAACATTTTTAGGTTCATGGATTTTTGCATAATGTAAGACAGAGCTGTCTTGAAGGGTAGCGACATCTCCTCACCAGTAATGTTAAATCCTAATCTGGCATCACTTGTTAGGAACAATGTAGGGGTTGATTGGAGAAGTTCAGGTTCATTTATCTCTGGTCTTTCCTACTCTAAGATAGTATGTGTCTTGTAATATTCTGAACTGAAGGATATTATAATCAACTATCTTTCATATTAAAAAAGAAAACACCTGAAAAAGTGGACCATCTCTCTTCTCCTTGGACTACATTTTCATTGCAACCCTCTGCTGCTTTTTGATCCACTGACATTTCTATTTCAGCCTTCGGTGAGTGTCTCCTAGCCCCTGAAATGCTGACATTCCCCTCTGCTCAATTTACCAATTTTTTCAAGAGATTCTCAATCATTCTTCTGTCTTCAACCAACACCCACACATCAGAAACTCCTTAATCTATACCCTAACCCTAAATATCTGACAAAGCATAAGATGAGTACTTAACTGTTTAAAGTCTTGCATGTCCTATAAGCACCAAAGGCTCAACATATCCTAAAATGAACTTTTCATCTCTCCCTCAAACCCTTCCCTCCTCATTTTGGTCCCATTTTTGTGAATGGGAGCAGAATTCAATTAGTCACTACAGGCAGTCATAACTTATTTCCTTTCTCTCATATCCTATGCCAAACTCATTTCAAAGCCTGTTGATTCTATCTCCTTAATACTTTAATTTCCTTACAGCCTTATTATGCCAGGGGCTGTGAACTGGTAATTCAACTCAGACATGTTTAGTTTAAAATTTGGATATAAATACGTTCAGGTGGGCACTCCCTCCCCAGCTTGCCAGTGGCCCAGTCTCTCCCTTATTGAGTAATCCCAGATCAGTCCCCACAGTTAGGTCACCTACCTGGTCCCTTTAGGTTTCTCCTCTGGCTCACATCCACATTATCTCTGCCCTGAGCAGTCTGTGGACATCAACACAGTGTTTGGATCACTCTACTTTCCTACTTAAAACCCATCAGAGGCTTTCCATTGCCTGAAACAGTGGACTCAATCCATTCTGCACACACCTGCATCACCTGGGGAACTTAAAAAAAAAAATCTCATCCCAGACCAATTAAGTCAGAATTTCTGAGAGTAGGGCCCAAGTATCTGTATTTTTCAGTTTTCCAGAGTAATTCTAATTTGCAGCCAAGACCAAACCACTGGTTCACAGAATAAATTCAAAACCCTTAACTGATCTAGTGGTTGACCAGACTCTTGTCCACACGTGTTCCAGTATTGTTGTGGGACATCTGCTTATCCATTGACATCCCTATGCTTCTCTAAAAACACAGAGTTGTTTCAGGCTTCTCTTGAGGTCATGGTCTATGCTTTCTTCTCCCTTTCCCTAAGCTACCTTTACTTCTGGTCTCCCCGGCAAATATCCATACGTTCATAAGACCCAGCTCAGGCATCACTACCTATGAAGCATTCCCTAAAATATCTATTCCCATTCTGGAGAAGCAACCTCTGCTTCCTTTCCATTTCACGATGATAGTGACTATACCACTGTGACACTACTACATTGTAGGGCTTCTCAGACTTTACTCTGAACACAAGTGCACCTTTGTTAAATGTAGATTGTGATTCAGTTGGTCAGAGGTGGGCCTGCTGTTCTGCATTTTTTAACAAGCTCCCAGGTGAATCAACATTGAGTAGCAAGGCTTTAGAGGACTTACTTGTTTTTATACCTACCTCTCTTTCCTTTACTGTATATTTCCTTAGAGCAATGATCACATTGTGGTTATCTTCTTATATGAGTTCAATAACTGATAGATAGTAGTCACCCACTAAGTAATTATTGCCTGAATAAATAAAATACATGATGAATGATTAAGTAAGCTTTGAATGGAGGAAAAGAAGGTAAGAAAAAAAGAAAGAAGGAAGATGGAAAGGCAAGAAGGTAGAAAAAGAGAAAGGCAAGCCATTATTATGACTGTCTCTCAATTCAGGCAAACAAGTACACCTTCTCAAAAGAAAAATGTTTGCAGAGCCCTTTTCAGCAATATTTTGACAATCATGCCACAGTGATAATCTCTGAGAAAGAAGCTTTTTTTTCTGCTCTTCAAAGGAAATAGTGGCAACATTTCTGAGAAAGAAGTACCCTGGATTATGGAAATCAAGGTCTGTATAGCACGAGGTATTTTATGACTCTGGAGGAAAAGTATATGCTTCAGGAAAAAGTGAACAGTAATAAGGTATATGATGATAACTCATATCCAGACAGCTACATGGCCAGCATTTTTAATGCAATGCCTGCAATTTTCCTGGAAGAGTTACTCATTCACTTTGTGTTTATGTGGTCAGATGGGTGGCAGTGAGACAGAGGGGCAGTGAGACAGAGTTCCTGAGCAGACCAGCTTTCCTGCTTCTGTGTAATTTTTGATTGAGCAAATTACTAGCTATGTGACTGTGAGCACTTACTTTTCTATGTGTCCAACAGAGTACTATAACATCAGTATTAAAGATTTTAACAGAGATTAAATGAGATACTGCATGCAAAAGACTTAGCACAGTTTTGGACATATTTAAACAAAGAAATCTCTTGTAATGTTAGCAACAGTAACTGTTAGGATCCAGAAGTAAAATCACACTGATTCCTCATTCTATGTGGACACCTTGGAACCACATTTCTTTCTTTCTTTCTTTCTTTTTTTTTTAAATACTGGGTCTTGTTCTATCCATCAGGCTGCAGTGTAGTGATGTGATCTCGGCTCACAGTAACATCCAGCTCCCAGGTTCAAATGATTCTCCTGCTTCAGCCTCCTGAGTAGCTGGGATTATAGGCACCCGTTATCACACCTGGCTAATTTTTGTATTTTTAGTAGAGATGGTGTTTCGCCATGTTGGCCTGGCTGGTCTCGAACTCCTGACCTCAAGTGATCCACCCACCTTGGCCTCCCAAAGTGTTGTAATTAAAGGCATGAGTCACCGTGCCTGGCCATGGAAGCACACTTCAGTCAAAGAAGTACAACTTTTGGGTTCAGGCAAATACAAGTTCCAGTACCATGTATTGCTATTTATTCCCCGTATCATTGTGAACAAATTACTTAGATTCTCTGAATCTCAGTTTCCTCATTCATAAATTGGGCAAAACAGAATCTATCTTGCTGAGCTGCTGCAGAAAAAAATAGCCAGCATTATAAAAGTTTGATTTATTTGTTGAACTTGAAGTTGTGTTTGGAAAAGTTTAAATGTTTCTTTCTTGCTACTTACAAGAAACAGCCTGAAAAATAAATGAATTTTACAACACAATGATACAGTATACTATAAGACACATACAGAAAGTATATGTTCAATGCATTGTAATGATTTTAAATGAGGACTGGCTACTCTGCTAGTAGACAGACTAGTAACATATCCATGATCTACAGTCCAATGAAGATCTCTGGCAATCTGAATCACACAAGTCAGCAAGCTACAGCCTATAGGCCAAATCTGGTCCACTGTTTGTTTTTGAAAATAAAGTTTTATTGGAACACACCCACACTCCATTTGTTTATATATTACCCATGGGTACTTCCTTGCTAAAAGGAAGAGCTGAGTAGTCATGATAGAGACCACCTGTTGTGCAAATTCAAAAACATTTATTGTTTTACAGAAAAGTTTGCTGGCCTTTGATCTAAAGTAATAAAGCACATAGAAATATTTCCATAGGACAGAGAAATTGTGGGTTACAAACTGGTTAAGATTAAAATTCCTAAAATTCTGAGTTTTACCATTTCCTTTCATGAGCAGATGTTCATCATCACAAATAATCAGGAAAAAAATTAAGCTTAAAGTAAGAGACAATGTTTATCCATTCAATCTGCAAAATTAAAATATCTGACAATATCAAATGTTGGGATGGTTTAGAACAAGTGGATCTTTTATGCATTATAGGTGGATATACAAACGGTACAACCACTTTGGAAAATATATTTCTCCTAAAGTTGAACACTCATTGCTTACCACCTGACAATTCCACATCAACATATGTATTTCAGAGAAACACTTGCATATGTAGAACAGGATAAGATTGTGACGCAGATGTTCACAATAGGGGAAAAACTCCTGGAAACAACCTACAATCTAACTGGGAAAGAGTAGATGAACAAACTTCGGATACAGAATTATATAGTACTCATGCGGTGACATGCAAAAGATAACCTATCTTAGCAATATTATAGTAAGTAAAAATAATGATACAAAAATGTTTATTGTTTTAGGAATAAGAGTGGAATAAAATTATTTAAAGGGAAAGGCGGGGCTGATGATCAAGAGATTCAAGGTGATGTTTACTTTAGTCTCAGGGAGTCAAGGGGAGAGGACAGGAGATCACGTGGTTATGTTGTTGTTATTCTCAAGACCTAAGCTTTTGTTTTGGATAGTGGAGTTGTAGGTGCTTATTTTATTATTAAAAGTAAACAACCAATTAAATTAGTAAAAGCCAGCCATGGCCACGTTGGACAACACGAGTGTGTTATGAATCAAAAATTATGAATATCTATTTCATGCACTTAAATAAAAATAAACCCTAAAAATTAAAAATTGCTAGAGTATCACATGGTTACAGAACTGACTTTAACTCCACAAATAGCAGCTTGCCACCTTCCCAGCTAAAGACGTATTCAAAACATAAAATATTTACACTTGTGTTTGTAATTGCCTTCCCCATACCCCCCAATGTCTTTTCCCACCTCATGGCAAAAAAACAAACTAAAAACAAATGAGATGAACTAAAGTTGAGGGAATTCATGCAAAACCATGTTAATTCTTATGACTGTGTTTGAAAGCATCTTTATGAACCTAAGTTAATGATGACCTACGGTAAAATTGCCTATATTCCTGACTTCTTTCAGATGCATGTTCCAGAGGAAGCAATCAGAATAATGTCATTTTAACATCTGTCATCTCAATCAAGTGCAAGACTAGGGTACATCAGTGGTTTGATAAACATCGCTAAAAATGTCACTCCTTTAGCCAATAATGACTTACAATGGCATTCTATCAATTAAAAAAGACAATTTAGCTATAAGAAATATCAACAAATGCTTCTCATACTAATTACCTTAATTAAAGAATGTGATTCAACTTTTCCTTTTCCCTTTTTTTTTTTTTTTTGAGTTGGTATCTCCCTCTGTTATGCAGGCTGGAGTGCAGTGGTGTGATCATGGCTCACTCAGCCTCGACCTCCTGGGCTCAAGTGATCCTCCTGCCTCAGCTTCTCAAGTAGCTAGGACTATAGCTACATACCACCATACCCAGCTAATTTTTAATTTTTGTTTTTTTGTAGAGACAGGGTTTTGCTATGTTGCCCATGCTGGTCTTGAACTCCTGGCTTCAAGCAATCCTCTTGCCTCAGTCTCCCAAAGTGCTGGGATTACTGATGTGAGCACTGCCCCTTGTCAGTGCAACTTTTAAAAGTGATAAAATGCTCCAAATGTCTTCAACTTGAGCTCAACAGAAAATTTAGCTGTATATGCTTGATTGGAAAATTTTAAGTTTCTGGCAGCACTTTTTGCTTTCCTTTATATCATACAACACTATAGTATTTCACTTGTAAAAATGTTATTGTCTTTTAAAATAAATAGCAAATGAAATCATTAAGGCAGCAGGTCTAAAAACTAAATAGTGAACAGTGGCTATGAACATGGACTCCACAGCTCTCCTGACTGAGTTTAAATCCTGGACACACTGCCTACCAGCTTTTGATTTGAGGCCTGTAATTTAACTCTCTCCACTTAGGTTCCTCATCTGTAAAATTGGATAATAATCAGGATAACTACTTAATCAAATGATTGTGAGGATTGATGAATATATGCATGTCTACATGTATGTACATATGTCTGTATTCATATATCTTTATCTATATATTCCTGTACATACATCTGTCTTAGAATAACGTCTAGTGCTCTGTAAATATAATAAGTGATTACTATTAAGTATATGGTTTCTGTTAGCTTCTGGGGTACAACTATAACCAGAAATATAAAAATGGGAAAATGCCATTGTTTCAATACATACCAATAATACAATGATAACATGGAGGTGGGGAAAGAAACTAACAGGGCTACTAATAGTACCTCATTTCTGAGGGTATTATGAGCATGAAATGAGGTAATACCATGTAAAGTTCACAGCAGAGAACCTGACATATAAATAATATAGAGTACATGATGGCTAATAGTCTTATTTTGATCATCATCATTATTATTTCTGCAACTTCATCTCTTAACAGGTATCTGCAAAACCACTCACACTCGTGTACATGCACACTCCCTTGAGCACACACACATAGACATGCACATAACCTCTTCTATCCAGATGGAAAACCCATACTGTATGCAAAATAATTAAACAATAAAACTTTGGGTTCTTGGTGGACCAAAAACATGGGATGGTGGACAATAGTGGACCTGATAAAACATTAATGACTTATGCACTGAAACTTTTTTTTAGTTCTGTTAAGCATAAAACTGCTCTTTTCTTATCAAAATATATGGCTCAAGCAATTTTAAACTGTATTTTTGAACAACGTTAGAATTGTGGAAATGTAGCAAAGATAATACAAAGAGTTCAGTATGCCCTTCTTCCATGTTGCTCCGATGTTAACATCTATATATCCGTGGTATATTTGTCAAAACTAAGAAATTAACATTGGTAAAATACTGTTAACTAAACCACAAACTTCATTTGGAATTCACCAGCTTTTCTATTAATGTCTTTTTTTTCTGTTTCTGGATCCAATCCAGGACACTGCATTCTATTTAGTATGGCTGATTTTGAATCAACCCTTGTGTCCTGTTTTCCCCTTCTTCCTTCAGCTCACCTCTTGACTTTTCAGAACAGAAAACACCCAGTGCAGAGAGAGCAATACATTCAGGTTGAAGAAGTCCTCCCAATGAAAACAGATAGCTAGAGCAAATTTTGTGAAGTACCTCTGTATTACAACTTCAGTACAAAATTTTATGATAGTCTATTAGAAATCTAGTTTGAGCAAAATAAATACTGTTGAAATATGAGAAGTGAGAGGAAGATGATTTACTGAGTAATGCTAGGTATAATTTATAAAGTTTATTTAAATGTTTATGTTAAAATTTAGGGGTAACCACTATTAAAAATGAGTTAAAATCCACATCTTTTCAATGACAAAAAGACAAAAACAAGAGGATGGGGAAAATTGGGGATCAAAGCTGTAAGAAACAATATGACACACACAAAAAAAACAGTAAATGGAAAGAATCAAAGAATAGTAAATAGAACACATAAAATACGATGGTGAGAGTAACCTAAATGTATCAGCAAATCATGTAAATATGACTTGAAAGTGGTTATTTCTAAAGAATGAGAAATATGTCAGTAGGGATAGTGGTGAGGAAGAACAGTAGGAACTGCTGTTTTCCCTAACAAATCTCATAAAATTTGGTCACTGCTTAAACTATATAGAAACATAACCTTGATGAAAGTTAAAACACACAAACAAAAAGATTTAATAACAAGGACATGTGTGAAACTCAAATGGTTATGTAGACAAAGTCTGTTTCTAGACACTGAATAGTCAATACACTGGATGTTTCTCTGTGATATAAGCTGTTTCACGATGTGGAAACTGAAGGAAAACATGTTAACCTCTTCTATGCAGCTAATGTCACAGGGACACACACAGGCCAATCTCATCTCACACCAGGCCAATCTCATCTCTTATGAACTAAGATGCAATATCTAAGTAAATTATTAGCAAATTGAATCTAGCAGAATATTTTAAAATCACATTATAACCAAAAAAGTATGTTAATGGAATGTAAGGATGGGTTAACATCAGTAGATCTCTTGATGTAATTCTGCTATTAACTAGATTAACTTTATTTTCCTTTCATAAAGCAGCGCTGACAGAAGGAAATATATGAAAAGCAAACAACATGAATTCTCACGGTTTTATTTTAAGATAACTAGGAAAACCACTCAGAGAAAAAGGTGGGTTTGACTACATTTCAAATCCTTTACGGTTTGAACATTCCAAGACCAGGTGACTACCTCAATTACTCAAACCAATTAGCAATTATTAGATTAAAATCTACATCTGAAGTTTACATTTAGTTGTTCAACCTTGTCCTCAAGGGACCATTCTTGGTATTTAGTCTAACAGTGCACCAATATTGTATCAGTTCTCTACTTGAGCCTCAACTTGAAAACCCTGGATTAATTTCTCATTGATAATACAGCTCTGTTTAGGAGATACACTAAATTTCTGTCATTTAGAAGAATCTGGATTCTAACTTAAGATTCATTGCTAGTTTGGTACATGGCTACTGAGCCTTGGTTTTTTGCCCTATAAAATTAATATGATGACACATGTCTTACAGGCATATTGTGAGCATTTACAGTGTATTATAACTGCAAGAAGCATGGATCTTTGGACTCAAACGTAAATTTTAAGATTAGCGTTCTTGTTCTCAGCACTATGTGGTTTGCAAAAATGCGCAATGGCTAAACAGCCCTACAACAGACCCACTCTAAACCCACCCCACCAATAGAACCATGGAAAGGATCAGCAGGAACGGCTTTTGTTATTAGTTTATCATGACACCCATCGACCCATAAACAATCCCATTTGTCCATGCAATATTGAAATTAACCTGAAAACACTAGTGACATATCAGTGACAGATTTCAGTTCTGAGAAACTCAATCACTGTTGCTTAATAAAAAAAACTAGGAGGCTTAGAGGAGTTTTATCAAAGAACCAGAATCCAGCCATTTACTTGTTATACCAGTCCTAGCATTTTCCTGCCTTTGTGGGTTTAAATCACCTCTAAGAAAGATGCATCAAGTTGTTTTGGTCCATCTGGGTAGGTTTTTAAAATATGTGCCAAGTCACAGCAAACTGACACAAGAACGGAAAACTAAATGCCACATGTTCTCACTCATAAGTGGGTGTCAAACAATGAGAGCACACGGACACAGGGAGGGGAGCATCACACACTGGGGCCTGGGGGGTGGGGGTCTAGGGGAGGAAGAGCAGAGGGTGGGGGGATTGGGAAGGGATAGCATTAGGAGAAATACCTAATGTAGATGACGGGGCGATGGATGTAGTGAACCACCAACACGGGACGTGTATACCTATGTGACAAACCTGCATGATCTGCACATGTACCCTAGAACTTAAAGTATAATAAATAATTACATATATATATAAAATAGTTTTTAAAAAGCATGCAAGAAAAAAAGAATTCCTAAAAATATGGAAAAAAATCACACAAAGAAAATGTGCCAAGCTAAAGTTTAAGAAAGAAATCATTTTAAATTAAAGTTATTTCAGAAGTTATGTAGCTCAACTGCACAGAAAATTGAATATTTAAAGTCAACATTTAATTGAGACAATAATATTAGAAATGGTCAATGTTTCTAATTATTACTTCAGTAGCATCAATTGTTAAGAATATTGAACTTTAATAAGAATTACCTATGGGGCTATCCCTTAATTAAAAATATGTAAGCAATAAATGTATAATCATATCTCTATTGATTTATAGAAATTATAGAATTTGTTAAAGGCATGTTTCATTTAACAAGATAGATGAAGGCAAATTAATGTCATAGAGTTATAGTCCTAATATTGACAATAAACAGATATTTACTGAGATGTTATTTTAATATTAATAAGATTTGGATTACATATGTAATGATTATATAATCTGGGATTTGTTACCAAGTAATAATACTCACCTTTTTAACAATACATAACACCAGAGTTCTTAAACCTATTGGATGTTATCTATAGCTTGTCTAGTTTTAGCACAGTATTTTAGGAGCCTGTTCTCCTGATTGAGATTGTAAAAACGCACAAGACCTTTTTTACCTCAGTCGAAAGGCATGTGTAACTCTTAAACTTCTAATCTAGGCCTAACAATACAGCATGTACAAAATTCTTTAAAATTCTTAATTAAAATCTTGTCATATAAACTTTATTGAACACATAGTATTCTTAATCATAGATGTACCACAACCAAAATAAATGCCCTCAATAAAATGTACCATGGCCTAGTAATTCAGAATTATTATCATGTTGCTTTTATAAAATCTTTGTTCTGTTATTTACATATATTATATACACAAACATAACATGATATTTATCATAATACTTGCATTCTCAACCTCTTTTAAACTGCTTATAGTTATTTAGAGATTCAGACTTTCTCATCTCCACAACTCTGCAGTTTCTAAAACAATGCCTTCCAAATAACTGGAGTTCAATATTTATCTGTTGAACTGAATAAATGATTCAAAGTATTTTGGAGATAAAGCTGCACATGTGGTTGTCAAAGCAGAGCAAAGCATGGGCTACTTTTTGGTCAGTGCCTACATACATGTACCTTTTATGGGTAGATTTTATTTTTATTCCTTTAACATTAATTATATCTAAGGTAAATCTGAAGGTACACTTTCCAGTAGCAGCCACGAATCACTTCCAACAGTATATGTTCGGTGTGTGTATGTACAGTGTCTGTGCACACCTATAAAATCCTGCAGCTCTGCTGGTTTATGAGGACTCTGAACACAGAAGAAATGTTATTTTATAAATCAAACTGCAGGGTGATTTATTTGGAATTCACGCTTCATTTCCAGACTTTTCCTCTAATGTCTAAGGCATTACCTTGTATAAGGTGCTGCTTCCTCTCATTGGTTGTCAGACATTCTCTTGAGACCGAACTCTGTGATAACTGCTTGAGGGAAAGTTTCTCAAAAGTAAAGGAAGGTGTGTGTAATGTAGGGGGGCAGGGGATGGAGACGAAAAGAGAGAAAGAGAATTTATAGATGTAATAGGCAGAATCTTTCAGATTAAATGAACGACTTTCCTTCTTTTGTGTGAAAATACACAAGTTGATTTAGGTGAAGATCTTCAGTTGAGTTGAGGAAACCTTTCTGTTTTCCTATTGTGTAAAATGTACTAGCATTTCATAATCCACCATTCATTTCAGTCACAGAATCTGAACATGCACATACTTTCATGTTATCTTCCCAGTAGGAAGGTGATTACCATAAAACTGAAAAGCAGCAGCAAATGGAGTGATTATAAAATGCATCACGTTCTTCATAAGATGAATAATAATACACACATCTAAAGTCACCTAAGAGGAGAGGGTGGTGTTAGTACTAGCCTTGGTGGACAGATTAGATTATTTGGCAAAGAGTGAAAACAGCAATTGAGACTGTTAATGCAATGTGCTCATACCCTCTTCACAAACAACATGTAAGTGTTGTTATTAAATATCTGCTCACCTCTCTTTGCCAGCTTTTTATCTGGTTATATGTAATCCTAGTGGCTACCGAAAGGCACAAACCATTTAGCAAAAGGCTCTAAAAAAAAATATGTAAGCAACCCTAGATTAGGCACAAAATTGTTTCATGTTTTCATTACTGTGGAATAATATCAAGGACCCAAAATGCACAAAGTAAACAGAGGCAAAAATCTTTTCTTAATAAAAGCTGTGGTTCAGCTATACTTGCCTAAGGATTAAAATAAACAATCGTGAACTGACACTCAGACAGAAATGTGTATAAATTATTCAGAATGAAATGTTCAAGTAATATTAACCTAAAGGTATAGTCATCAATTTTGTCCTGACGGATGGCATTGGGTAGTTAGTATTCAAGTGTTACTACATAAATAAAATTGATTTATGCTAACTGAGAAAACTGAGAAAAATTTTTATCAGGATGCCCAAATTCTGTTCCTTCTGGCTTGATCAATCACCTCTCTACTGAACTGTGTATCGTTTTCTTGTAAAATTCTTAGCTGAGAAATTGGGCTAAGGCAAAATGAATAATACATTCGCTGCAGTGTTAGACTAATGACCCTTAAGTGCTTTTAAAAAATGAGCAGCAATGTCTGCTTCCCTTATGAACAGAATCTCTCTCTCTCTCTCTGTCTCTCCCTGTCTTCCTCACCCCCACCCCCACCTTGCTCTTGCTCTCATTCCCTTGCTCTCTCTCCCTCTCTCTCTTAGAAAGAAAATAATTAAGTCTTGAGTGGGCTGACTGTTTTGGAGGTAGAAGCGACCAGAGGGTGAGGAATCAATAAAGCCAATCGAAGTATGCAGGGAGTGCAACCATTTGGTTTCCTTTCTTACTCCTTCCCCTCATCATCTTTCATCCTCCACCCCACCCTGCACTTTTCAGTCCCATTTCAGGTTGCAAAGTTCTCATTTGTGTTAATCATTTTCATATTTCCTTTTGCTGTTTTCATAACGCTATTGTGTTATCATAAAGACATTGATCAAATAGTGACAGGCAAGACAGAATGCTATTTACTTTGCAAAAGTAGGAGGGATCAGTGACAGGGCTGCATGGTTAAAATCTGCCTTGGCTGGCATTTGTGACACTTGAATAATTTTTATCACTCCCTGAGTGAGTCCCTAAAGAGACACAATAGTGGCTCAAGTTTCTGTACCCAAATGTCTTTTAAAAATCTGCATAAAGCAGCAAAGATAAGACAAATGCCTACATTAAACATGTTCACAAAGGAGTTGAGTAAGGATAGTTAAAGACAAAGACAAAAATTCTGGTTGAATAATGTAGGATTATTTTGAATTAACTTCCTCTAAAACCATTGAAACAACACTTCAGGTAGATATTAAGAATTTTTGGATTTAGAAAGAAAGGAGGGTATACCTACCATTTTCTTTTGTGAGTGTGTGTGTGTGTGTGTGTGTGTGTGTGTATTAGTCAAGAATGTAATTGGTAGACAGCTGCTGAAAATAGAATTTTCTGTAAGAAAGTAGTCATTTACAAACTGGCGTGGGGTTAGGTAACCTCATTATTCCCTTTGCAGTTGTCATTAGGTCAAAATAGCAATCTCCCTACCATCACTTTCATCTTAAGAAGCATGGACTAGTTTTGTTCTTTTAACTTGAGCTTTTTATTCTGGGGAAGGATTAGACTCTACATATCCACTGTTTCTTTTTCATTTCATTGCCATTCTATCTTTAGGGGAAATCAGCCTCACATTGTGTTATTCTTATGGCCTTAAGTAACGTTTCTTTAAAAAAAAAAAAAAGATGAATCCCTTTCAATAATGTGACCCCAGTTTGATGGAACTACCAAAGTGGAAAGAAAAGAAAAAAAAAATCTGTTACTTAAAAAGGGCCCATGGCATTATAGCAGTCAAATCCCTAAAGTCTAATGGTGAAGTCATTGATGCATTATTATTCTTAGGCTCCTCTTCCTTCAAATAAAAATGTAAAGGAAATGATTTAAAGGCTAAAGGATGTCACTGGGCAGGAGCTAAAAGACATGCCTTCTATTCCCTAATGCTGAAGCTAAGAAAAAGTGCACCCTAATGTATATTTAGGTATCAGGCCTCAGAGTCAGATTTTTCCTAACTAGAAGCACTCTTTTACAAGCAGACACATGTGCACATAAAACCAGTCAAATATGTACACACTGCCTTTCAGACGGACCCACTTTCAAGCCTTCCAGGTTCCATTGCCCTACTTTTTACCTGTGGATGACTGAGACAAACATATTACCAGGTAGTAAATTGGATGCACAGTAAGACCTAGCTAATAGTAACATAGCAACTGACACCAGCCATTCTGCAGACCTACATAAATATTTCTCAAACACCTGTTTCTTTCTGCCACTTTTCCATTTCATCTGTCATTATGGTCTAATGATTTTATTGTAAAGATGAGCCTTTCTATACAGGTTAAATGAATCCAATTTACATATAATGATATTATGGAAGAGGGCAGTGGTGGAGGGAAGTGGTTGGAAAGAAATGACTACCACTAGTTATTGATTTACTAAAACTCCATCCAAAGTGCCAAAAAAAAAAAAAAAGAAAAAAAGGAAGTTCTGCACGGTCATCTCAATGGGACTGGTTGGACAGTGGGTGTAGCCCAAGGAGGGCAAACTAAGGCAGGGCGGGGCACTGCCTCATCCGGGAAGTGCAATGGAGGCCACTGGGGAATTTTCCAGCCACTCTGGTTCAGATACCGTGCTTCTCCCACGGTCTTTACCGTGTGGGTCTCCTAGTCTTGTGGCCGGGCATGGTGGCTCACGCCTGTAATCCCAGCACTTTGGGAGGCCGAGGCGGGTGGATCACGAGGTCAAGAGATCGAGACCATCCTGGTCAACATGGTGAAACCCCGTCTCTACTAAAAATACAAAAATTAGCTGGGCATGGTGGCGCACGCCTGTAATCCCACCTACTCAGGAGGCTGAGGCAGGAGAATTGCCTGAACCTGGGAGGCGGAGGTTGCAGTGAGCCGAGATCACGCCATTGCACTCCAGCCTGGGTGACAAGAGCGAAACTCCGTCTCCAAAAAAAAAGATTTCCCAGTGGCCTTGTGGGCCACAAGACTAGTTATCCCACAGACTAGGAGATTCCCGCCAGGCCAACAAGTGCTGTGGGTTTCCAGCACAGAACTGGGCAGCAGTTTCAGCCGGTGCTGCTGGTTTCCAGCGCAAATCTGGGTGGTTGTTTTAGCTGGTGCCTGGAAAACCTGCTAGACAGAGCCACTCATTCCCTTGAAAAAAAGGGGGCTGAAGGCAGGGAACCAAGTGATCTGGCTTAGCGGGTCCCACCCTCACAAAGACCAGCAATCTGAAACCCACTGGCTTGAGAGTTTTGCAGCCAGTGCAGCAGTTTGAGCTCAACCTGGGGTGGTAGAGCTTGGTGGGGGCAAGGGTGTCTGCCATTACTGCGGCAGTTCTAACCTTACCTGTGTAAACAAAATTGCAAGGAAGTTTACACAGCAACTGGGCGGAGCCTGCAGCAGCTCAGCAACACCTCTGCAGGCAGACTGTGACTAGACTCCCTCCTTGCTGAGCAGGGCATCTCTGAAAAAAAGACAGCAGCCCGTCAGGGACTTATAAATAAAGCTCCACCTTCCTGGGACAGATCACCTGGGAAAAGTGGCAGTTGTGAGTTCCGCTGTAGCAGACTTAAACATCCCTTCCCAGAGGCTCTGAAGGGAGTAATGGAGCTCTCAACACAGGACTTGAGCTCTGATAAGGGACAGACTCAAGTGGCTCCCTAACCCCAAATATCCAAAGAGACACTTCATACAGGAGAGTTCTGGCTGTCATCTGGCGGGTACCCTTCTGGAACAAAGCTACCAAAGGAAGGAAAAGGCAGAAATCCTTGCTGTTCTGAAGCCCCTGAATGTGATTCCTAGGCAAGCAGGGTCTGGAGTGGACCTCCAGCAGTCCTGCAGCAGAGGGGCCTGACTGTTAGAAGTAAAACTAAAAACCAGAAAGAAATAGCTTCAATATCAACAGAAGGGACATCCACTCAGAGATCCCCATCTGAAAGTCACCAACTTCAAAGATAAAAGGTAGTTAAATCCATGAAGATAGGAAGAAAACAGCATCAAAAGGATGAAATCACCAAAAACCAGAATGCCTCTCCTCATCCAAGGGATCACAACTCCTCACCAGTAAGGGAACAAAACTGGATGAATAATGAATTTGATGAATTGACAGAAGCAGAATTCAGAAGGTGGGTAATAACAAACTTCTCTGAGCTAAAGGAACATGGTCTAATCCAATGCAAAGAAACTAAAAACCTTGAAAAAAGGTTAGATGAAATGCTAACTAGAATAAACAGCTTAGAGAAGAACATAAACAACTCAATGAACCTGAAAAGCAGAGCAGGAGAACTTTGCGAAGCATACACAAGTTTCAACAACTGAATCAAGCAAGGAGAAGACAGGATATCAGAGATTGAAGATCAACTCAATGAAATAAAACAAGATGGCAAGATTAGAGAAAAAATAGTGAAAAGAAATGAACAAAGCCTTCACGAAATATGGGATTATGTGAAAATACCTAATCTACATTTTATCAGTGTACCTGAATGTAACGGGGGAATGAATCCAAGCTGGAAAACACTCTTCAGGATATTATCCAGGAGAACTTCCCCAACCTAGCAAGGCAGGCCAACATTCAAATCCAGGAAATACAGAGAACGCCAGAAAGATATTTCTCAAGAAGACCAACCCCAAGGCACATAATTGTCAGATTCACCAGGGTTGAAATGAAGAAAAAAATGCTAAGGGCAGCCAGAGAGAAAGTTCAGGTTACCCACAAAGGGAAGCCTATTAGACTCACAGCAGATCTCTCTGAAGAAACCCTACAATTTAGAAGAGAGTGGGGGGTCAATATTCACTATCCTTAAAGAAAAGAATTTTCAACCCAGAATTTCATATTCAGCCAAACTAAGCTTCATATGTGAAGGAGAAATAAAATCCTTTATGGACAAGCAATTGCTAAGAGATTTCATCACCACTAAGCCTGCCTTACAAGAACACCTGAAGGAAGCACTAAACATGGAAAGGAATAACTGGTACCAGCCACTGCAAAAATGTAGCAAATGGGCCAGGCACCATGGCTCATACCTGTAATCCCAGCACTTTGGGAGACTGAGGTGGGTGGATCACGAGATCAAGAGATCGAGACCATCCTGGACAACACGGTGAAACCCTATCTCTACTAAAAAATACAAAAATTAGCTGGGTGTGGTGGCACGCATCTGTAGTCCCAGCTGCTCAGGAGGCTGAGGCAGGAGAAATGCTTGAACCTGGGAGGCGGAGGTTGCAGTGAGCTGAGATTGCACCACCTGGCAACAGAGTGAGACTCTGTCTCAAAAAAAAAAATGTAGTAAATGGTAAAGATCATCAATACAATGAAGAAACTGCATCAACTAACAGGCAAAACAACCAGCTAGTATCATAATGGCAGGATCAAATTCACACATAACAATACTAACCTTAAAAGTAAACAAGCTAAATGCCCCAATCAAATGACACAGACTGGCAAATTGGATAAAAAGTCAAGACCATTGGTATGCTGAATTCAGGAGACCCATCTCACGTACAAAGACACACATAGGCTCAAAATAAAGGGATGGAGGAAGATTTCTCAAGCAAATGGAGAGCAAAAAAAAGCAGGGGTTGCAATCCTAGTCTCTGATAAAACTGACTTTAAACCAACAAAGATCAAAAGAGACAAAGAAGAGCATTATGTAATGGTAAAGGGATCAATGCAACAAGAACAGCTAACTATCCTAAATATATATGCACCCAATACCGGAGCACCCAGATACATAAAGCAAGTTTTTAATGACCTAAAAAGAGACTTAGACTTCCACACAATAATACTGAGAGACTTTAACACTCCGCTCTCAATATTACATAGATCAACAAGACAGAAAATTAACAAGGATATCCAGGACTTGAACTCAGATCTGGACCAAGCAAACTTAATAGACATTTACAGAACTCTCCACCCCAAATCCACAGAATATACATTCTTCTCAGCAGCACAATGTACTTACTCTAAAATTGATCTCATAATTGGAAGCAAATCACTCCTCAGCAAATGCAAAAGAATGGAAATCATAACAATCAGTCTCTCAGACCACAGTGCAATCAAATTAGAAATCAGGATTAAGAAACTCACTCAGAACTACACAACTACATGGAAACTGAACAACCTGCTCCTGAATGACTGCTGGATAAATAATGAAGGCAGAAAGAAAGATGTTCTTCAAAACCAATGAGAATGAAGACACAATGTACCAGACTCTCTGGGACACATTTAAAGCAGTGTCTAGAGGGAAATATATAGCACTAAATGCCCACATGAGAAGCAAGGAAAGATCTAAAATAGACACCCTATTGTCACAATTAAAAATCTAGAGGAGCAAGATCAGACATATTCTAAAGCTAGCAGAATACAAGAAATAACTAAGATCAGAGCAGAACTGAAGGAGATAGAGACACACACAAAAAAAATCCTTCAAAAAATCAATAAATCCAGGAGCTGGTTTTTCAAAAAGATCAACAAAATAGACAGACCGCTAGCCAGATTAATAAAAGAGAGAATAATCAAATAGATGCAATAAAAAACAATAAAGGGGACATCACCACCAATTCCACAGAAATACAAACTACCATCAGAGATTACTACAAACAACTCTATGAACATAAACCAGTACACCTGGAAGAAATGGATAAATTCATAGACACTTGAACCCTCCCAAGCCTAAACCAGGAAGAAGTTGAAACTCTGAATTGACCAATAACAAGGGCTGAAGTTGAGACAGCAATTAATAGCCTACCAACCAAAAAAAGTTCAGGTCCAGACGGGTTCACAGTTGAATTCTACCAGATGTACAAAGAGGAGCTGGTACCACTCCTTCTGAAACTATTCCAAACAATACAAGAAGAGGGAATACTCCCTAACTCAATTTATGAGACCAACATCATCCTGATACCAAAATCTGGCAGAGACACAACTAAAAAAGAAAATTTCAGGCCAATATCCATGATGAACATCAATGCAAAAATCTTCAATAAAATCCTGGCAAACCAAACGCAAAAGGACATCAAAAAGCTTATCCAATTGATCAAGTAGGCTTCATCCCAGGGATGCAAGGCTGGTTCAACATATGCAAATCTATAAATGTAATCCATCACATAAACAGAACCAATGACAAAAACCACATGATTATCTCAATAGAGGCCGAAAAGGCCTTCAACAAAATTCAACACCCTTTATGCTAAAAATGCTCAATAAACTAGATATCAATGGAACCTATCTCAAAATGATAAAAGCTATTTACAACAAACCCACTGCCAATATCATACTGAATGGGCAAAAACTGGAAGGATTCCCTTTGAAAACTGGCACTAGACAAGGATGTCCTCTCTCACCACTCCTATTCAACATAGTGTTGGAAGTTCTAGAGCAGTCAGGCAAGAAAAAGAAATAAAGCATATTCAATTAGGAAAAGAGTAAGTCAAATTGTCTCTATTTGCAGATGACATGATTGTATATTTAGAAGACCCCATCATCTCAGCCCAAAATCTCCACAAGACAATAAGGAACTTCAGCAAAGTCTCAGGATACAAAATCAATGTGCAAAAATCACAAGCATTCCTATACACCAATAACAGACAAACAGCCAAATCATAAGCGAACTCCCATTCACAATTGCTACAAAGAGAATAAAATACCTAGGAATACAACTAACAAAGGATGTGGAGAACCTCTTCAAGGAGAACTAAAAACCACTGCTCAAGGAAATAAGAGAGGACACAAACAGATTGAACAAACATTCCATGCTCATGGTTAGGAAGAATCAATATTGTGAAAATGGCCATACTGTCCCAAGTAATTTATAGATTTAATGCTATCCTCATCAAGCTACCATTGACCTTCTTCACAGAACTGGAAAAAAACCACGTTAAACTTCATATGGAACCAAAAAAAGCTCACATAGTCAAGACAATCCTAAGCAAAAAGAACAAAGCTGGCGGCATCATGCTACTTGACTTCAAACTGTATTACAAGGCTACAGTAATCAAACCAGCATGATACTGATACCAAAACAGAGATATAGACCAGTGGAACAGAACAGAGGCCTCAGAAGTAACACCACACATCTACAACTGTCTGATTTTGACAAACCTGACAAAAAAAGCAATGGGAAAAGGATACCCTGTTTAATAAATGGTGTTGAGAAAACTGGCTAGCCATGGGCACAAAGCCAAAACTGGACCCCTTCCTTACATGTTATACAAAAATTGACTCCAGATGGATTAAAGATTTAAACATAAGACCTAACATCATAAAAAACCTTAGAAGAAAACCTAGGCAAAACCATTCAGGATATAGGCATAGGCAAGGACTTCATGACTAAAACACCAAAAGCAATGGCAACAAAAGCCAAAATACACAAATGGGATCTAATTAAACTTAAAAGCTTCTGCACAGCAAAAGAAACAATCATTAGAGTGAACCAGCAACCAAAAGAATGGGAAAAAATTTTTGCAAGCTACACATCTGACAAAGGGCTAATATCCAGAATCTACGAAGAACAAAAACAGATTTACAAGAAAAAAACAGACAAACCCATCCAAAAGTGGGTAAAGGATAAGAACAGACACTTTTCACAAGAAGACATTTATGCAGCCAACAAACATATGAAAAAATGCTCATCATCACTGGTCATTAGAGAAATGCGAATCAAAACCACATTGAGATACCATCTCACGCCAGTTAGAATGGCGATGATTAAAAAATCTGGAGACAACAGATGCTGGAAAGGATGTAGAGAAATAGGAACACTTTTACACTGTTGGTGGGATTGTAAATTAGTTCAACCATTGTGGAAGACAGTGTGGTGATTCCTCAAGGATCTAGAAATAGAAATTCCATTTGACCCAGCAATCCCCTGTTACTGGGTTATAAAGGATTATAAATTGTTCTATTATAAAAACACATGCACATGTATGTTCATTGCAGCACTGTTTACAGTAGCAAAGACTTGGAACCAACCCAAATGCCCATCAGTGATAGACTGGATAAAGAAAATATGGCACATTTACACCACGGAATACTATGCCATCATAAAATGGATGAGTTCATGTCCTTTTCAGGGACATGGATGAATCTGGAAACCATCATTCTCAGCAAACTGACCCCAAAACAGAACATCAAACATTGCATGTTCTCACTTATAAGTGGGTGTTGAAAAATGAGAACACCTGGACACAGGGAGGGGAACATCACATACTGGGGTCTGTTGGGGGGCGGGAAGACTAGGGGAGGGATAGTAGGGGGTGGGGAGATTGGGGAGGGATAACATTAGGAAAAATACCCAATGTAGGTGACGGAGGGATGGAGGCAGCAAACCACCATGGCATGTGTATACCTATGTAACAATCCTGCAAGATCTGCATATGTAACCTAGAATTTAAAGTATAATAATAATAATAAACTACTCAGCTAAAGTTATTATTTGTAAAAAATCTTATTTATTTACTGATATAAGTAAGTATAAATATTATCCAATTTGGATAATAGTTTTCCATTGTAATACGTGATAAAATGTCACTTTTATTTTGGTTTTCAAGCACAGAATTTTTGGGCAAAGGCAGACTCAAAATAGACCAGACATCAATGTCACCATTTGGCATTGACAGCTGGCTATGGCAAAGCTAGGTTTTGGGGGGTGGGAGGGTAGGGTAGTGGGGAACAGACCTAAGCCTTCACAGCTTTTTCTCAAAATTGGATACACTCAGCATTTCTAGGTTTTCTTTTGTGATTGCAGTTACCCAAGAAGGAGGAAGGTAAGTGTATCTTCTATAAGCATAGCAGGAATGAGTTGCTTATTCTAAGGTCTTAATGTTCAATTAAAAAAACACATGAATTAATATAAGGAAGTAAAATTACAAAAGAAGACTAAATAACTTTTATTGCTATAGTTATTCTTATTTTATTGTAGGAGTGTCCTCAATGAGGATCTTGTGTAATAGTGACTAGAAGAGTGTTCTGTGTTTTTAGGGAATAAGATATTAGTCTGTTTTCACACTGCTGATAAAGACATACCTGAGACAGTGAAGAAAAAGAGGTTTCATTAAATTTACAGTTCCATATTGCTGGGAATCATGGCAGGAGGTGAAAGGCACTTCTTACATGGCAGTGGCAAGAGAAAAAATGAGGAAGAAGGAAAAGTGGAAACCCCTTATAAATCCATCAGATCTCATGAGACTTATTCGACATCACAAGACTAGCACGGGAAAGACCAGCACCCATGATTCTATTACCTCCATCTGGGTCCCTCCCAGAACAGGTGGGAATTCTGGGAGATACAATTCAAGCTGAGATTTGAATGGGGACACAGCCAAACCATATCAGTCCCTAACTTGTAAAAAGAAGGTGTGCTTGCCTTTCTTATATAGGATTTTGAAGCTAGGAGAAGTTTGATGGAGAGATGGGCTGCTGGTAACCTGACTGATGTCTGTTTTGGAAATAAGCTAGCAGTCAGACATATTGACACCCCCATCCCACCCCATGCAGGGATATTCTGTACTGACAGCATCCTCTTGGCAGACAAAATTATACATCTTATCTTATTTTAGGGAATCATAATAACTTCTAGTATTGATAAGATTTAGGAGACACCTTAGTTCTAGCATCAAAACTCTCACAAATCATTCCCAGGAGCCTCAGTTACTTCTGTGTAGGGCTCATCTTTGCCATTGTTTTTGATGGTCATTGGCTTCAATTTCAGAGTTGTTTTAAAATCTTGTTCCCAATTCCAGGGGCACCCACTAGTTTTCCTTATATTTTCCAATTTAAAGACACACATGAAACCGTTAGAATAAGTGAAATAATCAATAGGGGGCTTTGTGAAGCTTGGAGGCAGAAAGAATAACATCAAAAAGCGTCGTTGGTACTATTTGTGGATCAGGATTCAGAGCAATGTTGTTAACTTCCACATGGCTTCTCCAGTTGAGATAACTGCAGTTTCCCACTGCTCTCTTCTGCATACCCAATTTTGCTGCTAATGGTCTCCAGCTGTAGTTGGCTTATTTTAACAGTTTAGTTTTGTGCTCTCATCTCTCATCTCTGAAGTAATTGTAGAAACAATGGAACTTGAAACACTGCTTAAGTGAGTAATAATAATAAGTCAGTCTCTTGGCTAAGTAGTAAGCCACGCTACAACTTCACCTGTTTTTATAAATTGTACAAAAATGCAGAAAAATTCAAGCAGCGATTCAGCAGCTCCATCCTTACTTTACAACATGCATATTATAATAATGTATCTAGGTAAATTAGAGTGCTTAGATCAGACTTGACTGAGTTTCTTTGACAGTCACATCTATTCAACGAGTGTGGATGCTTACCCCCATTCATGCACTGATGATCTCAGATATTTCCTTCCATAGTTTAAGACTATGAATCCTTGGAAATCAAGTTTATCAAACTCCCTTTTCTCTCCTAACTCCTGAAAAGTCAATGAGTCTATTAATTTCTGTTATTTTATTTGACAATAAAATAGAATTTACCAATCTACTATGGATCATGGGCTATTCTCAATATGGGTGATACAGAAGTGAGTAAGTGGCCCTAGAACCCCCCTCCAAGGTAACTATGGACTAGTAAGTCACATGGTGAACTAATAAGGTGATAAATAAACACAGTGATTTCTGGTAGTTTAAGTGTTAAGGAGAAATGAAATGAAAGGAGAAAATGAAACAAAGTGACTTAAGGGGATTAGAAGGAAGGCTGCTTTAAACTGGATGGTGATAGAAAGTCCTGCTGAAGAAATGATACTTCTCTGAAAAAGTGACACCTGAATGACCAGAAGGAGGAAGACAAGTGAAGATCAGAAGAAAGAATTGTTGTGTGGGAAATGGCTATATGCAAAGAGTTTAAAGCAAGAAAAATCTGTTAAAAATAAGGAATATGGCGTTTGAGGTAGGTTTATAAGGGGAGAGTGATAAAAAAATGAGGTAGAAGAAGAATCAGATTAGGAACCAGATCATATAGATCCTTAAAGTCTTATTAGGAAGCCTGAGTTTTACTCTATGGGAGTTGGAAGCCATTGGAATGTTTTAAATGGAGATGTGCTACTATCTGAGTTAAGCTGCCAAATGTAATGCCAACCTCTGTGAGACTGCAGACTGGTGACACACTGTGGAAGTGATCTGGTAGGGGATGATAGTGGCTTGGACAACAACTAGTGGTGGCATAAAGGGAGAGAAGGTGAATGAATCTGGACATGTTTTGGAGTCAGATTCCAGAGGACTTATAATTGGGTGGATGGATGATCATGCTATTTACTAAGATGAAGAACACCAGAAAGTAACGTGTTGGGGAATGGGGAGAGGGTGGAAGCAAGAGTTTTATCTTGAACATATATATCTGAAAGTACTCTTAGATATCTAAGTGGAGATGACTAGCAAGCAAGCATGTATATAAATCTGGAGTTTGGGAGCTAGATCAGGGTAGAGGTAAATATTTATGAGACATTGGCATGAATCTGGACTAAATGAGATCCTTTTAAAGTTTTCTTTTACTAACTATTTATCTTTATCTTTATCTTTTTTTTTTCTTTAACTCAATGCCTATCTTCCTGCATTTGTACTCAGGATCCTCTTGAAAACCCATTTTATCCATACCGCTTTTCCTAATTAAACGGGAAGAAAATGCAGTTGATAACTGCAATTAAAGTCTTGATGAGGGTTGGGTGTGGTGGCTTATGCCTGTAATCCTAGTACTTTGGGAGGCTGAGGCAGGAGGATTGCTGAGGCCAAGAATTTAAGACCAATCTGGCAAACATAGCAATATCCCATTTTTTTTAAAAAAAAAAAAAAGAAGAAGAAGAAAAAAATGAAGTCTTGATGACAACATGACAATACAGTCACTAGTCATCTCTCAAATATCATGACAGTGAAGTTCAAATACAGGATAATCAATAATTACTCACATAATCATGTCTTTAGATGTTTCAATTGGATATTTAACTATATGCCATTGCGGGTATATTTTCAATGGTTTCTGTTGCAGTACATGTGATTCTAGTAGACAGAAATCTATTTAGTTTGCTTTGTGAAGGCTTGTACAGTCTTACATGTATGATGAATTATATTAAATATGATTGAATGCAGAAAATAATAAGTGAAACTTAAATAGCTCACATTTTCCAAAGGATATTAAAAATAGTTTCTTTATCAAATGTGAAATCCAATTTGTTATCAATATTCTTTTACTTTGAGTTGTTGATAGTTTTTATTAAAATTTTGTAAAAGAAAAAGTCTTTGTACTCTCACATTCTGAGGGGCAGAATTGTTCTTAGGTTATTTACTGAAATAGTCACTTACCTACTTTATCAAATAATGGCTTATTCCAAACTAGAAAGAAAGAAAATACTACTGTAACACCTGTACATTTTATGCAGTAGAGTAAACTGGTAGATTTTTTTCACATTTTAAATTTATTAGACATCACTCAATTCTTTTCGTCTTACTACCTTTGTCCCATCTTTGTTGCAAATTTCTAGTGAATATCATATGGATTATAATATTCCCATTTAAAAAATTAGCAAACAATGTTTTGGCATAATAAAAAGCAAACACCATTTTTTAAGCTGTCTCCCTGTCCACCAATTTATGAGGCCAATCTGGTTATGGTATCCATGAAGAATGACAAATCAATAAAGAATTTAGTATGCCAGGTGCAGTGGCTCACGCCTGTAATCCCAGCACTTTGGGAGGCAGAGGTGGGTAGATCACAAGGTCAGGAGTTCAAGGCCAGCCTTGCCAACATAGTGAAACACCGTCTCCACTAAAAATACAAAAATTAGCCAGGCATGGTGGCATGCACCTGTAATCCCAGCTACTCAGGAGGCTGCGACAGGACAATTGCTTGAACCCAGAAGGTGGAGGTTGCAGTGAGCTGAGATTGTGCCACTGCACCCCAGCCTGGGAGACAGAGCAAGACTCTGTCTTGGAAAAAAAATAGAATTTGGTATCAATTTCTGCTGAGCCTATTGATGTAATAAGAATTATCCAAAACAAATACAAATTTTTAAAACTTCATATGCAGGAGTGTTCATCTCAACTATGGCATATGATAATATCACACAAGAGATAGTGCTAGCGAAGCCTAAACACTCAGTGAAACAAATCATCTGACTTAAATATAAACAGACTAGTCTAGAGACTTCTGAAGGGTTCTCAAACCTTAGAAACTGTATGGAACAAACATTCTGTAAAACATCATATTTATTACATTTAACTTACAGCTATTCTAAGAACACTGGAAATACTTCAAACTAGCATGGAAGGAACTGAATTCCAGAGTAGGTATTCTGAAAAGAAATTTGGAAATATACAGCCTGGAGACAGCAGAACATCTAGGTTAAGATCCTGTAGGTAGAAATCTGCTAAACCTTTTCATTTTCACTTCCTTGAAAAGAATCACCCTGCACCCTCCAGAACCTCACTAACTTGCTTATGTGCAAGAAGAATGAAATACTAGTAATGAAATACTTCACAGGGCTATACAATGGCTAAGTTAGATATTGCAATACATTGCTTATCATAATGCCAAACAGTAAACACTCATAAATATTATTTATTGTTATCTTTATTAATTATTTTGACTGGGCAAGATAAGAGGCATGACTTTGAAAATGACCTTAAAGCTGAAGAGCTGTGAAAAAATAGTAAAAACTCTAGACAAGAAGCATTTTTCCTATATATTGTTTAAATGTTTTTGTTTTATTATTTATTGCAGACTGCTCACTAAAAGGTTTCCTTCACTGACACCAACATTATACATTTGTTCAATTAATATCTGTCCATTCACTCAGTTTGTTAAGGAAGATCAGGCAGTTGCTTCATGCCTAATATATGATAGATAGTGATAATTCAAGAAAATTAAAAAAGAGCACAGTTTGTATCATTTAGGAGCTCAGAGACATGCAAAGAAATCATTTGAGTAGTATGATAAATGCCCTAATTTGATACAAACGGATGTTAAACACAGGAAGAAAAGTGCTTAATTCTGCAAAGTGAAGTAAGGAGAACCATCTAAGAGAAATCATATTTAAGCTCAAAATTGAGGTTTGATAGGTAGACAAGAAGAAAGGGCCATCTCTCGTAGATAAAATATCACAGACAAAGGTGAAAATAAAAGAAAGAAGGGTGTTGTTGCCTTCAAAAGTTGCAGTCAATTTGACATAGCTAAAGAGACAGGTAGGAAAGGAGGAAGGCAAACTAGAAAGATGAATGAGGACAGTCTGTGTGATGCTCAGAGCTTTCAACTCTGTCTTGTAGGCAATGCAGAGCCAGTGAAGGACTTGCGCAGAGGAGAGACACAGTGAGTACTGAATTTTGGAGAGAGCATCCAGGCCACTGGATCAAGTGTATAGTGGGGAAAAAGAGTTAAAGGAACCAAGGAGGTTAGCAGGAGAGTTCAGGTGAGAGTTGTTGATGAGATTCTAATAGAAAGCCACAGTGGTGGTAAAAGAAAAGAAGTAGTAATTTGAGATAAATTCGGAGATAAAACTGACAGGACTTCGTTGTTCTTAAGATATTGCAGGAAAATAAAGAGTCAAATACAGTTGCCTCTATTATTGAGTACATCTGCAGCAGACTTGCTTGACTAATCCATTAGGGTGTGGGTAAAATATTATAATTCTATTCAAAAATTACTTTCTTATTCATTTTAACTTAAATTTTTATGCTTTATAATGTATAAAGTATAGTAAAAGTAATATATGTGAATAATCCATATAGATATGTCTGTGTATTGGGACTGCACATTCAATTTTTTTTTTTACTAATAAAGATGCACAATTAAAGAGGCTTGGTGATTACTGCTTTATTAAAACCTCTGTGTTTAGACAACATAAAATACAGTGCTATTAAAGGAAACATTTTTCCAAATATCATTCTAAAAGCTATAGCAATCTATTTTAAAAGTGTTACTCTGCACTCTTCAAAAGCTTATAGTCTAAAATAGAGATCTCTAACTTCTCACTGCCTCACTCATCTTACTGTCTAATATAAACAGTAAGAAGGGCAGATCGACCCCCTTCTACTCTGTCCACAGCCTGACTCAACTCTTTATTTTTATAAATGTCAACTTAAACTAATCAAACTTGATTTCTGATTGCTTTTTCCCCCTTGCTCAACATTTCTGATAGCCAGAGGTGCTATACACTTGGACACAAGCACAAAGAACTAAACCAAAGCACACATTAAATGTATAAGCTATCAATTTATATACACATTAGCTAGTGGCGTGGGAGAGGGAAACAAGCCCTGACAATGTCCACAGAATGACTCAGGAAGGTAGGGTAAATAGTACTGCCAGGATTAAAGTTGGTAAGTTCAAAAGGAAAGGAGGATATTACTGAGGAAGACTCAGAAGGAGATGGGTCTTTGATACTCTGCTCAATGGGATTCTGAAGAAAGACAGAAGGGATTGGCTGAGGTTTCCAGAAGATGAAATGTGTAATTTAGGTCAGATATCTCCACTCCTCACCTCCATATTGTTCTTTGCTTTACCCCTTCAAGTACTAGTGAAGCCTTTTGACCTTTTGCTTTGAAACAACAATCTGAACTTTTAACAGATCCCATTTTTAAAAGAGATGTACTACAGATCGTTCATCCCCTGGGAATTCCTGGGCTCCACTTGCTCATGAAAGTAATAATAAAATGTATAAACATATACAATAAAGCAAAGCTCTAAATAGAACAAAAAAGTGTGTGGCACTGCCAGAAAATAAACAAAGAAGCACTTTCAACTAGATATTAAGGAAAAGGAAAGCGTTAGGAAGACAAAATTATTCAAAAAATGTATGGCCCTAGTTTAGGACCATAAGGAGAGAGTTAATGAAAGTTAACAGTTGACTGAATATAGCAGTGCAAAAAAAAGGAACTTTGTCTAAATGACTACACACATGAAAATCTAGATAACGAGAAAAATGCATCAAGATAAAAGACCAGCAATATATATTGTGTGCACCCACTCTACAAACTTTTTCAATAAGCATGTGTCAGAGTGAAAGGATCCAGTTCCATCAAGCTTCTTTCTCAGTGGATACCTGCCCTGGATAAAACCGTCTGAGCTACTATAACAAGGAGTAAGGGTTGCTGAATGGATTCAATGTTAAGAGCAGTTCAAGCACCTCTTTACCAAATCAACCAACATGAGGATGTTAGAAGTAGATGACCCCATTTATATATAAGTAGACATTTCATTTATGTTCTTAATGCTCAGAGAAATGAGATTATCAGAGACTTAAAAGAGAAGAAATGCCAAAAGTTTGGGACCTTTTTACTTCTCTGAGTGATGCATGGCTTTTGAGGACTCCGCAATAGACACTTAATACACTACTTGGTAAATTTTCTCTTTCACTCATATCTGCATCTGGGGAAACAAAAAAGAAGAAAAAAAAATCTTGTTTTAAAAATGTCATTAATTATACACAGTATTGAGAAAGAAGCATGCACTGTAGCTCTTTATCTTTTGGAAAAGGAAGCAACAGAGGGCAATTTGAGAATTTGGAAATCACATCCCATGGGAGACAACCAAATGTTCTAAAAACTTCAGCAAGGGAAAGATACATGCCTAAGAAGTGCTTCTCTGGTTTATATAGTCTTACTATATAACTGCTGAAGTTGTTAATATTGCCAAGATTTGAGGAGCTACAAAAACATGAGCTTAAAGTGGATGGGACCAACTCTTTTTTCAATTATTAATACTGAGCTATTTTCATCTAAAGATATAAACAAATAAACAATCCTGGCATCTCTTTTGATGCTTTTAAGGAAAGCCTTCAAGATACTATGTCTTCAAGTGACATCAGCAAGATGGCTGACTGGAGACAGCTGGTCTGCAAGCAAGGATCAAGGCAACAAATAAACAGCTAAAATTTGACAGGAGAGTCGAAGGGAGAGTTCTGAAGTGGAGAGGCACCTGAGGTGACTGGAAGTCCAGGAGGGCAGCATGCAGGCACCTGGCGTCTGCAGCCCCATCTACCCCATCCAAATACGATCAGCCTAGAGTAAGGAAGGAATCCTTATTGCAAGGAAAAGATAAGCAGAAAAATTTCACCACCCCCCATTGCCACTTCAAACACCCATAATTTTTACAACAGGAAAATCCCATAGTCTTCAAAGTCCCTGAGTTCAATTTGGAAAGCTGACACGACTTCATGTGATTGCCTTGCTCCAAATTAGAAGCACATGGCGTACATTCCCCCTCCCCTCCCAACACACCCACCGTGTGAGCCAAGCAGCTGCAACCTGGTTCCATCTTGAGACCAGAGCCACCTCTGGAGTGTGCCCTACTCTGGAGCCAGTAGCCACTGCACCGCTCCAGCACTGGGGCACCATCTTTATTATACCAAGCCCACATGGGTGGCTGAATGCCATAACTTCCACTGTGTGGAACTTGGGCCAAGGATCAGCTATGACTCTGGTCCTGCACAGCAGAGAAAACAATTCTCACCACTGCACTTCTAGTTGGAGGAATAGTCTGCCATTCCCACCCAGGGTGAACTGTCCCTTAAGCTGGTCAACTTACCTTACCTTACTTGGACACAAACTGAAAGTAAAGGGACAAAAAAAGATATTCCATGTAAACAGAAACCATAAGCAAACAGGAGTAGCTATACTTACAAAACAGACTTCAAGTTAAAAGCTGTAAAAAGAGACTAAGAAGAAAATTATATAATAATTCAAGGATCGCTTCAGCAAGAAAATATAATAACAGTAAATACAAATGCACCCAATACCAGAGCATCCAAATATACAAAGCAAACATCAAATCCAAAGGGAAAAATAGATCCCAATAAAATAATAGTTGGGGACTCAAACACCCCACTCTCAGCACTAGACAGAGCATCTAGATGAAAAATCAACAAAAGAACACTGAATTTAAACTGCACCATTTATAGAACATTTCACCCAACAGCTGCAGAATACATTCTTTTTACTAGGACATGGAATATTCTTCAGGACTGACCATAAGCTAGAATACAAAACAAGTCTTAAAACTTTTTCAAACAAAATCATATCAAGTGTATTACCTAACTACAATGGAATAAAACTCAACATTAATAACAAGAAGAATATTTGAAACTATATAAATGCCTAGAAATTAAACAACATGCTCCTGAACAACCAAAGGGTGAAGGAATAAATTAAGAAAAAAATGGCACATTTCTTGAAACCAATGCAAATAGAAACGCAACATACCAAACATTGTGGGACACAGGAAAATCAGTATTAAGTGGCAAATTTATAGTAATAAATGCCTACATCAAAAGACTAGAAAGATGTCAAATAAATAGCAAACAATGCACCTCAAAGGAATAAAAAACCAAGAACAAAGCTAACCCAAAATTAGCAAAAGGAAAGAAATAATAAAGATCAGAGCAGAAATAAACAAAATTGAGACAAAAAATACAGAAGATCAAGGAAACAATGGACTAGTTTATAAAAAAGATACATGGAAATAACAAACCATTATCTGGACTAACTAAGAAAAAAAGAAAGAAGATCCAAAGAAGTGAAATTAGAAATAAAAAAGGAGATGTCACAATGATACTACAAAATACAAAGGATCATTGGAGACTACAGGAACAATTATATGTCAATAAATTTGAAATGGATAAATTCCTGGACACATACAACTTACCAAGATCAAGAAGAAACAGAAAACTAGAATCCACCAAGCAGTAATAAAAAGTCTTCCAGCCAAGAAAAGTCCATAAACAGATGGTGTCACTGCTGAATTCTATCAAAACTTTACAGAGGAATTAATACCAATTCTTCTCAAGCTATTCTAAAAAATTGAAGGAGAGGAAATTTTTTGCAACTCACTTTATGAGGTCAGTATAAACCCTGATACCAAAATCAGACAACTGCACAACAAAAATAGAAAACTATAAGCCACATTCCTGATTAACATAGATGCAAAAATAATCAACAAATGACTATCAAACTGAATCCAACAACACATCAAAGAGATCATATAACAAGATCAAGTGAGATTTATCCCAGGAGCGCAAGGATGGTTCCACATAAAGAAATCAACAAATGTTATATACACATTAATAAAATAAAGGACAGAAACAATATGTTCATCTCAATAGATAAATAAAAAGTTTTTGATGTAATTTAACATCTCTTCATAATAAAAACTTAAAAAATTAGGTGTAAAAGTAAAGTGCCTTAACATAATAAAGGCTAAATGTGACAAACACATAGCTAACATCTTACTGAACAGAAAAAGTCTAAAAGCTATTTCTCTAAGAACTGGAGCAACACAAGTATGCTCACTCTCACCTCTGTTATTCAATATAGTTCTGGAAGTTCCAGGCAGAACAATTAGGCAAGAGAAGGAAGTAAAGGCATCCAAATGGGAAAGAAGAAAGTCAAATTTTGCAGACAACAATATCTTATATACAGATCTTATATATAGAAAAACCCAGAGACTCTACCAAAAAACTCTAAGAACTGATGAACTCTAAGAACTCTAAGAACTCAGTAAAGTTGCAGTTTATAGAATTAACATATAAAAATTAGTAGCATTTTTCTACATAACCAATGAACTATCTGAAAAAGAAATCAATAAGGCAGTCTCATTCACAGTAGCTAACCCAAAAAAATAATGATTAGAAATAAATCCAACCAAGGCAGTGGAAGACCTTTACAAGGCAAACTATAAAACATTGATGTTTTGTATAGAACTACAAGTAACTAAAGAGGATACAAACAAATGCAAAGACATCTCATGCTTATGACTTGGAAGAATTAATATTGTCAAAATGACCAACCCACCCAAAACAATCTACAGATTCAATGCAATTTTTATCAAAATATCAGTGACATTCTCCATGAAAGTGGGAAAAAATTCTGAAATTTGTTTGGAACAACAAAACACCCCAAATAGCCAAAGCAATCCTGAGAAAAAAGAACAAAGTCAGAAATATCATATTAGTAGACCTCAAAATACACTACAAAGCTGAGGGACTAAAATAGGATGATATTGGCATAAAAAGTAGATGAATACACCAATGGAACAGAATTGAGAACTGAGAAATAAATCCACATGTTCATAGCTAACTGATTATTGACAAAAGGTTCAAGAATGCTCATTGGGGAAAAGACAATCTCTTGAATAAATGATACTCAGAAAATTGGATATCCATATGTTGAAGAATGAAACTAGACCTTCACCTCTCACATTATACAAACAAATCAACTGTATGACTTAAAAGTGTAAAACTACTAGAAAGAAACATAGGAGAAACATTTCAGAACACTGGATTGGAAGAAAGATTTTATAAATAAGACCTCAAAAGCACAGACAACAAAAGCAAAAATAGATAAAAGGGATTATGTCAAACTAAAAATCTTCTGCACAGGAAAGAAAACAATTAACAGATTGAAAAGACAACTTACAGAGTAAGAGAAAGTATTTTGCAAACTACTTATTTGACATCAGACTAATATTCAGAATATACAGGGAACGAAAGCATGTCAACAACAAAAAAAACCAACCAAACAAAAAAAACTAAACACCAATTGAAAATAGGGCAAGTAATCTGAACAGATATTTTTCAAAAGAAGACATACAAATGGCCAAAAAATATATGAAAAAATACTCAACATCACTAATTATCAAGGAAATGCAAATGAAAACTACAATGAGGTATCATCACACCCCAGTGAGGACCCCTATTACTGAAACACAAAAAATAACAAATGCTGACGAGGATGGAGAGAAAAGAGAACTCTTCTTATACACTATGGTGGGAATACAAACTAGTACAGCCACTCTGCAGAACAGTATGGAGTTCTCTCAGAAAACTATAAATAAAACTATCATATGATCCAGCAGTCCCACTACTGGAAATTTATCCAAAGGAAAGGGAATGTTAATATCAAAGAGATGTCTGCACCCCCATGTTTATTGCAGCGCTATTCACAATAGCCAAGATGTGGCATCAACTTAGGCATCCAACAACAGATGAATAAATAAATAAACTGTGGCATGTGCACACCATAGAATACTATTCAGCCATAAAAAGGATACAATCTTGTCATTTGCAGCAACTTGGATAGAATCAGAGGACATTACATTAAGTGAAATAAGCCAGGAATAGAAAGTTAAACATTATATATTTTCACTTATATGTGGAAGCTAAAATAAGTTGATCTTACAAAAGTAAAAAGTAAGAACAGAGGATACTAGAGGATGGGAAATGTAGAGGGAAGGTAGGGCTAGGGAGAGATTTGTTAAAGTATGTAAAATTACAGTTAAGTAGCAAGAATAAGTATTAATGTTCTAAACCACTGTAAAATGACTGTAGTTAGCATATGTTCCCAACACAAGGATATATAAATGTTTGAGATGATGGATATGCTAATTAACCTGACCCAATCACTACACATTATATATACACACACACACACACACACACACACACATCACTATGCCCCCCATGAATATGTACAATTATTGTCAATTAAATTTTTTTTAAGATTCTATGTTTTAACGTGAAGAGGTGGTTGCCTGCCCATGTCAAAGGCTGCAGAAAGAACTATGATAGTAGAACACAATAGGGCACATCTACAAAGGGAGGGGAGGCATTTTGTTACAGTGAGATATTTTGCAATTTAATGCATGAATGACCTAATTTTTAGATATAAGTTGATCTTACTCCTCCCATAATAGTGACATCAGCCAAGAATTAAGTCATATTATCATGAACACAGAGATTGATTTTTAAATTGCTATCTGTATGAGATATGATTAGCATTTTTATGTTAGCTGAGAGGCACAAACTCAGGTGCAAATTCAAGTGGTAAATTCTGTGCCATTATGGTAAGTGTTAATTCATGTCAGATTAGTGATTACAGTGCCACCCATCCCACCTAATACTGACTATAAATATGGGCTGGGCAAATTTTCACTGGCTCCTGGGCAAGACTTTCAACTAACACATACAGGTGCTACCTGGCGTCCATTTCAACATGAGCATAAAATACTAAGAGTACTAGATATCAGACCCATAATTAGGCAAATTCTCTCAGTGACTCAACTACTCTCTTACTACAAGTAGATAATATAGGAAGTAACACTTAATCCTCCACTTTATCATACAGCATTTAACAAGTTTTTTGTTTAAGTAAATTGTCTTTGCAGTGCACTAACTTGTATCGGTCAGTCGGAAACAGTGAATACAGCTTCCCCAAAGTTTCTAGTTGATAATCAGGTAGTCACTGAGGAATTAACCTGACCTGATCACTACACATTATATATATGAAAACATCAATATGCACCCCATGAATATGTACAATTATTGTCAATTAAAAAAAATTTTTAAGACATTATGTTTTAAAGTGAAGAGATAGTTACCTGCCCATGTGAAAGGCTGCAGAGAAGAACTATGATGAACACAAAAGGGTGCATCTACAAAGGGAGAGGAGGGTTCTATTGAAGAGCAACAGAACCGAGTTGTTACAAAGACAGCATCCAATTGTCAGGTTTCTTTTCTGCATTAGGAAGAAGAAGAGACGATCTATTTGTTTATTCATGTATTCACTTACTCCAAGTGCCGTCCTGAAACATGTGGTTTTACAGCTAATCTATCCAGTTTTGCATTTTGGTATCATTAAAAGTTAGGGCAAGGTATTTATTCTATCTGTGCTCAGCTTCCTGAATTGTAAATTAAAACTAAAAAGCATGTTCCTGAAAGAGTTATAATTAGGAATAACTCGGTTAATAGATATAGGAATCTCAGAGCACGATGTTTGGTAAGTGTTAGCTGCTACTTCTCAACAAAGATTTACTCTGAATCAAATACATACATTCCCTGACAAAATTTTGCTATGAGTCACAGTGGATCTACTTTGTCTTAATAGCCTTATCTTCTTTCACTTAAACTTCCTGATATTTTAAGTACTTTTAAGAAATGTGCATAAATAAGTGAGTTAGCCTATTCTTGTGACAGTATTATACCTGATCACAATTTGGAAGAGGGAGACAAAGACAGAACTTTCCAATCAAATGAAAACTTATCCTAATATTTAACGTTCTTAAACAGTTGTGAAGGTTCCACGTGAGAGCCATGAGGGGAGAAAAACAGTCCCCCTTGTGTTGGTCAATAACAATGCTAACTTTGTAGATAGACAATAAGGGGGGACCCTAGAAATCATCCTCTCTTAAGTCCCATTTTCCCATATATCATGTTTTACTCTTGCCCCTTTGATACCTGTATTCTTATATCGTTAGCCTTGTACATATCTCTCTCAGTAAAGTTTCAGTCAGGCTTCCTTCAGTTGCAAGAGACAGAAAATCTAACTAAAGGAAAGAGAATTTAGTGATTTAGGTAACATGTAAAGCTCAAGGGTTGGGTGTTTTGAGGGCATCTCAGATAACACGACCAGGACCCAGGCTCTATTCTCTTCTACTTGGGCTTTATTTCCAGGCTCCACGTGATGGCATAAATACCTACGTGCAACCTGTAACTTCCTAGATTTGAGTCTCACAAGAAAGACACCGTGCCCCTCAATAGTATCAACAAAAGTCCCATTGCCTTTCATTGGCTTTTCAGATCACTCATCCATTCTGAAGCAATCTCAGTGATCAGGGAAAACAATTTTTGGGGTGCCAAGTCTAAATCACAGATTTACCCCTGGAGTTAGGTGTAAAATGAATTCTATCCAAAGCACAAAGCTTAGGAGAAGGGAAAGGAAAATTACACAGAGGATAATTAGTGTGTTATTATCAGCAGATAGATGAATGGACAACAAAAACTGGTTTACTGTCCCTACCTTATAGTTCTAATCCTGTCAAAAGTCCCATTGCCTTTATTGGCTTTTCAGATCACTCATCCGTTCTGAAGCAATCTTAGTGATCAGGGAAAACAATTTTAGGGGTGCAAGTCTAAATCACAGATTTTCAAAGACTTCAAATGGTCCTGTTTGTCTCTTTTATAAAGTCCAAAATCTTTACGTGGCATTCAAAATTTTCAACAGTCAGAATTTATATCTTACAATGCTTCCTTCTGCATTCTAGGCTCCAGTTTGTTACCAAAATGTCTTTTTTCTCTTTTGAATTACTTGTCTGCCTCCCCTATCCATCTTGTCGACATCCTTTATATTATTGAAAGTACAGCTCATATGCTACTTCACAACAAACCATTTTAGTACTGTTATTATCCTAATTTTACATAAGGATATTGAAACACAGGGAGTAAGGACCTTAGTCAAGGTCTCATTGTCAGTAGGTGACCAGGCTCTGGTTCTCCTCAGGCATTCTGGTCCCAGAGTCTTTGTTCTCTACTGTATTCTCTCACCTACAGGAAGTGAGACAGACACTTTAATGACACCATGTCCCACATCAACATCAGACACATGAAAACATGTAAGAAGAAGAAAATCTGTTATAATTGGAGTCTTATTTACCCTGATTTGCTTTACAAAGACATGGTTATTTACCGTTGATACAGTGTTTTCTTCCTGTCTTGGCTACAATTTGTAAAACATGACAATCAGGCAGACTAGTGAGAGCTACACAAGGGTCTCGAAAAATTAACACATAGTCAATATTTTTAAATTTTGCCATCTTACTAATATGAATTTAAAGGTAAAAAAACATTGTGTAAACATTTGTTGACTGCCTATTCTCTGTCAAATGTTATATATCCAAATGAAAACAAAATGCAGTCCACAGTTGCAGGTTTCTTGTTGTTTAGTTAAGGAGACAGAATTATAACTACATTCATCATTTTTTACTGTCAGTCTTAAAATCTGAAGAATTGTTGAAGCTCCAACAATAATAACCAAGACTTCAGATGCTTTTATTATTGAAGATGAATGAATAATTATTATAATAATATACTATATTATAGTTAATATATGTAATTATATATTTACAATGAAATATATAAAATTACATATTTATAATGAAATATACAATTATAATTATGTAAATACATATAAATATATAATATATAAATTAGAAATACATATTTAAATATAATATACAATATATGTTATAATATATTTATAATTAAATATACAATTATATAAGCATAGTATACTTTATCTCTGACTTATAAGTATAGTATACTTACATATTTAATATAGTATGCTTATATACTATACTTATAAGTATATTAATAGTATACTTAATATACTCAATAGTTTATTTTCCATGAATCTTATATGTTTACGAGCCCACACAAAAACAGCTTAAGACCATTCAGTGGTTGCTCCTACCCATTCAGTGGCCTGAGCAGTGGGAGCTGCAGACCAGTCTTCCGTGGCAGGCTGGGCGCTCCAGTCTTCAGTAGGGAACTGCTGGATAGGCACAGAGGGCACCTGCACGCCTTCAGACCAGTCGGCAACCTCAGGCTGAGTAGCAGTGAACTCAGGAGCTGGAGCAGTCCATTCGCCCTGAAATTCCTCCTTGGTCACAGCCTTTTCAGCAGCAGCCTGCTCTTCTTTTTCAATCTCTTCAGGATCTCTGTAGAAGTAGAGATCAGGCATGACCTCCCACGGGTGTTCACGGGAAATGGTGCCACGCATGCGCAAAACTTCCCGAGCCAGCATCCACCACATCAAACCCACTGAGTGAGCTCCCTTGTTGTTGCATGGGATGGCAATGTCCACATAGCGCAGAGGAGAATCTGTGTTACACAGAGCAATGGTAGGTAGGTTAACATAAGACGCCTCCGTGAGAGGCTGGTGGTCAGCCCTTGGGTCAGTAACCACAAGCAGCCGTGGTTCCCGGAAGGCTGCCTGGATCTGGTTGGTGAAGGTTCCGGGAGTAAAGCGGCAGCAATTGGAGTGGCTCCAGTGGCAGCAGCAAACTTCAGCACGGCCCTCTGGCCAGTATTCCTGGAGGATATAACGCTGACATCAGCAGGGTTTTCAATGGCAACAATGGCACGAGCTGCCAGGAGAAGCTTCTCCCAGGTCCTCTTCAGATTTATGATGTAGATGCCATCACTTTTCCTTTTATAGATATACTGCTCCATCTGGAAGTCAAGGTTGGTGCCACCTAAATGGGTTCCTGCTGCCAGGAACTTAAGGACATCCTCCTCCTTCATTTGCAGAACATCAAGGGCTCCGGACATTGTGAAAGTTTCCCTTTAAGTTACGACAGGAATCCAGAACAACGCCGTTTGGAGCCCTCGGCAGGTAGCGCGAAAAGGTGCAACTGTTTATTTCAGGTGTTATGTGATGCACTGAGTCTAAAATGGTGAATGAAGTGGACACAGTTTTCTCCTTCATGGTATTTATCTTAAAGTAGGGAGTGCATTAAATGGAAATATATCTAAATACATTATTAAACACACTATGAAAGTCGTTATGAAGGAGTGGAACTGAAGGCTACAATAGAAAATGTCAGAGAGACCGTACATTTGTGACTGTTATCAGTTCTCTGAAGGATCCATTTCAATCTAAGACCTGGAAAATGAGTAGAAAGGAGCTAGTGGAAGCTTGAGGGTAACTGCATTGTGGGAACATGAAGGGACAAAGCTGTATAGAGTAGGTGCTGATGCCGTACAGCACTTGATATAGTCAAGATTAGTCAGGATCTGTAGAGCAGAATCAGTGTCAGGTGAATGGCTAAAGGTAATGCTAAAAGGGGAGGAAGAGCTTGAAATAGAAAGCCTTGCAACCATGAGAAAAAAACTTAGATTCTAAGTAGAGTGGGGGACAATTGCCAGTTTGAAGCAAGGATGCATATTCAAGTTTCAGCAGGATAATTTTGCATCCCATGAGAGAAGCAGCAGCCCAGCCAGTCAGGAGGGAGTTGTCTCGCCCCCAAAAGGCAGCTAGTCTGGAAGGGTGGAGGTGGAAATGACAAGAAGTGAACCCATTTGAGAACTATTTGAGAGGTGTTCTCAAGAATGACATCCAGGTTTTTATTTTTAGTAGCCAGTACATTTGAGGTACAATTTACTAGATATCATTATTTAGAATAGTTCTAAGGAGAAGGGCAGGTAGTCTGGGCCAAGCTAAAGAAATTTCAGAACAAATGTGCTCTACTGGATTCTTCTAGTTTTGAATAAAGATTACATGCAGGAACTTCCTGTTGATTCTATGGCTCCTGGAGTGGAATCTAATGTTTCCCAAACTGATCCTTTCCTGCCACCACATTGTTTTCCTTATAATTTCAGGCTGAGAACCAGCTGGGGAAACAGATGCTACCGGTACTCAGAGGTTTCAGTTGAGAGTCTTGACATTTACTGATGGTCCGCATGTTAGAACGGTCTATGATGCTCCCACCTTCGTGTTTCCTCCCTGCTCCATAAAAGCTGTGCCCAAGCTTTCCAGCACTCTGTCCTTTATCTCCTGACTAGTCTCTCTGCCTATCAGAAATAGATATGTAAAACCAACATTTCAGCACCCTTCTGAATTTGTAACCAGACATTCTCTACACAAAAGACTGATAATCTTTTCCCATTTCACTGGTTCTAGAGATAAACACTTGTGGATTTATGTGGCTATATCTGCAAAATTCTGATTTCATTTTAAGAAGATAGTATTGTGATTCTGTTCTCTCAAACAGCATCTGCTTCTTTTGAAGCTTGTTCTGAATTTATAAGAGCATATGATTGTCAGAGAACTATTAATATTGCCAGTGTTGTGAAATTTAGAAATCTCTCTCATATACATCATTATAAGAGTATCTCAAAAATACTGAGAGGTAGACATTGTTTTACCATTTTTATAGGAAACAATTGAGACTCAGAGGAACCAAGTGAACTCTGATGTTATACTGCTGGAATATAGTGCCATAGGTCTCAAATTCATGGCCAAATCCCATGCTTTTATTTTTGTTTTGATAAAGCAACTTACTTGATGTAAGGGGTGAAGAGGTTATATTTCAAAATATTCCACTACATTCTATTTGAACATAAAGTTATTTTCTATCAAGGCCTCCAGAAATATTTGTAGAAAGTCCTCTGATGTTTCCAGAGCAGGTTATTCAGAGTATTAGGACAAAAACTTAATGACGACAAGGGTTAGTTTTTTATTCAAGAAAACCTCTATCTCACAACAGCAGTCTTGACTCTTTAGGCAACTTATAAACTTGTTTCTTAAGTTACTACAAGAAAACAGAAAAAGAGCATAGGCTATGTACTCCTGGGAACACAATTCACAATATAAGCTGCGCAGTCAATAGGTCAATTTCATTTTCGTTTGGCAAAGGCAACAATTTCTATACCAAATGTCATGGACTCCCTCCTTAACTCAAGGGCACACAGGACCTGTTAGGACGCCTCTGATTTAGAATACAGAGCATTGCTCTCAAGAAATCTCATTGACCCTTCTCCAGTGAGAGTGTATTTATATTTGCTATTTATGTTTTCAAAAGCATGCTGGATGAAACAAGTAAATTCTTCAAGTCCTTTAGAAATAAAGCAAAATTTTGTACCAAATCTATATATATATGTGTTATTATTTTGATATTTGTTTTAAATTTGTTAGAATGTTATGAATTTGAGTGATAGAAATGCATAAAGTCTAACCCTAAGATGTTTCCATCAATATTTATAGAGATGAAATAATCTACCTGAGTAAGATGGCTGAACTAGAAGTTGAGTCCAGACATTCTGAACTCTGGTTTAATGGCTAAGAACGGTTAGAGTATACAGCCACAATAGGCATATATTATCGGATTTAAAAATGCTTGAGCTCCTCAACTACCAAATAAATTGACCAACCTGGTTGCCTCTTAACTCTTTTTATTTCTTACTTTAAAAGGTTTGATGTATAATCAGGTTGCCCTTCCACTCCCATCCTCAAACTGTCCAAGTTAGACTGAGACGAGATATTTTTAGATCAATCTAGATCATTTCAGGAAAGTTCACCCTAGGTGGAAGTCAAGCATAATATTCTAATGAGAGCTACTGGTCATCACCTATGTGATAGTTTCATGGGTCAACATAGCCAGACCGTAATGCCCAATAATCTAATCAAATGCTCATTTACATGTTACAATGAATGTATACTATAGATATGGTTAACATCTATATGTCTATATGTCTATCTTAATCTACCGGTTCTATTTTTCTGTAGACCTTGACTGATAAAGATTTCAGTACTAAGAGTGGTTATAGAGGAACAGAATCTTTTTTTTTTTTGAGACGGAGTTTCACTCTTGCTGGAGTGCAATGGCACGATCTCGGCTCACCACAACCTCCGCCTCCTGGGTTCAGGCAATTCTCCTGCCTCAGCCTCTTGAGTAGCTGGGATTACAGTAATGTGCCACCATGCCCAGCTAATTTTTTGTATTTTTAGTAGAGACAGGGTTTCACCATGTTGACCAGGATGGTCTCGATCTCTTGACCTCATGATCCACCCGCCTCGGCCTCCCAAAGTGCTGGGATTACAGGCGTGAGCCACCACTCCCGGCTGAGGAACAGAATCTTAAGGATGAATTTTTTGAAATGTTTTGGAGTTTCTAATGATTATTTCCATTGGTAAAGAGGACACTGACAGTCCATGGTGTGATAGTCCATGGTGTGATATAGCAAAAAGGACAGGCAAAATATCACCACTGTATATTCCAAATCAAAAACTTATAAGAAGCAAGGTTCTGGCTTTCTGTTGATTCTCCTCAGGGACCATCCACATCACTTCTTTTTGCTTTTAGACCTATAACTTGACTCAAGTTCCAGCAGGCCCAAAAGGGTCAGGTACAACATGTGGTCCATAAGGGCATGCACTACCCTCCAAAAGTGCTTCATGATTTTCTATTTATACAGACAGAAATCTGGGGAATATATAAGGGAATGGATATTAAGGGTGTGGAATAATAGTAGAAGAAGCATAAAGTTGGATCCGGACAAATTTATTGATATGCTCTCACTGGGTTTAATGTTGCAGCTTGGGGGGTTAGAAGGGGTTTTAGCTATTTGTTTGGTTGACTGAAACATACACCAAAAGGTGCATCAGTATAAGTACAGTTGACATGCCAGATCTGTCATGGTATATTGTAGAGGAAAGAATTCAAAGGCTTCAGGATATTGGGTCTTTAGGGTGGATTTATTATTTAAGAACTGCTTACCCACCCAAGAAGGGTCCAGAGGACATATCTTTCATCATGACTGTGAATAATAAATTTGTGAAGGGAGTCCCCTTGAAGAGCTTTGTGATTGCTTTTTTCTGCAGGTTAGAAATTATAGTGGAAACTGCTACTACTGAATTGAGAAACCCAAATACAATGAGAATAATTGGATTCCTGGGTTGGCAGGGACAAAATGGTGACATTCACTCTCAAAAGGCAAGGTGGGCATGGATATCATAATGGACATTATGGATATCATAATGGACAACTGTCAAAGCGACAGTCACAATAATCTGACTCACAGAGACCTGTGACATTGGCTAGTTGATCATAGTGTTATTAGAAGTGAAATAGGAAGCCTACCAAATTCTTACTTGATCTGTAAAAGTGGAGAGCTTTAGGTCAAGTAAACAAAAGTCTAACTTGAGTAACAAAAACAGTCATGACCCCTCAATCAATCCCCAGACTTGAGCAAATTTGCAGACCAGAACCCCTTGAATGAAGAGGAGGCTGAGGATCTTTGAGGAAGGACCCTACTACACTGCTAAAAATTTATTAATCTTTCTTCCAGCCTTTCCCAAAGAGACCTATAGCTGTTTACCAGAGTGACTGTTCACTGGGTAAAGGGAAATAATCAGACCTTTCAGGTTTTACTGGAACCTGGCCATAAATTGGCATTAACTGTAGGAGTCCCAAAATGTCACTGTGGTCCACCAGCTTGAGTAGGGAAATATGGAGATAAGCATTCAATGAAGTTTTAGCTCAGATCCATCTGACAGTGCATCCAGTGGATCCCTGAACTCACTGTGTGGTTATTTCCCCAGGTCAGGAATACACAATTTGAACATACCTGGTAATTGGTTGAATCTCCATGTTAGCTCCATGACCTGTGGGTTGAGGGCTTTTATGCACAAAAGGCCAGAATCCACGAGAACTGCCTCTATCAAGGAAATGGTAAACAAAAAGCAATACTGCATTCCTGAAAGGATTGCAGAGATTAGTGACACCATGAAGGACTTGAATGATGAAGGGGTAGTGATTGCCACCGCATCTCCATCAAACTTGCTTATTTGGCCTGTACCGAAGACAAATTATGGAGAATGACAGTAGCTTAACCAGATGGTGACTCTGATCGCAGCTGCTCTGCTAGATGAAGTTCATTGCCAGAACAAAGTAATGCATGCATTGGTATCTGGTATGCAGCTATTGATTTGACAAATGTCTTTTCCTATATGTCAGTAAAGTGTACCAGAAGCAGCTTGCTTTCAGCTAACAAAACCAGCAACACACCTTCACTGTCCTACCTCAGGGACATATCAGCTTTCTAGTCCTTGTTATAACTTATTGTGCAGAGATCTTGATTGCCTTTCCTTTCCATATCACACTAATCTATTACATTGATGGCATTATGCTAATTAAGCCTATCGAGCAAGAAGCAGAACTATTCTAGACTTATTGTTAAGGATATTTGCAAGTCAAAGGATAAAAAATAAGTTTCACAAAAATCTAGGGGCCTTCTACCACAAGGAAATTTCTAGCAGTGCAGTGTTGTGGGGAATGTCAAGATATCTTTTCTAAGATGAGGAATAAATTGTTGCAGTTGACCCCTCTTACAACCCCAAATGTTGCACAATGCTTAGTGGGTCTTTTTGGATTTTAGAGGCAACATATTCCTCATTTGAGTGTATTACTCTAGCCCATTTACTGATTGACCCAAAAAGCTGCTAGTTTTGAGTAGGTCACTGAGTAAGAGAAGGCTCTACAACAGGTCCAGTCTGCTGCACAAGCTGCTTTACCACTTGGGCCATAAGACTCAGCAGATTCAATGGTGCTTGAAGTGTCAGACAGAAATAGAGAGCTGTTTGGGGTCTCTGGCAGACCTCAATAGGTAAATCACAGCACTGGCCTTCAGGATTTTGGAGCAAAGCCTTGCTATCCTCTGCAGATAAATACTTTCCTCTTGAAAAGCAGCTTTTGCCTGCTACTGGGCCTTATTAGAGACAGAATGCTTGACCATGGGCCACCAAGTTAACATGCCATCTGAATTGCCTATCATGAACTAAGTGTTATCTGACCCACCAAACCATAAGTTTCATGAAGAAATGGCCCAAATGGCCATGGTCTCCATACCTGCTACAACACATTCTTTCCTAACCCATACCTATGGTCTTAGAGTATTTTCCCTAAAATCAATGACTGTAGAGGCAAAACACTCAAGTCTGGATTACCGATGGTCCTGTACAATATGTAGGCACCACCAAAAAGTGGACATCTATAGCACTATAGTCCCTTTATGGAACATTCCTAAGGGACAGTGGTGAAGGGAAAGCTCCACAGTAGGAAGAACTTCAAGAAACGCCCCTGGTTGTTCATTTACTTGGAAGGAGAAATGGCAGAAGTACAAACATATATCCATTCATGAGTTGCAGCTAGTGTTTTAGCTGGATGGTCTGGAACTTGGAAGAAACATGATTGGAAAATTGGTAACAAGGACACTTGGAGAAGAGGCATATGCACGCACGCACACACACACACACACACACACACACGTCCTACTGGTTCTGCTTTTTTGGAGTACCTCTCTGAATCAGCAAAAATGTGATGATATTTGTGTCCCATGTGAATGCTCACCAACGAGTAAATTCAGCAGAGCAGTTTTTAATAATCAAGTCCATAGGAGGACTCTTTCTGTGGATAACAGTCGGTCTCTGTTTCCAGTCACTTCTGCCATTGCCTAGTGGGCTCGTGAACAAAGTGTCCATGATGGCAAGGATGGACTCAGCAACATGGATTTCTGTTCATCAAGGCTGACCTGACAACAGCCATCACTGAGTGCTCAGTCTGCCAGCAGCTGAGACCAATGCTGAGTCCCAATATGGCACCATTCTCTGGGGTGACCAGCTAGCCATCTAGTGAAATGTTGATTATATTGGAGTGCTTCCATCATGGAAGGGGAAGTGCTTTGATCTTATCAGAATAGACACTCTAGATACAGAATTGCCTTCCCTGCATGCAGTGATTCTGCCAAAACTACCATCTGTGGATTTATAGGATGACTTACCCACCATCATGGCATTTCCCAGGATTGCTTCTGATGCAGTAACCCACTTCACAGAAAGAAAAGTGTAGCAACAGGCACATGCTTATGGAATTCACTGGTCTTACTGTGTTTTCTATCATCCTGAAGGAACTGGCTTTATAAAATGGTAGAATACCCTTTTGAAGACTCAATTACAATGCCTGTTGGGTGACCACAATTTGCAGAACTTGGGCAATGCATTTCAGGAGGATGTATATGCTCTAAATCAGCATCCAAGATCTGATGCTGTTTCTCCCATAGCCAGGATTCATGAGTACAGAAATCAAGGAAATGAGTGGAAATGCGAGTGGCGCCACTGATCATTACCCCTGGTGACACACTAGCAACATTTTGTGGCCTGTCTCCATGACCTCATGCTCTGCTGGCCTTAGAAGCCTTAGTTCCAAAGAGAGAAATGTTTCCACCAGAAGACAAAACAATGATTCTATTAAACTGGAAGTTAAGACAGCCACTGGCTACTTTGGGTTCCTCATGCTTCTGAATCCACAGGCAAAGAGATATACCTGTTTGTATACTGACTGATGTGATTGATCCTGATTACCAAGGGAAAATTGGCCTGCTATTACATAATGGAGAGAAGGAAGAGTATTTCTGAAATACAGGAGATCCCTTAGGGTATCTCTTAGTATTATCATGCCTTGTAATTAAAGTTAATGGAAAACTGCAACATCACAATTCAGGCAGTACTATTAATGACCTAGATCCTTTAGGAATAGGAGTTTATGTCACTCTACCAGGTAAAGGGCATAGTGGAAGAAGGCAGTTATAAATAGCAGCTAAAACCATGTGACCATTTGCATAAATGAAAATTCTAATTGTTACAAGCCTTTCTTCCTTCTTTTCTTTACTTTTTTCTTTCTTTTCTTTTTTTTTTTTTTTTTGAGACAGAGTCTCACTCCATCACCCAGACTAGAGTACAGTTGTGTGATCTCAGCTTACTGTAACCTCTGCCTCCTGGATTCAAGCAATTCTCACGCCTCACCCTCATGAGTAGCCAGAATTACAGAAGAGTGCCACTACACCCAGCTAATTTTTGTATTTTTAGTAGAGATGGGCTTTTACCATATTAGCCAGGCTGGTCCTGAACTCCTGATCTCAAGTGATCTGCCTGCCTCAGCCTCCCAAAGTGCTGGGATTACAGCTGTGAACCAATGTGCCCTGCCTATTTTCATATTTTATTATACATTTGTGTATGTGTACGTGTTTATGTGTATGTATGGTAAATATCTCTGTTTTCTCTCCTCTCCTCTTATTATAATGACATAAGACATTAAATAATAGCTACCTTTCCATCATAGTATTTAAGTTGCAGGATATCAAAGGGAAGAGTGAGCATTATCCAAGAACTTTGCATCCCTTTGGGGAGGGGTATATTTTTTGTCATACACTAGATGGTTGTATCATGTTAGGTGACTACAATAACAAGTATGACTTGTTATTATTTTTATTTTGGAGATTAAATATGGTATAAGGAGATGTGTATGGCTGCCAGTTTGACAAGAGGTGGACTGTAATGGTTAGTCTTATATGCTAATTTGATTAGGTTATAGTACCTAGCTATTTACTGAAGCACAAATCTATAGGTGGTACTGTGAAGACATTTTTGTAGACAAGGTTACCCTCTACAATCAGTTGACTTTACATAGAAAAGATTATCCTCAGTAATGTGGGTGGGCCTTATGCAAGTAGTTGCCTTTAAAAAGCAAAAACTGGGGTTTCTCAGAAAATAAGAAATTCTGTCTCAAGACTCCTGCTTGAGTTTCCAGCCTACCCACCTACTCTGCTGATTTTGGACTTGCCAGCCCCATAATTAAGTTCCTTAAAATATGTCAGTCTGTCTATCTACCTATATATATTCATATAATTATATTATAGTCATACATATATATCTTACATATTATATAGTTTTTTTATATATATATAGTGTGTAAACATCTACACACACACACACACATGCACCCTATTGATTCTGCTTTAGAGAACCCTAACTGATATACACCTACAAATTATAGCTCTAAAATCAATGGCCCTTTTTTCTCCTTTTAATTTTATTAAATTTTATTTACAAGAATAATACATGCTTCTTTTAACAGTTCAACAATACAGGCTTATGGAAGTGAAATGTTAATACTCTTTACTTTTCTTACCTCTAATCCTATTTCTGGTTTTGTATGCCTTTCCATACTTTTCTTAATAAAACACATACATACACAAATGCACATTCATGTACACACATCTGTAATTTATTTTTTTTTGTTTAAAGGTGGCTATACTCTACATAACATTCTATAATTTGCTTTTTAAATTAAGTAATACATTATATAACTATCTCCACACAAACACTTATGAGGCCCATTTAAAAGGTGTTGCATACCAGTCATTGTATTGACCATAACTTAACCAAGCATTTCCTTATCGATAGGCTTTTGGGTTGTTTTAATAATTTTTGTGCACAGGAGGGTGAGATATGAGAACTGAACCCAGGAGGCAGAGGTTGCAGTGAGCCAAGATCACACCACTGCATTCTAGTCTGGGTGATGGAGTGAGACTGTCTCGAAACAAAACAAAACAAAAAAAGAATCTAATGCCCAGCTTGCAGAATTGCAGAATTTTCAAATATGACTCCATTAAACATATTTGTACTTACAACTTTACATACTTTTTTTTTGTATATTTTCCAAATTGGGATTTCTAGGTCAATTGATATTAATAGATTCTTTTCATAAAGATTGTAGCAATTCATTATATCACCAGCAAAGTATGTAGCCCTATATTCTCACCAGCACTGGATATTAGTTTTCAATGTGAAGAATAGAAAGTGAGATCTCATTTATATTTTAATTTTCATTTATTGCTACCAACGTGTTTGACCATATATTCATGTGGTTAAGAGGCGGTTGGCCTTTCTTTTTCTATTACTTGCTTCTTCATTTCATTTTTCTATAGTATTACTTTCCTTTATATTTACTTACTAATAAAAAATAACTTATTTTTATTGAGACAAGGCCTTACTTTGTCGCCCAGGCTGGAATGCAGTGGCATGATCACAGCTCACTACAGCCTCAGTCTCCTAGGCTCAAGCAATCTTCCCATCTGAGCCTCCTGAGTAGCTGGGCTACAGGCGCATACCACCATGCTGGACTAACTTTTTTTATTTTTGTTTTTTTAGATGTGGGGTCTCACTATGTTGCCCAGGCTGGTCTTGAACTCCTGGGCTCAAGTAGTCTTCCCACCTCAGCCTCCCAAAGTGCTGGGATTACAGGCATTAGATACTGTGCCTGGAGTTTTTTGTTTGTTTTTAACAATCTCCAAGAAAGTTTCATTTTGCTGAATATGGCCTTTCAATCTGCCTAATGTGGCCACAAGCATAAAGGAGTTGAGTCAATGTTTACATAGATTATTGCACCGACACCATCCACTTACCCCCAGTGAGAAAAACAAAGGACCAGCAAAAAGTGATGATGTGGTAGACCTTGAAATTTCTGTTAGTGGCACATCAACTAAAGAAATTCTAAAGAAAAATCATCTTGTCAACTTCTTCGAACTAGAAATGCATTTAGGCTTCAATATAGATCTAATGCCCAGCTTGCAGAATTGCAGAATTTTCCAATTTGGTGTTGCTCCAGGTTAAAAAACGTACCAGCTAAAAAATGTGAATTGGAATCATTTGCCATCCTTTCCTAATATAATGACTGATTTCCCACTCTGGATTCAGCAAGCTGCAGGCAATGGGTTTGAACCGAGTCCAGGTGGAAGGGGGCCAGACATATTAAATTTAAGGCCTCTATTGCACAACTCCCTACAGAAATTGTACAAATAATGTAGCTGAAGTGCTTTCTGCATGCTGTGTAACCCAACTCTTTGGCAACCTGATTAATTCCTTGCCCTTTTCTGCAGTATGCACAGTTAGGAAGTATACTAAAAGGTGACAGAAACCATAATAGAAGCTGTCAAGTATTACATTCAAGATGTTATCCTCTTTCTTTTCAGTTCAGAAACAATTTTTTTTTCAAAAAAAGTCCTCATAAAGCTTGGCTATAATAATTACTCCTCGGTGCTATTTTCTTTTTGTTAATACCACTAATATCAGTAATAAATAAGTTTAACTCCAGAGATGATCGTTATTCTAAATTTATGTTTTATTCTACAGAGCTAAATATAAATATATACCCAGACTTACAAAAAACTGTCTTAATTAATGCAAAAAAGCTTTGAATTGACCTACTTAAGTTAGACCACCACGTCAATGTGTATTTCTCTGTTTGTCTGTCTGCACAGTCTTCAGGGGTTAAACGTTCATTCACTCCCACCCTGCTTTTTGTGCCTTTTCTCAAAAGGAGACCTGTGAAACAAGGATAATTTTTGAGTATAAATACTAAAAAAATTTAATCCAAGATTTGCAGTAACTCCAGTTTTAGTCTTCTCAAAGATGGAGATTGTCAAGGTTCCAGTGAGAACTTAATGCCAAGAATGACACACCAAATCCTACCCAAGTCATCCAAAACTAAAGCTTGTCAAAAGCAACTAACGTGTTAAGTGGACATGATTTTTTTTTCCAAAATGGAAACATTTTAGAAGTGGTCTCTATACTATTTTTTTACTTGTGAATTCTTTTAAAATTGCACACTAGAAACAAAGGGGTAGTTCAATAACCAGCTAATGAACACTAATGTGTGATTTAGAAATCAAACTGGCAAACACAGAGGGAATAGTGACTTGGTGCATTACTAATCTGGATACCTGAGAAACTCAAGTAAGGATTGTATTGTAAACTCTGGGAGAGCTGGGCACAGCATTGGAGTCAGTATATTTTATCAGGCAATCTAGAGCCAGAGTTGAATTTACCTTTTGTTTTCTAGATTTTGATTTCTAAATATTTCCTTAGAACTGGTACTTGGTTTAAATGGAATTTAAATAAACTCAGCTTCAGGAATTAGTAACCAATTTGCTTTTAAGGGTCATATTTCGTGTTTCACTTAATAGGTATCACATGTTTTCAGTTGGTCCTTTTTTCTATATATTGATGTCAGCTTAGGTGGAAAGAAATTCGAATAATCAAGGACCACGATACTTAGAGATTGTATCCATAAATCATGTTTAGCTATAACATCAGTATATGCTTAGGATATAATTATGTTGCATGCCACAAAATATTTGTGTGTATGTATGCCATTCATGTCTGAAAATAATTTTGGGGGGTAGAAGTCTAGTTGTTGGCCTGCTGATCTAAAAAAAAAAAAAAAAAAAACACCTGGCAATTAAATGAAAAAAATTGTAGGGTTAATTGATAGGGGAAGACTAATAGGATTCTGGCCGGGCTTGGGATTGTGATGTGACCTCTGATATATTATGGATTGAAAACTGGGAAATATTTTAGATCTTGCACTTAAAAAAATATTTGAAGCGGCACCACATGCCAGAGTTAATCAGTGTCCAGATGTATTGCTTCGGGTATTCGAAAAACATTAAGTAAGAGGTAAGTGGAGTAAAAATGTTTTCCTGGTTATTATGAACTAAATTGTGTTCCTTAAAATCAATATGTTGAATCTCCAACCTCCAATGTGACTGTATTTGAGGATATGGCCTTTAAGGAGATAATCAAGGTTAAATGAGGTTAAAACAAAAAAGGGAGAAATTGAATCCAATGTGACTGGTGTCCTTATAAGAGAAAGAGACACCGGAGATGTCTCTCTCTCTCTTCCTCTCACTGCAGGAGCACAAAGGAACAGCCCTGTGAGGACACAGGGAGAAGATGGCCCCCTACCAGTCAGGAAGGGAGCCCTCACCAGAAACCGAACTGGCCAGCACATTGGTCTTGGACTTCTAGCTCCACAACTGTGAGGAAAGAAATCTCTGTTGTTGAAGCCACCCAGTCTGTGATGTTTTGTTGTGGCAGTATTAGCAGATTGATATGCCCTCCATCTAGTTGCCTGAAAATAGGGTCTAAGGCACTATGCATAAATAAAACATATCTGTGGTACCTATGGTGCCAAATCAGACATTTTGTATTTTCGTGGGTTATCTGGGGATAGACACAGCTCTTAGAGCTGGCTAGAAATTCTCCCAATAGTGTACGAAGTGGTTGTAAAAGTCATCAGAGTGAATAGAGTGGACATCTGTTATTTTTGTTTGCCTACATTTATTTTTCCTTCCCCTCTAACATCACAATGGTTTTCTTAGGATACATGAATCCTCTTTCATTCATCTTACTCTTAGTCCACATGATTCGGGTATGGCTGACTCCACCCCATGGCTCGAAGCTGGGCAGGTGACTCAGACCTGGAAGGGGGAGTACTGCAGCCCCTGCCAGAATGATTATTCAGGAGTGAATGTGTGACCATCGCAGTCATTTAACATCAGCTCACACATGTTTTCTGGAACTACTGGGAAAGAGACATGCAATTTCTGTTGGATTTACTAATATGAGAGCCTGTTAGTATGGAGCTGCTGGGGACCATTTCTCAAGGAATTATGCCGAAACAGAGGAGGCCCAAGTCAAGAAGAGACTAGTGTGTTTCTGAAAGCACTCTTACAGGAGCAACATCCAGTGATTCTTGAGGCTACACTTGGACTTTTCCATTACTATTGCTGATAAATTAGTCCATTTGTGCATAAGCCTGCTTGAGTTGAATTTTTGGCTCTTGCAGAAAAAAAGATACATTTTAGTTATCACTATGGCTGATGCTGAAAAGAGAGATTTAAAATTTCAATTCAAATCCTCTCCCCCTTCTCGCAATCTATCCAAATTTCTATGAGGCTTCTATTAAGGCTGAGTTCAAGTTCTACATTCTCTGTGGGTGGCCTCCTCCTCTGAGCTGTCATGTGAACTACACAGCAAGAGAAGCAATGTAGAGGGAGTGGGTTTTGTAACACAATTACCTGGATGGAGGCGAGCGGCCGCCAGGAGGTTTAAGGGCTACTTTTTAGAAATATATTTGTCGTTTACTAAATGTAGTGAGGTGAACAGTCTTCTCCCCCAAAATCCGTGTCAACCCAGAATCTCAGAATGTTACCTTATTTGGAAATAAGATCTTTGCAGATGTAGTTAATTAAAACTCTCGAGATTAAATTATCCCTGATATAAGGTGGGCACTAAGTCCAATGACTGGTATCCTTATAAAAGAGGAGAGGACAGAGGCCCAAGAAGAAGGCCATCTGGAAAGAGAGGTAGAGGTTGGAGTTATGTTGCCACACACCAGAGAACACCAGAAGCCTCCATAAATTGGGAGAGGTAAGGAAGAATTCTCCCCTAAATCTTTGGAGGGAGCATAGCCCTGCAGACATCTGGTTTCCAATGTTATGAGAAAATAATTTCTTGTCTTTTAGACACCAAGTTTTTGATTATTTGTTATGGCACCCATAGGAAATGAATACACTAGTGAAGCTATAAAGTATGAGAAAGTGGGGAGAAAGTTAAAAACTCTAAGAAATGACTTTGCTAGAGAAAGGGAAGTTCATGTCAAAGTTCATTAGCATTGAGATAAAAAAGAGCAGTGCTATTCTCCATACACCGTACATTCTCCCTTGTGCCTTTAATCCTAATTAATCAGATGCTGACCAGGCTTTGTATGTTATCTGATGGCCATTCTCAGGAAAAGCAAGGATTTGCTGAGCTTTTGCACTTTTCTGAGATGGGGAAGGCACTGGAGGAAAAGGAAGCATGAGGATTTTACTACAGAAATTCTGCAGTGTGATTTGGCACCATGACAGTTTGGCCATCTGCTTCGTGGAGGGAGTCCAGCACCATCAACGAGACAGTGTAATTTCTGTCACTTCTTAGAGAAGCATCCTTGTAACACAACAGTCCTTTGGTGGGTTCATTGTGTGGCAGCGTAAATTTTCATGACTAGGGTCATCGTCCATCCTGGTTTACCTCAGACAACCCCAATTTATGTCTGTGTCCTAGCTGAATTAATTATAGCCCACCCTTTTTCACTTTGAAAAGTGTCCCCATTTGGATGATAAATTATATAGCCACCTTTGCTATGACACAATCTCTCATTTTTTTTATAGCTATAAAGCTTTGCAAATTGATTTACTTTCATTTTCTTGCCAACCCCACAAGATTACTTACAATGTTTTGGAAATAGTAATTACATTTTTTTAAAGAGAGTTTTGCCTGGGAGTTAGAAAAGGGAAGTTCAAAAAGGGAAGTCTGTAGTGTCTGTTTCCTATAGACTGCTTCGCTCCCCCACAGCACGTGCCCCCACCAGTTCCTCCCTACCTGCTCCTAGTTTTGACGGCAGAGCAATGCCTCTCTTCAATGAAAGGAATTTGGCCGCTTCAGCAGGGTGACAACTGCACACATCCGTATCTGCAAGGCAGGTGTAAGCTGGCATTCTGCCCAAGCCTGGCCAGACAGCTTCATAAATCCTGCCCTTACCACAGCCCGAATTACTTTTCATGACACAAAGCCAAGCTGTGTTATTCACCTAATGCCCCGATTTACAGTTCCCAAGACAAAAGAACATACAGATAGAGTTTCAGGGCTCTGTTTGCCTTCAGGTTTATCTAAAGGTCAGTTTTAGGTCAAGCTCAAGAAACCTGACAAATGGTGGTGAATAAACCTAAAAATAAATTAAGTGCAAGTGGGAAACTTAAGCATTCCTTATTCTTGTGCCAAAAGAAAACTCAACCCAACTTACATTCTTTCAATATCTGAAACACACAGCTGTTCTCTTATTCATGGCATAGTGGGAAATTATTATGCTCCCTTCAGCTCATGCACATGTGTGTGTGTGTGCTTCCACATAAGATACACACACGTACACATACACACACACACACACACACGTGTCTCGGCACCATTCCCATTTAGGTATTTGTTCTTGTGTCTTCAAGGAACTGAGTTCATGGAAGACTTGAGGGTCCTCAGAATAAGAATTGCTCTTATCTGGAAGAGAGCTGTGGTGGCCCAGGAGTGCCAACCATGTCCTGCCAGGCCCAGGGGCACTAGGAAGTCAAGCAGAAATCTCATCACTCTATGAACCAGAAAATCAGACCAAGAAATGCAGGTCCTCGGAGAGAGATAACTGCTCATATGACCAATTCATGAAGGTAAAGGTGGAGCAGTTAACCTGAAGAACGCTTCATGCAAGTAGGCTTAGAACTGCAGAACGAAAGTGCTGGAGCCCCACCAGCTGAAAAGTGCCTCTGCAGAAACCTCAAGACCCCAGCAGTCCATTGCTGAGATGTTGACCATGATAGGGCTTCTAGGGCAGCATTTAATTCCCAAGGCTTGGGTAAAGGGTGTTTCTAAGGAAAATGATAAGACAACAACAAAACGCCACCTTCTCCCCTTTAGGAAACTGCAATAGACTTTGAGATTGCTGTATCCTACTATGCTGTGTTTTTCTATATGAAAACTTTCCCTATGATATAGATTTTTCCTTCCTCCCACTCCACCCCAACGCCCCAGCCTCACTTTTCTATTCACAGGATTGGAATAGAAATTTCACTAAGAGAAGAGAGACACTGCTGGAGAATAAATACACTGAGCCCATCGCATTTCATAGTGGGTTTGTAAATTCCAGCTGCCTCTGTTAGAATTACAGAACAAGTCCAAAGTTGTATCTAAAGACCAAGTCAAGTCAAACTCATCACTGTCAAGCTTCTGAATGCAAAGAAGAAGTGTGGCAGATGAATGTGTTTCTGTGACTGGTTTGACAAACCTGCCATATGGTTTGTGGACAGCAGCAGTTGGACAACTGAGGTAGAAAGGAGTCTGTTGAGTGAATGACTTAGAGGACAGACGCATCTTATGGCACCATCAGCAGCCACATTTGCTCACCCACACCCTCTCAGCTCTCACTTGTCCCACACATGCAGATGGGGCCTTCCTGAAAGACTTTTTGGCTTTCCTCCTAACACCTTCCATTGACTCACAGAGTGCAGGCTGGAAGCACTGGGAGATTTCATTTCCCCAGAGAGCAGCCAGTGGTACATGGAGTTGGTAGATATATACCCCAGTGGTGAGAACTCTGAGATGTGCTTTACACTGGCTCCCAACAGTCCCCAGAGGGTTATGCCTCCATTGTCCACCATAATAACTTGCCCAGTAGGGCGCCATTTACTGGCTTCTTTACCTTTTCTCTGTCATTTCCCCATCCCACTCCAGGTGCTACTTGGATCCCCTCACAAATAAAGCTCTTGTATCAAAATCCTTATCTGGAGTCAGCTCCTGGAAGATCCCAGCCTAAGAAAGCTCAATATGAGGATACCTGTGAAAAGGCAGGTAGAACTACAAAGATTATGTGATCTTTCTCTGAAGAGTGATCTCCACAGGGCATTTGGAAACGGCACAGAGGATGTGCCCTGGAGTACCCACATGTACTGATGGAGGTTATACAATGTGAACTTACAGATGCAAACAAACTAGGACAAAGTGCATTATTTTTGTGCATGTGCAAGCCAGGGAGTGGGGACTGTGGATTGTGAGGAGAGACTAGGAGGTAAGAATGTCTCATCTTCCATTATTAGGATTATGACTGGGAAGACAAAGCGTCACTTTGAGATTTGTCTATGTGTTTGAAAAGGCGGATGAATGTTATTAATGTATTCCAGGAAGTACTGAACGCCAACTTGAAGGTTTTATCTGCTTTTCTTTGCTCTAATTTCTAAAGCAAAAATGCCTTTCCTCCAAATACTCTATTAAAAGACGTATGAAATTAATGAAACATATCATTACTTTTACAATGGCCAAATTGTAGATTTGTCACAGTACAGAGATGGAAACTCATTACGCTATTGTGCTTCTGCTTCGCATTTTATAGTGTATTAAAAGAAAAAGAATTTTCCAAACCTACCAAACCTTCTATTTTTCTATTGTCTTTCTGAAACTTCTTTTATAGTTTGAGCTGCAAATCATCTGACTTATCTCTCTCTGCCTATAGTATCGGTAGAACAGAAATTAAGAATAGCTGTGGCTGAAACTGAGAATCTCAATTTGAGGTTGTAAATTTCATGCTTTATTTGAGAACTAGGATAGGGTTGACAAGTCTTTCCATCCTTTGAAAGCAGATGAGTACAGCAGCATTCTTCTTTTATCATGCCGTCAACCCCCTTCCCTCATATCTTTCAGGGAAACTGTGAATTATTTATCCCACTGGGTTTGGGTATTTCAGCAAACGTCAGCACTGTTGCAGTGTGAAGCTAAGCTGATCATCAGTTACCCTCTACATTATATTGAACAATGCTACATCTTTTGGTTAGATGCTATGTACACAGAAAAGAATGATATGAGAAATGGAGCGTGACTCAAAGTAGAATCCATCAGTTCTCCTTCTAGACTCTACCCCTGCACTTAATTAACTACAATTACATTCTTTGCAAGAATAAGAAAATCCTCTCATGCTTATCCAAATGAACATTTCTTAGTTTCTTTTGATTTTCAGAGTGAGTTTGCATTCTAAAAATCATTGCACAGGGACAATTTGAAAAGAATTATTTTTAAACATTCACAAACTTTTTTTTACCTTAAAAAAAATCATACAAAATTTCTTGTGAGGCACTTTACAGAAAAAGCATCTTTCTGACCTTGACCAAGAAGTTTTGTGCTTCTTGTCTTATTCTGGAAAAGTCATCCAGAAAATGACCTATTGAGGGGGAAATACATTTCCATTGACTCTTTCCCACATTTTCTTGGGTAGCTTTCAGTTAATCTTTGCCTCAGTCTCTAAAGAAACAAACCAATTATATACATATATTAATGGAGAGATTTATATTTATGTCTCCTCAATTATATGTATTTATTGGAGATATCTCTCATATAAATATAAAATAAGAGAGAGAAAGAAAAAGAGATTTGTTTTAAGAAATTGGCTTACATGATTCTGGGAGCTAGCAGGTCTGAAAAATATACAGCTGGCTGGCAGGCTAAAAACTCAGGCAGGATTTCTGTGTTATGGTCTTGAGGCAAAATTCCTTTTTCTCTGGGAAGCTTCAGTTTTTGCTTTTATGGCCTTCAACTGATCTGATGAGGCTCACCCACATTATGAAGGATAATCTGCTTTCCTTAAAGTCAACTGATTGTAAATTGATTGATTGATTGATTGATTGTGACAAGATTTTGCTTTTTCACTCAAGCTGGAGTGCACTAGTTTGATGATTATTACTCACAGCAGCCTTGACTTTCTGGGCTCAAGAAATCCTCCTACTTCCGCCTTTCAAGTGGCTGGGATCATAGGTACATGACACCATGGCTGGCTAATTTTTATTTTTATTTCTGTTGATACAGTGGCTCACCACGTTGCCCGGGCTGGCCTTGAACTCTTTGGCTCAAGTAATCTTCGTGCCTTGGCCTCTCAAAATGCTGGGATTACAGGTATGAGCCACTGTGCCCAGCTGATCGTGAATGTTAATCATACCCACAGATTCTTTCATGGAAACATTTAGGCTAGTGTTTGGTCAAGTAACTGAGCACCACAGCCTAGCCAATATGACACATGAAATTTACTATCACACCCCTCAAAAGGAAACTATTGCCTTCATGCCTCATGTTGCATTAGAAAGAATATGATATTTTGAATGAGAAAAACTTGGGTTCAAAATCTGGGTCTGCAACTTACTTTATATCTTTGGACAAGTGTAAAACTTTTTGAGCCTCAGACAAGTGTAAAACTTATTTATAATATTATATGATCAGTTAATATTCTTTCTATTACAAGACACAGAACCCAGTCCAGTCAAGCTCAAGAAAACAAAAAGGGGATATATTGGCTCAAGTGCCTAAAAATCAGTGATGGACTGAATTCAGTGTTCAGTTTGATTCAGAATCCAAAAGACGTCATGAATATTCAGTTAGGGTCTCCTTTATCTCTCCCATATTTCAGCTCCCCTTGCTCTGTGTTGGTTCCATTCTCACATGGGCTATCTCTCTGGTGGCAAGTCACTTCTAGCAGCTTTAATCTATGACCTTTGAGGTTAAAGATCACCTTTCAGCTTTCCAAAGACATGCCATTACTAACCATTTTCTGTGTCCCAGGGTATGAAGTGTTTCAGCATTGCTGAGGTTGACACAAACTATTTCCTGGGGCTGAAGATAGAGCCCTGTCTTAGTCTGTTTTGTGTTGCTATAACAAAATGCCAGAGTCTGGGTAATTTATAAGAAACAGAAATTTATTTCTCACAGTTTTGGAGGCTGGGAAGTCTAAGATCAAGGTGCTAGCAGGTTCAATTGTCTGATGAGGATTGTTGTCTGCTCCCAAGATGGTGCCTTACTACTATTTCCTCCAGCAGGGAGGAATGCTGAGTCCTCACGTGGCAGAAGGCAGAAGGGCACGCTAGCCAATGCTGCGTGAAGCTGCTTTTGTAAGGGACTTAATCTCATTCACAGAGGAGGAGCTCTCATGGCCTGATCACCCCCTAAAGGCCCCACTTCGTAATACTATCACATTGGCAACACCTGAATTTCGTAGCAGGCACACATTCAAACCATAGCAAGCTCCATTCAAACAGATGGACAGAGAGCAGAGCCTGCTTATCCAAGGAAAGGAAATAGATACTAGAGAGGCAAAGACAAATGTTCACTGTATTAGAATGCCAGTACTTAACTCACAGGGTGGTTATCAGGACTTAATGTGTATCTATAAAGCCCATAGAGAATTGCAGAATTCTATGAATGGTGGGTATTGTGTCTGATGTATTTCTTTTAGTGCAAACTTGGGAGAACTCTGAACTGTACATACTTTGTAGCATTGTAAAAACAGTGCTTCCATCTTAGCTTTAATTGTCTCAGGTCTTTCCCTTTCTAACTCACTGTATGTCTTTCTAAAAGAACTGGCCTTAGAATAGTTCACTGAAGTTCAGTCTCTTTCCAGTCAAATGTCCTCTGATTTGTGTAGCTGAGTACCTGGCTAAGTAGTCTCAGGCACTGGAGCACAGTGTGTTAGGTCAGGAATACACATATACATTTTAGAAAAAAAAATGCAGGTGCGTATTTAAATATGATTAGCTATTAGAAGATTTATGCTAGATAGTCTTATCCAAAGATGGCCAACATCATCTTTGTATATCATTTTTGTGTAATCAAGCAGTCCTAAAGAAAATGAATAGAAGTGATTCGAAGTGAAATTTTGGCAAATTGGAATGATAGTAGGGTAACCTTTAGTTAAAATTGAAATGATGGAAGTTACAAGCAGGAAAAAAAAAAAAAAACAACCATAGTGGAAATTCTGAAAGATTCTATAATCAGTTTATCTTGCATGCCAGAATTAAAAGCAGTTAATGAAACAGACTGGCTCCTGGAATAAAGTTAAACATAACACCCACTACTCTTAGCTCCTTATTTCATTGTTTTAGTTCAAACTTTCTTCTTTCTAACTTCTTTTTCATCATTTTTATACTCTATTTTCAATGAAACTTCTGGGCTTTTCAATGGCATCTGTGCTTGTAACTTTACTCAGTCTGCCTCGGGGCAAAACAAAGCTGTGTGTGTGTGTGTGTGTGTGTGTGTGCATGCGCGCGCATACACACACACTGGTGATAGTGGTGAGGTGATATTGGAGATGTTGGAATTAGAGATTCTGCAAATAGAAGTTATTCTATTAGCAAATCATTTTAAGCACATTGGAATGGGAAGAGATTGTCAGGAAAGAATATCCCTAAAAATCCACTGTGGCAATCCAAATACCCAGCAAAATTTTGGATCCTGACTTTGATGGAGACAGAGAATGTTGTTATGATCCATATAAAACAGAGTATTAAATTCTTACAATTGCATCTTAAAGAATGGGGAAATCACTATTAGGAGGGATGAAAGAAGATGAGGTAGCAAGAGACAGTTAACTCCTAAGAAGGGATTTATCATAGCCACAGAAATTTTTTGCCCAAGTATTCTGAATACTTTTTCAGTTCATTCTATTTTATGTTTTTAATCTCAATTTTTTGAAAATTGAGAATATTTGCACAGTCAAATGTTTTTCTCTGCTATGCTAACAGCCTGGTTAGACAGTTGAGGATTACTTCTCATTCCTGGGCTGCTGGCATCAGCCTTCAGTAGGTAGGGGAGGCAAATGTACTGAAATACTGACTTGGAAAAACACTAGAAATTTTTGAACAAATATTTAGTGGTAAGCCACATTTCAGCCCCCTCAACTCTGACAGAGTTCATGTACATGGAAGTAAATGAAAATGGAGTACAAATCAAATGAGAGGGAAAAGAAGAAAAGCTGTTCAAGCCAAAGACTGTGAAGGCATGATGAGAGCGGTATTTACTTTCTCATCTACATTTTGAATTATAAACAATAATTCATTTGAATAATGATCACTCCTTAAAATGTTAGTCTTCTATTAAGCACTTCCAATTCTTTATATTTATTCTAAACATCACAGCAAGATTTTTGTCCATCAATACCGTTACAGATCACCATTATGAGCAAAAGCCAACTTGACTTCAGCACCTTTAATTGGAGCAAAGCAGAGAGGTTAATATACTTACAATAACTGAATTTTACCCATGAACAACACTGCAATCTAGACAGAAAGACAGAAAATAATTTTTTAATATCAACAATGATAATATTTATGAGTGCTTGCTAAAGACTATTTGTTTTCCAGAGATTATTTCAATCAATGTGTATATGTCAACCCTCTCAAATAAGTATAATTATCCGCACTTTTTCAGATGAGGAACTTGAGCCTCCAACAGATGAAAGGAACATGGCTGCTAACAGAACTTCATCCCAAGACCTCTGGCTCCAAAGGCATATTTGTAACCACTTGTGCTATAATCAGGGGTGACCTTGTTTTATACTTGATTTTTAAACAAATTGACATTCTTATGCCCTCCAGGTTGGTAGCCATTATAAAGTCATCACACTCTTAAGCTGTGGAGTGAGGAACAGAAGTGCCTTTTCCAATTGACCTGAATGCACTGTTAGTCTACTTACTGAGTGTTTTCATTGCAGCTCCCTGCATTTATGCTTTGTTGACAATTTCCCTTTTTTGGAATGGATTCTTGGTCAGATTTCTTAACTTTCCAGCCAATTTTGGTTCAAGATCTTCTCAGGTGTTTTTGTAAAACTTGATTTTGTTCATTTTATAAAATCAGTCTCAAACTCAATTCTGAGCTTATCTTCTTTTCCTAACCCTTCCCTACTCACCTCACCCACGCTCACCCGCCTGCCCTACCAGAACCAGCGCTGGTTTCAGTTTTAGTGGCTTGAATTGGGTGGGGGAGAGGTATGATCTACTCCTTTCTTTCTCTCGTAGACCTTCCTTTCAGTCTTTCTGGGCTGCCTTTTTGCTCAACATCAATGAGGAAGAGGAGACTCCTTGTGAGGCCACAGCATGTCATTCATGGGAATGTCTCTGGATTGCTCTAGTTTAATCTGGTTCTATTTGTAGCCCACTTATTTCTCGGCATAAATATTCTTCCCTGCAGCACTCTATTGCTAAAAAACCCCCCTTCCCTCAAAAGGGCAGTAAGCTGCCATGTTCGTCTCTGCCAATGCCAAGCAGTATATGCCACAATCAGTTTCCTAGGGTGAGTATCCCTATGCTTAGCCCAGTGGCCACATGGTCTCTACCCTCTGTTCCCACATTTTATCACCCTAAATTCTCCAACATGTGGAGGCAGAGTACCTCCTGCGGTACTGTTCTGTATTCTGGCGGTAGTGAAAACTGGGAGGGCACCCTCCTCTTTCCAGGCACCTGGCATTATGGTTCTCTCCAACCTTGATGTAAGGAACTATTTCAGCAGGCCTTCCACTTTTAAAAATCTCTAGACAAGGCCTTGTATTTAAGTATTCTCCAGAATGTAATGGCACCCACTCCAAACGCCCTTTCTCTTTCACTTAAGGCAGAGAGCATGATGGTAACTTATAATGACAACCTTCTAGAAACTGAGGTTTCCAAATATGTTTCCCCAAAATAGTGTCATCATACTCCATTCTGGTGGCAGCATCACCCATCCAGGGATGAGATGCTAGTTTCCCATTCTTTCTGCAGCTCATCCTTTCTCTGTGACTGACTCTTTGGGACTGTCCCCATCCTTCCCCATGAACACTTCTCTCGAAGAAAGCACTCTTTCCACAAACATTAAACTCAAAGTCCGATCATACTCCTCCCTTTCTTATATTAACCAAAGTGGGGATGAAGGCAATCATGAGTGCTTCTCCTAGCAGCCTCCATAGGCAAACAGCTGGTCCTAATTGCTGGGGGCTCAGTGGTGTCTTGCCAACTTAGACTGTAGTATCACTACCACCCTGGCCCTCAACTGTGGGCCCAATCAAAAGATGTAGAAAAATCCAATTTGCCATCTTGTAACATGTACACACAGATTTCAGTTTGTACTTCGCTACTTGAGGACTTAGAGGATATCCCAAGGAATTGTTCTCTAAGCCTGCTCACATAAGTCAGTACATACCTATTAAGTATTTGCCTAATAAATACATACTTTAGGGGCCTGTTCACTCTTTGAAAAAACATTTTAGGAAGGTAGATGAGACACAAGGCTAGAGGTACTGTGTTTTAGTTTATTTAAAAATAAACAACAATCTAATAAGAGTGACACTAAATGGAAAGGTGGCAGGTAAACATTCCTTTATGTTATTCTTCTTTATTCATGAATGTCTCTAAATCAAATATACTTTAGCCCTATTCACTAGCATTATTTTTCAGAAGATATACAAATAGATTCTTTAGGTGAGACTAAATGTGCACCTAAAGTTGGTTCTTGTTTTTTATTATGCTCAACTTCATCTTAAGTTACTACGGCCCAAGAAGACATTCCAAAGACGATAGCCCTAAACTCCCAATGGCTTCTTCATTAGATTTTCTATACTTCAACCTAAAACTGTTTACCTTGAAGTTTACAAAACTTCAAGAGAAGACCATACATCCTAAATATAATCTTCCACTAATCAAATCCACTGTTTTAAACTGCCTCGTTTCACTAAGGGTCATGGATGTGTTTTCCTCTATGACCCGTCTATTCAAACTCTTACTTTCCATTAGGATACAGGTCAAATGTCACCACCACTGCTGGTAAATAGAACCCACCTCTCTGACAAGGTTAGTGAAGTTCAAATGGAAGCAAAATACAGAATATTTATTGAAAAAAGTGTGTGATTCATAGGAGTCACTACAGTCCTTTAAAAAGAAAGATAAATGTGTATATCTGCATTGCATTTTTATCTTATTGTTGATTTTTTTTTTAAAAAAAACATTGCTCTATAAATAAAAGAATGATGGGATACAAAACAACTAATCAGAATTTGTAAAGATTTGTAGAAAGAGGTAAGAAAATAACAGAATGCTTGAAAGACAAGAAAGGGGATTAAAAGAAGTAAGAAAACATCAAATGAAAAAAATTACAAAGAAAGAAAACTTAATTTTTATTCAAATTGGAATAATGTTTCACATAAACTATAAAAGAAGATAAGATCATTAAATAGATTATTAATTTTAACAGGAAAATAAGAAAAGCAGGGGGAAGAGGCTAATCAAATATTGTTAAAAATAGAACGTTTGAAAATTTAAAAATTTATAAATTTGTGACTGCAAAGTAAACAAGCAGTCAGTAAAAACAGTACCAAGTAAATTTTTTTAATTCCACAGAAAATCAGATATATATACACTATATCTGTTATGTTAAATATAGACAGGGAACAAAAATCTCATTGTTATTAAAAACTAAAGAAGGCAACTCAAACCGTTGCGGATGCCTGGGCAGGAGTTCAAAGAAGTCTATTTATGTCTGCAAATGTATAAGATCCTTCCTTGTCTTCATGAATCCAGAGCTGGTTTTGTTTAATGAGTATAATTTAAATTCCAAGAATAATAATAAAATAATACATTTGAAGAAAATAAAGCTGTAACCTAAGAACACAAAGAGATTATTGTCAAATGATGGACAGAAGTAAAACAGAATCTCCAGAATTTCCACTGGAAATGTACTAGGTGTGTTAACCTTTGAACAACAACAATAAAAAAAACAAAAAAAAGTATCTATTTTTATCAGGTGACTCTCTTAACCAGGGAGGATTTTAAAAATATCTTTTTAATCTTACTCTTGTTTTTGTTGCTGTTAGAACAACATGATATGACTAATAGAAAACCTGGAAATATAGTCAAATGCAGTTTTCTCTTAAGCATATAAAGACAATTCTAAAAGTTCTGCCCCATTTTCTAAGTAATATATTGTAATTGGTATGTCCTTAAATATTCAATAAAATTCAGTTGAATAACCTATCTCCCACTATTTTTGGGAAATCAGATTCTTTTTACTCTTACTAAACAGTAACAACAACCACACAGCAAAACAATAAAACCCTGAGATTTTTGTACTCTTCTTTGATTATTTCTGAAAGTCAAATTACTCAAAGAATAAGAAAATCTAAATGTCTTTTAGATTTTACTTTGGTTTATATACATATTCATAAAAATCTCAATTTGGTGCTTGATTTAGAAAGGTTTAATATTTTCTGATACTTTCAGAGTAATTTGAAAAACTCAAATAACTGAACTATATGAGAAATCCAGATGCCTGACTACACGTAGCATTCCCTAATCTCTGGTTCTCCTCACTTTAGTAGACAGGTTTAATTAGGATCTTTTGGAGGGTGTGTCCATTAGCAAGTATTCTTTTTCAGAAAAGGAAAGGGTTAATTTTACCTGGATGCACAAGATATAGCACTGTCTATATCTCAACATTTTTGCTCGTGGACAGTAGTAGCCCCGGGTTTCAGGGTTAATATAGTTTGATTCCCCTGCCTTTTAAAATATTCTATTGATCGTTGAAATAGATGTGCTAAAAGATGTATTCAAATTCATTAATTACCTGTAATTTCCTCTGAAATTAGGTATTCAGAAATACAAGAAGTTCAATGGTGTAAGTTAAAAATTTGTGTCTTTAAAAGATATGTCCAAAAAGCATGGTTATATAACCAGATTATAGAATATGTGCAATTTGAAAATATCCAGAATTAATTTATCATGAACATAACAAATTAGAAAAACCATATATTGTTTCTATGTTCCCCCAGAATGTGTTTTGGACCTTAGTTTATCCTAAAATCTAAATTCAGAGATAACTTTGTACTCAGAGAAATTTCCATTTGACTCTAATCCTTTGACAATAAGATTTTGGCAAAAAGGCAGGACATTCTAGGATGAGACCAATTAGGCTCAAAAACCATAAGGTCCACACTACAAAATTCTCTCCTCAAAACTACCAAAATGCGAACAATCCTGTCTTCCTAAGATTAGTAATTGTTAATTTGTTGATTGGCAATGAATTCAGGAGTCATTAGACAAACAGGAAAGTCAAAGTGATTATTCAGATTTTTAAACTAAAAGAAACATTTTGCTATGAAGGGATATAGGACGAAAAGAAACTCCATGAAAGCCATTAGGTGATTGCTCATATCTGCACTTCAGGAAGCTCCTGTCTTTGCGTCTCTTGTCTCATACTGAAGCTTCTTTCAGCCAGTTTGATGTCCTGCCCTGCTCTCTGCCTCTTCCACCTATTTATCTTCTTTCCCATGTGTAAAGCCCACTTACACGTTACTGCAGACTCCCCTCGTGTCTCTTATTCTTTGGAAAGCTATACATTTTCCTGCTGCAAGTCCTTGCATGTATTTTCTTTTTCTTATTCTTACGTGAATCTCAAGACATTGCAAAAATTCCCTATGTTTTTATAGCGTGGAGTAAATCGTCAGTTACATGGAGAATATTTGACCTTTCTAGGTGAAACACGACTTTCATCCTGAAGCAAAAAAAAAAAAAAAAGTCTTATGAATTTTCTATCTTATATTTCTAACTGCACAACCATCTAATTTCTTAGACTAGCTAAAATTAAGATGTGAATTAATGAAGATGTTGACATAGCTAGTTATAAAAAGCAAGATCTCTGCTAAAATTAAGAGAACGTTATAACCTGACCTGCTCATATTAGAAGAACTTTAGTTTCACTGGATGTAGTATCATGTAGCTCTGAGAGCATATTTTCATAGAACGTTTTGCATTTTTTATGTCCACTATGGGAGAGCTCTTTCAAGAAAGCCAGCTCATAAGGTTACTTCAATGCTTTTGAAATTCAAGATGCAGAGCGAGCTTTGCCAAACAGAGTACTATCTAGTTCAATGATCAAACACTATGTATTTGGAAAGCAGAGCTGAATGTCTGCTAATTGTTTGCCTACACTCATGACAACCAGATATAGCATCATCCGAACCTTTTCTGATATGATTTACTGTTTTCATTTCTTCTTTTTGAATAATTAATTCTCTACATATTTACCTTAAAGTTTATTCCACCAAAAACCATGTTGATAAAAATCAACAGTCCTGCCAGAGCTGGATCAAAAAAAAATCTTCATAAGCACATGTTCTAAAATTTACATCAATTGTGAATTTCAGGACAAATTCCTTTGATGATGTTCTGATCTCCTATGGACAGTATGATAAACCAATCATATAATTGATATATTGGTTTTATGACTGACTGGCAATCCTTTTCTGCAAATTTGCTGTTATTAATTTCCAGTTTCACTCACTTTTTTCCCTCAGTTGCTAAATAGGCATACAATTATTGTCATATTTAGGAAATAAATACTAAGACTATGGGTCACAAATAGGCCGTCTGTTGACTGAATCCAGCATGTAGGCATGTTTGACTTGGCTTATAGCACATTGAAAAAGATTTTTTTAAATCACCAAAAAATTGGAATCTCCTAGATTTGTCTTGAAAAATTCAAAGATCTGCCAATCCTCAGCCCACTTCCACGTATGCTGCATGGTAGCTGCCTGTATTAGATGAAGCCAGGATTCTCCAGTTGAATCTTGCCAGCCCTCATCTCATCCTTCCCACTCATTAATTGACCATCTGTCCCCTGTAGGTTTGCACAGGCTAGTCCTGATTTTGAATACTTGGAGAGGCTTGGATAGAAGTCCCAAAAGTAAATCATAATTTTTAAAGTAGTCCAGGCTTTTCCAATTAGCATAAGTATGATAGTGCTGACATGAATCTTCATTTATGTCAGTAATTACAGTCAATTCCTACAATTGTCTGACCAAAAAGGGAGGGAAAAGCATTTCTATTAGTTATTTGCATTATAAATATTCATAAGTATTTAGCATTCAGAGCCATCTTTTATACATTTCTTATGTTAAATTAGAAATTAATTTTATAGGATGGGATGCCTAAAGTTTTATAGCTTTTGCAGATCTTTAAAGAAAAATGTATAAGCCTGAAAAGAGAAATGCAATGATCAATTGGGCCAATTAAGCCTATGAGCCTATGGGGGAAAAAAGCCCCTGTTCCCTATTAAACTGAATCTCAAGTGTGTTTTATGTGGAATGCTTTTAAAAATACATTTGTTTCTTTGGATAATAAGTTCCTAGGGAGACTACTGTACATTCATTCAGCAAACTTTCATCTGGCATACCTAGATACTATCCAAGTTGATAGTCCCTAGGCAATCCCATGTTCTTATTCAGTATATTGCATTTATCTTTGTATTTTCCTCAGTTTAGAAGTCCTGGAAGATATCCATCAGCAAACAGGAAATATGTGTCTAGGCAAACATATCAGGACTCAGTATATAATTTTTAAAAGAATAAATGCACACAAAATTGATCACTTTTTAACTAAACATTTGTATGTATAAGAATGGTTGTCACAGACTTATAAACATTTTTAAAATATAAAACAATTTAACTGGCCTATTATTAAGTGCTTGGTGAAATAAATCATCATGTATTCATAGGATGAAATACTTTTAGTATTACCATTGCTATATAACAATATTATTTAGTGGCTTAAAACAACACACATTTATTATTTCACAGTTTCTGTGAGTCAGGAGTGCAGGCAGAGTTCAGCTGGATCTTTTGCTTAGAATATCACAAGGCTGCAATCAAGATGCTGACAGGGGCTGCAGTATCATCTGTGGCTTGACTGGGGATGGATCTGTTCCAGGCTCACTCAGGTTGTTGGCAGAATTGCAGCTATAGGACTAAAAGCTTCAGTTTCTTGGTGTCTGTCAACTGGAATTCTATCCTCAGTCACTAGTAGTCACCTGCAATTCCTTGCTATGTGGGGATTCTCAACATGACCATCTACTTCCTCAAAGCCAGCAAGGGAAAGAGAGAGACTCCTGAAAGATGGGTACTATCATTTTATGTAATATAATGTCATTCATATACAAGTGATCTTGCACATCCTGTCAACTTGACATATTCTGTTAGTTAGTTAAAAGCCAGTCACAGGTCCCACACAAACTCAAAAAGCACTCCAGAATGAGAACAGCAGGAGGTGAGGGTAATGTGGGCTGCTCTTAAAGTCTGTCTATCACACTCTGCAAAATCAAAATTATGCTTTTGACCAAAAAAAGGACTTAGATATAAAATAAATTCTCAAAATATGGCATTAGGTTCAAACAAAGATATAGTATCAGCTTTTATATTAAATATATATGTACAAGTTTTATTAACATATACAAACATAAAAAGAAGAAAATATATATGCATACATACACACAGCAAAAGTTCTAAATAATAAATAGTGTTTATTACCAGTTTATAGGGACTTTATTTTGTATGTTTCAATGTATTCCAACATTTCCACAGTCAACATATATTTTCCTTATAGTTAGAAATTAACCAGCTTTTAAAAGTTTCATACTTTTGAGAGTTCATAATAACATTTATTTACTTATAAAAATTCTCCTTATTTTCATTATCAAAATAAGCCAAGGATTTTTTTGTCTTTAGGAATTTTTCTTCTTTTATATTATGATGAAATCCAAGCACTTCTTTTCAGTAGACTACTTGGTTGGAACACGGTTTTTCATGGGCTGGAGCTTGTTTGTCATTAGCTCTGAAAGCCCTTATAGAATCGATTTTTGTTTTGTTTTTTTAAAGAAATTACCTTTCTTTAATACATGATTATTTGTGGCTGCTGTTATCTTATTCCTATGGTGGCTCTAAAATGGGAAAGTTTCCCTTGTTCCTCTTACAAGACCTCCAGTGGGGGTGTGGCTCACTTCTTCAGCACCTGGCTGCTCACACCTCTAGGGGAGCATACAGATGGGCAGGCTATGGGGCTCCAACCCCACAGCAGTGTTTAGGGGTGAATGTTTACAGCTTCTGAAACCCCAGCGGGCATGTGTTATAGGGTGCTCTTTCAGTTTGCCTATAGGCGGCTATGTTAACCAGCTCAGTTAGACCCTCTACCTTGTGGCAAGGACAGAGAGCTTTCTGTAATTTGGGTTCTTGCCTTGGTGTACTGGAAGAATCAGATCACACATGGGCTTGAAGAATGAGTGAAAAGTTTTATTGAGTGGAAGTAGCTCTCTGCCAGTAGGGGAGACAGAAAGGAGAGGGTTTTCTCCTGGAGTTGGGCCACTTGTGGCCCTGGCTCTCCTCTGACTGCCCTGGTCAAACTCCGCCTCCTCCCGATGGTCCATGGCCTGTCCACCTGCTCTTCTGCCAGGGTGCTACTTTGGCGGACCAGCCACTTGCATCTTCTTCTGTGGCTGTGTTCCTCACAACGTTCGGCCACTTGTGTGTCTGCCCACTAGGATTTCAGGTTTTTATAGACACAGGATGGGGATGTGGAAGGCTTGCGTGGTCTTGGGAAATGCAACATTTGGGCAGGAAATGCCTGTCCTCACCTAGGTCCGTGGGGGTAGAACCCTAGCCAGGGACCATGCCTTCCTCTACTCAGCGCTTCCCTTCCCCTTCCATATTATTTAAAGGGATCACACTCTTTCTTTCCCAGAACTTTCATAACAGCTTCATCCTTATGCCACCTGACAAAAACAGGACTGTAAGTTTCTCAGGTCACTTCGTGCAGGACATATGTTCTGCTTTGGAGAAGATGGAGTCAGGCAGACCAGGACCCAAAGCCACTCTAAGCTCCTCCTAGAAAATATCAGTACTTTTTGATGAGCTACTAATCTCAACAGTAACAGAAAACACCTAAGTAAGTATACTCTGCTGGGGACAAGAGGCATTTCAACATCTATCTTATCTACCGAAGGATACTATTACTTGGAATTAGCAAGCTAGAAGGGCTGAGCTATAAATAGGGATAGGAAATCACCATTTAAATGTTATTTAATATTATTTACTGAAAGTCTTTAATGTTCTCACTGACTTTTTTTTTCAGTTCTTCAAGATGTGAAGACAAAATGACATTCTTTCTTATTAGGAAATAACCATAAAAATCTTGCAAAGCAAAATTGAATATTATATCCAACTTTCATGTTCAATCTTGTGGTTTGTATATCACAAAGTAATTGTTTGACAAAACAAATCATTACAGTAGCCTTTCTGCCTAGATGTTTGGAAAGTGTATGTTCCTTCTCAAATCAAGGTTTTTTAGAGAAAACTTAATTAGGAAAATAAAAAGAAAAAATAAAGAATCCTTTCAACTAAAATGAATTTTTAAAATTGACTAAAGTAACTTTTCTTGGCTTTTGTTTTGTTTTGTTTTTCAGATGTCAGGTCAAGAACTATTATTTTTCCCCATGAAAGCCTCATTAGAGTGTCTGACCACAGTTCTTAGAAGATACATTTGGTACTGCTGGGGAACTGATGCTTGTGTGTCAGCATTTCCTGCCAAGTCCTGTTGTTCTTGGCAAGACAAAAAATTAGTTGGATGTAAATTCAGATTGAAGCTGCTGTCCAAAGTCCACGGCCTACATTTTAAAGAGAAATTGTAGAGGAACTAAAGCAGCTCACCAATGGATCCTGAATCTTGGCCTCCTCTTTTTAAACTGCAGTCTCTTAGAGGATTGCCCTATTCTATTTTTCCTACATTTACAGAGCTCCAATTTTCTTAACTTTGTGACAGCCACTATACATGATACTAAACTTCAAATTGCTCCCAAATTTATTTTGAAAGGAAATTATCTGTTTGGCTTCCACTAAGATGAAATTTGGGTGAGAACACAGCCAAACCCTATCGGGGCTACAGTAATATTTCATTCATATATTTGAAAATAAGGGGCGCTTTTTCTAGTTTGCTAGCATGTGCTAGTTCTTGGCCCATGGTAGATGTGTGATAAATATTTGTTAAATTAATTATGAAAAATGAATTAATTCAACTGTCATTTTCACAGGTTAAAATTTCATATAATTCAACCTAATACTCCATAGTGATATTATAGAAAGTAAATAATGCATCATTTGGAAATTGTGTAGGCAACAGAAAATGCAATTAACATTGGTTTGAAGAGTTAGAAATTTATTTCTCATACATAAAAAGTAGCCTAGAATTTGGCAGTACAGGACTGTGGTATGTATAACTCATGTGTGATTTTCATATTTATGGTTGCAAGGTTACTATTCCTCCTGCAAGTCTACTATCAACATTTCATGCAGGAAGGACAAGGAGACAGTATCTACCTGTTTCAAGGAAGCAAAACCTTTTCAGAAACCTTTGTGCTAGATTCCAACTGCATCTCAGAAGCTATTACTGTATCTCATGGCTACCACTTGCTGCAGTGTAGACTAGAACATTAAGGGAATTTTTGTTTGGAACGTTTCCACCGCAAATATAATCAGTGGCCTGTTAGGAAAGAACAGACTATTAATTGGGTAGGCACTAGCAATGTCCGCCAGAAATGAGATGATCCATATAAAGTGCCTAGTGTCTGGCACAGAACAACCACTGTAGCTGTTATTGCTTATTTGTCAACTAATATTATTTCCCTCTTGCAATTCTCTCAGTAACCAAAAATTGAAGTCATATCAGATGTGTTTAAATTTTAATATCTTCACATTCTGTCCATGAAATTCTATGAAAGCAATTATTTTTTAAATTTAGCAAATATTGTTCATATCTCTGTTTTCCCTTTTAAATATTTTAAATTACTCAAATTCTTCAATTTTGTCACTATTTCCTTTTTCAAAAGGTTATAAACTCTTACTAAACACATCTTATGATGTAGATATTATACTAGGCATGAATGTGTACTTTCAATATTGAATAAAACATGACTATATCTTATGAGTACAGTGATCCTGTAACTCATCACCCAAACAAAGACACTTTGAGAGTAAAAGAAAGAATTAAAATAATTATCCAAGGTGTTAACTAATCTAAACTGTAGTTAATCTAGTAATTCCAGACAAACCCAGAAATAAGGCTACCCTACTTAAGGAGTTCACTATCTTTTAGGGAGAAGCAGACACACATAAACACTTATGATACAATGGGTTCAAATTACTAATACTGGTGTATATTAGGTGCTGAAGAAACACAGAGGAGGAAGTAACCCTTTCTGAGGTAATCAGCTTTCTCAAACTAGACTTATTCTTTGTACAGAGTGTGTTTCCATGTGACCCCAGATGAGCACATTTGCTTGGCTTTCTGGCACAGCCCTAGCAATGAGATGTACTTATTTTTGCAGATGTGAATCTAGGTTTAGACTGCCCTCCACTTCCACCACACACACACACAGGGTCGGTCCCTGTATTTGCATTTTGGTCAAACTAGAGCCCTGCGGGTGCCAGCTACACTGGAGTAGTTCATGACAAATTGAGAAGTATATGGATATAGAGGGAAATAGCAAATGAAAATAAACCAACAAGTATGTTCTTTTCCTTCTTTTCCACAGGCAGACTGCCGTGAGGCACAATAGTTTTATGGCCTCTCAGAACCTCTGTCATGTTCCAGTGACCAGCTGTACCTACTATCGGGGTGACCAGGTAGGTAATAGTTCCATCCCTTATATTGCTTTCCCTCCCTTCCTGCTTCACTCCCTTCCTTCTGTCCTTTTCCTCTGGGATTGTACCAAGGCTAATATATGCTGTCATATCTTATTTTATACGTTCTGTTCCAAAGTAAACTAATGCATCTTCACTTTCACAATCTACCCAGTACCTATTTCCCAAAGAGGGCACTTTACAAGTAGTAAAAGTGTTTTCGGTAAATAAACACATTTTATTTGCTTTGACTGAGGTCAGGAACTAGTTGTAGGCCAAAACTGGACTATTTTTTGTAAAGTCATCAAGACTAGATAAAGAAGTCTCACAAAGACATAGCTATAGGATCAATGGCTGCCCCTTCAAGCCAGTCGGCTATTTTTCTACAGCTTTCAATTTTGTAAACAGAAGAGACCTCAACACTGCAAGGATACTTCTGGGTCAGTTCATCCAGACTGAAGTATATTTAGATCTGGAAGAAGCAAATTCAAGAAGCATTTTTTGGCTATTGAGATTTCAACTATTGGGATAATTTAATGCTCCCTTTTCTGGCACCATATTCTTTCTGTTAGTAATGGACAACGGTACCGTATTTCAGAGATTTATAATAATATAGGACAGCAAGATTACAAAAAGCAGATGTCAAGTGGCTATGTTAATTTAGTAATATCATTCCTAAAAATTTCTTTGCTCCATTGACAAAGATGTCATTACTAGCAATACATAGCAAAAATCAAGAAAGAAAGAGCAATATGAAGATTATGTAATATTTCATTACTCTATATCTTATGGAATGTATCCTCTTTACATTATTTTCAAATGAAGTAAATTATTTAAATATTTTTACAAGCAGAATATCACCTTGACTCACAAGGAATAATTTCTTTTTATGTGTATACCTCCAAGCACTGGTCAAGTTTCCAAATCTTAAATTTATTTTCTTTTATATGAAATATTAAAATAGCATATTAAAATTTTAATTTGGGATGACACAATTGGTATAATATAATCAGACAAAAAATACTATTAATATTTTGTGAACTTAACACAGGCAAAATTTTTAATCAAATAATTGAGAGGCAGAGTTAGTTTTAATTTTCAATGGACCTACGCTCTTTTTAGTATGTAGCTTCCAAACTTATAGCTCAGCCTAAAAAAGAGAAAGAAAAAAGAAAAGGAAAAAAAGCTTAACGAAAAAGAACAAGAATATGACTTCGAAACTATATCTTAGTGAAGAGGAAAATATAGAAAAGTAGGAAAAGGAAACTGGATATTTGCTTTTAATTAAACTTGAATCCTCTTTTTGCTACCTGGTACTGAGTTCTTTCATTGGTCTTGAGATCTATTTCATTGATCACTACAAATTCCAAGGTGGTTTTAATATGATTTCTGTATCTGTTACTTTAGAGGTTAACAGCCTCCAAAATTAAATTACTCTTTGTCTTACACTGAAAGGAAAAAAAAAACTCCTTTCAGGTAAAACTGCATTTCCTTTAAGTGAAATAACTCATTTACAGGTTTTGTTTTTCAAGTAGGTTTTTGTTTCTACAAGTTTCCAACACTGTAGAAACAAAGGAAGGTGATCAAAGAAGTGTATTCTCTGTGATTTCTTCTAAATATGCTTTGCCGGAAACATCTCTATTTTTAGGTGTTATCTAGGGCCTGCCTTAGGCTTAGAGTTTTCTTTCTTTTCTTAACAATGGCTTGCAAGACAGAAAGAACTAGTTTAATTTCTTTGAAGAATAATATTCATAATGGGAAGGTTTTCTCCCATAGAAAATTTGGAAAACTCACTCCAAGCAGATATGAGGCTTTTTTAAAACAGAAGTTATAAAACTTTCGATAGTTCAATGGGTAGAGGACAAGATCATGAATCTGAGGCTCTTTCTGGGATTTTTCTTTTTCTTTTAGAGGACATAGTAACATCATTGATGCTGATGCAAAACCTGGCACCTAAGGGATTATTGAATGTATGTCCAATAAATGAATGTATAATGAGAAAACGTTGTGTAAATGAATGTCTACAGTTTATCTCTTGCCACTGTCACCTTCTGGGGACCTAGTCTCTTTATTAGGAAAAACGAACCTAAATGTATTATAGAGGACATTCCTGCTGAAATAAGGAATCTCTGATAGACATGTTGCTGGCTAGTTGCTCTTTCTGTGTGCACACATAATAACCTGTCCTTGTCTTTGTCATGGCTGTTTAGCTTCTCTGCTTCACTAGAATATACAGGGAGAAACAGTTTAGGATGTAATATAACACATAGCACTTGGATGGTATGGTGACCCATCTCTCCTAAAGCTTATAGTCATAAATTGTGAATTTATTTTTCTATCTTGAAAAATGTATGTATTTTTTACACTTAGTTGAAGACATCATGAATGTGTTTCATAATTTATATAGCTTATTTCATCTAATTTATATAGCTTATTTCACATAGTTATTACACTTTCAATGTTACAATTCTTTTCATCTGATATATTGGGGCACCATATTGAAACTCATTGAGTGAATAGGGGTTGAAGAGAGGGTATGAGATTGAACTTATGGTGAATCCCCATTTCTAGAACTTCCTAAGGGTATTCTCAGCTTTTCAATACCTAAAAGTCTATAGCAAAATTGGTGCCCATTAATAAATATTTGTTGGATTAGTTAATTAATATTTTTTAAAACGGGTGAAATGGATTGAAGAAAATATTTTTTAAAATTGAGGGCAAGGCATTGCTTTAGCCAGGCTTTTCTAGGACTTGTCTTTGTGGATGAAACCCATCTTTTAACTCTTAGCTCTCTCCTTAATTTCATCTCTAAAGACAGAGTCAGAGTCCTCAGGAATATTATACTGATTATTAATATTTGCTTAAGTATTTCTACTAAGTATAAAGTAGATAATGACAGTGGAAATACATGGACATAATTTTGATTGGTAAATAGAAAATAATTCTGTTATTATTTCCCATGTTATTGAATTAAATCTATTTTTTTGAGACCAGCTACATCTCTTGCTGTGAAAATTTTCTCAGTATTCTTTTTATCAGGGTCGCGTTAAAAGGCATTGTTAGATTTTTATGCAGCCTAAATGACATACACTGATGTATTTTTCTAATGTGAGTGAACAAGTGATTGCAAATAGGGAAATTAAGTAACTAACATAATAAAGTGGTGAAACCATGAAAAACACCAGATTGGGAAAAATAGCTGAGCTGGTGTTTTCAGTTCCCTTAACAACCAAGAAGGCAACTTGATTAATGGTGCAGATTGCAGGCAATTCAGTGGCCACCTGAATGAACATAAGCAGAGCATAATCACCTGACAAATAATGGCCTGAACGTTCTGCTTTTGAAATGAGAACTGAGTAAAACTCACATCCTACTGAACCAAAGCACCCAGCAGTCTCAAATTAGATACATATAGAAAGAAGTTTTTAAAGCTTCTAAAATATAATCTAAAATATAGCATTGATTTCCTACATTATCAAAAAGCAAATTAAGAATATACATTTACTTATAAACAAGGAGCTCAGAGTGGGAAAATAGAGAACTATTCTCATTAGATTATTGCCCTCGTTCCCAGAAACAGGTGAAAGATTTCAGTTCTACCTCTGGATCACTATTCTATAGCTGTTGTTTCTTTGGTTCCATTTTCGTGTTCTCAACCATTTATCAGCAGCTAAAGAGACCTATTAATCATTTTCGCTAACTGCTACACTACATAGTGTATCAATTGTAGTCTTGAAATAAAAATAAGATAAATGATTTGGCTTGAATTGTGGCCTGATGAACCAAGAACAAAGATCCGACACATGGTAGATCTAATAATTCCTGCCTTATGTTTAAAATGCACACTCACTAGACTCTTCTGATTTGCCATTTCCTTCCTATTGGCGTTCCGAAAAGAGTACAGATTACAGAATAGGGAAGTTAAATCCAAATTAAATTGCATAGTGCTTGTAAAACAAGAATAAATGTGCCCAGAATTTATTGTAACACTATTCTTTTTTCTGTCTTTTAGTCTTTCATAAAGGAAGTACCAAATCTTGCCTGTACAGAGTACATCACAATTCTTATTGATCTTATGTATGAGGCAGGCTTCTCTGCAAGGTTACACAGCACCATGGGATGAATGATACATTTTACCAAGTGACCAAGGGCTTTTAGGAAAGCCAGTGTTTTGTCTGAGTAAGCCCAGAAAGGAATGTGTTAATATGAAAACGTTTTAGAAAGGTTATTTACCCACCATGGCTTTATAGGTATTAAATGGGCAGTAAAATGATTAGGAGATGTCTAAAAATGTGAAAGAAGAAACATAATGATGTAGTTAATTTATAAGGTTTAACATATGAGAATACATCTTTGATCCTAATTTGTGCAGAGGGCTATACATTTGCCCAATGCAAGTGTAACTTTCTAGAGTACAGACCTGGGTCACTAAAGGCTAAACCAGAGCTGTCATTTTATTATTCCCTTGATGTTTTAGTATGCAACTGGCAAATACATTTACGACCGCTCCCTGCTCTGTACCTATGCATTGTCGGTAATATTGCTGGGAAGTTATGACCTTCGTTCCCACTGTGCCCAGACAGCTTCAGCATTCTTCCTGACAAACTCCTATTTAATCAGAATCTGCATAGGCTTGAGGGATCAATCCCTCATTATTTATTGTGATGTGGAGCAGTAATTCTGTATGCTTCTGTTTTCTCATCTTTTAAAAGGCTAAGAGAGGATATAATAAGTATCATATGCAAAATGTACGTATTCAGTATTTGGTCAGGAACACAGAAGCTCTCTGGTACTCCAGGTATAAAGGGTTTTAAAATAACCATTAGGGGCTTACATGGGAAGAACTGGGGAGGTGAATATCAGAAGAGTCACCCCTGATAATCTCAGCCTGAAGTTCTGAAGCAGGTGGTCCTTAAGAGCTCCCTGGAAAGCTGATGTGAATCTCATGTCTGCCCAAATGTCTGGGTGCAAATGTCTCAGGAGAATAATGCCTATCCGTCCCTTCCACCCCACATTTTCATGTGAATGCCATTCTCTGGCAAATGTTAACCTGAAATCATGGAGGCAAGGGGATTCTGGGGATGGTAGTTCCCAACTTTTCTATGATGCAGAGAACTTAAAGTGGTGCCTCCTGGCTGTCAGCTGCTCTTTGTGTTATATCTCTTCGTGATACATTTTGAGTGAATTCACCAGTTCTTATAATTTACTAATTCTCTAATTGTGCTTATTTCAGCATTTTTGTAATTTATAGAGATTTTTTAAGTTCATTTTTTTTTATTTTCATGGTTCCTAATAAGCTTTTTTACATAGCCCACATTTTTCATGCCTCATTTCTCCACATCTTACTTTATAATTTCTTTTCCACTTTGAAAAAAGATGAAATGAGCATCACAAGTATCCTTACTTTAAAGACTGACAAAGTGCTTTCTAAAATTAATTTTATGTGGAATAAATTGATATTCTCATTGCTGATTTTCTTGGTTGTCAACAGCTCTTTTCTTCAGCCTCATTCATGGTGGGCTTGAAGAGAGTCCCTGGCTTCAATTAGTAAGACTGGATTGTGCCTCCCAGCTCAGATGAGGCATTTCTAGTTCCTGTTAACCTTGCAATCGCCAAGATTTTGGCCAGCCTCCCCCAGAACCAGAAAGCTCTGCATTTCAGCTTATTACTGTTCTGTGTTTCTATTACACTTCCAGTGCATGTAGATGTTTATATAGTTTTTCTGAGCTCAATCACTCTTAATTGGTTTTATCTGCCATTGCTCTGTCTTTGCAAAAGAAAGAGGTGATGTGTTTAAGTGTGAACTTATGGAGCCATTTTAGCTAGAAGCCTGTTTGAGCCATATTTAAATATCTTAGTTTTCTGTATTTCACCTCCTTCTCCAGAAATTTTAATAATTCATGCCTAAAGGTCTGCTGTTGAATGTATAAAATGGTCTGCAGATATTCTGGGACAGTCTGGATTTTATGTACTGTATTTGAATCAAAAATACACATGTAGTAGTAACTAAATTTGCTTATTTATATCATTTTTTGTTCCCCCAAAGATTTTAAGTGCAATATAAATGCTATTTAAGCTTCTTTCCTTTCTGAGAATTTTTGAAATAAATTCAAAAATTAGAAAATTTTTAAAAGAATATGTAGCATGTTTTTTGGTTCTGCAAAAATAACTTTAAAATCGAGAGCAACTTAATTATTTTCTATCATTCCTCACTCAAGCTTCAGCCATTTCCACACCAAAAATAACCCATTAAATTAAAAACTGGAGTATCCACACTTGTGCCCTGACTGCCCTGAAGTCTGCCGACCTTCCCACTTCACCAGCACTGAAGGATTTGCCACCATGAATCATGCAATCAGTCAACCACTGTTCGGAATATCTGAATTAGAAAACCTATTTAGAGAACAAAACCAATTTTCAATACAACCCAGGAGCTCTTCAAATCAAGATGAGGAAGTATGAAAAGATGCTCTCCAAAGATGCTCTCTGGGACTTGCTGATTGTTCCCAATTTAGTGTTCTATAGGAAGCTGGTACATATGAACAAGTTTAATTTGTGCTAATACAGATATCTAATTCATTTGGATCAAGCTTCTCTTTCATCTCCTGTTTGGTTCCATACTCAATTATTTGGGCCATTCATAATTTTTAAAGGTTAAAAGGGTTTTGAGGCCAGGCGTGATGGCTTACACCTGTAATCCCTGCACTTTGGGAGGTCGAGGTGGGTGGATTACCTGAGGTCAGAAGTTCGAGACCAGCCTGGCCAACATGATGAAATCCCATCTCTACTAAAAATACAAAAAACTAGGCAGGCATGGTGGCACACACCTATAATCCCAGCTACTCAGGAGGGTAAGCCGGAGAACAGTTTGAACCCAGGAAATGGAGGTTGCAGTAAGCCGAGATCATGCCACTGCACTCCAGCCTGGGCAATAAAAACAAAACTCCATCTCAAAATAAATAAAAAGTTTTCAAGGTGTGGGTATCATATGGGGTGAAAACATTGCCTAATTCAACAAGTTGATTGTGTAGAAAAGTTTGATAGGCAACATGGACTAATCTTATAGGAGAGAGATTGTCAGGGTTTTTTGCTTTTTTAACTTGAAGGTAACTTTCAATTTTTTAATTTTTATTTTTGAATTGCTCAACATCATAATCAATGGTTACATAAGTCTTAATGAGGATATCAGGAAAATATAACTTTGAATTCCTTGTAATAAACATTAATCTCGGCCAGAACTTTTAGCTTCATTCTTTTGTGTATAAATTTGTTATATGAAATATTTTTCCTTTTGAATACATGTTTCTAATTCACCATGCTCTAGGACTTATGGTAGAAAAATCTAGCTAATGGCCCCAAATCAAGCAAAGTATATAGAATTTTTAAAATTTTTCATATTAATTAGTTAGAGTATTTTAAATAAGTGTTTCATAAGAGTAAGATCTGCAGTGGAATGAAGCTTCGATGAAACTCTCACTGTGCATCCATAGGCCCTTTCTGACAGCTTATCCTTTACAGAACTGGGGATCCTTATTACTAGACCCAGCAGGCAATAGGAAACTGCCTGACTGATAACATTTCTGTTATCTCTTTTAATAAAAACTTAATTTCCTTTCTTTCTTCTTATACTGTCAGATATCAGCACATTATTTATTTTCCTGACAGTTACTGGTCAACTTGGAGCACCTAAGACTTGCTGTTTTGACTCCCACCATCTCTTCTGTCTACCTTTCCATCTTTCTTTCCCAGGAAAATCAGAGAAGAATAAGTTTGGCACTGTTTCCAGGCAGGGCCAGCAGAGTTTCCATAAACACATCACAGTCTGGCACAAAGGAGATGCAGAAGGAGCAGCGCAGCATGTACAGTCAAAAGCACTTGTGGAAATCGGAGGAATGTTAACCAAACGACTTGCCCCAAGTCCCCTAACGCTTTCCTCATGGCACACTGAGCGTACTGTGTATCTGGACAGACAGCTCTTTCAGCTGCCTGGAGCTTTCAGCCCAGGGTTTGAAGCATGACAGGATGTGGCAGCACTGACTCTGGATAATGTAGAACGATGCAACAAAATGCATCAAATTAGAAAATGGAAACTTTTCCTTCCCTGAACTGTAATTTAGCTGTCACTTGGCTTTAAAGCAGCTGAAAACAATTTCTTAAAAGTGAATGTTTATTGCCTGAAGTTTTGGGAATAATTATAGGCCTATTCTCTACATGTTTGACATTCCACCCGCATTTCCCATAACTCTGTGAGCAGTACAATTTCCTAGCACATGCATATGGTGGTCCTTTGCTTTACAAGATGCTGTTGTTGAATGCATGGCAAGTCACATGCTTTACCTACAACTCTCTCATCAAGTTCAATGAATTCTGTCAGGGTGTGTTGTGTGTGTGTGTGTGTGTGTGTGTGTGTGTTTCCAAGTTCCTTTTCTAAATGCTATAAGAAGGATCAACTGGGAAAATTCCTGACTTTACATCTGTCTTACTACAGGAAAAGAAGGGCAATATAATGAATTTTTTATGAGCCATGTTGCCTAGTGTTCACTGAGAAACCTTTGCCTTTTCAGGTGAAGCTTTTGACTCTGCATGGGGAGGAAGTTGGTAACCTGATGCTATTGTTAGAATAATTATAGTCAAAGGTTTCCATGTCAGCACGGAATTTAACTCAGCGAGCTTATATATTTTGAAATTCTTGTGCCTCTTCCTCTTAAAATATATGCTCTGCAGAATCAGGTGGATGAAGGCCAATAAGTTGGTCGTAAAAAAACTTTTACATTGTTGAAAGGAATGACTTCAAGGTCTATGTGCATAAGCATCAAGTTTTACAGAGACAAGTGTTATATACATGAATAGAATTATTGACAGGATACTTACCGAATTTCCTGATATAGGAATTCAGTTTATTCTATTGAAGATTAGAATTAATATTTGGAAATAAAATATTTATTATAATGAATAAAATAACTCTTTTTTTTTTCGAGAAGGAGTCTCACTCTGTCACCCAGGCTGGAATGCAGTGGCGCCATCTCAGCTCACTCCAACCTTCAAGCAATTCTCCTGCCTCAGCCTCCAACGTAGCTGGCACTACAGGGACATGCCACCATGCCCAGCTAATTTTTGTATTTTTAGTGAGAAGAGACAGGGTTTTGCCATGTTGGCCAGGCTGGTCTTGATCTTCTGAGCTCGTGATCCACCCGCCTCTGCCTCCCAAAGTGCTAGGATTATTGGCGCGAGCCACTGCACCCAGCCTAAAATAACTCTTTAGCTTGGAGTTGCATGATACTTCAGAGAAATATTTTTACTAGGTTCTGTAACACAACCTCCATTTTTCACTACCACTTTTCTGGAAAAATACTGTTATAGTCTTATTTTGCAGATGGAAAAACTAAAATGCAGAAAAATGTTATGGTTCTTAGACTGAGCATGCCTATGGCAAGATTTTCAGAGTGTTTCTCTTAAAATATCAGGTTGATTTCAAGGCAAACAGCCTTTGTATGTCACCAAATTCAGTATTTGATTCCTGATGTTAGTCTTATAAGCAAGCAATCATAGTTTCCTACTTTTTATCTTCCCATCCAGGGCAGTGAAGTTTCTTTATTGTGTATTATTTAGAAACATTTTGTATGGCTCCTAATTATTTGGAAAATCATTTTATTTCAAACCGTCTATGCTGGGTAGATAATTAAAATTTTTGCCAATACAAACTTTATACTAGTGTTTGTTGTCTTGTGTTATTCTATGAGGCTAAAGACATCTAAGAATTAGCACAATGCTACTAAATTTAGTATCAGCACCATCTTTGAGATGATAACATGAAGACATACATTTTAGAAAAATCAGCTGGAAAAATCCATCAGTAAGTTTTATTCTTATATTTGTGAATGACAACAATGTTTTACTTTGCAAACTGATTCAATTGTAATAAACTAGCATTTAAGGCATTGTCTCCAAAGACATACATTTGTTATACACAAGACGATCAGATAGCTGTAGATCTAAGATGCTAATATGCAATTATGAATGGAAACTTCTAACCATCGCTCAAGAACACCTCCAAAGGAGAGACAGACTGCTGTCTTTCATCCAAATTAATCCCATAGGACCCAGAACTCTCATTTGCAGGGAAATATCTTTTTATCGTGGTTCATTTTTTGATAACCAATTGATGTGGCGAAAAATTCAAATTGGCGAATGGAGGTCATTTTAGGAAGCAGATTTTCCCATTTAACAGATATTGAGAATTTAAGTAGAAGTTGATGGAAGTGGTCCTATAGCTGACTTACCATATTATCACAACCTTGATTATTTTACTCAAATTAGTGCAGACACTGAGCTGTCATAATACCCTGTAACTACTTTGTAGGTGAAGAGTAGGTTGCTATTGGCCACTATAGTTTAAAAAGCCCATAATTACGTTCCATACAATCTCACATCTAAATTTTAGATTTGCATATCCAATCATTTACTTAATGTCTTTAGACATCTGATAGAGATTTCACATTTAACATGTTCAAAGCTGAACTACCAACATTTCCTCTGACATGTGCTCTACCTATAGTCTTTGCTGCCTTAACTGAATGGTGACCACACCTTCCAGCTGCTCAAGCCAAAAGCCCTGAAGTTATCCTTGTCTCCTCCCTTTCCTCACACCCCATATTAGTCAGCTGGGCTGGAATAACAGGATAACAGAGACTGGGTGCTTAAACAATAAAAAGTTACCTTTCCACACATCTGGAAACTGAAAGTCTGAGATGAGGGTGCCAGCATGGCCATCGTCACACTGTGTCCTCACATGGCAGTGAGAGAGAAAGAAATCAAGCTCTTTAGTGTCTCTTCTTCTAAGGGCACCAATCCCACCATGAGGGCTGCATTTTCATGACCTCACCTAACCCTAATTATCTCCCAAAGGTCCTATGTCCAGATGCCATCACATTACGGGTTAGGGGGACACGTGAATTTTAGGGAGATACAATTCAGTCCACAGTACATCTCAAGTCTAATCTATTAGGAAATCCTCTTGAATCTACTTTCCAAATATATCTAAATCTAAACTACATATTGGAAATCTACATAATGTCACACTAATGCTGTGGTGCAAGCCACTCCCATCTCTCATCAATATTATTACAATTGCCTCTTAATTGTTCTCCCTTCTTTGACGTTGCTCTCACATAAACCAGAGTGAATGTTTTAAACTAAAAGTATGATCATGTCATTTCTATGCTCAAAATCTTGCGTTAACATTAGCTTTCCGCTTCACTTGACTAAAACTTTGTATCTTTCCAGTTACCTAAGAAACTCCGCATGATAACCTTCCCCAACATACGCACATACCACACACACCTTATTAGCTCTCCGATTCCTTCCTCTATTCTTCTCCCCCTTGCTCACTCTGCTTCAATCACACTGGCCTTGAACTTAATATGTCAGGTATTATTACAGCCCAGGGCCTATGTACTGATGCCATTTGTACCTAGAAGACACCCATATTAGCATGGCACTCTCTCTTCTATGCCAAGTCTTTACCAAATTCTCAACTTTATGATGAGACCTCCCTAGTCTCAAATCTCCCCCAACCAACTTCGTAATAATATTTACCTTGTCTTTTTTTTCTTTTCTTACCCATAACCTTCCATTAATTTTCTAACTTACTTACTTGTTATATTTACTGTGTAATATCGATCTCACTATGCTTCAGTGCAAGCTTCCTAGGAACAGAAATTTTACTCTGTTTTGTGCAGTGACATACACTAAGCATATAGTAGGTGGTCAATAAATATTTGTTGCATGAAAAAAGAAAAGCTTAGGTTGGAACAGTGACCTTTGCAATTGGAAACTGTTAAACATTCCATCGCTATTCTGATCTCTCTTTTTTACCTTCCCTACTACTTCCCCTCCAGCCAACATTAATTGGTCAATGCACACATGAATGCTATCTCACTACTATATATTTCACAAAGTGCAATATTGTGGAGATTTAAACTAAAAGATATGGTTCTTTCCCTCAAATAGGGACAAGTGATTGACAACAAACAGAAAACAATAACACATGTACTATAGGATTCTACGAAAATGTTTAAGTTTTGTAAGGGTTCAGAGGCAAAAAAATCAGAAAAGTTTGGAATTATAATTGTAAAAGGCTTCCTGGTACAGAAAGGGATTTGAGAAGTAAATAATAATATAAATAATACAGAAAACATTATATAATTATTTTTACGATTATATGACATGTATTATATTCATTTACTTTGTTGTTACACTGAGTAATTTCTTACATGAAATCACTGAGACTGGCTTCCAAACTGTCTGGCTAGGGCCTCTAACCAGAAGGAAAGCTTGTCAACAGATGTCACATTCTGCTAAACTGACTTACCATGAGAATAGGCTGTTGGAAGGAAGCAGAGAGGTCTCTATGACTTTCATTCAGTAGTAAATCAGCCAAATCAAAACTCAAGGATATAATATGGCAAGGAAGGTAGGAACCTCAGGCATGTCAGGTTTTCCCTGGAGGGGAGCAGCATAGTCAGGCAAGCACAAAAGCCACATAATCACCTTATTCATGACTTTGAGTTCATCTCCGCTGGTATCGATTGGCAAGCAGTTGCAAAGAGAAAACTGTGAATGTCACTCTTAGAGAAAAGCTTAAAGATATTAGCTAGCTAATTGAAAGCCTTCAACACATACCAGGCTTCAAGCAACTCCACATTAAAACTAGTTAAACTTATCACAGGTGGAAATAGTAGGAGGGAGTCAAGATGATCCCCAAATGTCGATGCTTCATAACTTCCAACTTTTAAGTAGTACATTTCATTTCTTAAAACTTTTGTCTAGTGAAGATGTTTATGAACAGCTTTCATGTTTATTGTGTTTTAGTAATAGAAAAATTTAGAGTAAGAAAACATGCTCATAGTGTAATTTCCCTTAGAGTCTTCATGAGAATGTATACAGAAAGAGCTGCTCAATAAAACTCTGCTGTGTATTATTAATACTAGTAATCACATACTGCAGTTTAAAGTTCCTGTCTTGTTAGCACGAATTTAAGCAGCTTGACACATTTAAGGATGTATAGTGACCTCAGTTACCTACCAAAACCAAATGGCTATAGTCTGTCAACATAATAAAGCTAGAAGATAACTGTGGTTATGATAGAACAATTAGGATAACTTTTGACCAGGGTATGGAATATATGTTCATTCATTCATTCAAAAAATATTTATTCAGTGACTTATATTGCAACAAATAATGACATGATAAACTGGGTATGGGAAGAATAGGAGAAATTTAAAAGTAAGGATAATAAATTAAAAGTTCTGTGTCTTAAAGTAGGAAGCATTAATATTATAAACAGAGAGATGTCTTAATGGAGCAGTGAAACTCCCAGACAGGATGAAGCAAGTATGGATTAGAGGCAGGAAATGGAAAAGGCCAGACTAGGGGTGAAGCAGGGAAGGAGAGGGAGGGTAAGATGTCATCTGAGACAGCTATCAAATACACCCGTAAATAGGCCACAGTAATAGCTGGATGAGAATGATGGGAAATTCTTTTTTGTAAAGTGACGAGAACAGAAGCCTGATTCCAGGGTATGTCAGAGAAAATGGAGGCAGTAGACATAGGCTGCTTATTTTAAAAGTTTGAAAAGAGAAAAAAAATTACAGCAGTAGCTAGAGAGGGCAGCTGGGTCAAGAGAACATTTTCTAAGACAGCAAAGAACTAGACATTTTTGAAGGCATAAGGGTGAAAGCTGTGAGGAGGGTTTGAAGTTACCTGAGAGGGCGGAGATAAACTGAGAATTAGAGTCTTGATGGGACTGGAAAGAGAGGAGTAGGATGGCACGAAAGAGCTCTGAGCTTTAGAGGAGGAGAAGGACTTGTTTCTGGAGTGAAGACAAGATAAGAAGTAAGTCACTGTAACTAAATGTGCCAACCGATGATGACTTGATCTTACTAGTAATATAAATTCTAAAGGCAGTATCTGAGGAAGATAATACCTTTCTTCACTTTTATTACAAACTTATCATGACAACAAAAGCATATATGCTCACTTGTAATTAAAATACATCTCTCCTTCCACAGTTTGATTACCACTGAGTTTCTAATACTGATTTTTACCATTTTTTCCTCTTAGCAGTCTTATTTTCTTCTTTAAAAACTAATTTTTACGTACTTGCCCTGCCAGCCACATCTATCTGCTGTACGCTGCTTATATGTCCCTGGAATTACCTCCCCAACCATATAGTACTCTTTTTCTTTTCTAAGAAATAACTGTCTTGTATTTTTAAATAAAGACCACCAGAAATGAATGTAATTTGATCCTTAACTGTGTTATTGCCTTTTCTTGATTTTCAATTTGATTTTTTTTCTTGAAGCATGATGTATTTGAGAATGAAAAATAACTCTTTTTATTTCATCAGTTTGTTTTTCCATTTTCAAATATAAGTCACTTAAGCCAATGGGCTACAAATAGAGAGTCACACCCCAGTGGGTTTGCAAGATGGAATACAAAAAGAAAGTATTAAAATTTCCCTGGTTTTTTTAAGTCTAAACATATGAAATAAATTATTTTTTCTACTATTTAGCAGGTAAATTGAATGAGGCCCAGTTTATGTGCCACACTGTAATATGTCACATATTCTATACAAATATTCAGCCTATTATGGCATATTGCAGCTTATGTGTGTCTGGTTAAGGAAAGCTTAATATCACCCACTTTAAAGACCATTTCTCATTAAAAAGTACAAGTGACTTTAAGAGATTCTGGCAGAGAAAAACAAAGACTAAAGTTTATGTTCATGATACAAAACAGTCAAACAACAAGAAATTGGCAGACCTGTCACTACTACTTTTGAAGAGAGCTCAACTTCAGCCAATATTCAAAAGAAAAAAAAATGGAAAAAGATCTGATGAGCAGTTAGCTGAAAAAATTTAAATTGATAAGAAGACTGTTTCAAATACAGACTTAGTCATATCATCATTAGAGATGGCTGTAATCCTAAGTGTATATTTCACCTTTAGATACTTGTTAATAATTGTAGTACAAGAATAAAATTTATAAATAAATAAATATTCATATATTGGGGGATTTTCTCAACATCATTTTACTAATAGAAGTGTACAATAATAGTTGGGAGACCTCTAATCTACTACATTTTTTATTAGATAATATTAATAATTTTTTTTCATCAAATAACAAAACATTAAGGTTCCTATAACTATAAAATGTAGCTTTGAGAATTGTAGATTAGTATTGCTTTTGAAAAGGTACTGATTTTTCCTTAAACGACAACACAGCAGAATACAAAAGAAACCTCTCTATTGACAAAGATTAGTAAGATGCTTCAAGGGTGAAGATGGACACTCTAGTGGCCTGCCACACAGCACAAGCACTGATTTTTAGGCTGAGTTACTGTTATCTCTGTATTTCATATACTGTTCAAGTAGCCACTGCAGACCATGGGACTTGATGGCAAAAACCATAAACACTTTGGAAATTTCATTTCTCTTCTATTATAATTTTAAATGTCCAAATTCTAAAGTAGGTTTATAAGGTACCTCAGTAATTGATATGCTAGTTGGAGCTTGATTTTTATCCTGGGATAAAAATCCCAGGATAAAAAATTCCATACTTGTGAGTAAAAGTATGAAAATGAGTCTTCTAAATGGTTCTACTGTGCTGGGAAATAAACAATCATAATTTTGTCCTCAAAGAAAACAGACCCTTATCATGCATTATGTCCACCAGCGATACTCCATTTTCCATGAGGACACAAGAGAGTTCCTCTTTTTCTATTAGCTAGCATGGGGGCATAATCATAAATGCAATTCCATAGACTAGCATTGATTCAAGTGGACTATTACCTCCGTGGGAATTCTCTAACTGTATTTTCTTTCCAAAATTTTAAAAGCTTCATGCTAGCTCCCATGTGTACACATCATTACATCTAAAATTAAAGTGAACTAGTTTGACATTTTATTAGTGTTTTGTTTAGAAACTGAGAAGCTAGCTCGTGAGTCATTAGCTAGTCTTCTTCTACATGGTGATGAATACTATACAATTGAAAACCCTTTCATTGTTTCTGAATTATTAGAATCTTTAAAATAGAAAATGTCTGTGGAAATGACTACTTAGATTTACATAGTACCTGTTTTAAAGTTTCCAAAGTACTTTAGAGATTTATTAATTTTCACATTTCTCCCTGGAATGGATATGAACAGACTGAGAAAATTGAAGCAATGAAGTCACATGATGCTCCCAAGCTTCATTAGTAAGCAAAGAAGCAAAAAAATATAATTAAGAATTATCTTGTGACAGAGTTTCACTAGACTAAGAAGCTGTCTAAGCAATAAAGTTAGAGTGTTTAAGTAGTATTAGTGGTTAAGTATTAAGTGCTTAATACTACTTAAGTATTAGTATTAAGTACACCTAATAAAACCATAATGTCAACTAAACAATATATTGTCAAGCTGTCTTTGTGCTGATTGCATCATTTTTAAAACAAATTTCCTCTGAAGTCTTAGTGTGATGTTGTCTCTAAATAAAGAATCTGGGACCATTCTATTAGAATAACATTTAAAATTAAATGCTGCTTATTGAATGCAGTTATTTAAATTTAAATAACATTTAAAATTAAATTAACTATTGTGGCAATATTAAAGACTGTAGGCCTGGCAGGAGAGCTCATAGAGCAATTCCCTGCCCAGGAACTCCAGGCTTTAACTATCAGAGACTGAGGGTAGGCAGGAGACTTAAGAGGACTGTTGCAAAGCATTGAGGTTCTTCATGACTATATGGCCCTCATCTTTCTAAAAAACAGAGAAGCTGAGGTACAGAAAGTAATTGGTGGTAGGATTGGAGAGGAAAAGACTCTCTAGTGTCCCCAATATCTTTTAACTTGGCAGTAAACTAGGTGGTCTCTTCAACAATTCTAAGAGCTGATGATTTAGCTGTGAACACAGACAGATCTCTTCATATATCTGTCCCAGCCAATGGGGAAGTTATACTCCCACCCTCAAAATATTTCAAGCCAGTGGTAAACTGAATCAAACTAATGCTGTAATACAATCCAGACTCAGCTAACTCACAGATCAGATTGACTGATTCCATTTTTAGTAGACTGACAGAAAATGGGGCATGTATTTTTCTGAAGGTAAATATTATTTACTTTAGCGTCTCCATTCCTTATATTAAGTGTCTGGAATAGATTACAAGAAACACAACAAGTCAAGAAAATGGCATTCATGATCAAGAGTTGAAACCATCAGTAGAAGCAGATCTAAAGATACACCAAACATTGACAACATCAGACTGCTACTTTAAAATATAGATAACAAAAATGATAAAAGGTATATTCAAAATAGTACACAACATTTATAAAGAAAAAGGAAATATTAGCAGAGATAAAAGAAACTATTTAAAAAAACAGTAAATGTCAATGTTAGAAATGAAACATATAACATTAGAACTGAAGAACTCATGTATGTACTTAAAAGCATATTGAAGAAAACTACTAGTAAACTTAAAACAGTCAGTAAAAAAAAATACAGGGCCGGGCGCAGTGGCTCACACCTGTAATCCCAGCACTTTGGGAGGCCGAGGTGGGTGGATCACGAGGTCAAGAGACCGAGACCATCTTAGTCAACATGGTGAAACTCCGTCTCTACTAAAAATACAAAAAATTAGCTGGGCATGGTGGCGCGTGCCTGTAATCCCAGCTACTCGGGAGGCTGAGGCAGGAGAATTGCCTGAACCCAGGAGGCGGAGGTTGCGGTGAGCCGAGATCGCGCCATTGCACTCCAGCCTGAGTAACAAGAGCGAAACTCCTCCTCAAAAAAAAAAAAAAAAAAAAAAATCTAAATTGAAAATGAATAGTTAAAAAGAAAAAGCAAAGAACATCTAAGATCTGTGGAATAATGTCAAATAGTCCCAGAAGGAGAGGTTAAAGAAAATGGAACAAAGGCAATATTTGGTAAAATAATGGCTAAGAACATTCTAAAATTAATAAAAGATCCAAGTCACTCCAAGCAAATCCAAGCAGGATACATGAAACAAAACAAAACAAAACAAAACCCTGTCATTGTCAATTGCTAAGCACCAACAATAAAGAGCAGTGCTTAAAAGTACTGAGAAAAAGCAGACACGTGTACAAGTAAACAAAAAATGGAAAAGTTCTCATAAGAAATAATGAAAGCCAGAAGACAAAAGAAAGACATATTGAAACTGCTAAAAGAACAAAATAGAATTTTGTATCCTATAAAAATATCCTTCAAAAAGGAAGCCAAAATAATACTTACAGGGATAGAAAAACACTGAGCTAACTTATCTTCAGAAGACTTTCACAATCTAAAATGCAGAAAGAAATTCTTCAGGCTGAAGAAAATAGTACCAAACAGAATACAAAAGCTTTTCTTTTTAGCTTCCTTATGTTTTAGTTATATGTTTTTATTTCTTTAGAAGACCACATGCTTAAAGCAAAGCCAACAACTATGTATTATTATGAGGTTATAAAGCCCCCACTTCTTAATACTATCACATTGGCCATGACAATTTGAAACCTGAATTTTGGAGTGGACACATTGAAACCATAGCAGTTTGGGATAGGCAAAGCTGTCTTGGGATACAAAATGTATTAATAATAAACATAAAATTGATAAATTAGAACTTATCAAAATTAATGTCTGCTTATTAAAATAAATAATTTAAAATGAATAGGCACCTGGGAAAGGGTAGTAGGAGGTTAGGGTTGGGGGAAGTAGAGATGGTTAGTGGCTACAAAAGCCCACAAAGAATCAATAAGACCTAGTATTTGCCAGCACAATAGGATGACTATAGTAAAAAATAACTGTACATTAAAAACAAAACTAAGAGTATAATTGGATTATTTGAAACACCAAGGAAAATGCCTGAGGTGATAGATGTCCCATGTACCTTGATGTGATTATTACACATTGCATACCTGTGTCAAAATATCTCATGTCACCCATAAATATATACACTTACTATGTAACCAAAAAATTAAAAATTTTAGAAATGAATAGGTCAGCCACAGACTGAGAAAACATAACTGCAGTACAATTATTTAAATATTAAATATCCAGAATATTTAACAAGCTTTGACAAATCAATAACAAAAAAAAAAAGCAATGCAATAAAAAATAAGCAGAAAAACTTAATGACTTCACGAAAGATTCTGCAAACAGACTTTATCTTTAGGTTCATTAGAATATAAATGACTTATCTATATCTTGCATACACAAAAACCAAAATATTTAATTTAGTTTTAAAGATCAATGTTTAAAGATGTCAATCTCTTTTTAAAATTTGATCATTCTTGTGACTACAAGTGATATCTCTTTGTGGTTTTAATTTACATTTCTCTGATGACTAACGATGTTGAGAACATTTTCATGAGACTATTAACATTCTATCTCTATCAACCTTGGAGTTTCTTGTCATTGATAAACAAGCCAAGTTAAGATTAGTGGAAGATACTAATTTTGTCATGAGTTTGAACTTGTTCAGATCATGTAAACACATGATAGAAAACCATCGCAACATTAAAATTCTATCTTTTCTAATGGTTCAAATACATATACTTTGTCAAATATGAGAATTAACTTTAAAAACATCATAGAATAATAATTTCACTAGAAGTTATTTAGAATTATGTTGTTTATGAGGCTTATTTATCTATAGAAAAAATATCCGTGAACTTTAACTGATAATCTGCTCTTGTCATAAATGACTGATTCTATTAACTATTGAAAGAAAAACGAATAAAATTTGGAAAGAAGAAAAATAGTATGCAATTTCCTCATGGATTAAAAAATACAATGAAGAAAAAAATTAAAAATCTTTTAGAACATAGTGTTCTTATTTTATTTTATTCTATTGCCTTTTCAGTCCCGAGGTACATGCTCAGGACATGTAGGTTTGTTAAGCAGGTAAACATGTGCTATGGTGGTTTACTGCACCTATCAACCCATCACCGAAGTATAAAGCCCCACATAAATTACCTATTTTTCCTGATGCTCTCTCTCCCCACACCACACCCCCATAAAAAGCCCCAGTATGTGTTGTTCCCATCTCTGTGTTCATGTGAAAAACATAGTGTTCTTTTGAAATAAGACAAGAATAAAAGGAAATAAAAAAGAAATGAAACTTTGACTTTTGTTTATTCAAAGTAATTTTATTACTGTTACTGAGTCCCATTCTCATCATTTGGAAAAGGATTTTAATCCTTGTTCCTTACTTCACATAGATACAGAATCAAATCAGGGGTCTGAGAGATTCCTCTAGAATTCCTTCTTGCTGACTATCTGTGATGAGAAATACAAAATATTTAACACAGACCTATTCAGTTATTGATGAAAAGGAAAGACCCATCATATAATCCCCATGGCACTGAACCAGATTCTACTTTATTAATTCAATAGTTAATAGAATCAGTCATTTATAGGACCTATTCAAAATGATTTGTATTTGAATGATAAATTTTATTTGGCCACTTTAAATTTTTTGGAAATAGAGGAGGAAAACATTCTGCTAAAATAAAATTTTGTCCAGTTATTTCTAAAACTTGGAGTTCAATTCACATGACAGGAGTGAATTGAGTAGTAGTTAAAACACAGTCACAGAAAATAAACAGGCAGGTGCCTACTAATCAATCCTTGCTTCAAATGAAGCTGAGTAACCAATTATTGTACTTTCTCTTGGTCATACCTTTCACTCTTCCTTCTATGTCTCCCTGGCTTTTCGGTAAATAGAAAACCTTGCTTTTCACTAACAAGTAAAAACAAAACATAAAGAGAGTTCCAAGTCCTATAATATATATTATCACAGTGTTCCCTTACAAAATTAATCTGATCTATATTGTTGCTCATATTAAAAAATAAACAATGTGTTTTTGGTAGATCTCTCATATTTGTCTTATAAATGAGCATCTAAATTTGAATAGAGTTGGTTTAAAGCAAGAAAATATTTGATACATAGCTCATCTGAACTGGCTTCTATAACTGAATGTGTAGGCCCATGTTGATTGATGAGGAACTAAGTGAGTATTAAAAAAAAATTTCCAACAATTTTTCTAGAATATTTCCAGTCATCCGAACCTGACTTTCAGTCTAACCATTTGCTTGAAAGTGCCAACATATATAGTGATAGTTTAACAACAAATTTCCTAAACTCCATTTAGGAAAATATATTGCAATTTTCAGAAATCATAATATGTAACAAATAATTATTCCCTAGCTGTAATCTTTTCAACAAAGCGTGAGATAAAAAATGAAAAAATTAGTCGTTTCAAGAGGTTTGCAATAATTGAAATGCTTGTTCTTCCTTGGAGTGATCCTACAAAGTAAATATGGTACTTGATCAAGAATTTTGGTCCCTACCCATAAAAATGTAACTGGTCTTGATAGAGTATATAAAATACTCTGACATATGTTTTACCCCCTTAAATATCAAAATTAATAAAAGTACACTCAGCTGTCATTTATATTCCAAAAGGGTGAAAACTATTAGATTATGTGGCCATTATTAAATGACAAATGTTTGAACTAAGATTTTTTCCCATAAAAGCACATTTTATTAGAAAATAATAGGATTACTATCTTGTGAAAAATTCCTTAGGCAGTTTGATTAGTTAAACATCCTTATCCAAACCTCCTTTAACACATGAGGTGCCACTTTGGGACTTTATATGGTTGGTTGTGTTATATGGTTTACTTGAAAATGAAGACATAGAAAATCTTACAAGTTCTTCCAAACCTCAATAATTGCAGAAAAAGTAGCTTTACATAATTTAGAATCTGCTGTAGCAGATGACTCAGGGACACTAGAAATTTACATTTTTCTTGCAGAGATTAGTCTAGTAACAGGGTCTAAAAAAAAAATTTCAGCACTACAGATTTGGTGACATAAATCCATTCAGTGTATCAGTCAGGGTTTGATGAGAGAAGGAGAACCACTCTGAATAATACAAAATAAGGGACATTTTGCCAGATTTGAATTGACACAATTATGAGAGCAGGTTCAGGAGTCTATGGAGGTTTGCTGGTTTGGGATCTGAAGTCAGCAGGCCCAGCTGCTGTAAAGGAAGATGAATTTGAATAAGGAGAGAGCCGTACTGGCTCTCTTATGGATTCAAACTTAGAACCCATAAGCATAAGTGGTCCCTGATCTCTTCCCATCTTGTTGTTGCAGGAAACCTGCAGGATAAACTGACATCCTTTGCCACAGAACTTTACGCAGCTGGCTCATGATTGGAAAAAGCTAAAGGAGGAGCTGATGGGTGCTGGAGGAGCTACAATAATCCCTTATGTCCTGCACCAAGAAGACGAACAAGGGTCTCTGTGAAAAAGTGAGCAAGCTGCAATAATTACTTATCATATACTGATTTTCAGAGTGTTTTTTTAGAAAACAAAATGAGGATCGATCCAAGATGGCCGATTAGGAGGAACTCGCAATTGCAGCTCTGAGAGAAGGCGCAGAGGGTGAGTGGACGCCGCATTTCCAGACGGATTTTTACTGCCCACAGACCAGGAGATTCACAGGAGGAGAAGCCCCACGGGTCTCCAGCGCCGCTGGTCTGACCAGTGTGGCCACTCGGCCTATGCCCTGGGGCAGGTGGCAGCAGCTCGTTGAGCAGAGTGAGAAAGACTGAGTCCCCTCTGAGCCAGCAAGGGGAGCTGAAGCAGGAAGTCAAGCCAGGAGATTCCTGGGCAAGGGCGCACCACGAATCTCAGAGCCGCTGCTTCGGCTGACGCAGTGGCTCACAGGGCAGCAGATTTTTACTGCCCATGGATCAGGAGATTCACAGATGGAGGAGCTCCATGGGTTGCCAGCGCCGCTGGTTGGACCGGAGCGGCCGCTCGGCCAACACCTGGTGCAGGGGGCAGCGGCTCCTTGTGCAGAGTGAACAAGACTGGGTCCCCTCTGCGCCAGCAAGGGGAGCTGAGGCAGGGAGTCAAGCCAAGAGATTCCTGGGCAAAGAGGGCACCACGGGAAGCATGGCTGAACCCAGGACAGTCCAGCTCAGTGGGGGAGGGGCATCCCCCACCGGGAAACACCCTGCAGTTCCCAGGGCAATTTGCAGTAACCAAGGTAACCCACCACTACAGAGACTCCGTCACTACAGGGGCGGGCCAACATAGTGGAAGCAGTTCTAACTACACCCATATAAACAGGACTGCAGGGAAGTTCACACGGAAGCTGGGCGGAGCCCACAGCAGCTCACCGAAGCCTCTGCAGGCTGAGTGTGACTAGGCTGCCACCTTGTGGGCAGGGAAAACGATAGCAAGACAGCGGGAAATCATAAAGCCCTAACTCCCTGGGACAGAACACCTGGGGGGAAGAAAAGGGGGTTTATGAGTTCAGCTGCTGCAGGCTTAAAATTACCAAAATCAGAAAGACAGCAACTACAAAGTCGATAGGTGGATAAATCCACAAAGATGGGAAGAAACGAGCACAAAAAGGATGAAAACACCCAAAACCAGAACACCTCTCCTCCTACAAGAGAGTGCAACTCCTCACCAGCAAGGGAACAAGACTGGATGGAGAATGAGTGTGATGAAATGAAAGAATCAGCTTTCAGAAAATGGATAATAAGAAACTTCCATGAGCTAAAAGAACATGTTCTAACCCAATGCAAAGAAATCAAGAACCTTGAAAAAAGACTTGACGAAATGCTAACGAGAATGGACAACTTAGAGAGGAATATGAGTGAATTGATGGAGCTGAGAAATACAACACGAGAACTTCTCGAAGCATGCACAAGTTTCACCAGCTGAATTGACCAAGCAGAAGAAAGGATATCAGAGGTCGAAGATCAACTCAATGAAATAAAATGAGAAGGCAAGATTAGAGAAAACAGGGTAAAAAGGAATGAACAAAGTCAACAAGAATTATGGGACTATGTGAAAAGACCTAATCTATGTTTGATAGGTGTACCTGAATGTGATGAAGAGAATGCATCCGAGCTGGAAAATACTCTTCAGGATATTATCCAGGAAAACTTCCCCAACCTAGCAAGGCAGGCCAATATTCAAGTCCAGGAAATACGGAGAACAGCACAAAGATATTTCTCTAGAAGAGAAATCCCAAGGCACATAATCATCAGATTCACCAGGGTTGAAATGAAGGAGAAAATATTAAGGGCAGCCAGAGAGAAAGGTTAGGTTACCCATAAAGGGAAGCCCATCAGACTCACAGCAGAAACCCTATAGGCCGGAAGAGAGTGGAGGCCGATATTCAACATCCTTAAAGAAAAGAACTTTCAACCTAGAATTTCATATCCAGCCAAACTAAGCTTCATAAGTGAAGGAAAAATAAAATCCTTTGAGAACAAGAAAGTACTCAGAGATTTCATCACCACCAGACCAGCTTTACAAGAGCTCCTGAAGGAGGCACTACACATAGAAAAAAACAACCAGTACCAGCCACTCCAAAAACGCACGAAATGGTAAAGAACATCAACACAATGAAGAATCTACAGCAACCAATGAGCAAAACAGCCAGCTAGCATCAAAATGACAGGATCGTATTCACACTTAACAATATTAACCCTAAATGTAAACGGACTAAATGCCCCAATCAAAAGACACAGACTGGCAAATTGAATAAAAAGCCAAAACCCATCAGTGTGCTGTATGCAGGAAACCCACCTCACATGCAAGGATACACGAAGGGTCAAAATAAAGGGATGGAGGAGGATTTACCAAGCAAATGGAGAGCAAAAAAAAGCAGGAGTTGCAATTCTCATCTCTGATAAAATAGACTTTAAAGCAACAAAGATCAAAAGAGACAAAGAAGGACATTACATAATGGTAAAAGGATCAATGCAACAAGAACAGCTAACGATCCTAAATATATATGCACCTAATATAGGAGCACCCAGATACGTAAGGCAAGTTCTTAATGACTTACAAAGAGACCTAGACTCCCACACAATAATAGTGGGAGACTTCAACACACCATTGTCAATATTAGACAGATCAATGAGACAGAAAATTAACAAGGATATCCAGGATTTGAACTCAGACCTGGAATAAACAAGCCTAATAGACATATACAGAACTCTCCACCCCAAATCCACAGAATATAAATTCTTCTCAGCACCACCTCACACCTACTCTAAAATTGACCACATAATTGGAAGTAAATCACTCCTCAGCAAATGCAAAAGAACGGAAACCATAACAAACAGTCTCTCAGACCACAGTGCAATCAAGTTAGAACTCAGAATTCAGAAGCCAACCCAGAACCGCACAGCCTCATGGAAAATGAACAACTTTCTCCTGAATGTTGACTGGATAAACAATGAAATGAAGGCAGAAATAAAGATGTTCTTCGAAACCAACGAGAACAAAGACACCACATACCAGAATCTCTGGGACACATTTAAAGCAGTCTCTAGAGGAAAATATATAGCAATAAGTGAACACATGAGAAGCAAGGAGAGATCTAAAATTGACACCCTATCATCAAAATTGAAAGAGCTAGAGGAGCAAGATCAAAAAAACTCAAAACCTAGCAGAAGACAAGAAATAACTAAGATCAAAGCAGAATTGAAGGAGACAGAGACACAAAAAACCCTACAAAAAATCAATAAATCCAGGAGCTGGTTTTTTGAAAAGATCAACAAAATAGACAGACCACTAGCCAGACTAATAAAAAAGAAAAAAGAGAATAACCAAATAGAAGCAATAAAAATTGATAAAGTGGATATCACCACAGATTCCACAGAAATTCAAACCATCATCAGAGATTATTACAAACAATTCTATGCACATAAACGAGAAAACCTGAAAGAAATGGATAAATTCCTGGACAGTTGCATCCTCCCAAGCCTAAACCAGGAAGATGTCGAAACCCTGAATAGACCAGTAACAAGGTCTGAAGTTGAGGCAGCAATTAAGAGCCTACCACCCAAAAAAAGCCCAGGTCCAGATGGGTTCACAGCCGAATTCTACCAGACATACAAAGAGGAGCTGGTACCATTCCTTCTGAAACTATTCCAAATAATCCAAAAAGAGGGAATCCTTCCCAAATCATTTTATGAGACCAACATCATCCTAATACCAAACCCGGCAGAGACTCAACAAGAAAAGAAATCTACAGGCCAATATTCATGGTGAACATAGATGCAAAAATCTTCAATAAAATATTGGCAAGCCGATTGCAACAGCACATCAAAAAGCTTATCCAACTTGATCAAGTAGGATTCATTCTGGGGATGCAAGGCTGGTTCAATATACGCAAGTCTATAAATGTAATTGACCACATAAACAGAACCAAAGATAAAAAACACATGATTATCTCAATTGATGCAGAGAAGGCCTTCGACAAAATTCAGCAGCGCTTTATGCTAAAAACTCTCAATAAACTAGGTATCGACTGGATGTATCTCAAAATAATAAAAGCTATTTATGACAAACCGACAGCCAATATCATACTGAATGGGCAAAAACTGGAAGCTTTCCCTTTGAAATCAGGCACTAGACAAGGATGCCCTCTCTCACCACTCCTATTCAATATAGTACTGGAAGTTCTAGCCAGAGCAATCAGGCAAGAAAAAGAAATAAAGGGTATTCAATTAGGAAAGGAGGAAGTCAAATTGTCTCTATTTGCAGATGACATGATTGTATATCTAGAAGACCCCATCATCTCAGCCCAAAATCTCCTGAAACTGATAAGCAACTTCAGCAAAGTCTCAGGATACAAAATCAATGTGCAAAAATCACAAGCATTCCTATACACCCATAACAGACTTAAAGAGAACCAAATTAAGAACGAACTGCCATTCACAATTGCTACAAAGAGAATAAAATACCTAGGAATACAACTAACAAGGAACGTAAAGGACCTCTTCAAGGAGAACTACAAACCACTGCTCAACGAAGTAAGAGAGGACACAAACAGATGGAGAAACATTCCATGTTCATGGTTAGGAAGAATTAATATCGCAAAAATGGCCATATTGCCCAAAGTAATTTACAGATTCAACGTTATCCCCATCAAGCTACCAATGACCTTCTTCACAGAACTGGAAAAAACCACCTTAAACTTCATATGGAACCAAAAGAGAGCCCGCATAGCCAAGTCAATTCTAAGCAAAAAGAACAAAGCGGGAGGCATCACACTACCGGACATCAAACTCTACTACAAGGATACAGTAATCAAAACAGCATGGTACTGGTACCAAAACAGAGATATAGACCAATGGAACAGAACAGAGGCGTTGGAGGCGACACAACATATCTACAACCACCCAATCTTTGACAAACCTGATAAAAACAAGCAATGGGGAAAGGATTCCCTGTTCAATAAGTGCTGTTGGGAAAACTGGCTAGCCATATGCAGAAAGCAGAAACTGGACCCCTTCCTGACACCTTACGCTAAAATCGACTCCAGATGGACTAAAGACTTAAACATAAGATCTAACACCATAAAAACACTAGAAGGAAACCTAGGGAAAACCATTCAGGACATAGGCGTAGGCAAGGAATTTATGACCAAAACACCAAAAGCATTGGCAACAAAAGCCAAAATAGACAAATGGGACCTAATCAAACTCCACAGCTTCTGCACGGCAAAAGAAACAGTCAATAGAGTGAATCGGTAACCAACAGAATGGGAAAAAATTTTTGCAGCCTACCCGTCTGACAAAGGGCTGATATTCAGAATTTACAACGAGCTAACACAGATTTACAAGAAAAAAACAAACAAGCCCATTCAAAAATGGGTGAAGGATATGAACAGATACTTTACAAAAGAAGACATACATGAGGCCAACAAACATATGAAAAAATGCTCATCATCACTGGTCGTTAGAGAAATGCAAATCAAAACTACATTGAGATACCATCTCATGCCAGTTAGAATGCCGATCATTAAAAAATCTGGAGACAACAGATGCTGGAGAGGATGTGGAGAAATAGGAACAGTTTTACTCTGTTGGTGGGAGTGTAAATTAGTTCAACCATTGTGGAAGACAGTGTGGCGATTCCTCAAGGACCTAGAAATAGAAATTCCATTTGACCCAGCAATCCCATTACTGGGCATATATCCAAAGGATTATAAATCGATCTACTATAAGGACACATGCACACAAATGTTCATTGAAGCACAGTTTACAATAGCAAAGACCTGGAACCAACCCAAATGCCCATCGATGATAGACTGGATAGGAAAAATGTGGCACATATACACCATGGAATATTATGCAGCCATCAAAAATGATGAGTTTGCGTCCCTTGTAGGGACATGGATGAACCTGGAAACCATCATTCTCAGCAAACTGACACAAGAACACAAAATCAAACACCGCATGTTCTCACTCATAGGTGGGTGTTGAACAAGGAAAACACATGGACACAGGGAGGGGAGCACTATACACTGGGGTCTGTTGGGGGGAGTGGGAGGAATAGCGGGGGGGGTGGGGAGTTGGGGAGGGATAGCATGGGGAGAGATGCCAGATATAGGTGAAGGGGAGGAAGGCAGCAAATCACACTGCCACATATGCACCTATGCAACAACCTTGCATGTTTTTCACATGTACCCCAAAACCTAAAATGCAATTTAAAAAATTTAAAAAAAACAAAAAGAAAACAAAATGAAACTATACTTCACTTCTGCCTTACTAGTCTCATGCAAATTTCTTTTGTTGCCACCTCTAACGCAGACTTACACAGGAGGAGAATTTCAGGAAATGTAGTTCCAGCTTAGCTAAATTGATGCAGTACAAAGACATGGTAATTTGGGTACAAAATTAATGTCAATAAAAGATCCCTAAAAATACTTTTGATTGAAATAAATTTTAAATAAAATATAGTTGAAACTTTCAGTGACAATAGAAAAAGGTTTTTGTGTGTGTGTTTTGTTTTGATATTACTTTTCTTAGGAATTACTTTTGAGTACAAAATTTTGTGTCTCAAGACCATTTTATATTTGCACCTTAGTGGCATCATTGAAATGTGTTACCATGTCTGGGGGTCTCAGAAAGTTTCAGCAAAAGAACCTTGATAACTGAAAAGTGTTAAGTGTTTTCAGAAGAATCAGAAATGGTTTCTATTGATAACCCTGAACAGTCAAACTTTCAATTATTCAGTCTTTAAAACAATATTGATTGAACACCAATCCTAATACAAGCATTAGATAAAAGAAGATTTTTAAAACACTGCACTTGTCCTCAAGATGCTTAAGGTCTATGATGGGAAACAGAAAGATTAAATAGAAGATTACAGTTGACATTGTGTACACTATGTAGTGTGCACACAAGATTCAAGAGGAAAACCAAAGAGGGACACTTCATCTTGACTTAGTGGTGAAAAATGCTTTAAGACAGAACAGTTGCAGAGATACACAGTGATTTGTGATAGAATTTGTCTTTGTTATTCAGATGTTTGCTTTTTATTGAGCTAGGCAACATGAAAGAAGCAGATTTAAGGTCATTGCTGAGCTCAGATTCGTACACACCCAGTTCAAGTGACCATGGCACATTCAAATAGTGTTTTCTAGAGACAGCTGAATGCATACAGGTTTCATCCTCAGGACAGTGATGCCAGCTCAAGTTAAATAACTGGGAGTCATTTCAGAGGAGCTCTATAGGCTTGTAAATTAGGGACTTTTTGTGGCATGCTTTTTGAAACATCCTCCATTCATATACCACCTTTGGCACTTCCACAAGAGACCAACACCAATCAGGATAGCCCAGGAAAAACCTATTCTGGATTTCATTTCTGATTAGCCTGCTTACATGAAAAATACAGTATTTTGAAGCTGGTAAACATCTTTACAAAACAGCATGCTCTATCCCTTGTGCTGGGTTATTAACTGAATTGGTCACTATCATCTTGCTTTTCAATGAGAATTTTTCCAATTCCAGGATTTCAGGCCATCTGACAGATAGGCACATATCAGACCCAAATTTGCTTCCCAGTTTAAAAGATGTTCTTCAAGGCCTTACAAGCTTGACAGTCTAATACCTATCAAAGAAAATATTAGTCAGATTTTTAAAGGTACATTTTAGCCAAACCTCTGCAAATATCATGACTACACTATCTCTCACTATTATACAGTTTTCCTACAATATTCTGTATCTCACAAACATCTTTTTGTTGTTTCTCACTGATGCTGCTTCTACTATAACTCTGTTTACCCCCTTGTTTTACTAATAGTCCAGTAATTGGAAAAACTGGGTATCACCCAGAGGAACCTCCAGCACATTCTCCTATAAATCAAAGACTGATGCCAGAATCCCAGATAGGCTAGGAAGGCTCACCTTCTGTGTTGGACATGAGAACAGGGCATATTGTCTAATTTACTCTTGGCACTTACTGAATATCATTTTTGGAATTTGAAGGACCATTACCTGGGAGGTTTTAAGAGTGGAAAAGGTCATCAATCCTTTTGCCCTCAGGGTCCAATTTCTCCCTTCAAAATTTCCATCCACTATTCTCCAAAACACCTTATCCTCTAACACTTCTTTTTATACTTCAGTGAACCACGAAGAATTAAAAAGTAGTTTTTGTTGCAAAGGAAGTTTTGGATTCTCAATAGCAATGTGACTACAATGGTTCTGAGAAACCATCCCCCACACCTCCAGAATGTGCCTAAGTGTCATCGTGCAAAGTTTAAGAGCACACACTTTGTAGCAGGGCAGGCCTGCAACTGCCCCTCATAACAACTATCAAACTATAACTATAACAACTATAACTATACTTGGGTAAATAACTCAACTTCATAGTGCTTTAGTTCTCTCATAACTAAAATGGAGCATGTAATGGTCATTGTGGCTGGCTCCCACACATCGTTCCACTTTCAAGAATACTTCTAAGATAATCATTATATCCAAGTCCCTTGCCTGTGATTGCTTCATGAATGAGCAGGCTCAAGCTACTTGGGGTCAACAAAGTATAAAACAGAGAACAATTCTGTTGGATGTACAAGGAATTATGATGCCCCATTGTTGGTGGCAGATATCCCCTCCCCAGGAGGATGATAAGCATCAGCATAACATCAACGTTGTAAAGGGAGGATGGAGAGACAGAAAGGTATTTGATGGTGCTGTTGAGAAACTGAGAAGCCTGAAGCCTGCAGCCTGCTCTGTCTCTATAATTCTGGTTATATATAGTCAGTGTGAATTTCAGGATGTCTTACTTGCAATAAAAAGCTCAGTAATAAAGGAAAAATAACAGACCTACCTTATGGAGATTTTGTAGCAATTAAAGGAAATAATGCATGTAAAAAGTATTTGGCTGTATATAGTATATAAGCTCACAGCAAGTTCTCAACTAAACATACCTGTTGTTGTTATCTTAACAAAGAAGCCCAGGAAAATGCCAACCTCACTTTGATTCTGGGAAGGAACTTAAGAGGAGTAATGTGTAAGCCATGTCTGATCTCTTAACCCGATTCTTTTCAGCTGTATGGAGACTCTTAGATGAACTCTCTGACCTCACATTTTAATTCTTAGCCTTTTTCCTCTTTTCTGATATCCCTTGGTTTTCACTAGTTCTTTTCTTCTTCTTTATTTTTTTTTGGTCTGTTTTTTTTATTGCATTTTAGGTTTTGGGGTACATATGAAGAACATGCAAGATTGTTGCATAGGTGCACACGTGGCAGTGTGATTTGCTGCCTTCCTCCCCTTCACCTATATGTGGCATTTCTCCCTATGCTATCCCTCCCCAACCTCCCACCCCCCGCTGTCCCTCCCCTATTTCCCCCCAACAGACCCCAGTGTATAGTGCTCCCCTCCCTGTGTCCGTGTGTTCTCATTGTTCAACACCCGCCTATGAGTGAGAACATGCGGTGTTTGATTTTGTGTTCCTGTGTCAGTTTGCTGAGAATGATGGCTTCCAGGTTCATCCATGTCCCTACAAAGGCCGCGAACTCATTGTTCTTGATGGCTGCATAATATTCCATGGTGTATATGTGCCACATTTTCCCTGTCCAGTCTATTATCGATGGGCATTTGGGGTGGTTCCAGGTCTTTGCTATTCTAAACTGTGCTGCTATGAACATTCGTGTGAATGTGTCTTTATAGTAGAACGATTTATAATACTTTGGATATATACCCAGTAATGGGATTGCTGGGTCAAATGGAATTTCTATTTCTAGGTCCTTGAGGAATCGCCACACTGTCTTCCACAATGGTTGAACTAATTTATACTCCCACCAACAGTGTAAGAGTGTTCCTATTTCTCCACATCCTCTCCAGCATCTGTTGTCTCCAGATTTTTTAATGATCGCCATTCTAACTGGTATGAGATGGTATCTCAATGTAGTTTTGATTTGCATTTCTCTAACGACCAGTGATGACGAGCATTTTTTCATATGTTTGTTGGCCTCATGTATGTCTTCTTTTGTAAAGTATCTGTTCATATCCTTAGCCCATTTTTGAATGGGCTTGTTTGTTTTTTTCTTGTAAATCTGTTTTAGTTCTTTGTAAATTCTGGATATCAGCCCTTTGTCAGATGGGTAAGCTGCAAAAATTTTTTCCCATTCTGTTGGTTGTCGATTCACTCTATTGACTGTTTCTTTTGCTGTGCAGAAGCTGTGGAGTTTGATTAGGTCCCATTTGTCTGTTTTGGCTTTTGTTGCCAAAGCTTTTAGTGTTTTGGTCATGAAGTCCTTGCCTACGCCTATGTCCTGAATGGTTTTGCCTAGATTTTCTTCTATGGTTTTTATGGTGTTAGGTCTTATGTTTAAGTCTTTAATCCATCTGGAGTCAATTTTAGCGTAAGGTGTCAGGAAGGGGTCCAGTTTCTGCTTTCTGCATATGGCTAGCCAGTTTTCCCAACAGCACTTATTGAACAGGGAATCCTTTCCCCATTGCTTGTTTTTGTCAGGTTTGTCAAAGATCAGATGGTTGTAGATATGTTGTGTCACCTCCGAGGCCTCTGTTCTGGTCCATTGGTCTATATCTCTGTTTTGGTACCAGTACCATACTGTTTTGATTACTGTAGTCTTGTAGTATAGTTTGATGTCTGGTAGTGTGATGCCTCCCGCTTTGTTCTTTTTGCTTAGAATTGACTTGGCTATGCGGGCTCTCTTTTGGTTCCATATGAAGTTTAAGGTGGTTTTTTCCAGTTCTGAGAAGAAGGTCATTGGTAGCTTGATGGGGATAGCGTTGAATCTGTAAATTACTTTGGGCAATATGGCCATTTTCACGATATTGATTCTTCCTAACCATGAACATGGAATGTTTCTCCATCTGTTTGTGTCCTCTCTTATTTCGTTGAGCAGTGGTTTGTAGTTCCCCTTGAAGAGGTCCTTTACATTCCTTGTTAGTTGTATTCCTAGGTATTTTATTCTCTTTGTAGCAATTGTGAATGGCAGTTCATTCTTAATTTGGTTCTCTTTAAGTCTGTTATTTATCTTTAGGAATGCTTGTGATTTTTGCACATTGATTTTGTATCCTGAGACTTTGCTGAAGTTGCTTATCAGTTTCACGAGATTTTTAATTTTTTTATTTTTTTTTATTTTTTTTATTGCATTTTAGGTTTTGGGGTACATGTGAAAAACAGTTTCACGAGATTTTGGGCTGAGACGATGGGGTCTTCTAGATATACAATCATGTCATCTGCAAATAGAGACAATTTGACTTCCTCCTTTCCTAACTGAATACCCTTTATTTCTTTTTCTTGCCTGATTGCTCTGGCTAGAACTTCCAGTACTATATTGAATAGGAGTGGTGAGAGAGGGCATCCTTGTCTAGTGCCAGATTTCAAAGGGAAAGCTTCCAGTTTTTGCCCATTCAGTATGATATTGGCTGTCGGTTTGTCATAAATAGCTTTTATTGTTTTGAGATATGTTCCGTCAATACCTAGCTTATTGAGGGTTTTTAGCATAAAGGGCTGTTGAATTTTGTCAAAGGCCTTCTCTGCATCAATTGAGATAATCATGTGGTTTTTTTCTTTGCTTCTGTTTATGTGGTGAATTATATTAATAGACTTGTGTATGTTGAACCAGCCTTGCATCCCCGGAATGAATCCTACTTGATCATGGTGGATAAGCTTTTTGATGTGCTGTTGCAATTGGCTTGCCTGTATTTTATTGAAGATTTTTGCATCTATGTTCACCATGGATATTGGCCTGTAGATTTCTTTTCTTGTTGAGTCTCTGCTGGGTTTTGGTATTAGGATGATGTTGGTCTCATAAAATGATTTGGGAAGGATTCCCTCTTTTTGGATTATTTGGAATAGTTTCAGAAGGAATGGTACCAGCTCCTCTTTGTATGTCTGGTAGAATTCGTCTGTGAACCCATCTGGACCTGGGCTTTTTTTGGGTGGTAGGCTCTTAATTGCTGCCTCAACTTCAGACCTTGTTATTGGTCTATTCAGGGTTTCAACTTCTTCCTGGTTTAGGTTTGGGAGGAGGCAAGTGTCCAGGAATTTATCCATTTCTTTCTGGTTTTCTAGTTTATGTGCATAGAGTTTTCTGTAATAATCTCTGATGGTGATTTGAATTTCTGTGGAATCTGTGGTGATATCTCCTTTATCGTTTTTTATTACATCTATTTGGTTTTTCTCTCTTTTCTTTTTTATTATTCTGGCTAGTGGTCTGTCTATTTTGTTGATCTTTTCAAAAAACCAGCTCCTGGATTTGTTACTTTTTTGAAGGGTTTTTTGTGTCTCTATCTCCTTCAGTTCTGCTCTGATCTTAGTTATTTCTTGTCTTCTGCTAGGTTTTGAGTTTTTTTGATCTTGCTCCTCTAGCTCTTTCAATTTTGATGATAGGGTGTCAATTTTAGATCTCTCCTTTCTTCTCATATGGGCACTTATTGCTATATATTTTCCTCTACAGACTGCTTTAAATGTGTCCCAGAGATTCTGGTATGTGGTGTCTTCGTTCTCATTGGTTTCAAAGAACATCTTTATTTCTGCCTTCATTTCCTTGTTTATCCAGTCAACATTCAAGAGAAAGTTGTTCAGTTTCCATGAAGCTGTGCGGTTCTGCGTTGGTTTCTGAATTCTAACTTGATTGCTCTGTGGTCTGAGAGACTGTTGGTTATGATTTCTGTTCTTTTGCATTTGCTGAGGAGTGATTTACTTCCAATTATGTGGTCAGTTTTAGAGTAGGTGTGATGTGGTGCTGAGAAGAATGTATATCCTGTGGATTTGGGGTGGAGAGTTCTGTAAATGTCTATTAGGTTTGCTTGGTCCAGGTCTGAGTTCAAGTCCTGGACATCCTTGTTAATTTTCTGTCTCATTGATCTGTCTAATATTGACAATGTGGTGTTAAAGTCTCCCACTATTATTGTGTGGGAGTCTAAGTCTCTTTGTAAGTCATTAAGAACTTGCCTTATGTATCTGGGTGCTCCTGTATTAGGTGCATTTATATTTAGGATCGTTAGCTCTTCTTGTTGCATTGATCCTTTTACCATTATGTAATGTCCTTCTTTGTCTCTTTTGATCTTTGTCGCTTTAAAGTCTATTTTATCAGAGATGAGCATTGCCACTCCTGCTTTTTTCTGCTCTCCATTTGCTTGGTAAATCTTCCTCCATCCCTTTATTTTGAGCCTTTGTGTATCCTTGCATGTGAGATGGTTTTCTGGATACAGCACTCTGATGGGTTTTGGCTTTTTATCCAATTTGCCAGTCTGTGTCTTTTGATTGGGGCATTTAGTCCATTTACGTGTAGGGTTAATATTGTTATGTGTGAATTTGATACTGCCATTTTGATGCTAGCTGGCTGTTTTGCCCATTAGTTGATGCAGATTCTTCATTGTGTTGATGCTCTTTACCATTTGGTATGTTTTTGGAGTGGCTGGTACTGGTTGTTCTTTTCTATGTGTAGTGCCTTTTTCAGGAGCTCTTGTAAAGCAGACCTGGTGGTGATGAAATCTCTGAGTACTGGCTTGTTCATAAAGGATTTTATTTTTCCTTCACTTATGAAGCTTAGTTTGGCTGGATATGAAATTCTGGGTTGAAAGTTCTTTTCTTTAAGGATGTTGAATATCGGCCCCCACTCTCTTCTGGCTTGTAGAGTTTCTTCTGAGAGGTCTGCTGTGAGTCTGATGGGCTTCCCTTTGTGGGTAACCAGACCTTTTTCTCTGAGTGCCCTTAGCATTTTCTCCTACATTCTAACCCTGGTGAATCTGATGATTTTGTGCCTTGGGGTTGCTCTTCTTGAGGAATATCTTTGTGGTGTTCTCTGTATTTCCTGAACTTGAATATTGGCCTGCCTTGCTAGGTTGGGGAAGTTTTCCTGGATAATATCCTGAAGAGTATTTTCCAGCTTGGATGCATTCTCTTCGTCACATTCAGGTACACCTATCAAACGTAGATTAGGTCTTTTCACATAGTCCCATAATTCTTGTTGACTTTGTTCATTCCTTTTTACCCTTTTTTCTCTGATCTTGCCTTCTCATTTTATATCATTAAGTTGATATTCGACCTTTGATATCCTTTCTTCTGCTTGGTCAATTCGGCTGTTGAAACTTGTGCATGCTTTGCGAAGTTCTCGTGTTGTGTTTTTCAGCTCCATCAATTCACTCATATTCCTCTCTAAGTTGTCCATTCTCGTTAGCATTTTGTCAAATCTTTTTTCAAGGTTCTTAGTTTCTTTGCATTGGTTAGCACATGTTCTTTTAGCTCTCAGAAGTTTCGTGTTACCCAGCTTCTGAAGCCTGATTCTGTCATTCCATCACACTCATTCTCCATCCAGTCTTGTTCCCTTGCTGGTGAGGAGTTGTGATCCCCTGTAGAAGGAGAGGTGTTCTGGTTTCGGGTGTTTTCACCCTTTTTGTGCTGGTTTCTTCCCATCTTTGTGGATTTATCCACCTGTCGACTTTGTACTTGTTGACTTTCTGATTGGGTCTCTGGGTGGATGTCCTGTTTGCTGATGATGAAGTTATTTTTGCTTCTTAGTTTTCCTTCTAACCGTCTGGTCCCTCTGCTGTAGGACTGCTGAGGTCCACTCCAGGCCCTGCTTGCCTGGGGTTCACCTGCAGCAGCTGTGGAACAGTAAAGGTTGCTACCAGTTTCTTCTTCTGCTTTGTCCCAGAAGGATACCTGCCAAATGTCAGTCTGAGCTCTCCTTTATGAGGTGACTCTTTGGATATATGAGGGTCAGGGAGCTGCTTGAGGAGACAGTCTGTCCTTTATAGTCACTCAAGTGCTGAGCTGTGAGCTCTATTATTCCTTCAGAGCTGCTTGCCAGGTATGTTTAAGTCTGCTGCAGCAGAACTCATAAACTCCTTTTTTCCCCCAGGTGTTCTGTCCTGGGGAGTTAGGGCTTTATTTATGAGTTTCTGCTGTGCTGCTGCCTTTCATTTTTCTTTTCATGGCTGCCCTGCCCAGCAAGGAGGCAGCCTAGTCACTGTTTGCCTGCAGGGGCTTCGCTGAGCTGCTATGGGCTCCACCCAGCTGCCATGTAAACTTCCCTGCAGTCCTGTTTATATGGGTGTAGTTAGGACTGCCTCAGCAGTGGTGGCCCGCCTCTGTAGTGACGGACTCTCTCTGTAATGATGGGTTGCCTCAGCAACAGTAGACTGCCTCTGTAGGGGTGGAGTGCCTCGGTAATGGTGGATGCCCCTCCCCCACAGAGCTGGACCATCCCGGATTCAGCTGTGTTTGCTGTGAAACTCTCAACCCAGAGCATTTTCAATTGCTGTTTTTCTGTTTCTGTGGGGGTGGGACCAGCTGGGCCTGATCACCTGACTCCCTGTCTCAGAGCCTTTTGTTTTTTAGTTGAACGGTCGGCTCTCTCCCAGGTGTTTTGGGCACCTGTTGGAAAGGCTCTGGGATCTGTGTGATTTCCTGTGTGGCGACCCACTGCGCCGGCTGAAATGGTGGCTCTGAGATTTGTGGCTCTTTTTTGCCCGGGAATCTCCGGGACTGGCTCCCTGTTTCAGTCCCCCCTTTTATTTTTAATCAGAGGAATAAGCAACTCTGCCTTCCCAGAGGTTCCTGGAGCTCCCCAGAGCTCCCTTTGCTGGCTGAGAGGGGACCCAGTTCCATTTACTGTGTACTGGGAACTGCCATGCCGGGGCGCAGGCAAAACAGTTGCACTGGCCAAAACAGCCGTGCTGGTGACCTGTGGGGCTCCTCCGCCTGGGAATCTCCTGGTCTGTGGGCAATAAAAATCCATCTGGAAATGCGGCGTCCACTCACCCTCTGCGCTTTCACTGGGAGATGCAATCCTGAGCTGCTCTTAACTGGCCCTCTTGGATCGTATCGCTCTTTTCTTCTTCTTCTAGAGTTTTTACTGTATCAAATGTCTTGAAAAGAACACGAAACGGTGTAAATAGTGAAGAAATAAATCAGTGTTTTTTTTCCCTTTGCTTTATGTTTTCAAAAAATTAGAAAGTGATTTTCTCTTTCAGGAGATGCAGACAGGGCAGTGGCTCATGGATTCTCTGCTCCCTTGTGAAGGTATGATAGCCTTTGTGTTTCAAGACTAGGAAAAATCATTTGCCAGGTACTACAAAATAACTGCAAGGCAGGCTTTGTTTTTGAAGATCTTGGGCAAACTAAAACTTTAAGGTGGATATTCTAGTGTAAAAGAGCTGTCCCCTGGGCAATCAAGGAGAAGAGAGGAGTAGTCTGACCACAAAGAGGGGTGAATTGCATTTCTTTTGCCTGAATGATAGCAACAAGCGAGTGGTCCCAGGAGTTTTGTGGATCTGTTGTTTCATCACTGGCAGAGAATCCATCCCTTCATTAAGAGCTCTTTGATTAGCTCTTAATGTCATGGCTTTGGGAGCTGGGATGAGGTCCTTAAGGATGAGCCTGCCATGACTCCAGCAGAGTCACTTTGCTTGCCTTTATGAAAATTCTATAAGCCTAAACAATGAGCAATTCAACAGCAACTGATAAGAACTGTCATCAGAGTTCTCCACCATTCTCCAGAACCACATAAGCCCTGGAAGTCCTGTTGTTCCACTAGGAAGGACACAGGAGTTATGAAATATTAACCTGTTCTTCAACCTTAGCCATTGGAGCTTAGAGTTAGATATGACACATTTTAGAAATATTTTTTAAAAATTTACATTTTATGTACCTGAAATGGCAAAGGAAAATTCCTGCCTGTTTCAAATACCTCAGGTAGATGGCTTGTCTGATCACCTAAAGTTATATGTTAACTCTCTATTCTGATGTCCCTAAGCCAGGACTGTCCATTCCTAGACAACTCTGAACATTAATGTTACTGAGTTTTTCTTATTAACTTCACTTGCTATAGTTAATCCCTGAATATTAAAATTATCAAAAGGAAAGTCTTGATTTTTCTTCCCTTTTTCTGTTTTTATTTCTCTTTCAGCTTGTGAATTAAAGTTTATGGTCAGATATTAGAAAGACAAGCCTATGTCTCTGCACATGTTAGGTAGTAAAACAGTCATTACACTATTAGTGACATAGCCTATCCAGAACATCTATCTGACAAAGTACTTAAAGAGGAAACACTTAGTGAAAGCTTTGAGAACAAATGCATTTCAACTAAGGCAATGTGGTGTGCAATGCATCAAAATATGGAGATTAAAGCACATATCAACTTTTTATATCACAAAACTGTCCTACTTGTCATTTTAAGAAACTGGCCTATGAAGCATCTGCTTTGATCATTTATAATAGATTCTTTCTGACTGGTTGTCAACGTGAAAATTAAAATGCCTAGTTGAGAAAGCACAACAGCAATTTTGGTAAAGAAAGATTAATCATTTGATCCAAATAATAAAGACATCATCACTAGTTTAAATCGACCTAATTTTATTGGAAACATCTGTTTTGTTTTCAAAAATCACATGTCGAATCTAACTTTTAAATTAAGGTGACCTAGCTTTATTTAATATCCATGATGTTCCTTCATCTATAGATTTGGAGGCTGACTTCAATACATCAATGTAGTGCATTTTGTAGAAATGTTAAATGACAAGAGAAAGATTCATTCTTAAAAAAATAAATTTTTCACATATTTAATTATATTGTTAAAAAGACAATTACATCCTTTGTCTTTTAACAAGTTAAAAAATGAAGAAAACAAGATCAACAAACAGATAGTCATTAACTAAGAATTGTTCTTCATTGACAATAAACCTCAGACACCTTCAAAGAAGAATTAGCTTCTAATATAGTTATTTAAAGAAATTACCCTACAAAGGAAAAAATCAACTGCGTAACTCTAAATATTTGCTTGTAATAATTAAAAGGTGAAATACAAGTCAGTTAATATCATCATTTATATCAAGGATGCAGAATTTTCTTCATTTCCACTGCTTATATAAGATACAATATAGGCATGTGATAAGCATATTTTTTCAAAAAACTATATGCCCAAATTATTATGCATATTACCTATCAAAACTTTTATATATCACAATTTTAGCCTAGCACAAATGATTCTTGTCACAATCCAAGCCTAGCACACATGAATCATGAGTGACATAGGCCAAAATTTCCTAATATAAGTACGTGAACATAAAGCATGGAGAAATTACAGAGATATAGGTAGTTGTCAGTTTAAATAAGAACACAAAATGACAACACACAAACACTGTGGAACATAACCAACTTTATCATCTTCCTTGCCCTGAAGTAGATAGAACATCTTAGTTTTTTTTTTTTTTTTTTTTGAGACAGTCTTACTTTGTCACCAGGCAGGAATGCAGTGGTACCATCCCAGGTCACTGCAATCTCCACCTCCTGGGTTCAAGTCATTCCCCACCTCAGCCTCCTGACTAGCTGGGATTATAGGCACGAATCACCACACCCAGCTAATTTTTGTGTTTTTAGTAGAGATGGGGTTTCACTTCATGGGCCAGGATGGTCTCAATCTCCTGACCTTGTGATCTGCCTGCCTCAGCCTCCCAAAGTGTTGGGATTATAGGTGTGAGCTACCATGCCCAGACAAACATCTTACATTGTATATCTTTACCACATCCCTTACTATGTGATGGGTCAATTACCAATAATTGTATTTCTTTGAGTAGGTTTATATTGGATATTGAACCTAATGTAGTTAATATATCTAATGAACACCTTTCCTAGATTTAAAAACATTAAAGAAGATTTTTTTTTTTCTACATAGAGTGCCATTTTTCAAACTGTGTTGTCCAAAATACCAGCTCTAGAGATGTTAAGGTGTTCCATGTTTAAAAGGGTTTGTGGTCAAGAGGTTTGAGAAACTCTGTAAACTGTGGGTAATTCCTTGGAAAGTCATATTCTAACATTTTTAAAAGACCCAACAGAGATGAAAAATTTAACAAATAAAATGAAAAATGCAGTGTGTGAAATTAACAACAGATTAGACATTGCAAAAGAAAAGATTAGTGAATTGGAAATTATATCCATAGAAACTATTCAAAATGAAGTACTAGGAGAGAAAAAGAGGCTGAAGAAAAATGAAAAGATTATTAGGTCCAATTAGACAAAAACAAGCATTCTAATGTTTGTATAATTTGAATCTGAGAAGAAATAGCAGTAGGAAGGGAGGCAATGACAAAAATATTTAAAGAAAAAAAAAATCCAAATCTGTTGAAAACCATAAATTCACAGATTCAAGCAGATCAATTAACATCAATCAAAGAAACCCCCAAAAAATCATGCCCAAACATATAATCATCAACTTGCTGAAAGTTAGTGATGAAAAAAAAAATTAAGAGCAACCAAAGAAAAGAGACATTACTTACAGAGGAACAAACATAAGAATTACAGCAGACTTCTTGTTAAAAACTATGCATGTCAAAAGAAAATGAGGATGCCACTTTAAGTTATGACAGAGAAATAAGGATTGGATTTACTCTACTGCCTTAAACAACTAAAAACAAACAAACATATAGAACAATGGTTTTCTGACACTGGACAACAAGCAGCACAGGACAGTGAATCTTGAGAACAGGGAAACAAATTAGGTGAGCCCTACAACTGCTATAGCTTACTGCCTAGAAAGAATTTACAAGCTTCAGTTCAGGGAAGAACAGAGCCTGGCTGTCTCCCCAAGTTATGAAGATAGAGTTCAGAGTTCTAGAAGAGTATTTTATCAAAAATTCCTGATAGTTTTTAAAGAAGACTTTATAATCAATTATCTAATTCATCACTATTTGGGGTTCCACACATGAAGTTTATTTATAATGAATTTTAGGTCATTTATATAGGCCTGATCATTATCATCATTATCTGAAGGAAATATGGCATTATAGTTCACAGATTTACCTTTGATTCATTCATCTCTGTGTTCTTTTTCGATATTCTTTGGATTTCCATATAACTTTAGAATAAGCTTGTTAATTTCCCATAAGAAATAGTTCATGGTTGCAAATTGAATAGGTTTATCAGCCTTCTTTCTGCCATTTGAATTTCTGTGCCTAGAGACCTTTTGAGACTTGGAGAATCTCAGTAACTGTTTAATTAATCTCAGCACTATTTAATTACAACTTGTTGACTCTCTGAAAAACTTTCTGCATTTCCTATGCCTCTGATCTGGGTCCATGCAATGCCTTAAAAGCCACACGCACAATTCTCCTAGATATGCTTCTCTCTATGTTCAGCATGGCAGCCTGTAGTAAAACAATGTCCTTCAGAGTCTTAGGAAGTTTTTCTTTCTTGAGACTAAGGTTGGAGGGAGTCTACTTGACATTGCCTTAAATTTTAAGTATTTTAAGTCCTAAGAAAGTCATAGCCACAAACTTGATTTGATCTGTGCCTCAGGAAGAATTTCACTTTGAAAATCTTTTCAGAATGGAGGGAGTAAAAATGAGAAATAGCTTTATTTTCCATCTCAGCAATTTCTAGTCCCTCTATATAGTACTCTTACATTTTTCAAAAAAAAAAAAATTGAACCTTTCTTTTTTATAATTATCTTCCAAATCTTTTTAATTGAAAGAAGCCAACTGACACTTTTAACATTCTACCTGCAAATCATCTTACCATGAGTATATTAAGTATATTTTCTTTCTTTCAAGTTCTAGTAGGTAACAGTTTTCCAGTTGTTTCATTACTACATAACATGGGTCACCATTTTTTCAACCTTCAATAAAATAATTTTTCTCAACATTTTTCTAGTTTTGCTAGCAGTTTTCTTGCCATTTTTATAGCCTAACAATTTCTTTTCATTATTCTGCCTCTGCTAACAGTTGGCTCTCTGACTATACAGAGTTACTTTGGGGTCTTTAAAGTGCTAAGGTGTCCTTCATTATACTTGGCCATTTGACGGCTGATACACTTGCCTGTACTTTCTTACTTCCCCACATATCCGTAGAATGATTCCCACCTTTTGGTAAATTTGCCATATAATTTATTGCCCCAACCAAGACACTTTTGAACGTGATAGTGAACACTATTAATAATTATTCTCAGGTAACAGGCAAACAGTGACTTTTCAGGGCAGAAAGAGATGTATGTGTACCACATTTTTGAGTAACCTGAGTATTTCTCTCCTAAGCAAGCAAGGATTACAAATAGCTGGAAAGATTATTAGAAACATACCAATAAAATTCTCTCCTTGAATAAACAGTCTTGATAACTGGATAAACTTCAGAAATAGTTAAATTTTGAAAGATATTTTTAGCTCTGAATCTTCAATATCTGATTGTAGATTTAGTTAGAGTTTCCATGAATTTAAAGAAAATCTTGTATAATCCCAGGCCTTAACACTTTTTTAAGAGTGTTGGTTTTAAGTACTTAGGTAAATGAAGTTGTCACCATCTTTACACATTATGTTTAATTATGAGAATCCACAGATGATAATAAAGTATTTATAAACAAATTAAGCTCAATGAATGTTAGTAATTAGAAAATAATGCATTATTTAGTATATTAAGATATACTCAAGAAAATTCATTTTACAATTTTATCAACTGGGCTGACTTCCTGCAAGAAATCTGAAAATGTGAGAGTAGAGATGATACCACGTAGTAGTAAAGACAGAATTCAATCCAAGATTCATTCTATCCACATTCAAATGCCCCAGCAGAACATGAGAATTTTCTTTGTTTAGGGCACTACAAACTAGCAGAGTGGATTCTTTTTCCCCAGTTCCTCAGTCTGTACGCTGGGTGCAATGAAAGCATGGCAATTTTCCAGAATCTCTAGAAGCTAAAATGATTATGGATGGTCTTATAACCTAGTGGAAATAGCCCTAAGATTGCTAACTGCATAACTTACATGGAATTTGTCCATGTTTCCCTGTATTATACTATGCTATTTGATTCCATAGTGGACTGTGGTGTAAGATAATCTGTGTGTATGATTTATGTAATATTAATATTTCCTGGTACTGGTAGATAAGTGTCTTGGCTATTTTACCTGCTACTTGAAGTAATTTTGTCTAACAAAACAAAAGTTTCTTTTCTTCTCCAAACTAGAATTTGTGGTCTCTAAATATGCTATTCACAGAGATTAATTGCTATACTAGAAAATGACCCAGATGCTGGAGAAAATTATTACAGAAGAAGTTAAATTTAGATCCGAGTTTTATCATCTGATATACAGAATTACTCTTTCAGAGTGGTATAAAATTAAGCCACTGGATACTCAAGCATCATCTGTCTGTAAAAGTATAATTTACATCTAGAATCCTTTGAATTTCACCGTTTGGTATTTATTTAATATTTCCATGAAATGTGTGGGCAACATGCTTCAACCTGGAAATGGGATTGGAAAAATACTGACATGAATATATCAACCACTTAACTACTCGTGGAAAACTTATCCCCATGACCAAGTCATATATAAAATATCAAGTATTAGGTGAATCAAGGGGCATGGGAAACTATTTTTAAAGTAGTTTTCTCCTCTAGAAATGATGATCTTAGACTAAATGATCTCAAAGTTGTCTTCTATGCTTAAAATTTCAAATTATGACTGCATAGGTTAACAAACTTTCTAAAAACATAGAATTAAAATCAAACATATTCTTTACCTCTGCAAAGTGGAAGTTCATATTTTCTTTAGATTTTTCCCTGGAAATGTATTACAAATGCAGTACATGCATGTGAATACACTTAGCTATTAAGAAATGTAATTATTTCTCATTTTTTTCCTTTAGAAATTCATTTTCTTTTTCCAGTCAATAGTGAAGAATTTATGTGGGAGAGGCTCTGGCTCTGGGGTGTATCTGTTATATAATTTGGATGAAATGGATGTTCCAGACAGATAGGCGGATATGTGCCCATCTGACTTACCCCCAGAGGCATAAAGAACTTAAGAGCTCTTTCACTGGAGGAATTTCATATTGCTTGTTTACTCAGCAGTCAATTTGGGCTTATATGGATTCACTGCTCTGGTTTGAATGTTCCTCCCAAAGTTCTGGGCTGGGAACTTAATCCTCAATGCAACTGAGAGGTGAAATCTTTAAAAGGTGATTAAGTCATGAGGACTCTACCCTCATGGATGGATTAATGCCATTATCACAGGAATGAGACAGATATTGAGGGAGTGAGTTCCTGATGAATGGATGCCCCCTTCCTCTCTCATGTGGGCACTCTCTTGTTCTCTCCCTTCCTTCATGGGATGATACAGGCCAAGGCCCTCACTAGATGCCAACCCATTGACCTTGGAACTTTCTGGCCTTCAAAATTGTGAGAAATGAATGTATTTTCTTCTAAATTACCTAGTCTGTGGTATTTCTGTTCTAGAAGCATGAAAACCACTAAGACATCAGGTAAGGTAGAGCTATGTCCCTAGGGTTTGCTTTGTACAAGTTTCAGAATCTCAGGCTTTGCTCTTTGTAGAGCAAGGTTGCAGGAGCAGTCTCCCAGGACTTTAAAGTCCAGGAAGGATTTGATAAGAGTTTCAACTTAAACTCAGATGTTAACATACAGACCAGAAGGCTTTTTCTATATGATAAATATTAAGATGATAAGTTTCAGATTATTGTATATAAACCATCAACATTACTATAGATCCACAAGCCCAGTGTCAAATGGAAATCAGGGAAGTCTCCATAATAATCATGAATATTCCCTAAATTCCAATTACATATACATCCTCACACTTTATATGCATTCTTATGCCCAAAAGAATCCTGATGTCTAATAAGGGTTCAGAGAGCCAACCTGTCTAACATCACACCATAATGTATTGTATAGCTATGATTCAAGTCCTGGTTTCATTGACTGAAAATACCAGATTTTTCTATTACACTTCACATTCTGTCAGGATATCATAAAAAGGAAACTATGAAGTTATCTAAGAAATCATTTTACCAAAATCCTCCTTTTACTTGGAACTAATGAAAAGCAAAAGCTTTGCCCAGATCCTGAGAGAGAAAAACCTAGACCCCAAAATGCTAAAACCTCAGGTTAGTACCCTTTTGCTTTATGTGAGATTAATATAAAATTTTAAAATAAATTGAACTTTTCTTGCACAGTAATTATTTTCTAAGCTGCTGTATTCTCCATAGTTGCCTTAACACATAGAAGTTCTGTTTCAAGATTAATAGTTAATACAACAAAATGCAATTAAAATTATTATACCCTGTGTATGTGCTATTAGAAACCTACCCTAGGTTATACAAACACCATTGATGATTTTGCCCTTGGGCTGATATGGAGAATGCTTGGATTGTAGGATGACAGTCTTAAGAATGATGCAAAAGCCTGCTTCTGTAGATGAGGAAGAGAGGCCCAGGGAAGGTAGTCCCACTGCTCAATGTCACGTGGTGAATTAGTGTTTTGGTTTGCACTTTGATCTTCTGATGCACTCTGGTGCTCTTTCCACCACACCACCTTTCTTTCCTGTATCTAAATTTACTCGATTTTATCTCTGCACAACTAACTCTAAAAAAAAAAACCAAACAAAAGAAACAGAGTTTTTAAAAAGATAAACTACAGAGAAATACAAAAGGTTGATGTACTGGCTATAAATCTCAGTACAAAATGATTTCTAACCCTTGTTTCCTTTAGTGGAGAATTTACCCAGGAAAAAAAAAAAAAAGCCTCATGTTAGAGATATTCATTGAACTTGCTTCTGGCTTTTTGACTTATTTTTTCAGTTTCCAAAGAACAGCTATTGATATGAACAACTAAATCTCAAGCTCTTTTTATTAAATTTCCACCAGCTGTAGTTAAGGCATATGCCTTTCACATTCTTTTAAAATTCTCTAGTTCATAAAGCAATCTGAAAACATTATTTTAACAAAGGTACCTAACCCTAAACCTTCACAAAGCCTGCATAGCTATAGTACTGCTTATTTTTCAAACGCTGCCTATTTTTCTCTTTGCAGATATCGCTTATACTGAGTCATAATGTCTTGCCTTTTGGAAGACATGTCATCTTTTTTATTCATAAAACTTGTCATCTTTCTTTATCTAAGTGAAAAGAAATCATAAGTTCTTTGTCTTTCCTAGAGGAAAAGGTCTTTATGAACTTTATTAATAAATGATATTTAATTACTGCCAAGAATAATGAGGTACATACTTCATTCATTTATGATTAAGTCCCCTCTGTATCAATAGCATTTATTTTTCTTACAGTGAGCCTCTTACAAAGAGACATTGACCACCCTCTCCACATCTTTTTTTTTTTTTTTTTTTTGAGACGGAGTTTCGCTCTCGTTACCCAGGCTGGAGTGCAATGGCCCGATCTCAGCTCACTGCAACCTCCGCCTCCTGGGTTCAGGCAATTCTCCTGCCTCAGCCTCCTAAGTAGCTGGGATTACAGGCACGCCCCACCATGCCCAGCTAATTTTTTGTATTTTTAGTAGAGATGGGGTTTCACCATGTTGACCAGGATGGTCTCGATCTCTTGACCTCTTGATCCACCCGCCTCGGCCTCCCAAAGTGCTGGGATTACAGGCGTGAGCCATCGCACCCGGCCCCGCCTCCACATCTTTTAATGTACCTTTGATTTAAAAAGAATTCCACATCTCAGGAAAAGGCACCCACCCTCACCAGCTTCAGTCACAGTCTCATCCCAAAAGGCCTTCTAAATCCTTGCCTGACCTGGATACTGAAAAAAATGGCACTTGCCTCCATATTTCCCTTTCTCTCACCTGTCATTTTCTTCAGACTCTTATTATCTGCAATATGAAATGCTGTGTGCTGATAGATATTGGCACAGCCTGTTTAAAATTCATTTCACATAGCTTGCTCTTACTTCAAAGGAACAAAGGTTTTGGGGGTTTTTTTTGGCTTTTTTTTAATTCCCAAGAATAGAAAACCAAGTTATCTTTGTGGTGTTAAGCATGAAACTGGGTCTTTGTTTGAAAAGCAACATCTGATGTTTCCCCTTTTTTCAACTCAAACAACTGGGCACTTCTGTATGACACACCCCCATACCCCTGCCTTGGAATTTTGTTGTGTCAGGCGCTGCTGACAGCTGACAAACTGCTGTGTGAAGGGTAATGCCTACTCTCACAAAATTCCTGAGCCTGCAAAGGAAAGAAAAGGCCTCTGCCTCAAACAGAGAGAGTACATTTGTTGAGATTCTCTGCTCCTTTCATGCAGCAGGAATCTGTCTCAGGATAAGATGGCTCTCTCCATCCCCAAGCTGAGAATTTGTCTGGTACCCACCCCAGCCCCCCTCCCGACCCTCTGTTCATTGGGAGGCACATATGCACTTCAGATCACTAACTACTTGCACTGCCAAAGTCCCAACACATTTCCAGCCAATTCTACATCACAGGAGTTTAGTCCATAAATAATAATTGAAAATGTGATATTTGAGCAAAACATAAAAATCCAACAAATTTAACGGCCAAATCATTTAACACAATCAAGGTATTTTATACTGATTGATTGATTGACACACACACAGGGTTTAAATTAAGCAACCAAAATGAAGACAATAAAATTAATTATTGCTTAGGGTAGGAGGCTTGGCACAGAGTTTTGTTGCCTGCCTTTGTCAGTACACCGCATTAATATGGGTCAACAGTTACAACACCTTTAATGTCTAGCACATAAACCATCATCTGAGAAGTGTTTGACTTGCTTATCACCATCTGTCATTTAAAGAGATCTTATTTGAACTCCACTGCTGTCAACCTCATAAAAGACTTAATTTTTATACTTAGATTCTGGATAGACCATGGGAGGAAACATTCCTGCAGCATTTTTGATTGAGTTATTTTTTTTCTTCCTACAGGAAAAAGATGGCATTCTGCCCAGGTATACTGGCACATTGAACATAATGTTCAAGCTACCCTATAATAGAGCTTGGACTGGACATTCTTGAAGACAACACAATTCAGTGTTGATCACTTTCTTTACATTTTATTCTATGCCATGTTTGACTGTGAAATCCTTGAAGCTAAATAAACAAAATAAATAACAGGATGCACTTAATGTGCTTACAGAATTATAGGGTTTTGAGAGATGGCATGGTATCCTGCTAGAAGCCATAAAAATATCCCAGCTGTTTCAGAGCGTGCAGAAAATATATTGGTTTTACATTTAATAATTTCAAACTCTGTTGTCAACAGGCAACTTACGTTACTTTATATTCCACTCATCACAACCCACCATAATTCCCATGGCAGAGCAAAGTAAAATATATTCCTTTGTGCTGACACTACTCATTGTTTTTTGTCTCCTATAAATGATTTGTGACCCTGCTTTGAATTTTGGTAAGAAAGTGCATTTCCAGAAGCTTTTATAAGAAACAGCACATTCTACAGCTCAGGAGATTCAGTCTCTTAGGAAACAGGAAAAGGCCATTCAGCTTTTTCTCACAACTATTTATGTTTTCTCCCATTTCTTTTTGCCAATGTCCTTCAGGCCTCTCTTTTCAGAGAAATTCATCAAGCAGTTATTGAATCTATTAATCCCTTGCTTTAGTGCCCATCAGCCTGCATCCTCCTCAGGTAATCATTGTAAGCCCTCTACAGCCTCCTCTTAAGGTCCAGGTCAGACTATCTCTTCCATTTCTATTTTATTGTTGATTCAAAGACTATCAGGTGATAATTGTCAAGAGCAAAGGAGGAGTTGACACCATTGTCCAGGAACCTTAAAAAGATTAGGAGCTCTGCCCAAGGCTTTATACTTCATTGATTTCAAACATATTACCCAAACACTGGCTGTCCAAATCATAAAAGAAGCCAGATTTTTTTAAAAAAAGATTTGTGCATCTCACACTGAGATGTTTTATCTTCACAGAACTTTCTTTGGTGTCCTCAAGTCATAACCTGTTTTGACAGGGCTGTCTTCTCAGGTCTTCCAGGTTTGTGTTGAAGGAGGGAATTGAGAATGGAACTGTAAATTGTGGCCATCACTGAGGGCTGGTGGGAGCTCTGCCTGTTTCAGAGATCTGCTCTGATAGCCTCCAGGGATAAAAATGTGAGAAGAGAACAAACTGCTTCCTCAAAATGCTTCAAAGTCAGCTCAGTCTAAATCTACCTTACTGATATTTATGAATGAAGCCTATGTTTAACCAAATAAATAAAACTACAAAGCAATAAAATAATAAAACCACCCAAATTAGTAATAAAATTATAAACCACAATTAAAGTTTCCATCTGAAAAACATTATTAAGTTTTCTTAAAACATTTCCAAGCTTGGAATTACATTTATGACAATTCAAGTAATCAAGGATCACATGCATAAGTTATTTGCAAATTCAGTGAATTCTCACATCACCTGTGGTGTGAGTGCTTTTATCTGCTCCTTTTATAGCGAAAGAAGCCAGGCCCAGAAAGGTTAAATAACTTGCTAGAAGTTACACAGCTTGAAGTAGTTGCAGCTGAAATTTAAACCCATGCCCTGTATCCAGAGACTACACTTTACCAATTAGACATACTGCTTCCCAATTTATTACTGTGATGGTTTCTTTGTACTTTGCAAATCACTTGTATTCTACTTATTTCCTGATACTTCCCAGTAAATATCTCCCTAGTTTTTTAGGTCTCCATTTTTGTCAGTAAACATATAAATGAAGTTTTAAACAAAGGAGTCAATCTTCCTTCTTAAAGATTGCTTATATTTAGAACTATAAGCAAAATGCCATTTCCTCTTGATGTATATTGGGTCACCGGAGTTTATCCACCACAGCAGGGAGAGAAGAAGCTGTAGGGATATCGAGGGAAGCCACAGAGAAAACGTAAAATTCACGACTAGCTTCCATTTATTGCAAACTTACTATATGTTTCATAAACATGATCTTTTAAAATCTGCCCTACAAATGTTTAGGCTATGCATATTTTCTTTATTCTAAAAATAAGGAAAATGAGGCTTATTGTTACACAGAAAAGGAATTAGATTTTAAGATCCCTGTCTGAATCCCTCACCTGTATCCAGAGACTAACCTCTTTTTCTCTGCATTGATTTCAGTTAGGATCACCAGATGCCTCTATCTGATAACCTGAAATTCACCTTTCAGAAATGTTGTGAGTGTCAGAATTTGTTTTAACATTCAATGAAGGAATGCCATGCTATATATATTAGGCTTAAGTTTCCAAGGTGGGGAATTATTTAGTCAGTTTCCCAAGGAACGCGTTCCATTTTATTTCATTAATCTGAAGTAAGCAACTCATATTTTCACACAACCTCATTTCCATTCATTCAGCTGTATTGAAGCCAGTTCCTGTGGTTGGCTTCTTCATTGTTCAGGAGAGATTTCATCAACTAATTGAAAGGAATACAGCTCTGTCCTCAGCAGAGCTAAATACATACAACAATTTCACCACCAATGCCAGACACATTATCAGTGTCCTGATCTTTGGCCTTTGATACTTTCAAGAGATGTCCCAGGGGAAATCTTTAGCTGGAATGTTAATCTGTTGCTTCTCTGACCTTCTACACATGTACCACATTATTATTACAACCCACATGCTTCTCTTTTCACGCTGTCATTTTGACAATAGAACCATCGGGCAATTCATCTTTAGATTAGATGGCTGGAACAAAGTGCATACCAGTAAGTGAAATCAGATTGGCTAATGGTATTGTTTAAAATGCAATAACATTTCTCTTCTGAAATCCACCCAGATTTCAAATGATATGTCATGCCTGTGGGATGCTCTGCCACAATTTGCTACTGGTGATTCATCAGAGGGTCCCAGGGTAGGGATTTCTTTTTAACTTTTTTCTCAACATGCTTTAGAATCATAAATTACTCCCTGGATTGGATCGGTGTGGATTTATCACTCAAGTTTCCTGTCTTTACCCTCTTTCTTCTTTCATCTGGCAGATGTTTGTTTCATCTTCAGATTTACTGAAAGTGGTGCAGAAGTCTGAGAGCATTTAGCAATACTGAAAAGCCTTTCGTTAAAGCCTCTGCTCAAATGTTAAATGTCACCTCCTTGGAGAGGCCTTCTTTTGACCTCTCTACCTAACATAAACCCACTCCTGTTAGTATCTATCCTCTTTACCCAGCTTTCTTTTTCTTTATAACACCTCTCATCACCTGTCACATAATGTATTTATTCATTGGTTGACAGTCTGTTTCCCACCACTAGCATGTGAGTTCCATGATTGCAGGGCCTTCCTTTATTTGTTCACTGCTCTCTTTGCAGGGGCTAGGGCAGTGCCCAGCTCAGAGCCAAGGGGGTTGTTTTGTGTATTCTTTTATGAGATGGTCAGGCAGGTATGGCCACAAGAGAGGGTCGGGAAAACAAAATTTATTCTACTCACAGGTCCTAGAGGCAGGAGGCACAGTACACCACACAAGGCCGTATGGGAAAGACATCAAGGTGGTCAGGAAGCAGAAGACAGGTGTGAAGGGAAGCTTTAGGCTACTGCTTCTATTGAAGTTTCTGGGGGAAAGGCAAGGCAGGGCAGGGTGAGCAATTTAGGACTGGCTGGTTTGAATAACTGTGGTGAACTTTGGGCTATAGGGGCGAGCCTCTGTTGCCTAACCCTGGCCCTGGGACGATTAAGGTACAGGAATATTGCATCCTGGGGTGTGGGATCCATAGAGGTATGGCTCTGAACTGGTTTATTTGCAGATCAAAGACATTCTCCCTGCTGTTCTCTCTGCCATCTCCAAGAACTGGCTAGCTCTCAGAGGAGCAGTTTCCCCCCAGCCAAGAAGGTGGGTGTATTTTTTAAGATATCAAAACATCTTAGAGATACTATACAGAAAATGTAAAAATATTTGCAATACATGAAGCTCATAGCAGGAGCTTAAAAAACATTTGTATTTGGTGAGTGACAGAGAACCTTCTACCCTAAAGCATACAGATAGGCTGATGTTATTGAGGCACACAGCTGCAAATCTCACCAATAACCAATAGGCATTTTTCTGTTACAACCGTATAATGAAAGCAGAGGAAAGAATATTAAACACAAATTACTGTTTCTTTCTAGTCCAACCTTACCAACTAAAGCTTTTGAAAAATATGCTATTGGAAAGCTCTAGTCTGTTTTATTTTATGGAATCTTTTGCTATGCTTCATGCCTTACCATCATTTTCAAACATATAGAGAGTAACCAAGGTTTGTTTAAAAATATTTCATCTCAGATGCCAGGAAGTTCTGAAGCTGTTATGAATAGAGCTTTTATCTATATACTTGAGCCAAAGACAGGCATACCTCTTTTTATTGCTCTTCCCAGATACTACATTTTTAACGAATTAAAGATTGGCGGTAACCCTGAGTTGAGCAAGTCTATCAGTGTCATTTTTCCAACAGCACGTGCTCACTTTATGTCTCTGTGTCACATTTTGATAATTCTTGCAATATTTTAAATTTCTCATCATTATTATATCTGTTATGATGATCTCTCATCAGTGATCTTTGATGTGGGTACTGTAATTGTTTTGTGCGGCCATGTATCATGACCATATAAAATGGCACATTTAATTGACAAATGTTGTGTATATTCTGATTGCTCCACCAACTGGACATTCCCTCATCTTTCCCCTCTCTTCGGGCCTACCTATTCCCTTAAACATGACAATATTGAAATTAAGACAATTAATTACCCTACAATGGCCTCTAAATTGTCAAGTGAAAGAGTCACATGCCTCTCATTTTAAATAAAAAGCTAGAAATAATTATGCTTAGTGAGGAAGGCATATTTTGAAAGCCAGGATAGTCTGAAAGCTAGGCCTCTTGGGTCAAACAGATAGCAAAGTGGTGAATGTAAAGGAAAGTTCTTGAAGGAAATTCAGAGAACTACTCCATTGAACACGTCAATAATAAGAAAGAAAAACAGCCTTGTTGATTTAAAGAAAGTTTGAGTGCTCTGACTAGATCAACCCAGCCTGAACATTCCCTTAGGCAAAAGCATAATTCAGAGCAAGAACCTAACTCTCTTCAAGTCTATGAAAGCTGAGAAAGATGAGGAAGCTTCAAAAGAAAAGTTTGAAACTAGCAGAGGTTGGTTCATGAGGTTTAAGGAAAGAAGCCATTTCTATAACATAAAAGTGCAAAGTGAAGCAGCGAATGCTGATGTAGAAGCCACAGCAAGTTGTCCAAAAGATCTAGCTAAGATCATTAATGAAACAACAGATTTCAAATAGCTGTCTATTTGAAAAAGATGCCAACTAGTACTTTCCTAGCTATGAAGAAGAAGAAGAAGAACAAGAACAAGAAGAAGAGGAGGAGGAGGAGGAAGAAGTCGTCAATACTTTTTTCAAAGCTTCAAAGGACAGGCTGACTTGTTTGTTAAGGGCTAATACAGCTGCTGAGTTTAAGTTGAAGTCAATGCCCATTTACCACTCCAAAATGCTAAAGCCCTTAAGAATTATGCTAAATCGGCCGGGTGTGGTGGCTCATGCCTGTAATCCAAGCACTTTGGAGGCCAAGGCGGGCGGATCACCTGAGGTTGGGAGTTCAAGACCAGCGTGACCAACATGGTGAAACCCCATCTTTAAAAAAAAAAAAAAAAAAGAATTATGCTAAATCTACTCTGCCTGGGCTCTGTAAATGGAATAACAAAGCCTGTATGACAGCACATCTGTTGACAGCATGGTTATTGACTACTTTAAGCCTACTGATGAGAACTACTACTCAGAAAAAAGATTTCTTTCAAAATATTACTACTCATTGACAATGCACCTAGTTACTCAAGAACTCTAACGGAGATGTACAAGAAGATTAATATTGTTTTTATGCCTGCTCATACAATATTCATCTGTAAACCATTAATCAAGGAGTAATTTCAAATTTCAAGTCTTAATATTAAAGAACACATCTTGTAAGACTATAACTGCCATGGATGGTGATTCCTCTGATGGATCTGGACAAAGTAGATTTAAAACCTTCCTGAAAGGATTCACTATTCTGGATGTCATTAAAAACATCCAGATTTATGGGAGGAAGTCAAAATACCAACATTAGTAGGAGTTTGGAAGAAGTTGATTACAACCCTCATGGATGATTGTGAGGGGTTCAAGACTTCAGTGGAGGAAGTATCTGCAGATACAGTGGAAATAGCAACAGAACTAGAATGAGACATGGAGCCTGCAGATGTGACTGAACTGCTGCAATGCCGTGATCAAACTTTAATGGATAAGATATTGCTTCTTATGGATAAGCAAAGAAAGTGGTTTTTTGAGGTGAATCTACTCATGGTGAAGATGCCGTGAACATTATTAAAATGACAACAATGGATGTAGAATATTATATAAACTTAGTTGATAAAGCATCAATGTATTTTTGTGGGGCGAGGACACATACCTGCACCTTCAAATACCCCTCTACCATAAGAAAGCTTCCTAAATGCTATATATCACTTCTGCCCCTTTGCAGATGGCCCAATAAAAGCCAACACTGTAAACCATATTTACCCAGGCTAATGGGAGATTATGTATTTTTGCAGAGTGACTTAGTAGTCTCAAATAGTTTATTCTGCTTCTGAAATTAACAAATTAACTCATTATTAATAAGTAACAGTGCCTGTACAACTGGTAGGGAATGCTTCAGGATGTAGTTAGGTGAGAAGGGCATAAATAATTCACTTTCCTTGGATCCTCCACAAACTATTGTTATTTTCTTTTCCTCCTGAGAAAATGACCAGCCTCTTGGTGGATGTCATAATGACTACACTGACGTAACAACAATGAAGGAGAGTTACTATGGAAGTCCACAGTGCAATCCTAAATGGTGATAAGACAAGCTAAGGAGTCATAACCAGGTGCAGTTCATGATCATCTGGTTACAATATTTAAAATAATGTTCATGTTTTTTATTTGTTTAATGTTTACTTTTCACACACCCCTTTCCCATTCTGAGGACACTGCTACACTCTCCTAAAAAATCTGATTAAATTTCTAGTCAAGATTAATGTCACGTTTCAAGTTTCATTGACGGGAGACAGGTATACATAAAGAATGAAGAAGAGAGTAAGTCAGGAGAGGAAGAAAGACGAGAGATATAAATGGTAATTAAAATGTTATTTCATATGAGATAACAAGTCTGCGGGAGAAAAGATGACCCAAACACACTATTATTTGGAAATAGAAGTGGTTTGGTCTCTAAAAGCACTGTTTGAGTTAATAAGTAAGGTGTCCCAGAGGGTAGTGGAAAGGAAGGACATGATGTCACCAAGTGTGAATTGTAAGTTTCAAAGAAGGAAGGTAGAAGCTGAAGAATGACAAGAATTCCAGGCCCTTTTTTCTGCTCCTAGAAGGAATTTCACACACATTTTGACTTTACCACAGTGGACTGCATGGTTAACAGTGTAGTCTTTGAATGTCAAATTAAACGACATGGTTGCTGCTTTCAAAGGATGTCAGTGGGAGCAAGAAATGAATACACAGAAGACCAGAACCCTCAGCCTCGGGAACTTTTCTTTTTGAGCAAGAGCTTGTTGTGTCCTTTCAAATCTAGCTCCAATATGTACTTTGCAGGGTTATTGCTTTTAATCTTTATTGTTAGCTCCCTCTAAAGAAATTTGTAAAAATGTAATGACAAATCCCGGAGCTGCTTAAACCTGCATAGAATGCTTCTAATTTCTAATTCATCTAATGGAGATTGAATTGTGCAGGTCAACTTTTCATTCAAGGGAGAGAGAAACGAGAGCAGGTTTGTTTGAGTTAGTTCTTGTGTGGAAATGAACTGAATTTCATCAACTTTAATGTACTGTTTTACACTCAGTAAAAAAAATTTCCAGAAAAAAAATAAAACAACTTTTAACATTTGGAGCTCTTATATGAGTACCTGAGGAGGTTAGAAAGATATAGGTGAGATCAAAATATAGTAAAAACTTAACATTCTGTGAATTATTGAGGCAGGCAGGATATATTAATTGAGCACACCCTATGGTCAGGCATGGTTCTGGGCTTGAATCACAGTCAGGCTGCTCAGCCTCTTAGAAATGATCTGGGAAAGTGCCTACCCTATAGGGGCGACTGAGGTGCCCATCTAAGCGACGTCTGATCCTTTAACCCAGGCTCTGGGTCTCACTCCTCCCTGCCCCGCCAACTCTCAAGGTACTCTGGTACATTCGTTTCCTACTGTTGCTGTGAAATTATCACAGACTTAGTGGCTTTAAAAACAAAACTTTTTAATGACTCTGGAGGTCAAAAGTCCAAAACGGATTTTATGGGACTAAACCCAAAGAGTCAGCCAAGGTATATTCCTTGTAGAGACTCTGTAGGCTCTGTTCTTTACCTTTTCCATCGTCTAGAGAATGTTAGTGTTTTGTTCACAGCTGCGTCACTCGATGTCTGCTTCTGTCATCACATTTCCTTCTTTGACTCTGACCCTCGTGCCTTCCTCCTATAGGAATTCTTGGGATTATATTGGGCCCACCTGAACAATCCAGGATGCTTTCTCCAGGTTAAGGTCCCTAACTTAATAACCTCTGCAAATTCCCTTTTGCCAGTTCACAGGTTCCAGAGATTAGGTTACAGGCATCTTGGAGGAGTTATTATTCTTCCTACCAAAGAGAAAGGACACCATGATTTATTATATATATATTATGAGACCCAGGCTGGAGTCCAGTGGTGCAATCTCAGCACACTCCAACTTCTGCCTCCTGAGTTCAAGCGATTCTCCTGCCTCAGCCTCCTGCGCCTGCCACCACCCCCAGCTAATTTTTGTATTTTAGTAGAGACAGGGTTTCACCATATTGGCCAGGCTGGTCTCAAACTCCTTACCTGGTGGTCTGCCCGCCTCGGCCTCCCAAAGTGCTGGGATTACAGGCATGAGCCACCGCGCCCGGCCTCTTTCATTTATCTTTACTCTTCCCTTTCTCTTGCTTCCCCTCCAATATGCTCTTGGCACTTTCCAAAACAGCCCTCAACTCTCCTAACATCAATTGCCTCTTCACAGAAGCTGCTCTTTACGGGGTCTCTTAGATTCTCATCACTGAGATATTTACCTCATCTATTTTTAAGGCTTATCTTTCTTGATGTCTGTTAAGGATGATACACTGATGACCATTCTCACCTCCTTATTAGTAATAATAAGGCAGCTTTTATATTTAGCATTTACTGTATGCTCCAGGCACGAAGCTAAGCGCTTTATAAATATTATTTCATTTTTTCCTTTCAATAATCCCATGAATTAAGCATGATTTTTCACACTTTATAAATGATAAAATGGAGGGTTGTGGGGAATACCCTTAAGCACTACCCAGCATTTTAAAACCTTTGTCTGCAACCCCTGCTTTTCTTCCAGGTGATGATCCTATGCAGCTGACTAGCCCTGGGTGTCTTCATGTAGCTTCCCCAAGGTGCCTCTATTTCTTAACCCAGTGAAATGCTCCCACCCAAGTCTCACCAGCCAGAAATCCGGCAGTCATCTCACACTTTCCTATTCTTCCTACATCCAAGAAGCGTCCACACATGCTGCTGATTCAACCTTCTAAATGCCCCTTGAAGCTGCCCCCTTCTTTCTATTTTCATAGCTACCACCTTAATTTTGGCTTATCTTTACTCTCCTTTTCTTGTGTTGATTACAGTCATGTAACACATAATGACACTTTGGTTAAGGATGCACTGTATATATAACAGTGGTCTCATAAGATCATAATACTGTATTTTTCTGTACCTCTTCTGTGTTTAGATATGTTTAGATATACAAATACCATTGTGTTGAATTGCTTCTAGTGTTTAGTACGATAACATGCTGCACAGGTGTGTGGCCCAGGAGCAATAGGCTACACCATGAAGTCTAGGTGCATGGGATGCTATACCATCTAGGTTTGTGTAAGGACACTCTATGAGGTTCACGCCACACTGAAATTCCCTAATGACGCATTTCTCAGATTATATCCCCATTGTTAAGTGACACATGACTATAAAAAAAAAAAAGTTTCTGGGCAAGATGCCAAATAGGAACAGCTCGGGTGTGCAGCTCCCAGCGAGAGCGATGCAGAAGGCATGTGATCTTCACATTTCCAACTGAGGTAGCTGGTTCATCTCATTGTGATTGGTTGGACAGTGGGTGCAGCCCAAGGAGGGCAAGCTGAAGCAGGGTGGGGCGTCACCTCACCTGGGAAGCACAAGGGGCCAGGGAACTCCCTCTCCTAGCCAAGGGAAGCCATTAGGGACTGTTCCTGGCACTCCAGCCCAGATATTGTGCTTTTCCCACAGTCTTCACAACCCACAGACCAGGAGATTCCCTCTGGTGCCTACAATACCAGGGCCCTGAGTTTCCAGCACAAAACTGGGCAGCAGTTTGGGAAGACACCGAGCTAGCTGCAGCAGTTTTTTTTTTTTTCCATACCTCAGTGCTGTCTGGAACACCAGTGAGACAGAACCATTCACTCCCCTGAAAAAGGGGGCTGAAGCCAGGGAGCCAACTGATCTGGCTTGGCAGGTCCCACCCTCAGGAAGACAAGCAAGCTAAGATCCACTGGCTTGAAACTCTTGCAGCCACCACAGCCGTCTAAGCTCAACCTGGCATGTTCAAGCTTGGCAGGGGGGAGGGGCATTCGCCATTGCTGAGGCTCAAGTAGGTGGTTTTAACCTTGCCTGTGTAAACAAAGTTGCCAGGAAGACCAAACAGGGCAGAGCCCACAGCAGCTCAGCAAGGCCTCTGCAGGCAGACTGTGTCACTAGACTCCCTCCTTGCTGGGCAGGGCATCTCTATAAAAAGGCAGCAGCCCATCAGGGACTTATAAATGAAGCCCCACCTTCCTGGGACAGAGCACCTAGGAAAAGGGGTGGTTGTGGGTACAGCTTCAGCAAACTTGAACGTCCCTGTCTGGCAGCTCTGAAGAGAGCAGCAGATTTCCCAGCACAGTGTTCGAGTTCTGATACAGGACAGACTGCCTCCTCAAGTAGCTCCCTGACCCCCATGTATCCTGACTGGAAGACACCTCCCAGCAGGGGCTGACAGACACCTTATACAGGAGAGCTCTGGCTGGCATCTGGCAGGTACCCTTCTGGGACAAAGCTACCAGAGGAAGGAGCAGGCAGCAATCTTTGCTGTTCTGCAGCCCCTGCTGGTGATTACCAGGCAAGCAGGGTCTGGAGTGGACCTCCAGAAAACTCCAGAGACCTGCAGCAGAGGGGCCTGACTGTCAAAAGGAAAACTAAAAACTAATAAACAGAAATTAATAGTTTTAGCATCAACAGAAAGGACATCCACTCAGAGACCCCATCCAAAGGTCACCAACTTCAAAGACAACAGGTAGATTAATCCACGAAAATGGGAAGAAACCAGCACAAAAAGGATGAAAATTCCAAAAACCAGAATGCTTCTCCTCTAAGGGATCACAACTCCTCACCAGCAAGACTGGATGGAGAATGAGTTTGATGAATTCACAGAAGCAGGCTTCAGAAGATGGGTAATAACAAACTTCTCTGAGCTGAAGGAGCATGTTCTAACCCAATGCAAGGAAGCTAAGAACCTTGAAAAAAGATTAGACAAAATGCTAACTAGAATAACCAGTGTAGAGAAGAACATAAACGGCCTGATGGAGCCGAAAAACACAGAACGATAACTTTATGAAACATACACAAGTTTCAACAGCCAAATCGATCAAGGAGAAGAAAGGATATCAGAGACTGAAGATCAACTCAATGAAATAAAGAAAGAAGACAAGATTAGAGAAAAAAGAGTAAAAAGAAATGAACGAAGCCTCCAAGAAATATGAGATAATGTGAAAAGACCAAATCTACATTTGATCAGTGTACCTGAAAGTGATGGGGAGAATGAGACCAAGTGGGAAAACACTCTTCAGGATATTATCCAGGAGAACTTCCCCAACCTAGCAAGGCAGACCAACATTCAAATCCAGGAAATACAGAGAACACTGCAAAAATACTCCTTGAGAAAAGCAACCCCAGGGGGGTTCAATTAAATGAAAGAGCTTCTGCACAGCAAAAGAAACTATCATCAGAGTAAACAGACAGCCTACAAAATTGGAGGAAAGTTTTGCAATCTATCCATCTGGCAAAGGTATAATATCCAGAGTCTACAAGAAACTTAAAAAATTCACAATAAAAAAAAAAATGGGCAAAGAACATGAACACAGACACTTCTCAAAAGAAGACATGTAAGAAGACATTTATGCAGCCAACAAACATGAAAAAGCTTAACATCAGTGATCACCAGAGAAATGCAAATCAAAACCACAATGAGATACCATCTCATGCCAGTCAGATGGCAATTATTAAAAAGTCAAGAAACAACAAATGCTGGCAGGGAGCAGAGCAACCAGGGATACTTTTACGCTGTTGGTGGGAATGGAAATTTGTTCAGCCATTGTGGAAGTCAGTGTGGTGATTCCTCAAATATCTAGAACTAGAAATACCATTTGACCCAGCAATTAAATTACTTGGTATATGCCCAAAGTAATATAAATCATTCTATTATAAATGTATACGCATGTGTATTTTCATCACAGCACTATTCACAATAGCAAAGACATGAAATCAACCTAAATGCCCATCAGTGATAGAGTGGATAAAGAAAATGTGGTACATATACACCATGGAATATTATGCAGCTATAAATGGAAGGAGATTGTATTGGTCTGTTCTCATGCTGTTAATAAAGACATACCTGAGACTGGGTAATTTATAAAGGAAAGAGATTTAATGGACTCACAGTTCCAAGTGGTTGGGAGGACTCACAATCATTGTGGAGGGCAAAGAGGAACCAAGACATGTCTTACAAGGCAGCAGGCAAGAGTGTGTGTGCAGGGGAACTCCCATTTATAAAACCATCATATCTCATGAGACTTATTTGCTATCACAAGAACAGCACAAGAAAGACCCATCTCCATCATTTTCAATTATCTCCTGCTGGATCCCTCCCACAACATGTGGGAATTATGGGAGCTATAATTCAAGATGAGATTTTGGTGAGGACACAGCCAAACCATATCAGAGATCATGTCCTTTGCAGGACATGGATGAAGCTGGAAGCCATTATCCTCAGCAAACTAATGCAGGAACAGAAACCCAAACACTGTAAGTTATCACTTGTAAGTGGGTGCTGAACGATAAGAACACATGGACACAGGGAGGGGAACCACACACACTGGGGTCTGTTGGAGTCGTTGGGGGAGGGAGCACATCAGGAAAAATAGCTAATGCATGCCGGGTTAATATCTAAGTGATGGGTTGATAGGTGTAGCACACCACCGTGACACACATTTACTTTTATAACAAATATCCTCATATGTACCCTGGAAATTAAAATTTAAAAAAATTTTAAAGAAAGAATATATTCATAATACAATTTTAAATAGAAAGAGCAGAATTTTTTATTGTATAACATAAATATTTACTCATTAATATGGTCAGGCTTTGTCTCACCACACAAATCTCATCTGAATTGTAATCTCCAAGTGTTGAGGGAGGAACCTGATGAGAGGTTGGAACCCCATGATCTCCCATGCTGTTCTCATAATAGTGAGGGAGCTCTCAGGAGATCTGATGGTTTTATAAATGGCAGCTTCCCCTTGGCTTCTCTCTTTCTCTCTGTCTCACCTGCAACCATGTAAGATATGCCTGCTTCCCCTTCTGCCATGATTGTAAGTTTCCTTAGGCCTCCCCAGCCATGTAGAACGGTGAGTGAATTAAACCCCTTTTCTTTATAATTACCCAGTCTCTGGCAGTTCTTTATAGCAGTGTAAAAACAGACTAATACACTCATATATATAGAAAAAGAAAGAAAGAGGCCATATTAAACCAAATAAGGCAATATGCTACTATCAGACAAAATTATTACATTTTATTTTTACTTTGCAGTACATGAGTATGGCCTCTGGAGATGGATTATCTAGATGCAGGGTCATATCCCAGCTCCATTCCTTACTGTCTGTGTGACTGTGAGCAAGTTACACAACCTCCCTAAAACTCTGTAAACTAGAAAACATAGTCTAGTGAGTAAAATTGTAATAATGGATGTTTTAACTTATACAATGTGACTCAAATAAAGGTCTTAGCATAGTGTCTGACATAGACTAAACACATATTAAATGAAAGCAATTATTAGTTATAAAGTATGCAATTATTATTACCAATTGACAATGTTTTTGTGACTATAAAAAATAAGTAAAATGGGTAATAAAAATGTGGAGGCTGAAACTCAGGTAAGGAGTCTATCTGTTGGGGTCCAAATGAGGACCTATGAGTGAAAAGACAACAGCAACATCCGAATAGCAAAAAGATTATGTTTCTGAAAAAATAGAGTTTTATCTTCTCTCTAAGAAATAAAAAATTTATGCAAATCAGCATCAAGTTCAGAAATACAGACCTCAAAACATGGAGGAGATGTGTCCACCTGGGCATGCAAAGAATGGGTATTCCTGGGCAGCTCAACCTGAGCAGAGCATGTCTCCACATAACTTTTGAAGAAGGCTGTTATCTATTGCTGTGTAATAAGTTGCCCCAAAACACAGCGGACTAAAACAAAACACGTTTATTTCACAACATCTCCAGGTCAGGGCTCTGCAGCTCAGAATCTCTAACAAGGCTACAGTCATCTTAAGGCATGATTAGGAAGAATACCACTCTAACTCACTCTTATGGTTGCTGGCAAGATTCATTTTCTTGCAAGCTGTTGGACTGAATCTGAGTTCCCCACATGCTGTTGGCCAGAGATTTTTCCCTGGTTCTTTGCCATATGAATATCTTCATTGAAAAATCTCAGAACATGGCAGCTTGCATAATCAGAGCAAGCTAGAGAGCAAGAAAGAGTATCAGCAAGTTAGCCGGTATTAGAAAGAAAGGAGTCATAGTCTTTTATAACCTAATCAGGGAAGTAACACTTCAACACATTTGCTATATCCTGTTTGTTAGAAGCAAGTCATTGGGTCTAAACTGCCTTCAAGAGGAGAAGATCATAAATGCCAGAGGAGGGAGGGATAGGTCACTGGGAGTCACGTTAGAAGCGGCCTCTGCTGGGCACAGTGGCTCACACCTGTAATCCCAGCACTTTGGGAGGCCAAGGTGGGTGGATCACCTGAGGTCAAGAGTTCAAGACCAGCCTGACCAACATGGAGAAACCCCGTTTCTACTAAAAATACACACACACACACAAAAATTAGCCAGGCTTGGTGGCACATGCCTGTAATCCCAGCTACTCGGGAGGCTGAGGCAGGAGAATTGCTTGAACCTGGGAGGTGGAGGTTGCAGTAACTCCATCTCAAAAAAAAAGAAGAAGAAACTGCCTCCCACTGTCTAACCCCTGTCCCCAATCATATATGTCCCTTCCACATGCAAAATACTTTCAGCCCTTGTTATGATCTCCAAAAGTCTCATCCCACTACAGCATCAGGTCAAATACCAGAGGCTTAACTTCAAAATCAAACCTATGTGTAAACGAGCTCCTCAGGTGTAGCTCCCGGAGTACGCTTCTCCATCTGTAAATCCAAAAAACCAAAGGGACAAGATATCTGCTCCAACACACTCAAACACTTAATGGTGGGACAGGCATAAGATAACCATTTTAGATACTCCTGTTCAAAAAACAGGAAAACAGTAAACAGAAAACGTCCACAGCAATTCTGGAAAACAGCTGGAAAAAATGTTACAAATTCCTTCATCAGGTTTCAAGTTCTGGGAAAACTTTTCCATGGCTCTCAGCTCTACCCTTTGAGTACTTGATTTGTTTCTCTGAGTCTTCATCTATTTTTCATAAAAGATAGAACATGCTTGTGGATCAATTGTTCTCTCGTCTAGTTTCCTGACAGAAGCATTTGGGGGAACATGATTCTTCTTTTCATTTTGCCCTCTCTCTGCCCCTTTCAGTTGAAACTGGCAATGCTAGTATATTTTTCTCAAAAACTTTGTGAGCCTCTTGTGAATCCTATTGGGGTTAACTCCACTTTAAAAAGCCACAGCCACAAATGTCTTTGAGAAAAACTCTTCTGTACCTTGAGTTCCTGCTGAGATAACTGAGGGACAATGTTCTTAAGCTTCCTAGAGGCTACATTGCTTGCCTGAGAGAATCTGTGAGATGTATCCTGAATCCCTTTGTGTGAATGATATTCACTTGATTTATTTTTCTAAGAATAAGAATAGTTACACCCTCAACTTATCTCCTAGGCCAGGATCATCTCCAGGCCATGTTTTTTTTCTGACAGTGCTCAGATACCATTTCTTAATTTTAGAAATTTTGCTGCCTGGAGGAGCTGATAAATTTTCAAAATTATTAATTTACATCTTCTTATTGTTTAACAGTCATCTCAATTTCTCTTTCTTTCTCTCATATTTTACTACAAGCAGTGAGAGGAAATCAAGCATGACCTATAACACTTTGCTTAGAAATCTTTTCTGCTAAGTCACCAAGTTTATTAGGCAAATACTCCCCTTTACATATAACTGTAGACAACAATGTCATTAATCTTTTGCTATTCCATAACAGAGATCCACCTTCTTCTATTTTCCAATCATGTGTTCCTCGCTTTCTGTTGACCCTCACTGGAAAGATCGTCAACGTCCAAATTTCCACTAATGATCTGTTCCAGGCACTTTGGCTTTCTTATCATGAATTTCAACATTCCTCCAGCATCCACTCAATGCCTGGTTCCAATACTGCTCCCACATTTGTAGATGTTTGTTATGGAAGAACCCCACTCTCAGTACCAAAGCCTGTATTAATTATCTATGGCTGCATAACAAATTACCCTAAAACTTAGTGGCTTAAAACAACACTTATAATCTCATACTGTGGGTCAGGATTCTGGGTGCACTTTGGGAGGCCAAGGCGGGTGGATCACCTGAGTTCTGGGTCCTCTGCTGAGGATCTCTCTCACATGGTTGCAGTCATCTCATGGGTCAACTGGGAAGGGTCTGCTTTCCAAACCACTCACATGGTTATTGGCAGGATTCAATCTTGCATCGACTGTTGGACAAGGACCTCAGTTCCTCAAAAGCTTTTGGCCAGATATCTCTCTCTGTTCCTTACCAAGTAGGCCTTCTCATTGCATAACATGGCAGCTTGCTTCATTAAAGTTAACAAGTAAGAGAGCAAAAGAGAGTACCATTAAGAAAGAATTCTAGCAGGATGAAAGTCAGTATCTTTTTGTACTGTAAGCATGGAAATTCCACCTATCACTTTTTATGTATTCTACTTATTAGAAGCAAGTCAGTAGATCCACATCACATTCAAGGAGAAAGTACTATACAAAGGCATGAATACCAGGAGTCACTGGGAACCATGTCTAAAGCTCCTTACCTCAAGAGCCCCAGTTAGCGGCCAACCAGAGCAGCTACCTAAACTGTTATGGTGAATTAAATCCATTAGGACAATGTATGTCTAAAACAATCATTCAAGCCTAGGCATAGTTGATATTTCATAGCTGACAAGAATTAAAGCAAATGTTTCTTAATGCTACTCTTTTAGTGAAACTGAACTAAAAACAGAGAAAATCTGTCTGACATTTAATTAAGTGGGCATGGTTTCTTAAATACTGCAGTGTTAATAAGCTAAGTCTCTAGCTTAATACAGATTTTTATCTCTCTGCTTTTGCCAAAATAAAATGAGAAGCTAAATGAAAAATGACTTAGGATCAGTGTTTATAAACTGTTCATTTACCTGATAAAAGGAACATTAGGAATGAAAGAATAGAGAGCAACTCTAGCCCATATTAAAGCTTGAAAAATAATACATACAGCTAATTTTCATATGTGAAAAATTCTGGCCAGATGTCATCCAGAATTTCCTGGAAGAACGTAAGCACAGAGTAACCAAGATGTAGACAAATATTCTCACAGCTATATTAAACAGTCAAGCAATCAAACAAAAACACTACTTCCCAAAGTTCAGTAGTATTAAAACTCTTCATTGATGCCAGTGGAGATACTAGTTATTGAGGGAGTTGGTATTACAGTCAATCCAAGCAAACTCCCAACTCTAGCTAAAGGTTGAGATGCACTGTGATCACCTGTCTACTTGGAGAGAACAGGCCTGACTTTCAACTCTAGCTTTGCTGCTTACAGGGTATGAGACCATTTAGGCAGATATTTAGCCTTTCTGAACTTTGGAGAGTCCATCTGAAATAAATGCAAAGTGCCCAGTGCAGAACATGGTGTGTATCACATGCACAGGCCCAGTTCAGGCTTTTAGAGCATGAGTTTCACCATCAGACGAGTTGATGTACCTGGGGTCAAGTTTCAGTTCTGTTATTGTCTGTGAAACTTTAGTCCAAAAAAAAATGCAATGTTTTTTAGTTTCTGTTTTCTCATCTTGAATGAATATAGTAATATATATGTTAGGAGGTTACTGTGAGGCTAAAATGAATACATATGTATAAATGTATGCAGTGCCTGACATATGATAAGCCAGCCCTCAAAAGACTGTGGTTAGTCTTCTAATGACTGAGAAAAACCAAATTAATTTGATGTAGAATTAGCATGATATTCCAAAATGAATTATAAATGACATTGTGAGAATTCATAATTGATGATGAATTGGCCAAACAAAAAATGTTTCTAGATTAAAAGCAAAGAAGTGAAGGCATCAGAGCGTTGGGAAAAAAAGTAACAATCAAAGTCATGGTTCACTAAAGTTAAAGGAGTTGATTATTCAATAAGAACATATCTAGTTCATGGGCCTTTGAAGGTCAGCACCAAATCTAAATGCCTTCCATTTCTGTATTAGCTTCCACAATAAAGATGCTGAAAAGATGATCAAATAGACCTTGTGTCTGTCATTCAGAGTTGACTTAAGACCAGTGGTTGCTCTGGGAAGACTAATGATTTGGCACCTCTTATACAATATTTTCTTTAAATATTTTACATCCTTTTTTTATGGAAGCTAAAATACTGATTTTTTTATTAATAAAAACTGTATGTGAAAACGGTCCCTTACTAACCTACAGTTCCTTACTAGCTACAGAAAGGTAAATTGAAAAAAAAAACCCACAAAATATTTCTTACCTTTTCTGTAATTTTCTCTTAATTTTTTTTGTAATTTTCTAGATGAGACAGTATATTTGGAGGAAAATTAAGGGTTTAACATTCAGATAATTAAACTAAATCACTCATTCCTGGTAAGCAAAACAACATGCATTATTGATTTTGGAACTGAGCTGACGGTGAGCTCATGTGTGATTCACAAAAGTACTCAACACAGACAGGTTGACACCACTGCAAAGTGAAACCAATTTACATTTTTCCAATTTATTCCAGCAATGTTTCAGTTCCCCTTTTAGATCTGCATCCTAGGTAGATACTCAGCTTGCCTTCTCATTAATATGGCTCTGAATTTCACTCCAAATTCTGTGGGTTGCTGAAACATGATGAAAAAATATTTCAGGGATGTGACTCTTCTAGAAAAAGTGATCCTAAAGGCAACACTTCATAGGAAATTCCTGCCATTGGATTATCAAAAGGTGCTGCAGGTTAACCTGCAGGAAGAAGGCATTAGAAAGGCAACAACTCCTATAGTAACCACAGTAATTAAGCTGGGTCAGCTCCCCCTCCATTGAGCAGTGAAAATGAATCCACTGCTTTGTGGTATTCTTTTTTCCCAAAGTGATTCCATGACTGAGCAGAACAATCTTTCTAAGTGGAGAAAAAATATTCCCCATTTCTCAGACCAATGTGCACCTAGGTTGGCAATGATTTTTCAGATTATTTTGCATTGCTGTGGTAATTAGGGGGCAAGAATGAATGGTTTGACATAAAATTCTATGATGAAAGACTGGTAATCACTAAGATAAAATGTGCTAAGCTTTGGAAAAAAATACATCAATAAGTATACTTTTCTCTTATGCTATTCCAAATATTTAATAAAAATTAGAATTTGTTTCCCAAGGCTTAAATCTCCATTCTTTATTTCTCTGAATTAATTCTCCCAGAGTTTCAGTTGCTAGTTTATGCATGGGGAAAAATCAGGTTCAAAAGATCTCACATTAATCTGTTTTTAACAGTAGACTATCTTTTTGAAATGGGAAGGAAAGTGGAAAGGAAATAACAACAGCATAATACATGTTCCCATGTTCCCTGAACTACATGCCAGTCTCCAAATTGAGTTCAGTGAGGTTAGTCCTAAGCTTAAGGAGATTCAGTGTGTGTGTGTGTGTGTGTGTGTGTGTGTCTGTGTGTGTGTGTGTGTCTGTGTGTACATATATATTAACATCTAAAGCTCTGACATGGTTTATCTCTGTGTCCCCACCCAAATCTCATGAATTGTGATCCTGAGTGTTGAGAGTAGCGCTTGGCGTGAGATGAATGCATCATGAGGGCAGAATTCCCCCTTGCCATTCTTGTGATAATGAGTTAGTTCTCATGAGACCTGCTTGTTTAAAAGTGTGTAGCACTTCCCCGTTCCCTGTCTCCTGCTCCACTGAGGTAAAATGTGCTTGCTTCCTCTTTGCCTTCCACAACAATTGTTAAGTTTCTTGAGGCCTCCCCAGCCATGCCTCCTGTACAGCTTGCAAAACCCTGAGTCAGTTAAACCTCTTGTCTTCATAAATTACCCAGTCTTAGGTAGTTCTTTATAGCAGTGAGAGAATGGACTAATAAGAATATTGGTACTGGGAGTGAGACATTGCTATAATAATGCCTGAAAACCTGGAAGCAGCTTTGGAACTGGGTAATGGAAAGAGGTTGGGACAGTTTGGAGGGATCAGAAAAAGACAGGATTATGAGGGAAAGTTTGGAACTTCCTTGAGACTTGTTGAATAATTGTGACCAAAATGCTGACAGTGATATGGACAGTGAAGTCAAGGATAAGGTGGTCTCAGATAGAGATGAGGAACTTATTAGAAACTGGAGTAAATGTGACTCTTGCTGTGCTTTATCAAAGAGACTGGCAGCATTGTGCCCTCACTCTAGAGATCTGTGGAACTTTGAACTTGAGCAAGATGATTTAGGATTTAGGGTATCTGGTAGAAGAAGTTTCTGAGCAGTAACACATTCAAGATGTGTCTTGGCTGCTTCTAAAAGCCTAACTCATTTGCATAAACAAAATAAATGACCTGAAACTAGAACTCATATTTAAAGAGAAGCACAGCATCAGAGTTTGGAAAATTTGCAGCTGGTCAAGCAGTAGGAAAAAAAAAACTCACTTTCTAAGGAGCAGATTCAATGCTGTAGAAATTTGCATAAGTAAAGAGGAGAATCAAATGTTAATAGAAAAGACAATGGGGAAAATGCCTCCAGAGCATGTCAGAGACACTCATGGCAGCCCCTTCAATCACTGGCCTGAAGGCCTAGGAGAAAAAATAGTTTGGGGGTCCGGGCCCAGGGCTCTGTTGCTCTGTGCAGCCTCAAGACATGGTGTCCTGCATTCCAGCAGCTCCAGCTCTAGTTGTGGCTAGAAGGGGCCAAGTTACAACTTGAGCCATTGCTTCAGAGGATGCAAGCCCCAAGCCTTGACGGCTTCCATGTTGTGTTGGGCCTGCGGGTGCACAGAAGTCAAGAATTGAGGTTTAGGAGCCTCTGCCTAAATTTCTAACAATGTATGGAGATGCCTGGATGATGTCCAGGCAGAAGTCTGCTGTAGGGGCAGGGCCCTCATGGAGAACCTCTCATAAGGCAGTGTGGAGGAGAAATGTAGGGTTGGAGCCTTCACACAGAATCCTCACTGAGGCACTGCTTACTGAAGCTGTGAGAAGAGGGACACCATCCTCCAGACCCCAGAATTGTAGATCCACCAACAGCTTGTACCATGTGCCTGGAAAAGCCACAGGCATTCAATATCAGCCCATGAAATTAGCTGTGAGCCACAGGGGAGGAGATGCCCAAGGCCATGGGAGCCCATCCTTTCTATCGGTGTACCCTGGGTGTGAGACATGGATTCAAAGGAGATTATTCTGGAGCTTTAAGATTTAATGACTGTTCTGCTGAGTTTCAGACTTGCATGGGGCCTATAACTCCTTTGTTTTGGCCAACTTCTCCCTTTTAGAATGGGAGCATTTACCCAATGCCTGTATGCTCATTGTATCTTGAAAGTAACTGACTTGTTTTTTATTTTACAGGCTTATAGGCAGAAGGGACTGGCCTTGTCTCAGAAGAGACTTTGGATTTGGACTTTTGAGTTAATGCTGCAAAGAGTTAAGGCTTTGGGGGACTGTTTGGAAGGCATGATTATGTTTTGAAACGTGAGAAGGACATGAGATTTTGGAGGGGTCAGGGACAGAATAACATGATTTGGTTTTGTGTCTCCACACAAATCTCATGTTGATCTGTGATCCCAAGTGTTGGAAGTGGGACCTGGTGGGAGGTGATTGGATCATGGGGGCAGATTTCCGTCTTGCTGGTCTCATGATAATGAATGAGTTCTCATGAGGTCTAGATAAGTATGTAGAATCTCCCCATTTGCTCTCTTCCTTCTGCTATGGCCATGTGGGGTGTGCTGGTTTCCCCTTCACTTTCCAGCATGATTGTAAGTATCCGAGGCCTCCTCAGCCTTGCTTCCTGTAGCCTATGGAACTTTGACTTAATTAAACTGCTTTTTTTCGAAAATTACTCAGTCTCAGGTAGTTCTTTTTAGCAGTGTAAGAACAGACTAATTCAGGCACCTTTGTCATCAAGTAAAATTCTTTTCTTACTGCATTTGCCAGGAGCTACTGCTGGAAAATTTGGTCTCTTAGTATTGTTCCAAGGCACTTCCATCCAACTGTATCCCACCCAGTGTACTGTATCCTACATGATAGGATGAGGACCCTAATAAAAGAAACCCTGGAGAGATGCCTTGCTTCTTCTACAACATGAGGACCCATTGAGATGATACTGTTCTATGAGCCAGGAAGTGGGCCCTCACTAAACACTGAATCTGCTGTCACCTTAATCTTGGACTTCCTAGATTCCAGAACTGTGAAAATAAATTTATATTCTTTATAAGTTACCCAGTTTTTGAAATTTTGTTGTAAAATTCTGAATGACTAAGACAATACTGGTTGAAAGAAGAGTTAAGGGGTGCTAGAAATTCACCTTAATTCATCCCATTTTATTCTGTGTTTATTTCCACCATCTTGTCAGAATCACTTTAAAAATAATTAACTTCTTAAAGAAACTCTCTGCCTTTCAAAAATCATATGAATTAATATCATCTTGATTTACCTTGAATCATTAGATAGTCTTGGTACTTTTACCCTGATGAAGATTAGTAAGAAAACATTGACAGAGGGAGAACCAAGACCCTCAATAAACACTTTAGATTCTTGATTAATATTTCAATCACCAGCCTCAAAAGTATTTGAGCTTTCTCTGGGAACTAAGTCTGAATCTTTTGAGAGTGATTTTTTTTTCATTTGCTTTAATTTTTGATACTATTAAGGCTGGGGCAAGGTTATGTGAATACAGAACTTATAGGATCTGTTTTTTTGCCAAGCCTCTTCCAAGGATAAGAGAAACAGATAAATTGTGTGCTCGGAAACTCCATTCTAAGAGACAATCCTCTGCCAAACAGCAGATATGAGCAAGATACAGTCTTGGGATCATCTCATGTGGTTTTATAATTTTTCCTCCAGTGTGGACAACCAAGACTGCTTTGTCAGCCAGCAAAATTATCTTCTTACTCCCTTTGCTGGATCCTACTGCTGAAGAATTTGTTCTCTTAGTATCTTTGCAGGCACTTCCATCCAACTGTATCCTACTCAGTGTACTGCTGCTCCATCTCATACCATGATCTCTCCCCTTTATTTCCACAATCTCCATCCTCCCACATCCCCCCATCCCCTTACTGGTCTGCTCTGGAAGGTAATCTGAGGCCAACCTGAATTGCTCATTACTTAGTCCTAGGTCAGATCCCCTCATACAAATGTTTTAACTGATGCTCAGGGTGCTTTAGTTCTCTGGCTTTATGACAAGATGAATGACTCTTTTACCTGACCAAGTAAACTCCAGGCCCTCTCTGGAAGACTTTGCTAAGAGAGTTCCTTTAAGGGCATCTGTTTGGACATGACTTCTGTGACCCTGGCTCTCTTAAAGTGGAGTGGGGCACTTCTCAGCTTATTCATAAAAACTCACAATGACATCTCTTTTATCTATACACTATCTGTGCAGATAATCCCTCCCATGATAAGGGTTTCTATTATAGCCTCACAAAATTATTATGGGAAAATCATGATCTCTGTAACCAAATATATACATAGATGTCAGTGGCAAATTGTATTTTCAAAATATGACTACAAAAAGATATCCCATCCTACATGCTCTTCTAAAATCTTACCATTTCCTCATAAAGATACAGAATCTAGTTTCTCTTCCCTTCAAACTCATGAGGCTATGGCTTTCTAGTAACCAACAGAATGGAAGTGACACCAAATGACTTCGGACGTTAGGTCAGAAAAGACAATAGTCAGTCTTGATAACTTCAACTACCATGTAATCACTCCAATGATTTTGACTGTCATGCTGTTAGGCACTCCAACAGCCCATGCAGAAAGACCCCATAGGGAGGTCCTGAGCCTACATGAGGAGAATGAGGCACCCAACCTTTTCCCAGCTATTCCAGGTCCGTTCACAATTTGACTGCAATCCCAAGAACGGCAACACCGTAACTTCCCAGCTAAGTCCTCCCAGAGTTCCTGATCCACAGAAACTTTGAGAGATAAGAAAATAATTATGTTGTCTTAAGACACTAAATTTTGAAATGATTTACTACATGGCAATAGCTAACGCTATAGCTTGAATGATGTATCCCTCCAAAATTCATATGTTGGAACCTAATCACCAATGTGCTTTTATTAGGAGGTGGTACCTTTGGGTGGTGATTGGCACCCTTATAGAAGAGACGCTAGAAATGTAGCTGGCACCTTTCACCATGTGAGAACACAGAAAGTACCATCTAAGAGGAAGCAGGCCCTCACCAGACACTCTATCTGCTGGTGCCTTGACTGTAGACTTCCCAGCCTTCAGAACTGTGAGGAATATTTGTTGTTTATAAACCACCTAGTTTATGATATTTCTTTTTGCAGCCTAAATGGACTGAGATAGGTAACTAGAACAATGCCTGTATTAGTTGGCTCAGGCTGCCATAACAAGTATCACAGACTAAGTGGCTTGAATAACAGAAATCTATTTTCTCATGGTTACGGAAGCTAAAGTCCAAAATCAAGGTTATGGCCAATTCAATTTTGGTAAGGTATCTTTTCCCAGCTTGCAGAAAGCCAGCCTCTTGTTATGTTACACATAACTTTCTCTCTATTCCTGCATGTGGAGGGAGGGAGAGAGAGAGCATGCAAGTGAGCCAGCTCTCTCTGATGTCTCTTCTCATAAGAACATTATCCCTATGGGATGAGGGCCCCGTCCTTACGATTTCATTTAACCTTAATTATTTCCTTAGAGGCCCCATCTCCAAATATAGCCCCATCTTCAGACACAGCCCTCAACATGTAAATTTTGAGGTGATATAAACCTTCAGTTTCTGATAATGCCCGAGTTCAAATTACAGTTCTACCACTATAAAATTGACTTCGCCTGACCAATTTACTTAACTTGTTTGAGCTTCAAGAAATTTTCTTTTGTATAAACATAGAAATGATACTCTTATCTCATCCAATTTTTTTCAGAGCTAAGTGAGAACAAGTGTGAATATTTTATTCCTATCTGGAGAGTGTTGATGACAAGCCCCAGGCCCTTTTAGTTAGCTGTCCCTACTGCCTTCTGGTCTCTGAATAGACAGGGGCTCTGGGGCATCCTACAAGGACCAAAATAAATTATCACTTCTGTTGGGCTAGGTAGTGGCCAACACCTTATTAAAGAATCACAAGTTCACTTAAAAACATATAATAATATATAGTAGGAGCTTGGTGTTGAAAGAAAATATAAATAAACCAAGATTCTGCTCTCAAAGAACTCCCATTCTGATGGGACAGGCAGCCCCATTAACAAATACATCACAATTTGACAAGTGCTTAATGAAACCACTGTCTACGGGAGAACTCAGTGACTTATGTCACTATCTATTTAATATTCATCAGATTCAAGAAAACTAAAGCTCAGAGAGAGTAAGCAACCTTCTTGCCCCAAATCACAGAGCTTACAAGTGGCCAAAACAGAATCTGATTCCATATGATTATATCCCAGTATTTTTATATTACATGACAAAATGAGGTTACTAGTCTAGGAGAAGAGTCTTTTCTCCTTCAGTGTCCAAGGTTAGGCTGGTGGGAAAAGGGGGCTCCCTGCACCTAAACCTGAGTGGGTAAATACTGAAAATCAAAATAATCTTTATAATTTGTAGCAATGAAGAGATAAGTCTGGAAATAGGAAAGATACCTATTAGGTTGTGTAGCATGAGAATACAGAGCATGACATACATGGAGAGGGAAGAAGGAAGGAGGAGTCAGAAGAAAAGCAAGTAAAAACTAAAAAGACAAAAGTGACTCCACAGAAAAATTCACCTTGTGGCTTAGTATCCTAGTTAATTAAAATTATATATGTGTTTGCATATGCATATACAAAGAGGTAACTGAAAGGTTGATCACCCAAATATTGATGGTGGTTATGTCAAAGTAGGATGACAGGTACAATTATTTTTTCTTTGTTTCTTATACATTGTTGCATTTATTTTACACTAAGTTTCTTTCAGTAACCAGGAAATCTGACAATAGTTAAAACTACTTTTAAAAAGAGTCTTCATTTAAAAACAAAACAATCATCTGCTCACAGTACATAGCCATTGATAGTGTAATTTGACTGGACTTTAAGCAAAAATGCATCTAGAGCACACAGAGCAATATGACAAATGAAAGTGTTATGGAATGAAGTTGGGGAGTGATTCCAATAACAAGATGACATTTACATTTACACTTTATTTTCCTTTTCTATTTCAGGCTTGACTCTGAAACGTATACTAACCGGAGAAAAGAAAGTCTTAATGGTATGGAGCCGCCATGAGGGCAGAGATCACATCCATCTTGTTTACTGTTGGGTTACCAGCACCTACCTATTTGTCCTGCCATAGTAGGTGCTCACTATACATTTTGGAGTAGGGTTGTTTATTAGTTTTCCAGAGAAACAGAACCTATATATATATGAGGAGATTTATTATAGAAATTCGCTTACATGATTATAGTAGCTAAGAAGGCCCATGATATGACATCTACAAGCTGGAGAATCAGGAAAACTAGTGATACAATTCAGTCTGAATCCAAAGGCCTGATTATCTGGGTGCCGATGGGGTAAAAGTCTCAGTCTGAGTCTGAAAGTCCAAGAACCAGCAGTGCCAGTATCCAAAAGCAGGAGCAGATGAATGCCTCAGCTCATGCAGAGAGTGAATTTGCCCTTCCTCCACTTTTTTGTTCTGTTCAGACCCTAAGCAGATTGGATAATGCCTACCCACATTGGTGAAGGCAATCTTCTTTACTCAATCTACTGATTCAAATGCTAATCCCATAAACATACCCAGAAATAATGTTTTACCAGCTACTGGTCAACCCCTGGCCCAGTCAAGTTTGACACATTAAAATTAACCATCACAGATTGCAAAATGTAACTCATGTTAAAACTCTAATGTATAGAGAAATGATAAATTAATTATTTAATATATAATTGACTGAGCTTCTTCCTAAATCCCCATCTTCTAGTAGTTCTGGCAGTGGAGTCTCTATTTGCTCAGGACTGAGGGGTTTCCTAGAATAAGACTTTCATTGTTAAAACCAGGAAAGTCCTAGAAAGCAGGACAAGATGGTGACCCTAGAGTGGTGTGGGGAAATTGAAGGTCTAATTTGGTTAAAATTTAGTCCATCTGATAAACTGAGTAGTTCCTTCACGCAAAACTCAGTGTTTTATTTGCATAACATCTTTATTCTCTCAGCCTTTTCTCTCCCTCTATCTCTTTCTCTAAGATGGAATAGTACTTGAGGGAGGAAGGGATGGCTCCTGTGACCTCATAGGAGGGTGGGAAAATGACAGGTTATCAGATCCATGTGGTATCACTGTGTTATTCCAGGCTCTTCTGGTCACTGACAGTTTCTGAGGCAGATGTCTGTAACACCTGAAGTGCTAAGTTCAGCCTCCCTCTTGACATGATCTGAACCACGAGGTACTTCTGCTTCAGTTGGCCTCTGCTTGCTTCCCATTGCCTTATAGCCTTCCAAGCCTGTCACTCCTTCCACCCAGATCATTGGCTTGCCATCTACTCTCAGCCTTTAAGTCTACCTATTTCCCTCTTTTGTGTCTTAAAGGAGCGTCCACACTGTATAGGAGTATCCTGAGGTGGAAGATGAGGGGATTGTCAGGATGCTTCATCATCATAGGTGAAAGTGTGACTTTTTCAGTGCCATTCAAAGTGAAGTCTGTGGGCTGGGCCATCTTGCAAACTCTGTTGTGCTCCACAATGAGCTAAGTACAAAATTGAAATGTGTTTTATACTTTTGTAGAAATTTGACAAAGTAATTTTTGTCTATTGAATCTAATGATTAAATAGCATGGCTTATATTTTATGTCTGTTTTTTATCATTTAATTTTTCTCAATAATGAACTTTACTTGTATTATACCAAATAATTCATCTTTGATGGACTGGGGAAAAAATGCTGGTCCTTCACTGTACATATTCTGAGAAATACCAATTTATACTACAAGTGAATTTCAGATTAAGCACTTTGGTATGCTTAAGAGGGCAGGAGTCGTAACTGAAAAATTTGGCAAATTATCTCGCAAGAAAATAGCCTGGCTTGCACATCTATCATTTTACTGTTTAACTCTGTGTATCCAAAATTGGCATTTTAAAATAATTTTCTATTTTTGTCTTTTTAATTACCCATAGAAAGAAGGACTAGGGTGAAGGTTTTATACTCAGAAAGGCAATAGAGGAAAGCACATCAATAATTTTCAAATAGCATCAAATTACATTTGTTTTATAAATGAATGAATGAAGGACCGCTGGTCCTGAGGCATCTTATGTGAATGAAATGGCTTTAAGGAAGGAGGGGAGTAAGATGCATCCGCACACTGGTGATAGAGAGAACATCATGTAGTGTTTTGCTGTTTCCCAGCTCAGCCAGAATCGAGCGTTGTTTTTCCTTTTCTATAAAGAGAAGAAGGATGGGTCTGCTCTTCTGAAGTGGTAGAACTTGCTGTTTCAAAGCATGGCAGGGGTGAGGAAATTGCTAAATAGGACAAGAGTTCTTTTTATTTTCTATTCAAAATGTGTGTGTGTGTGTGTGTGTGTGTGTGTGTGTGTGTGTTGTGAGGGGAGTATGACTGAAAAGGAAACACAAATAAATGCAGTATATGTTTCCATGACATAGTTCATATGATGTTTAATTATTTTCCTCTGGAAAAAAAATATCAGTGGATGTAAGCACATGCATTTACGGCCTGAAGAACAAAACATGGGAATTCAGATAATTTTCTGACTAATATAAGAAGCACCCAATATCTTTTTGTGGCACAATTAAGTGCTGGACCTGTTTAAAAAACATGCAGAGTGTGCTTTTTCTTTGCCTACTGTTCTAGATTATCAAAAGCAGGTCAGTATTTCAAAAATTATTTCCTCATTTCATGTACAGATTAAATCTTTTTTCATCAGGATGACTTTCTGCTCCTTATTCTTCCTTTAATTCCCTGGAGTGAAAGCACATTAAAAAGTGACTCACATGACCACCTAATAGTGTCTAAAAACTTGGTTACACAATGAAATAACTGTAATTTATATACACCAGAAAACTCTATATACTTGAATGACTTGATAAAGGAAAATAGACGATAATCAGTTTGGTTTCTCACTTATCAAGTAAAGGTCAGAAGATAGTCTTAACTTCTGAATATCTAAGTTCTCATCTGTCAGATGGGGCAATACTATCTACCTCATTCCTCCCAGGAAGAGTTTAATACATTCCAAAAATAACTTTTAACCACATCATTCCAATAGAATACGTGGGGAAAATGTCTTAGTATTACTCAACAATAAAACAATGGATGGTCTGGACCTTCACATGTTGTTAAGATAGAATTATGTTAACAAACTGCAATTATCAGTATTTCATCATCTTTTTTGGTGCTTATGATCAAACGATGAATTTTTAAAAAGTAAAATTTTAAAAAGAAACAGCAGTTAAGAGAATAAAATGGCAAGCCACAAACTGGGAGATGTATCAATAAAACTCTTATTCAAAATATACAAAGAATTATGAAAACTCAATAGTAGCCTGGGCAACATGGTGAAACCTTGCCTCCACAAAAAAATACAAAAATAAGCTGGACATGGTGGTACACACCTGTAATCCCAGCTACTTGGGAGGCTGAGTTGGGCGGATCGTTTAAGCCCAGGAGATTGGGGCTGCAGTGAGCCAAGATTGTGCCACTGCACTCAAGCCTGAGCAACAGATGAGATCCCGTCTCAAAAAAATAAAATAAAATAAAGAAAAACAAAATAGTAAGAAAATGAACAACATTTTTTTAAATGGGCAAAAGATCTAAACAGACACCTCACTAACAATAACATAGAGATGGCAGATGAAAATATGCCCAACATCTTGCTACTAGTGAATTAGAAATTAAAATAATGACAAGATGCCACGACCTACCTATTAAAATGGCCAAAATCAAAAACATGACAGCACCAAAGGCTGGTGAGGATGTAAAGCAATAGAAACTCTTATTTACTGTTGGTGAGAGTGCAAAATGGTACAGCCGCTTCAGTAGAGAGTTTGGCAGCTTCTTATAAAACTAAATATACCCTTGCCATATGATCCAGCAATATCACTCTTTGGAATTTACCCCAAAGAACTAAACACTTACATCCACACACACACACACAAATCTGCCCTTAAATGTCTATAGCAGCTTGATTCATGATTGCTAAAACTTAGAAGCAACTGAGATGTCTTTCAATAAGTGAATAGATAAACCATGGTACAACAATACAACAGATTGTTATTCAGTCCTAAAAAAAAGAAATAAGCTATCAATTCATGAAAAGACATGGAGGAAACTTACATGCATATTGCTAAGTGAAAGATGCCAATTTAAAATGATTTCGATTCAAACTGTATGACATTCTGGAAAAGGCAAACTATGCAGACAGTAAAAAGATCAGTTGGTTACCTAGGGTTCAGAGGGAAGGGAGGGAAGGATAAAATGGTGGAGAAGAGAAGATTTGGGGGCCATTATAATTACACTCTGTATAATACTAAAATGGTGGATATATGTCATGTATACATTTGTCCAAACCCACATAATGTACAACACAAAGGGTGAACCCTGATGTACACTACAGACTTTTGATTATAATGATGTGTCAATGTTCACTAATTGATTCTAAAAAATGAACCATTCTGGTGAGAGATGTTGATGATGGGGAAGGCCTGAGGAGGGGAGGGTAGTGAAAACTCTTTGTGCTTTAAATCCTATTTTGCTATGAGCTTAAGATTACTTTAAAAAAAATAAAGTTTATTTACTGAAAAAACAAAGAAGAAGAAACAACCCCGACACCACTCCTAATTGCCTTGTTCATTCCAATGGCTGTCTTTTTGGAAGCAAGAAGAATGATTTTGTTATTGACAATGAAGTAAAGTCTCACATGAAAACAAAACAAGAAAGCATCATTTCATGAATACAAGGTGTTTTATTCCTTTCCCCGAAAAGTTCATTCTAAATTTAAATGTTTTCAACTTTTTCAAGAAGTTCCCATCACTGTTTCTTTAAGATAGATAGTTGAAACTCTCACTTATACAGCATTTAATAGGGAGATCTTTGTTCTAGCTGTTGTTATATTACATAGAGTTGATCATGGTGGGGTGAGACAGGAAAGAAAAGCCGTTCAAATAAAGATGGATCCATCGATTAGCGAGAGAACTAACAGATTGCCAATTTGATTCTGATAAATTTACTTTGAGCCAAGAACCACAAAGCCTTCAGTTAAGGTGGCACCATTTACTTCAACATTGACTAAGATTTGGAGGCTGTTTTACAAAAGAATATTCCAGTTAGAACCCTTTGTCCTCAAATACATTTGTTTACTCAGAGTGTGAGTAGAAGAGAATGCCAGGAGAAAATGAGTTTTAAGTATGGACGAATACATGTATGAGCATATAAGAATATATCCATATGCATAGTTAACATGCTGAAAATATTTATATAACCAGATAGACCATATAGTTAATATGTTAATATTTGTATGACCTGATGCATTTTTATGGCTTATTGTCTGTATATTATTTTTTTTAATTCAAAGCATTTGAGAAAAACTAAATAAGAAGGGAAAAGTTTATTTACTGTAGAGATTGATGTTATATCTTGAAATATCTGTTCACTGAGAGTACTTATATGCAGAATTCTGTGCTATCTTAAGAAATAATCATAAATTATTAGTTTGCTCTCACATCTGGACAGCAAAATTGTATATAAGGTTTGAGGGCAGAACTGTGTTTAGTCCCATTCTTGTTAAGTTTTATTTTTTACATACACACACACATGCACGTGCACACACACACACACACACATATCCATCATTTGGCATAGAGTATGTGATACCTGCTTTGGACTTTGCTGAGATCTTCAGGGCATCCCCATGTGGTCTTTGGGTAGTTGTGGGAATTCCTGAAATTTTCAAAAGCAATGGTTCCTGAGGCTACAATCTCCATTAGTTCTGAGAGAGAATACAAAGTGGATTATCCTCAGATCTGAACTCTTATCTCACATGGCATGGTAACCCTGCTTGAATGTGAATTAAATATCAAATAGTGTGATGGGTACATTATTTAACACAAACTGGGTTTTCACTGGAAAAAGACGATGCCTTTGCTTTATGTCTCATGAAGGCAGACTTTCTCTCTCAGGTCTGCCTGGAAGGTCTACTGGGACAGAGATGCTGGTCCACTGATTTGGGACTGAGTTTGGCTTCCCCATTCCTTTTCTTCCTTCCTTGGCACTATGTGCTGAGATTAACTGACCATTTTTGCTTCAGAATTCAGGAAAACCCCAGGAGCTATATGATCAAGAGATTTTGAACTGGCTCAATTTCACTCACTAGCCAGTAACCTCTAAAGCAAATGGCTAGTCAACAGTCTGTCTCAAAAGTTGATTCTGCACAGCTTCTTGCATTGGCTGCTGTGCACATTTTTATTCTGAAGTCCTGTTGCAGGCCTTCACAAAGCATGAATGGGAAAATAATGAGGAAGAAAAATAGTCTAATGTAGGGTGGTTTGTATCAGAAAAAGGGCAGTTAAGAATAAGAAACGGCATACACTCACCTCAGAGAGCCTGTCTGTAGGGGGCAGGCCAGCGTGTTCCCTTTCAAGGGTAAAGATAAGGGGGTCAGCTGTTGAGAATAAGTGATGAATTGAGTAAAATGTTTTAAATTTTAAAAGACTGATTCAAAAGAAGGTCTTGAAGGCTACTGGAGAAATACTTGAACCATGCTATAAAGGAGATAGGCCCATAGCCTCCTTGCTCCGTTTCCAGCCTTTCTTTTATCAGCAAGAAATCATTTCTTCTCTCCAAACACTTTGGTACTGAAAATCAAGTTTTCATTCTCATTGGCCATGGGGATAGCAACATCTTTGATCTTCAACTTACTAAAGCAGCTGCCTACTGTTCTACTTCAAAGTACGCTTTTATGACTTACGGGCATTTTAATAAAGAGTTCTCCAAAACCCAGTTGCGTATCACCTGGAATAGTAAGGAGCTGTGTAGCTCATCAGGTGACACAATGCTAACATCATAAGGAAAGTTCTATAAGAAAAAAAAATAGCCAGAAATGATAGAGAATGGCTTTTGAAACATTTACTCTGGCTTTGTGAGTGTACACACTATCATACTTTGTCCTTTCTGCTTATGCTCACTTCAACTGTTTAGAAATCAAAGTTACATGCTCAAAAAGGGATCAAGAGTTGGTTTGAAAGGCTTCCATTCTTAAGAACATGTGAAAATGTGGCCTAGAAAAAAACGTTCATTACGTTGATCTACCATATGTGAAATGCCCACAATGTGGGAGACGTTATTTAGGTCAGGAAAGAATCTCTCCTGTTATAGGACGCAGCTTATAAACAAGTCATCAAATCTGTACATTTGATGCTATGAGAGAAATTGCAAGTATTATCTTTTCCTGGGTAGAGAAAAGAAGATTCCATTAGGCATGAAAGAGGGAAGAAAACATACTGTATCCATTTTAACCATCTGCTTATAGGGGAGCAAAGCTTCAAGGAAATCTCAAAAGAAGAAAAAAAAACCATTTTCTGACTAGAGAAGTTCATGGTAGCCAATTAATTAAAGTCTAAGTTATGAAGCATTTACGCCAACTTTTAAAATATTAGCAACAAATATAAAATTTAAAAATATATAGTGGGAAAACGTTTCATTTTCAGAAGAGTAGGGGCTCATAATTTGTCTAAGGTTGCAATGTTGAAGTTTGAAACAATGGGACGATGGACAGCTGATTTTTTTTCAGTGCACCACAGGTCAAACTGACCACACACAGTAAGCACAGGCAAAAAACTCCAGCCAATCAAGTTAATCTTTCACCGCTTAGTTTCACCACAGGATAATGTTTTTTCACACTCACCTTTCTCTGTCTCCTTTTCTCTATCTTCTCTCCCACACACATCTTATACACTCTCCTCCTTTTCTGCTGCACTATTTGAAAATACGCTGAAGAGGCTGGGTACGGTGGCTCATGCCTGTAATCCCAGCACTTTGGGAGGCTAATGTGGGTGGGTCACTAGGTCAGGAGTTTAAGACCAGCCTGGCTAACATGGTGAAACCCCATCTCTACTAAAAATACAAAAATTAGCTGGGCGTGGTGACATGAACCTGTAATCCCAGCTACTCAGGAGATTGATGCAGAAGAATTGCCTGAACCTGGGAGACACAGGTTGCAGCCAGCCAAGATTGCACCATTGCACTCCAGACTGGGTGACAGAGCAAGACTCTGTCTCAGAAAAAAGAAAGAAAGAAAGAAAATATGCTGAAGACATCATGACATTCGACCCCTAAATACCATCTCTTCAGAACAAAGGCATTCTCTCACTTAGCTACAAAGTCGCGATCATATCCAAGTATTTAATATGGATAAATTAATTTTGTGTATTAAATAGCCCATATTTAACATTTTCTAATTGTCTAAAAGTAGTCTTTTTGCTGATTTTCAGCTTTAATCCAGGATCCAAAAAATCCTTTTATTTAACTGTCACATTCTGGGTCTTTTTTAATCTGCAACAATTCACTTGCCACTTTTTTCATGCCATTGAAATTTTTGAAGAATTCAGGCCAGTTGTTTGAAGAATGTGTCACAATATGGTTTTGTTGATTTCTTTTCTCATGTTTAGATTGAGTTTACGTGCTTTTGACAAAAATGCTACATACGTGAGTTAATGTTCTTCCTACTGATTTTATATCATAGGCCCATAATGGATATTTTTACCATTGCTATCGGTGGGGCTACATTTGAGCCTAATTTAGTTGGTATCCAAGATTTCTCCCTTATAAAGGTACTTTTGTTTCTTTGCAGTCAATAAGTAGTCTGGGATGTAAAACTCTGAAACCATAGGAATTTCCTTCCCATATCCCCTATCATGGTAGACAGAATAATACCCCTTTCTAAAGATGTCAGTGTCCTAATCCTTGAAATCTGTTAATATGCTAGGTTTGGGGATAGGTTAGGCTAGGTTCCTTGTGCGACTAAGGAAAGATGGTTAGAGAGATATAACATTGCTTGCCTTTAAGATGGAGGAAGGGGTCACGAGCCAAAGAATGTGAGCATTCTCTAGAAGCTGGAAAAAGTGAAGAAACAGATTCCCCCCCAGGACCTACATAAAGGAATGTAGCCCTGTCAAGACCTTCATTTTATCCCAGTTAGAGATCCATGTCAGACTTTAACCTACAGAACCTTAAGATAACAAATTTGTATTGTTTTAAACCACTAAGATTTTGGTAATTTGTAGCAATAGCAATAGAAAATTAATAGCCCCCCAACCCAAAATTGCATCCAATCATTTTAGCATGTATTAGTTGATTCTTGCTGAAATTAAATTTTATATTGGGAGATGTACGTGGTGGTACTTACTAATTCCATCAATCCTTTCTCATTTAGTAGATAGCATTCTTCTGAAAGAAGAGCTCCTTCACTTTTTTCTTTCTCATTCACTGTCCCTTTCTCTCTTGAGTATCATTATGGATTCATAGATCCTTTCAAAAAAAATTCAATGTGACATAATTCATTACTTTTATTATTTTTGTGATGCTCCAGTTATTCCAAATTTAACCAGTGGTAGCCATTGTAAGCTGACTCCTGTGCCCATCTGGCACTGCCCCGTTAATCTGAGAGTAGTTTTATGCTTTCTAGAATGCAATATTTAGACAGATTGTATCCTTTTTCTGCCCTAAACCTGGAATCTAAGGTTTTACCAAAGATCTCTGGTTTCATTTACTGGAGAATTACATTTAGAAACCTGTGTGGTAAGAGGACTAATTTTTATTGATACATTGGTATTTCAGTTTTAATTTTAACATGCATTTCACTTCATGAATGAAGTTGAGTGTCTTTTCACATTGTAAAAGACATTTGTTTTAACTTTTTCTGTGAACTGTCTATATATTTTGTTCATTCTTTATCGGGTTGGTTTTTTCTTATTTTCATTTCTTCATATAATAGGGAAATTAGGCTTTTATATTATACATGTTACAATTGTTTCCTCCCAAATTTGTATCTATTCTTTGACTTTGATGATGGTTGCAATGCAAACTTTTTTAAGTAGTAGAATTTATTCATCTTTTCTTTTATTGCAACTGAATTTTGAGTTATAATCAGAAAAGTGTTTTCATGTACAGGTTGTAAAGAAAGTCAGCCATGTTTTATTCTGGTACTTCCTCATCAGTTTTCAGATTTAGAACTCTTGTCAATTTGATATGTTATGAGCCTCAAATGATCATTTTTTCAGTTGCCTCAAAAACATTTGTTGTAGAGTCCATCTTTTCCCCCAGTTATCTGATATACTTTCTTACTCACTAAATTTCTGTGTTTTGAGATCATTTCTGACTTCTTATTCTGTTCTATTGGTCAGTCTATTCTCTCACCAATATTACACTATATTAATTTGTTTGTGTTTTCCGAATTTGTTTCACTATATTAGGGCTGGTCAACACTTGTTGCTTTTCTAGAAGTTTCCTAGTTATTCTTATGTTTATTTTTTACACGAATGTTAGAATTAGCTAGTCTAGCTCCCAGAAAGCTTACTAGTATGTTTACTGGAACTATATTCAATTTATATTTTATCTTAGAGACAAGTGAAATATGTATTAGGGTTCTTCATCCTATTCAAGACAAAAAATGCCTTTTTCTTCGTTCAACTTATCCTTCTTCCTATAATTTTGTCCATTTCTTATTAATTTTTTTCTAAGTACTGTATTTTATCTACTTGCTTATTTTGAATAATATTGTCCCATTGTTTTACTGTTTCTTTTCCAATCTTTAGACCTCTGCTTTACTGGTTTTAACCTTCCAAGCACGTTGGAAGCAACTGGGAAACTTTTAAAATTCTTAAGTCTCAGTAATTAAATCAGAATCTCTGAGTATGAGATCACAGCATCACAACACATTTACTGCATTAGTATTTATCGAGTCCTAGGGTGATTCCAACATACAATAAAATTGAGAATCACTGGTTGACTTGAAAGGAGAAAGATATTTTTGAGGCTTGATATGAAGGTAAAGAAGGTTTTAGAGTCTTTATTATCAGTGATAGGCTTCTATTTTGTTCATATATATTGAAACTATTATATATTCATTGTGAATTGAGGTTTTTGGGATTATAAAAGTCTTTGTCACATTAAATGTGAATTTATGTGACAATAATTTATGTGAATTTATTGGTCTGAATTCTACCTTGTTTGCGATCAGGTTTGCCATCCCTGATTCTTTATTACTTGTAAACTCATGATATACATTTTCCCATCCGTTTCTTTTTATCTTTTCTGAACCACTTATTTTCAGATGTGTCTCTTGCATTCAGCATATAATAGGGTTTTGCTTTGTGAACAAATCTGAAATTTCTGCATTAGGTATATGACAAAATATTTGGTCTCAGCTTGCTTGCTATGTTTATGTTATATTTACTTGTATTCGTTTCCCTATGTGCTCTATACCCTTTGACCCTTTTCCTATAGTTATTTTGTTTCTTAGGAAGATTTATGTTTTTGTGCTAGTGGTTACATCTATGTTAATCATTTGTATAACACCCTTAGTCCTCCTTTCTCTTATTTAGACACCTACTATGTGTTTTGACAGCTTCAGATGTTGACGGCCTATTTACACGATAATCAATTAGTTTATCTAGCTTCTCTGTCTTTTCCTCCTCCAATGTTTTTGTTGAATTTCTGTTATATCAGAATACATAACACTTACACACTTTTACTTCCCACATTTACTTTAACCTTAAATCTTCAATTAAATATGTTTGATGCTCAATGTTAGTCCTGTTGCTGAAGCTCTGTCATCTCTTAGTCAAATAAAACTTGTCCTCTGGTAGATTTATTAGGAATTATTCTTAAAGACAGCATTCCCTGAGTAGGTGCATGTTAACATTGTTTGCCTGTAGCCTTGTTATTTGAAGATTTTTGCTGGATATAATATTCTTGACTCACATTTTCTCTTTTGAATTTCTTAAAAAGGTTGCTGTCCCTTTGTTTCACTATATGTTACTGTTAAAAAAAAAAAATCTGATGTCAACCTGATTTTTTAGAAAGTAACAATCTATTTACCTAGAGGACCAGAAGAATTTTTCCTTATTCTTAACTGTCTAATGGTTTTGTTAAGCTGCATCTTAGAATTGACTAGCCTGGTTACATTTTCTTAGGAGTATGGTGGAGCCTTTCAATAAAAAATAAAAGAGTATCCTTTTCTTTCTAGAAAAGTTTCTTTGTAGATTATAACCTAAATATTAGTTCTATTTCATTGTTTCACTTTTCTTTTTCAAAGTCTCTAGTTATATAGATGTTGGATCTATCTTCTATATCTATCATTGTTTCTCTAATTCCTCTTATCTGTCTATTCCATTTTTCATTGCTTGGCTATTTGTATCTTTCTCTTCAATGTCTTCTCTTATATTTCCAATTGGATCTATTCTTTCTTGAACATTTTGCAATTTAGTCTTTACTTCCAGATTTATTTTATATTGTTCTTCAATTTCTTTCCTTAGTTCAGTCATTCACATTTTATATTTTTCTTTTTGGTCCATTTTGGTTCTTCATCTTTGATCTGATTTGACATATTTTGTTTATATCTACAAATGCTAATTTAAACATATTTAATTCAGGTTTTGGTGTTATGTTGTTGTTTTCACCTGCTTCATTTTTGTTGAAAAATTTTTACCAACAAACATCTGATTCTTATATTTCAGTTCTCTTTTCTTATGTATAATACTTCTGTATGAATGTTGTCTGCTAATTTATGCTAATTTTGGAATGTCTTGTCTTTTTCTGCATTAGCAATAATGGTGTATGTAGGTGGGTAAGCAGTATGTTTGGGTCACAGGGTTTCTTAGTGTGTGGAGGATGCTCTCTTTTCTTTGTATATTGAATTGTAATTTTTAAAAAAATTAATAATGTTTTTCTTGATGGGTGGGGGTATTTCATGTTTTCTGATTTAGGGAATTCTTCTACTTCTCTAGACCCCTTAATATTCAAGATTTGTTTCCTTCTTCCCCTTTACCACCAAACCTCCCAAGCAGCCCTTCCCTTTCCAAGTCACCCCCATTCCCAGAAGTGGCACCTTTTTGAGATTTCTACTCCTTATCCAGCACATTCTTAAGTCTCTTCCTATGGATTCCTCAGCAGCCAGGGCTCTGAAGCACCAAGACTCAGAAGTGTTGTAAGGTAGGATTTAGGTTATGAGTCTCTCTTTCTAGGGGATGATTTTTATGTTCTCTGTTGTGTTAGGTGTCTCTTCTCGTCTCTGTTTCCATATACTTTCTGTTGCCTTTCCTCTCTGGCGCACTCTGGAGCTTCCTCTGCTGCTCTCAGGTGTTGATTTCCTACTTACTCACAGTTGGAAGTCCATAGCATTCTGTGATTTCCTACTTAGGTTCTAAGTGTGAGTTCGAAACAACTTTGTTAGCGGTCTTACTGGTCTGAATTTTTTTTAATAGAATAGGTTTAAAAAATCTCAGAAGTTTCTTATATATTCCTAAAGTTGACATTTTAGCATTGCTTTCTTTATAATACTAATATTTTACATTCATACAGCATATTATGTTTCTCATAGCACTACTTTTACATACACTCCTTCATTTGCTCAATAATTCTTTCAAACAAGCATAATTTCAAGTGAGAAAACTGAGGCTTAGATAGGTTAAGTTAATTCTTTAAGTCACATATCTACATATGGTGAAAGAGTTCAAACAGAAATTAAGGTACCAGCCAGGCGCAGTGGCTCACGCCTGTAATCCCAGCACTTTGGGAGACCGAGGTGGGTGGATCACGAGGACAAGAGATCGAGACCATCCTGGCCAACATGGTGAAACCCTGTCTCCACTAAAAATACAGAAATTATCTGAGCATGGTGGCTCATGCCTATAGTCCCAGCTACTTGGGAGGCTGAGGCAGGAGAATCACTTGAATCCAGAGGGGGAGATTGCAGTGAGCCGAGATCATTCCACTGCACTCCAGCCTGGCGACAGAGCTAGATTCCATCTCACAAAAAAAAAAAAAAAAGAAAGAAAGAAAGAAAGAAAGAAAGAAAGAAAGAAATTAAGGTACCCTGACTTCAAATTTAGTTTTCATTCCATACCACCATTCCTTTTTGAGATTTTTCTCAAAAAGGAGAAATATTTTTCATGGTATAATAATTTATGGAAGTTCTTCCTGAAAAGAGTTAAAGAAATATTTTCTAAAATATTCCTAAACAGCCTCCAACTCCAAAACAAGGTAATGACTCCCAAGTAAGGTATTGCAAACAGTGAAACATTACAATGCTTTTTTTTCTTTTAATATCTGTGGTGTAGATATCACCACAAGCAGGAACAATAGCTACTCACTCAAAACAATGCAATGAGATCAAACCGTGAAAGGCAATATTAAGAGTTCAATGCAATCTCATTTCAGTGCTTACTTTCAATCCCACTTAAATTCATGACATAAGAGCAGGTAGTTTTGAGATGATGATATACACTATAGCTTTTAACTGAGAATCACCGACCATGGTGTGCAGAAGCAGTCATAAACCATGGAAAATAGAGAGAAGTAGAAATATATTCTGACCCCTAAATTTTGTGCTTAATGAAGGAAACTGTGCTGATATTTACCAGATATAATACTTACTAAGTGTTTATACTTTTGGAAGAGGGGGAAGAAATAAAAAATTAAAAAAATTATGAAATTAGGGTAACTAAGTCCTATTCCCATATTACACAATAATTTCATTCATTTCAGTAGGTAACTTGGTTTTCTCGGGCCTTGAGAAACATTATAACACTTTACAATTCTAACAGATAAATTGAACTAAAGGCAGCTACAAAAACTCACAGGTTTTTGAGCAAATATCCACTGAATGTCCATTCTTTAATCAACGTTAACTTGGTGAGAGGACCATAGGAGTGACCCCAAAGAGTCCTTTCCCCTTTGATATAATCTTTGGAAAAATCCACCAAAATTATGATTAAAAGTTAGAAAGCATGCTCATCAAAATTATAGATAACCAGGACAGGCATAGTGGCACATGCCTGTAATCTCAGCACTTTGGGAGGCTGAAGCGGGCAGAACACCTGAGGTCAAGTGTTCGAGACCAGCCTGGCCAACATGGTAAAATATTGTCTCTACTAAAAGTAGGAAAAAATTAGCTGAGCAAAGGTGGCACATGCCTGTAATCCCAGGCATGAGAATCACTTGAACCCAGGAGGCGGAGGTTGCAGTGAGCCAAGATGGTGCCACTGCACTCTACTCTGGGCAACTCTGTATGACTAAATTAAAATACAAAATAGATATACACAATATAGACTCAGATTTAGAAAAATAAAAGCAAATATATACAGTTATATAAAAAGGCATAAGAATATTAATTACCTACATACTCTACATGAGCCAGTTTTGTGACATAGTGCTTCCAAGTTTGAAGTCATCTAAAGAAACAAGATGACTTTATAGTTTGGAAGTATGAAGGTAGCAGTTTTATTAGAGTATGAATTGATAAGAACATGTCTGAAGTATGATCTGTTCTGAATGGTGATTTTAGGAGAGATGCTGGCAAATTGGAACGCATCTGGAAAAGGTTAGGGTCTGGAAACCATGTCACGCAAATAACTGTTAAAGAACTGTGCGTGTTTGGTGTTATTAAAAAAAATTGTAATACCATATAAATGCTTCCAATATTTAAAGGACTGACCTCTACAAGGCAGATTAGATCTATTCTCTGCTATAACAGAGAACATCTGGGGCCAGTCAAGTGAGACTTGTTGTGTTGACTCCATTTAATAAAATTTTTTAATAATGACAACTCTTCTCAAATGAAATAGACCACTTTTTAAGTGGCAACTCCCCACTGCCTACTGCCCACCTGTCTTCCCTTCCCCTTATATCTCACCTTATTCTGCTCTCTACAAACCAAAAATGCCTAGTAAGAGTTCAGATAATCACCTACTGGGAAGTTATTTCAAAGTTCTCACATGATGTGGGCTAGACATTTTCTAAGACAGTGGTTCCCAACCATGGCTAGATCAAAACCACAGTGAGATATCTCTTAAAAATATAGTCTGGAAACTTAACCCACAGACTTCTGCAAATCTAAGGCAGAGTATACAAATGTGTGTTTTAAAATTATTTGTTCATTTATTTATTTATTCAGTTAGTTAATTGACTGCTAATATCAGATGCACTGTTAGATACTGGGAATGAACAGTAATCAAACATCACAACTTCTGATCATATGGAGTTTACAGTCTCATGAGAGAGAGATGAGTATTAATTTAGAAGTTACACTACTGATACCAAGAATATAGTTACAAACTCAGATAAGGGACCTAAAGAAAAAAATGTGGAGCGAGTATAAGAGAGGAATGTGGCTTAGCCTGAGGGCCAAGAGAAGGGACACTGAGCAAGACCTAAAGGATGAGTCTAAAGTTATTCAGAAAGGGTTTGGCTGGAGGGGCTGTAGCTCCATGCAGAAGTACTGTTATGTGAGGAGGTCCTGTGGCAGGAATGAGAATAGAGTGTTAAAAAGATCAAAGGAAAAGTGTGACTGGATCAAGAGTGAGGGGGTGGGGGGAAGAAATGAAGAATGGGGATGAGAATTAAGATGTAGGCAGGGTCTGACCCAGGTAGCTGTCATGAGTAATATGTTGAAGGTTTTGTCCTTGATTCTAAGAACAAAGGGAAACCATTTCTGCAGTTTGCACATTGTGTGTATGAGTGGAATGTGGGTACAAAGTACCCTGATCAAGGTTACATTTTTAAATGATAATCCTGGCTACCTTGTAGAAAACAGATGTAGTGTTACAGACAAAGATAATGTGGAATGAAAGAAGAAACGGTATATTTGTAGGCCATTTAAGAGGCATAGTAAACAGAACTTAGCAATGGATTTGACTTGAGATGAGGGTTATGGTGTTCCCAAATGTAATTTCTAGCTTTGGGGTTTGTGCAGTTGAATGGATGGCAGTGTGATTCATTGGGACAGGGTCACTGAAACGAGGACAGAATGTGGTGAGGACATTGTGATTCATTCTTGACTATGTGGAAACTTGAGATGACTTTGTGATGTCTCAACGGACTTGTTGAATGAAGTCTGGAGGTCTAAGCAGAGGCCAGAAACCTGGTCTCATACAACGGCAAAGCGTGCTGTAAAGAGAAAAGGCCCACAGAAATAATTCTTAGGTAGCAGCTACAGAAATTTAAAATACATATTTAATGTTAAAAATCAGGACTATTGGCATCTACCCTGCTGGTGTCATCTATTAATCAAATCAAACACAATTTTAAAGAACAGAGATAAGTCTGAAAGCTTTCGGAGTTGAGGGTAACATAATTCGCTATGTCTACAGTTGTACTAGAAGTGATTTTTTGATAACGAGATAGTGTGTGCACTCTTGTGGGAGCTGAAACAACTTCAAAGAAATCTTCTCCCTTCTTTCATTTCTGCAGGAAACAACACAGAGCATGTGGAGTGAGTGAATAGGGTGTGCAAGGTGAGAAAGCAGTCCAGTGAAATTTCAGGGGAATGATGGAAGTGAATAAAATACAATAAAACACACACACAGTATCTCTGGTAAGCAAGTCAGTTTGAAAAGAATTGGGAAAAATACAAGAAGAAAAAAAGGCAGCCCCCAACTGTGTTAGAATTTTCCTCTCTGACCATTTCCCTATTTATTATTTGGCAATCTGTGATAAAATATGGCTCCATTCACACCACCCCTAATAAGAACTTCACTGGCAAGATTTGTTCTATTTAGCATTGCTAAATAAAGAGGCATCTCTGATTGGAAAGCCGGACATTTTTGAAGAGAATCCATTCCATGAGTTTCCCTGGCAATTGGCTACAGAAGGGATTGAGAAGTCTCATTCTATGGTGTTTCTTTAATGACTTATAGAGATTTACTAGACGCTAGAGGCATGCGGCTTTACCTGGGAAAGTGAAGTTGGCTAACAGCGAACTCTGAAGGAAATTTGAAAGTTGATCACAATTGTTCCTAGGCCTCCGATTTCCTGTATTCACTTTCTTTTCCTTTTCACAGTTTTGAGTTTTTATATTAATTAATTTTCTGTATGCGTGTCCTTTATGGTTAATAATCTCAAATTCTATTTAAAAAATAACACATACAATGAGATATAGCTATATATGTGTGTGTATATATATATATATTTGTATATATAGTGGAATTAGGTTGGTTTGAGTCTGAATTGCACATGTAGTCCAAACCTGTTTTTGTTTCAAGGATTTGATTTGGCCTTCTTTTTGCCCAGGCTGATGCATGCTCACATGCTCCGGCCTCTTATCACTCTGTGGAAAAGACTGCTGAGTGAAATACCTGAAGGTAGTAGACAGTGCGAAGATACTGTCCCTCTGCTTCCCAGGATGGTCCCAGGTGGGCAGTTAACCATTTCAGTACCACTGTGGTGCACACTTGACTTGCATACCTAGGCTGGTGGCTCAGCACACACCTCCTGAGTTTCCTCCCTGATCCATTTTTACCCTGCACTGAGGCAGTCAAGGAACCCCTTACAGTGTTCTCAATGATCATCTCTGATGTATGGTTGGCAACATTATTTGCGATGCTCTGTCTATATTCTGTGCTAGGTTGGCCTCACCCCTTGGGAGATGAGAAGATGTGTGTCTTTGAATCAAAAGATCTGAAAACGCAGTCAAGATGTACTCCTGTGATCCCTTAATGTACTTTAAGCCAGGGCCCTTTTTATTATCTCTCAAACACTGTTTCCCAAGTGCACTGCAGCATCAGCCTATTCTTCAAAGTGCCCTGACAGACAGCACCTGATGTCTCCAGCTGGAAGAAAAGTGAAGGACAGGTACAACCCTGCTGCTTATCACGCAGGGCCTAGAAATACGTCATGAGGAAGCACCACCTTTTCCCACTGAGACTGGGGGTAAAGCAGAATATCTCTCAATTTTGAAGTCCTCCAGTGCTTCCTGAAGACAGTTCTATGTATACGTGTTTGTCTGTGTATTTGTGTGTGTCTTGTTTGATTTTTAACATGGCCTGATTATACAAATGGCATCTCTTTATGAAAAATTAAAATTAAACTCAAAAGACAAGCTCACTTGTTTGAAGGAGGTTTAGGAACTTGAGAAGAAAGATGTTTTCTCATCCTTTTCTCTTTGTTCTCCTTTCCTCCTTCTCTTCCTTCTCCTTATCTTCTTTCTCCCAATACTTTCAAAATGTAGAAACAATTCTTAACTTAAGGGCCATACAAAAAACAATTCTTAAGGACCATACGGAAAACAGGTTGCAAGCCAGATTTGGCCCTCAGGCTGTAGTTAGAAGCCGTCTGTTTTAGATTATCTTAGATTATAAATATATCATTATCTTGGCTTTTACTTAAGAATATAGAAATAAAGACAATATTATAGGATACCTTACTCTCCATTCTGAATCTTGCCTTTTGTGTGCTCTGTGAACTACAGCCCCTGTGTCCTCCCTTCTGTTCCTTTACTCACTCTGCTTTAGGGGAAGAGCCTGATCTGACGGTAAATTCGGGGAAATCTAAGCATGCTTGGCTCAGTTCAGCCCTTCTTCCCCTTGGGTGTGAGCTGTTCATTCACTCTCCCATTTAGCAACACTACTTCTGTATATCAGACCATGTTCTAGGCACTGGAATTCCAGTGAATTTAAAATCTCTTACATTCCAATAGGAGAGGCGGAAAATAAACATAATTAAACAAGTATTTTTAAAGTTACAATCTTTTTTTTTTAAACTAAATCACAGAGAAGAAATATCAAAAGTTTTGGGGCAGAAATTTGAGAAGGCTCAATGAGAAGGTGATTGTAAATAACACCATATGGAAGTGAGCAAGAGAAGTGGATATCTGAGAGAAAAGCATTCCCAGAAAATTCTTCTGGAATAGTGCAAAGGTCCTTCTATGTTCTGAATGTTTGCACCCCCACCCAAAATTTATATGTTGAAATCTAATCATCAACATGGTATTAGGAAGTGGGGCCTTTTGGGAGGTGGTTAGGTCATGAGAGTGGAGCCCTCATGAATGCGATTAATGCCCTTATAAAATAGCTCCCAGAGAGCGCCTTGCCGGTTCTTTCATGTGAAGACAGTGAGAATGCACCGTCTATGAAACAGAAAGCAGATCCTCACCGGACACTGAATCCACCAGTGCCTTGAACTTAGAGTTACCAGCCTCTAGAACTGAGAAATAAATTTCTGCTTTTTATAAGTCATCCTGTTGTACTGGCCAGAGCATAGAAAGTCAACACCAAGACAAAAGTATACCAAATTGCAGGGTCTTTATTGCCGGCAGCCACGGAGGACTTGTGTCTCCCCAACCCGTGGCCCAGAAAGGAGGGTGTCAAGACCTTTTATACCCGTAAAACCACCTCGGGAGTGAGGGTGAGGGGCAGGGGTTGGGGTGATGGGCTTGAGACGTTCTGAGGGCTAGTGGATTCTGTAAATCACCTCCTGGGCGGAGATGAGGGTGAGGGGCTCCAGACACTCCGAGGGCCAGGGGACTTTTGACATCTGATCGTTACTTAAGTGGTTCACAAAAGTCAAGATTAGCATTTGTTTACACATTGGGTAGGGTGGAAATTATAGTCCTTAATTACTTATTCACATTTGGGTTATAGAGAGCAGTTTCAACAGAAAGCCGTTGTATTGTTGAGGTATGCAGTTTTATGGAGCTTTTACCATGTCACAATCCAGTTTATAGAATCTTGTTATAATAGCCTAGACAACTAAGACAGGCCCCAGAGCAGAGAATGTCTGCTGAGTTTGAAGAACAGCAAGAAACGCAGAATGACTGGAGCAGAGAGGCAGCCTAATTTGGCTTGTGTTTTAACATCACTGACTCCTGAGATAAGACTTGTGGAGGGTAGTAGGCTCAAAAAGGGATTAGAGTTAAGAAGTTATTGCAATAATCCAGGGGAGTGATGATGGTGCTAGCAGTGAAGGTGATGAGAAAGAGCTGGATTCCGGATTTACTTGAAGTATGGCTGACAAATTTTGCAGATACATTACATGCAGTGTGCAGACAGATAGGCATCAAGGACTAAAAAGGCTTTTGACTTTGCTGGTGAAAAGAGTCAAACTCTGTAAAATATTTGAAGAGATTTATCCTGAGCCAAAGATGAGTGACCATGGCCCATGACACAGCCCTCAGGAGGTCCTGAGAATATGTGCCTAAGGTGGTCAAGGTACAACTTGGTTTTATATATTTTAGGGAGGCCTGAGACATCAATCAAATACATTTCAAAAATACATTGGTTTGATCCAGAAAGGCAGGACAACTCAAAGGTGAGGAGGTTGGGGGCTTCCAGGCTATAGGTAAGTTTAAACATTTTTTGGTTGATAATTGGTTGAGTTTTTCTAAAGACTTGGGATTTTAGAAAGGAAATGTTTAGGTTAAGAGAAAAGATTATGAAGACCAAGTTTCTTTTGAAATCTTATAGGGCTGCCCTTAGAGCCAATAGATAACAAATGTTTCCTATTCAAATCTTTAAAAGGTGCTAGACTTTTAGTTAATCTCTTCAGGATTAGGAAGGCATGGAAGAAAAAGATCTAGCTATGTTATAGAGATTCTTTATAGATGCGGATTTTCTCCTACAAAGGATGGTTTTGCAGGGCCATTTCAAGACATGGCAGAGAAACATGTTTTGGGATAAAATATTTTGATTTTCTTCTTTGTCTCATAACATTCTGCCAGAGTCATATTGGAAAGTAAGCCATGATATATAGGGTTAAATAAAACTCATCTGATGAGAATTTCTGGTTTGTAGGGCATAACTCCCTTAGATAGGAATTTGGGCAAGATAAAAAAATTAGATCTTAGCCCTCAACCTGAACAACTGAAGAATGGATTTACCATTAACTGAGGTGGGGAAGACGAGGAAAGGAGCTGTTTGGGGTGAAGGTGTGGAGAAAAGATCAAGTTCAGTTTAGATATATTAAGTTTGAGATGCTTATTACACATCCAAGCAGATAGAATGAGGAGTTAAACACGTGATTCTGGAGTTCAGAGGAAAAGCTTAAGCTTGACATCAGCTCAGAGATAGGATTTGAAGTCATGGGACATGATGAGATCATCTAGAGAATGAGTGTAGTCAGAAGAACAGAAGTGGTCCCATGACCAAGTCCTCAGATACTCTGACATTTGCAGTTGGAAGCCAGAGGCAGGATCAGCATAGAGATCAAAAGAGGTAGGAGGAAATGAGCTGAGTATGGTAAAGTGTGCCTGAATACAGGTTCCATGGCTCATCTGTTGGGGAATGCTTGCCCGAGTCAAAACCTGTTTGGGTCTCTTTATGGATAATTCTGCCTAATTCTGGTGTCTGGTATTGATAACCCTACTTCGATAACAGATTTGGAGAAAGCGATATCATTTTATCTGACCCCGAGTGCCACTTTGTTATTTTCTAAAATTGTTCAGAACTAGATGGGAAAGAATGCAACTACATATTAGGACTTCTTTGGGGCCTCCTAAGAGAAAAAAGAAAAACTGAACAGGAATTTTTTAACTCAAAAATGTTTTCTCTTAAAAAAACTTTGAATGTCCTTTTTATTCTTGCTGATGTTTCTTCTTTTTTAAAAAAAATTTTTTCGAGACAGAGTCTTGCTCTGTCACCCAGGCTGGAGTGCAGTGATGCAATCTTGGCTCACTACAACCTCCACCTCCCAGGTTCAGGCAGTTCTGCTGCCTCAGCCTCCCGAGTAGCTGGGATTACAGGTGCCTGCCACCACACTGAGTTAACTTTTGTGTTTTTTTTTTTTTTTTTTGTAAAGATGGGGTTTCATCATGTTGGCCATGCTGGTTTTGAACTCCTGACCTCAGGTGATCTGCCCATCTCAGCCTCCCAAAGTGCTGGGATTACAGGCATGACTCGCTGTGCCCAGCCATTTCTTCTTTTCTTGAGAAAATCTAATCACTCGTATGGAGGAGCCTCCATATTCATCAGCTTTTATTCCATATATTTGTTGTTTTCACTTTTTCTTCAAGGTAACTTTGTTTATTCAAGGTAATTTTCTTAAGGCCAAAACTGGCTCTAAGAACTGATATTCTGTATCATCTGTATTAAAAATTATGTGTGACCTTCAATACTTTCTTTAAGTCTGACAGCTTTTCTAGTTACTTTGTTGTCTCATGATCTTCCATTTTATTTATTGATTGTAACTTTTATGTAGCATGGTCAAGGGGTGGTCTCAGCTCCAACAATTAGTATCATTCTTGAAGGGTATTGAATACTGGGTTTTGCTGTGTCCATCCCATTTTACCTAACGCATTCTCTATGTGACTAAAATTCCTTAGTTTCAAGAGTGATGATGTGGCCTTTTTCCTTTGCCTTTTTAAAAAGTGGCTTTTTGTTTATAATTTTCTTTAGCTTTAGAAGAGAAAGACTCTGTAAACCCACTTTTACACTGCCTTTTTTCCCCCAGAAGTTTCTTATTTCTTTAAAAAAAAAAGTTTCAGTAAAAACTTTGGCTTATTTTCCCTGACATCATTTTATCTTTTTAAACTGAGAAATGACAAGTGGGTGCAAAGTGAAAGAGCATTGGCATGAAAGTCACTTACAAAAACCTAGAAGTAGGCAGCTTCTAAGACATACTGTCTGCATAACCTGGTGGGCTTTTCAGTTTAGTTTGTTCTGCTTTGATAACAGTGTCTGCATTCTATTGTAATTAGAGTGCACATAATTATAGTTCAGAAAGATACACTTTTGAGTTTGTGCTTATTTCTGTCCACCCCAAATATTACATAAACCAGGTGAATTCAGACATGAACTCTGACTCAGTTCATTGAATGTTTATAAATTGTATGTATGCATGTGTTTTAATTAACTTGCTTCTCTAACTCACAGGAAATGTACTCACTTGGTAATTTTTTTCCTTTCATCCTTTTCCTTTTTCTTTAAAAATCTAATTTACCTTAATATTTTATTTAATGACTACTTATTAAGAAGACTAAACAAAGATATTTTCTTCTTCTCACTCTAATTTTGAATATACTGTCCAGAAGGCTTTTCTCCTAAATAATTTGCTAACCCTTATATTTTTGCTCGAAAGCCGCAAACATCCCTGTAGTATAAAGTTTCTAGGGATTTTAAGGCTACTCACTTTTTGCATAATATTTCATCCTTTAGGCCATGTTTATCACATATATAATCCTGAACTACATCTGTCATTTAACTATTCGTAGTGAATTAAATTAAAATAACAGTAAACAGCTGATGCTTGCTTTTGGTTGAAGAACAAATGACTCAGCCCTCTAAATGTGTATCTGTCTCTGTCATCCTTGTTCTTTTCTCTCATTCCTTTCCATATATTCTGGGAAGGGTACTGTGTGGGCAATATTTTGCCTCCACTATCTCTGCCTTTTGTGAGTTCTGGTATGTTACAGGGAAAAGGAGACTTCGTAGATATGTTACTAATCAGTTGATCTTAAGATAGAAGTTATCCTATATTATCTGTGGGTGCAGTATAATTATGTGAGCTTTTAAAAGTAGGAGAGAAAAGTAGAAAAAAAATGCCAGAGAGAAGAGATTCAAGATATAAGGAGGACTCTGCCTCTGGGGCTTTGATGACAAAGGTGCTGTGAGAGTGAGTGCAAGAAGCTTCCAGGAGCAGTCAGCAGACCGTGGCTGGCAGCCAGCATAGAGATGGAGACCTCAGGTCTACAAGGCCTCCAGAAAAGAGCCTCACCCTGGTGACACCTGAAATTTGGTTTTGCGAGACCCAGAGCAGAAAATCCAGCTGATCACACCCAAACTTTTGACCTACAGAAGCTGCAAAATAACTCAAGAGGAGAAGATGAAGACAATGAAATGTATTCTGAGTCACTAGGCTTGTTGCAATGTGTTACAGCAGTAATCAAAAATGAACACAAGTGCCACCCATGTGCCAGAAACTTAGAATTTCTGCTAGGAAGTAAAGTAGAGACAAGTGGTATTGAAGGTGGCCTAGAGAATTGACACTGTTACCAACTCTTCTCAAAAAGGGCCATGACACACAAATTCGGGGAAGTGACTTCCCTGCAGTTGAGGGTATAAGTTAGGCAAACTGAGGAAACTGAAAGCAAATCTCCCTTTTGAGACACAGTATTTCAGGGAATAGAAAGTTGGGATGTGATGATTCCTCCCAAAACAGGAAAGCTAAGAAGTAGGCACAATAGTCAGTGAGCCTACGAAGATGTCTCTCTCTCCTAAATGAGCAAACACAGAAAAAAAAAAAAGGGAGGAGGGCTTTAAAAATACACAATAGCTTTTTTTATATATAAAAAAGAGATTTTTTTTTCCTTTAATCTGACTCATTTTCTAAAATGATCCAAGAAAATGCTACATGTTTTTAGATGTATACATGATAAAAAAGAAGTCATTTGTGACTAGAAAAGATTTCTTGGGCATACAAATTCTATTGCAAATTTTAAGATGTAATTGATAAAGTGAAGAGCATCAGGAAAGAGAGAAAATTAATTTATGCAATTAAAAAGGCAAATGTTATACAAAAGACACAGAAAAAGAAAAGGCAATGAAGGAAAAGAAAAGATGAAAGACATTAAAGAAATATCAACAAGGAAGATCGAGATGTGTGTGGGGGGGTGGACATATATACGCAATAGAGGTGTCCTTCAGCATGAAGTTTACTACTTCTAGAAAAAATAGAAGATAATTTATTGGTAAAAATATTTAAAATTCTGAAGTGCACATTGAAAATATCCAACAATAACAAGAAAAAATAATAGCCAAGTACCAAGAATTATTACATGTTTGTAGATTGAAAAGAAAGTACAAAGACTTCAGTTTCTCTTCTGTCACTAACCACCAAAAAATAAAAGACAATTACAGTATTTTAGATGCCTTTTTTATTATTAAAACCCAATGTTTTGAGTGGAGGAGAGAAATTAGTATGCAGAGGTCAAGGAAATCATGAGAAAAATGGAAGCAATAGCTATTCCTAGAGTCTCAGAGACTATATTGTCCTCCTGAATACTTTTAATAAATTACCTTTAAAGTAATATTTGTTTATATGTTCAGTAAATGTTTAAGGCCACAAAGAAAGAAAGAAATTCAATCATAATCCCACCCCTATAGACAACTGCCAATAACATTGTATTTTGCATATAGTTGCATATGCTTCACTATAATTGAGATCACAAAATACATATTTTACTATGCTTTGCTTTTTCTCACTTAAAAATAGGTGCTGACAGCTTCCTAAGTTAGCCTCAGCTTAAACCTTCCCATCAGCTTCAAATCCAACTTCCTGGCTGGCAGCTCTACTTGAATATGAAGATCAACATATCTAAAACAAAGGACTCGATTTAAAGCATCCCATTTCCTACACTTTTTATCTCTTCATCTCCCTTATCTCAGAAATCAGTACCACTTTCCACCTACTTCCTTCTTAAGCCAAAAACCTGGAAATCAACCCTGATTTGTCTCTCTTCATGACTCCATTCAAGTTATTAGAAAGTCCTAGCCATTCTACTTCCAAAACATGTTTCAGATAATGATGATATTTATGACTGCAATCTATTGATGCCACTTTTCTTTCTCACCTGGACAACCAGGTAGCCTCTTGTCTGGTCTTACTTACGCCTCTCTTTTATCAATTCTCCACTCAAAAGACATTTTCTTTTTGCAACAACATACACCAGATCATGTTTAAAATTAATTCACTTAACACGGGAAACATTTTCACTATGAAACAAATGTAAACCCCTTACTTTTGAAGCCTTGCAAAACCTTTAAAGCAGTGAATGGACAGATCTCTGACTTCCTATTTAGTCTTCTACATCCTGACTCCCCTACTTGCTGAATGTGTTTTTTTTTTAAATTGCATTTTAGGTTTTGGGGTACATGTGAAAAACATGCAAGATTGTTGGATAGGTACACACATGGCAGTGTGATTTGCTGCCTTCCTCCCCATCACCTATATCTGGCATTTCTCCCCATGCTATCTCTCCCCAACTCCCCACCCCACACTGTCCCTCCCCTATTTCCCCCCAACAGACCCCACTGTGACCTTCCATTAATCCAAAAACCGTATGTGAAGCTCTAGCTTTCCTTAGGGTCTTCACATGCTGTTCCCACTGCCTGAACTGTTTTCCTTTCCACTTGTTAGATGATTGTGTCTTTCTAGTTAATTTGGTCTTACGTTTCTAACAGAGGCCTTTTGGACCAATTTATGTTAGAAATCAACACCCCTTTCATTTACTTTGTATTACATCAAAGTTTATGATTTTATATTTGTTTGCTACTTTGTCTCTTTCCAGATTATAAACTCAATCCAGATGAAAACATTGTATATTTTACTTATCTATGCATAGTTAGCCCTTGCTATGATGTTTGAAATTTAATGAATTATCAATAAATATCTTTAAAAAAATAAAATCTGAACTTTTTTCATGTTGTTATACAGGCTTCAAAAGTGTGATTTTTCTTCACTAAAAAGAATTCAACAAGAAAGAATTAATATATTAAATCATTTATATGCACATTTAGGCTTTTCTTTTCAGTTTTACACGTACGAAAATGCTACTATATTCAAGCATTCTTATCTTTACTCTTTAAGAAATAATTATTAGGATGAATGGCAAAAAGTAGGACCCAGGTCAAACTATATAAACATTTAAGAGGATACTTAGAGTATGTTTCTGGATGGGAAGTTTGAATATTTTGAGGTATCAATTTTTGCCAAAATTATTAATTAGCTTAACACTAGTTTCCAAGGAAAATTTCAGTTGGGGCACTCTACTACCAATTAGGATGTAGAAAGCCACAAAAAGACTGTTGCTACTATCCTGACAATGATAACAAGCTGTTTAAACAGTAAGATTCTAGTTTTGTTTTGTTTTTCTTTTTTTCTAAATCAGAAAGCCAAAGGCACAAAGATATCTAAATGACGTAAATTTTAATCATGATAAGCCCATCTGGAGAAAAAAACCTGTGGTTGTTTTTAGCTTTGGAAGAGCTGTAGGATGAGAAGAAATCCACCATGGACAAAGGTGAAGACAACACAGCTACAATTGTAATGAACTTCTAATGGCTATAAACTTAAAACAAAATCCTAAGGCCCACCCCCCCCCCACCTGTCCCCAGCTGAAGGACCCCCTTGTGGCCAAGAAAACCCCAGAAAAATCTTAAAACTGAGTTCCTGGCCATGATGGGACAGGAGGTTAGACATATCTCATTATACCCTCTCCCTTTTGGAGTTTAGACACAACTGACCAGCATTAATGTTAAACGAGATTATAAGGCTGAAAGAACAGACTCTTTGTGGCAATAAGATATCAAATTATAAACAGGACCCAAGCCCATGCCAGACAAAGGTTAAGCCACATACCCCTACATTTAAAGAATAAACCATTGATATAGGAGTTAAGAAGAAACCATTTAGGCAGATAGCAAGGGTATGGAAGTCCTTACTGAGGTTTTTCTTTTTAATGAAAATCAGCCCAAAATCATTTTCTAACAAAGAGCACTCTGTAAGCTGCAAGTTTGCATAGATGAATGCTGGCAGGAACTAAGGACTAGATATGTTCAAGATGGGGACTCCATTTTCCCTTTTCTGCCAGCCAAGTGTACTGTAAAGGAGCAGACAAGATGGCACCAATCAACTGGAAAGCCTATTTGCATAAGAAGATTAGACACCATGCAAACGTCATACCTGAGCTCTATGTAAACCAGACACCACCTTCTCAAACTGCACTATAAAACTCGACCCATTCACTGCCAACTGGTCTTTTCTGCTTGGAGACCCCTTCCTCTATAGAGAAAGCTGTTTCTCTCTCTCTTCTCTTTTGCCTATTAAACCTCCGCTCCTAAACTCTTCATGTGTGTCCATGTCCTAAATTTTCCTGGCACGTGACAATAAACCCCAGTGTATATACCCAAGACAATGCAGCCACTTCATAATGGGGGCTCGTCTGGGATACCAATGTACAACATTAGTCGAAATGATGAGTAGACTCCAACTATGTCCTTTCATTCTGAGGCTTTTGGCCTTCATTTTAAAACCAAATAAAACCAATTACTGGTACCCCTTCAGCCATTTGAAAATGATTAGTGTGGCTGCCAGCCTTACAAGACTTGAGGGATAGACTTTCTGGGGAGAACATGGAGAATTCTCTAGTATGCACAGGTTGCTGGGCATATTGGCTATGTTTAAACCTGCTTCTTCTCATGAAGGACTTAGAAATCACGTGGGGCTGGAAAATGTCCTGTGGCAACTGAGGATTTCTGGACTGACCCCAGCCTCTGACTGCCCAATGGGGTATTGACAACAGGATCTCCCACTTTTCTATCATAATTTCCTTGTCTCCTGTCTCTAACCACCATATCTCTTACAGTCAGGGAAGTAATCTTGTTTGACAAAATCAGAGAATGTCATAGTAACTGGGAATATAACTCAGGGGAAGCCATCTTTGTGATTTTCTAGGGATGGAGACCTCCCCTTAAGCCCCAACCTCAACCGACACTGAGCATCTCTCTCTGCCCTTGGTCTGGAAAGCACATGGCATTTCGAGGTCTCTCTCTGCCCTTGGTCTGGAGAGCATATGGTGTTTCATGGTCAACAGCACCACCTAGTGGAATAGAGATCCTTTCCGTGAGGCACATCGTCAGTCCTTTACCAAAACACTCTTGCCTCCCAATTCTCTCCCCTTTTGGCACCTCTCTACTAAAAACCAGGCTTCATGCTGCTTCTGTAAATGGGAAAATTTTGCCTTCAACAATTAGGGGTAAAATATCCTCCAAAGCCAAATTTTAGTCTCGATACTGTCCCATTAGGAGGAAAATGGCCATTCGCTTTCTACATTCTTTTAAGGTATCTATTCAGCTTCTACTTAGAGTGGTACTTAATTAGTAAGGGTATTTTAAGTTCAGAAATTAACTAGAACCATTCCCTAAGAGTAAACATTTCAGCACAGGCCATAATAGCAGAATATAGAGTTCAGTCTAGCACACCCCATTCAGTAAAGGGGCTTTGCTCAACTATTACGTAGTTTTCCTTGAGATCCATTTTTCAGAGAGGGAGGCAGGTCACACAAGTCTAGGAAGTCAGGGAAATCACAGGCAGAGTACTAGAGCCACTTGGGTGAGCGTGACTAACCCCAATCACTTAGTTCCTCTGGTTCCATGGCTGGGAGTCACATCTGTAGCCATGGGTGACACGTTCAAGAAGGTGCCAGGACCCAGGAACCATGGAGAGAAAACAGTGGGGGGATGCCCCCACTGTCTTCCTCTCCATCCTAGGTCACACTAAAAGGAAGGAGAGTACAGAGATGCCTTTTTCTTACTTCTCTTTCTAGCTGGGTACCATCTTCAGCCTGCACTCCCCTGGAGTGCATTCTGAAGCACTGGGACTTCTTTCACCCTGAGACTTTAAAGAAAAAGCGGCTCATTTTCTTTTGCACAAGGGCATGGCCTTCTTATCAGTTCTTGAACCAGCTTGGTCTGTGAAAAGGAGCCTTAATTTTAATATTATCCAACAATTAGATCTTTTCTGCAGACAGGAGGGCAAATGGTCCAAGGTACATTCGGTACAGGGTTTTTTTTTTTGTTTTTTTGTTTTGTTGTTTTCCCCCGAGAGACAACCCAGACCTTTGTAAGCATTACAAAATCAACCTAGCTCTTTTAGTAGTCATATCAGCGAGGCCCATGGAGAATGATTCTCCAAAGTTAGAGAAGCATCTTCCAGGGGAACAATCTGAGGATCCCCCTTATTCAGGGCCCCTCAAGTTTCCTTCTCATTACAGGACCTTAGGCAAATAAACAGAGACTTAGGCTAATTTTCTAATGATGCTCATAGGTATATAGAAGCTTTCCAAAATTTAACTCAGGTATTTGACCTCTCATGAAAGGATGTTATGCTGCTCCTGTCAAACCCTAATCACAGCTGAGAAGCAGGCAGCTCTCTAGACAGCAGAGAAATTCAGAGATGAGCAATACATCTCCTAGAGTAGGTCTAATAGGAAGAGAAAATACCAAAGCCAAAGAGATAGGGGAAACATCATTACCAATAGGAAGAGAGGCAGTACCTCTGAACAACCCTAATTGGAACCCTCAGACTTTTCTGTGGTATTTTTCCTTCTTTCATAGTTTAAAGTGGCTCCTATTTCTTCTTTCATAATGTTCTTCTAACCTGGAAAAAAGTTAATTTTCCAAAATTTAAAATGTTTGGCTTAGAGTTGAGCTGGGGGGAAGGGAACCCAGAAGCCTAACATGCCAGCAAAAGGGTAAAAATTTCTTACCAGTTGGGCTTTTGTCTTCTCTCTCCTTGTGCAAACCAGTAAAAGGGATAATAAAAATAATTGTTTATATTCTCTGCAAAGATTTCATTAATAAAAAAGATTTGTGAGGTTGGTCTTAATGTAGCCAATCTGGTGTGCTTTGTGCTCTTTCTGTATGGTTCTGCTAAAAGAAAGGGTACCTTAGGTTAGGATGCAGATCCAGGAACCTGTAAGCCTGCCGTTCAAGCCAGCCCAACAAAATGGTTCATAACAAACTTGGCTACAGGTCTCCATCTTGTTTCATGCCCTTGGAACATGACCTGTAACCATAAGGCAGCACTTTGCTTTAGTCTCCACCACTTTACATTAGTGGCTGTCTTGTGCTAAGTCAATTCCTAGGTGAGGGTCACAAAATCAGATAAGCCAGTTTATCAAGCTGGGTGGTGTCACCTGATCAATCAAGGGCAAGGTTTACCAACTATCTTAAACACTGATCTTGAGAGCAGTTTAGGGAGGGTCAAAATCTTGTAGCCTCCACTGCATGACTCCTAGTTTGTAATCTAAACCCGCCATGGTTTCTAATCTTGTGGCCTGGTCCCCAGGCAAGAGGGAAGTATATCTTAAGAAGGGGCTGTTATCTTCTTTGTTTTAGACTATAAACTACAAACCAGGCTCCTCCCAAAGTTGGTTTAGTCTATTCCCAAGGATGGGAAAGGACAACCTGGGGGCTGGAAATAAAATGGAGTTGTTTAGGTCAGATCTCTTTCACTTTCTCAGTCACAATTTTGCAATGACAGTTTCTAAATCTGCTTATCACGCCTTTGAAAATACCTCATACACTTGCAGTTACCTAATTAAGGCTTGTTGGTTTCACCTGTGAGGTTACTTTTTGTGAAGTTTAAAATCCAAAAATCTTAACTGTTTGGCATAACTAGAGTCAAGTAACAAGGGATTTAAAGGAATTTTCTTAAAGAGCACTCAGCTTAATTAAAAGTGAATATTCAAGTTATAGGTATATTTAAAAGGCCTTTATGTTTTTCTCTTCTTGGATCTTGTTTCTCTGGAAAAGGATTTTTGTTGCTGTTGTTCTCAGTCAACTTAATTATTTTTTTCTCCATTTTTAGTCTTGCCACTCCTAATGCACGCATGAGAGGCCCTAAGATAACTTCTAGTAGCATGGGACTCCTTGGGAAAGACAGAGGAAGTGCCATGGACCGTGTTTTTGGCAGGGGCGGGGTGGGGGAAGAAACCTCTCATGAAAGCTCAGGAATTAAAAGCAAATAGTTCCCTCTCAAAATTAAAGGCTCTGTTTGTGTTTTCTGACAGTTTTGAATTTGGGGGGTATCCAATTACTTCACATTAGGAGAGCAATTTGGTGTATAATAACTAGGCAGGAAATACACTTTAAGGGATAGTTAATAGTAGTTACAAATTAGAGAAGCATGTTTTTGACCACCTGAAAGATATGGAAATATCATTACCCCCAACTGAGAGATTAGATTCCCATGGGGAAAGGATGATTACAAAATAAGCCAATTGGTTTTGGGTTGCCTTGTAATGAAATATGCGGTAGAAAAAAAACCAAACAAACAAAAAAAAAGCCGGGCACGGTGGCTCACGCCTGTAATCCTAGCACTTTGGGAGGCCGAGGTGGGTGGATCACCTGCGGTCAGTAGTTCAAGACCAGCCTGGCCATCATGGTGAAATCCCATCTTTAAAAGAAAAAAGAAAAATGAAATACACAGTAGAAGCAACACACTGTCTTCTCTCATGGTATCTTCCTCCTTTTCAGGATCCAAAATCCAGTATAAAATGGTACCCTTAATTTTAGAGATCTGTCTTTGCCTTCAGATGTGCCTGCTTATTAGGTCCTAAAAATGTATGCTACCTGACCCTGTTTCTCCAAGGGCTCCACCCTGAAGCCAGTAATCCAATTAAGACACTGGCAAATGAAAAATCTTACAAGTGCTAAATCTTTTGTCTGTGTAGCGATATATGTGTTGTGTGTAATGTCTATGAAAAAAGCTCTAATTGATTGGCTTAAAGAAAAATAAGTGCTTAAATCAAAATTTTTTAGTTTATGTAACTTTAACCATTAAGAAATATAAATACTTTTAAGCATTATTGGCAAAATGCAAGTGTAGTCAAAATGCAAATAGGCGGTCTAAATCATACAACTTAGATACTAGGTTTGCTAAATCTTTCAAGGTTGTATATCATCATCTTTACAGGTAGGTAAGGGCTGGGACATGTGGAGCTAGATGCTGGAAAGAGTCAGACCTTACCTGTATTTCTGTCTGGGTCCTAGGCTTCACATCTGCTACATATTTAAAATCACTTACTAACCAGCTTTTTCACCAAAAGTAAAAGTTGCTACGAGTTACAGTGCAACATGTATTTAAGATCACTAAACAGTTTTATATGGAAGGCATAAAAAAACAGTAAAATGTGTCTTTTAGTAAAAGAATAAAAGAAAGCATGGAAATGTAAATTTTGCCCAGGGATGAAGAATTATCTTAAATTTGATATGATGAAGCTAAAAAGTTGTGAATTATGAAAATTAATCTTGCAAAAAAAGAAGGGCAAACATTAACTAAATTCAAAAGGGTATTATATGGTCTTTTCATAAATTGAGTATTGAAATAAAAGCACAGCAAAGTTGTCTTAAGACACTATTCTGCCCTTTAGCAAAAGGGGTTATAAAGTGTTTGTAAAGATTTCACCTCATGGTCAAATTGGGTAAGATTAGATGGAATAGTCTATGAGGTTTCATTTAACCAAATTGGGGTTAACATTAGTAAATAATGCAACGGTAAAATTTGGCTTTGAACAGGATTTTCATGTAATAGGAAAGGCTAATAAAAGGTTTTTTTCTTTTGATTCATCATTTTGGCAAAATAAATAATTTAAGGTAATTTGGAATTCCATTTCATAACATGAAGTGTTTTAAACGTCCAACATCTAACAGCCATCCCAAAATCAAACTTCAAGTTTCAAAATTGCCTTTCCTGATGGCTGGCTTTCTGGATGGTTCAGGAGGTTTTTGAAACATTCAGAAAAGAGGTAAACAGGATTATTTGACATGTTTAGTAACATGAAATTGCCAAAATGATGTCCAATCATCTTTAAGTTTTATTTTGGTGAATAATACTAATATATGTTCCAAAATTGCATGGGATTTCTAAAATTTTAATGTCTGAGTATATACTATCAATAATAAGTAAGGGTAAAGTTATTGTAAACCATGAAGATAACTAAATTTCTTTATCAGTCATGTTTTTAGCTATAACTACCCTGTAAATTTTGTCATTTGCAGACAATCATTGTCTTGCTTTGTTCCTTCTCAAAAGATAATCAAGCTGTATTAAGGACTTTAACAGGTGTTCTCAAATGCAGGTTTTTAATAGCTTTGAAGATTGTAACATTGGGATAGAGAAGGAATGTATGGGACTCATGAAGAACTGAAATATTTATGAATGTTAAACAAAACAAGAGTTAACTAAATGGACTACACTCAGAAAGTTAAGTTTAAAGAAAAACCAATGATGGTTCTACACAAAATTTTCCAGAAAATTAAAGAGCAAGAAGCATTTTTCAATTCATTTTATGAGGTCAGAAGTACCTTCTTACCAAAACCAAAGATTATAAGTAAAGGAAATTACACACCAATATCTCTCATGAACATACACACAAATATTTTTTTAAAACTTATAAAAGTAAACCAAACAATGTATAACAAAAGTGACACATCAGAAACAAATGAGGTCAATTCTAAGAATAAAATGTTGGCTCAATATTTAAAATCAAATCAATGTAATTTATTATATCAACCATGCTAAAAAGAAAAACCATATGATTATCTGAATCAATGTAGAAAATAATATTTTGCATAATTCACATCTACCTTATGTTAAAAGTATCTCTGCAAGTTAGGAATATAAAATATTTCTTCACCTTGAATGAAATTACATCCTTTACAGCAACATGGATGGAGCTGGAGGCCATTATCTTAAGTGAACTAATTTGGAAACAGAAAACCAAATTTCATGTTTTCACTTTTAAGTGGGAGCTAAACAGTAAGTATGCATGGACAGAAAGATGGAAATAATAGACACTGGAGATTCCAAAAGTGAAGAGGATGAGAGGGGATTGAAAGCTGAAATATTACATGTTGGGTAAAACATTCAATATATGGGTGATGGATACAAAAGAAGCCCAATCTCTACCATTATGCAATATAACCATGGAACAAACCTGTGCATGCATCCTCTGAATCTACAATAAATAAATAATACATCTTCAACTTGATAAAAGTAATGTACAAATATCCAATGGCTAACAATCATATTCAAGGTAAAAAAGTGAATTACTTCTTTTTTGAATCAGAATAAGAATGTGTTTTCTTCACATATCTATTTCATTTTGTAATGATAGTCCTACAAATGTAATAGGAGAGAAAAATAAATAAAAAGCACTCATATCAGAAAGAATTAAATCACTATTTATACACAGACAACATGAGCATTTGTGTAGAAAGTTCCAAATAACCTATAAAATTTTTTCCAAAGCCAGCAAGTAAAATTAGCAAACTTGCAAGATTCAAGGTTAATGTACAAATATTTTTGTGTTTCTATATACCATAAACAAAAAAATTAGGAATTGATACTTAAAAATAAATCAATATAATTTAATATGGTAACAAAATATGAAGTACTTAGAAATAACTAGCAAAATATGTGCAAGATTTGCATACCAAGAAATGTAAAATATCACTGAATAATCTTAAAGAAGACCCAAATAAATGGAAAAAATACCATATTCATGGATTTAAGACTAAAACTTTTTAAGATGTTATTTCTCCACAAATTGAGCTATAGTTTTAATGCAATCCAAAATTTTAAAAAAATACACCAATAGCTTTAATGCATGTGATATCCCAGTCATTCTAAAACGTATATGTAAATGAAATAATATAGTATAAACACAAAAATGTTGAAAAGGAAGTATGAAGCTGGAAACTCACACTACCTAATGTTAACGTTTTATATAAAGCTATAGTAATCAATAAAGTGTCCTATTGTATAACAATAAATGTATACAGTTAATATACATAAATAAAACACAATCAATAAAACATAATCAAAACTCCAGAAACAGACACACACATAAACGGTGGAAGTTTATTTTTGACAAAGGAAATAAGATAATGTAATAGGAAATGAATAGTTTTTTAACAAATGGTCTTAAAATCATTGAATGTCCATATGCAGAAATAAACATATTTTGACCCATACCTTACATCTTATACAAAATTTAACTCAAAATGGATCACAGGCTAAATCAGGTTATAAATAGGATGCTTAGGTATATCACAGTCAAACTGCTGTGAAATAAAAATAAACAGAAAAAAATGTCTTAAAGGCCATCAGAATAATAATAGATACATTACCTACTAGTGATCTGTAGTCAGAATAATAAACTTATGAGCAACAGCATACACCAAAAGACAATAGAAAGATATTTACAAGTGTCAAGAGATGTCAAATACAACTCTACGTCTAGAAAAAAAAAAAACCTTTGAAAATGAATTCAAATATAAATATTTATAGATAAATACTGAGAAAATTTCTCTCTGGTATACTGTACCACAGAAAATGCTTAAAAAGTATTTCAGGCTGAAGAAAAATATCTGATTAAAACCTGGATCTGTAGAAAGAAATGTGGTAAATATAATAATGCAAAATGTATTTTTAACATACATACCAATGGGATACTATACAGCCAAAAATGAAGAACAAGCTCATGTTCTTTGTAGGAACATGGCTGGCACTGGGGGCTATTATCCTTAGCAGACTAACACAGGAACAGAAAAGCAAATCCTGCATGTTTTCAGTTATAAGGGGAAGCTAAATGGACAGAAAGAGGGGAAGAACAAACACCAGGCCCTACCTGAAGATAGATGGTGGGAGGAGATAGAAGTTCAGAAAAAGAACCCAAAAATCTTTCCAGTAATATATTTAGTACCTGAGTGACAAAATTATCTGTACACCAACCCCCAACTCAAGAGTTTACCTATATAATAAACCTGCACATGTATCCCTGAACCTAAAATAACAGTTAAAATATTAAATTAATTAATTGAAAAACACTTTAAGTATAAAAGAAAAGGAAGTGAAAAACCAACTAACAGGGTGGGAGAAAATATTTGCAGATCATATATTTTACGAAGATGTACGAAGATGCAGTATCCACAATATATAAAGAACTTCCAATGCAACATTAAAAGGGCAAATAACACACTTTAAATAAGGAAAATTATTTGAATGTGTATTTCTCCAAGAAGATGTACCAATGGTCAATAAACACATGAAAAAATGTTTAACATCATCAAGTCCACAATGAGATACCACTTCACCGCCACTAGCATGGCTGTAATTTTAAAAAACTAACAGTGACAAGTGTCAGGTGAGTGTATCGAAAAATTGGAACTCACACATTGCTGATGAGAAAGTGTGTCAGGTCCGACCCACAGACCCTGACCCAGGGTTATTATCAAAAGAAGGAATGATATTATAACAAGTGTTAGTGAGGATATAGAGAAAAGGGAACCTTTGTACACTGTTAGTGGGAAAAGAATATGGAGTATAATAGTCCATTTTCATACTGCTGGTAAAGACATACCTGAGACTGGGCAATTTACATCAGAAAGAGATTTAATTGGACTTACAGTTCCACGTGGCTGGGAAGCCTCACGATCATGGCGGAAGGCAAGGAAAGGCAAGTCCCATCTTACATGGATGGCAGCAGGCAAAGAGAGAATGAGGAAGACACAAAAGCAGAAACTCCTGATAAAACCATCAGATCCTGTGAAGCTTATTCACTACCACGAGAACACTATGAAGGAAACCACCCCCATGAATCAATTATCTCCCACCAGGTCCCTCCTACAACACATGGGAATTATAGGAGTACAATTCAAGACGAGATTTGGTGAAACACGGAGCCAAACCATATCACGGAGTTTCCTCAAAAAAGTTAAAATAGAAATACCATATGATACAGCAATCCTACTTCTAAGTATACAGCCAAAGAAAATAAAATTGGTTTGTCAAAGAGGTATCTTCCCTCCTATGTTCATTGCAGCAGTAGTCACAATAGCCAAGATATGGAATCAACCCAAGTGTTCATCAACAGGTGAATGGATAGAGAAAATGTGATATACACATATACACAATGAAAGACTATTCAGCTTTAAAAAAGAAGGAAATGTTTACAATTGCAACAACATGGATGAACCTGGAGGTTATTATGTTAGGTAAAATAACCCTGGCATACAAAGGCAAATACTGCATGACCTCCCTTATATGTGGAATGCGGAAAGTTGAACTCACAGAATTACAGAGTACAATGATGGTTACCAGAGCTGCAGGGTGGGGAGGGGAAGGAATTGAGAGATGTTAGTCAAAGGTACAAAGTTGCAGTTTAACAGGAGGGATAGGCTATTGAGCTCTATTGCACAGCATGATGACCATAGTTAAAGATAATATATCATATAATTCAAAATCATCAAAAGAGAAGACTTAAATGTTCTCAGCACAAAAAATAAGTATGGGAGATGGTAGATATTAAGTAGCATGATATAATCCACAATGTATGTACATATATATATTATGTATTTATATGTAAATATCACATTGTATTTGTGTACTTTGTGTATTAGTATATTTGTGTGTGCACATGTAAAAATACACAATTATTATTTGTTAATTAAATATAAAATAAAATAAATCTAATTGCTCAAAATCAGAATAATTATTTAAATATAGGAGACATATATGATAAACTATGATGTAAACTTTTGAAGTCATGTGTTCTGGACTTAATTGTGTTTCCCCAAAATTCATCTGTTGAAGGCCTAACCCCCTAGCATGACTGTGTTTAGGGTTATAAGGCCTTTAAAGAAGTATTGAAGGTTAAATGAACTTAGAAGGATGAGGCCCTAACCCAATAGAACTGGCATACGTATAAGAAGAAATGTCAGGGGCATATGCACACACACACACACACACACACACACACACACACACACACACACACAAAAGGTCATTGAGGACACAACGAGAATTTGGCAGTCCACAAGCCAAGGAAGAGAGTACTGAGGAGAAACCAAACCTTCTAACAAGTTCTAGCCTCCAGAACTGTGAGAAATTAATTTTGGTTATTTAAGAGCCACCCAGTCTGTCATATTTTGTTATGGAAGCCCTAGAAAACTAATACAATTTTGTGTTCAAAAAGGATGTAATGTCATAAGAAAATATATAGTGTTGTGATACAGACAATATGGAAAAGGGAATCTCTTTATCTCTGTCTCTTTCTGGCTCTCCTTACCTCTTTCTCTCTCCTCCTCCTCTTCTCCTCTCCTCTTCTCTTTTCTTTCTTTCTTCTTTCCTTCCCTTCCTTACTCTTCCCTTCCTCCTTCCTTCCTTCCCTTCCTTCTTTCTTTTCTTTCTTTGTTTTCTTTCTCTCTCTCTCTCTCTGTCTCTGTCTCTGCCTCTCTCTCTCTCTCCCCATTTCTCTTTTCCTCTCCACTACCCACCCACACACATACACACACTGGGAAGTTTTATGCCCAAATTTTACTTTGGATGGTATGGGTGGCTTTAATTATCTTCTTTATAGCTATGTTTACATTTTTCTATAATGAATATATCATAACAATTATAAATAAATTAAACATTTTAAAAGTTATTGAGTTCAAATATTCAATTTCTGCAGATTTTAGAATACTCATGGAAAATGAAACATGATTCCACTGACACGATAATTGAAAAGATAACTTTTTACTCCAAAGCTGCATTGACATTAATTGCTTTTGCTTCCCCAAATACAATTATTTTCATAAAACAAGTTTCCTATTTCTGCAAAAATTTTTTTAAATAATAAAAGGTGAAATAATTATTGGAAAGAATTAGAAAAGATGAAAATTGTGAAAGCAATGCTATGATGCCAAAATAGCTGTTCTAAACATTTGCGCTTGCTATGGCTTGCAGTTAAAATTTAAAAATAGCACTTAAATATGCGTGTTAATAACATCCAGAAGGCATTTCTTTCAAGCCTGTTTGGGCTGTTGAAGGGTTTAATTTAACCACAGCATTCATTTATGTCTAGCAGTTAAATTTTTTCTTTTAAGCTCAAAGGAACTGCGAGTTGTAACTATGATCTAATTGGTAAGGAATGAAGAATGTTTTTCATGTTTTATAGACAACATGAATCCTGATCATTTTACAGCAGTAAATTATGAAGCACTCCACTTGTTGTGTCTCCCTGTGGAAGCCGGGGCTTAGCTCATTAAACTATAAAAATAACTTGCTGGGTTCGGCAGCTCCTAGAAAGGCTCTCTGACAAGGTGGGTTATTTTTATTTCACTAATACACATTCACTAGGCAGTCCAGAGCAAGTGAGATTCTTTATGGTCCCCAACTAAATCAATTTATAACTACATCTACATGTCAGAGGGGACGTGCAAAGAACCTAAACTGCTATATAGGAAGATAATTTATTATTGATTTTTTTCAACCTTTTTTTAAAAAGCAGCTACAATTCACTGGCTCCCTGGTTCCTTTCTGCAACGCAAATGATCTGTACAACACTTGTGACATGTCAAACCAGGTTTCTATGTGGGCAGAAAAAGGGGGTATGAGTCAGGAGTGCCTGGCTTCCTGATGGCTTAAAGGGAAATAAAGAATGACCTTTGGGACATTTGAAAACAGGGAGCAAAAATCATCTGTCCACTCTCTCCATTGTGAAAGACCTTAAAAAGTTAAGTATTAATGATCTACTGTTTAAATATGCACACTAAACTACCTCTTACCTAATAAACCAGGATACTCACTTAATTTCACTGGAAGAAAATTACTATAAATTTTATACCTTTTCTCTTGGCCTTAAAGAGTCAAATGTCCAGCTGCATATAACTTGAAAATCATGCCCACAGCTCATGACTGGAGGAAGTTAGAAAAAGACTGTGATACAAAATCTGTAGCCTGCAGAGTTTTCTATCGAGCCCTGTAATGATCGATTCCATTCACTTGACTCTGATTCTATATTGAGTAGACTCTTTAGCAAGAACTTAGCAACAGCAATTTCAACAGAACTTTTTTTTTCATGATTAGAACAACAGCTATGTATTCAGAGTGCAATTCTAAATTCTACTTACCACAGAGCTATTTTACCTGTATTCTTTACATTTATAAAGTCAAATAAAAACAACCTCTGTCATCAGAATACTGTTAGGATTTACTGGTAAGATAATAAATACCATATACCATTATAATAGATTAGAGTAACAGTTATCCTGTAATGATTGTGACATAATGAAAATAAGAAAAGTGTCTTAAACATATTTCAATCCATTTGGGCAGAAAATATAGCAAGATTTACCATAGTTCCTACTCCCACTTCCATTTCCCCCACACTATCCTTCTCCCGTGGCTGGTGTTAGGATTTTATTTTGTACATTCTTGGTAAACTTGTTATGGCTAAAACTTACTCCTACAAATAAGTTGTGATTTTCCTCCCTTAGATTAGAAGACTTTATTTTACATTAAAATCCTTTCACAAAGTGCTGGGATTACAGGCGTAGCCACCACGCCCGGCCAGAATCATGAGGTCGGAAGACTGAGATCATACTAGCCAACATAGTGAGACCCTGTCTCTACTAAAACACAAAAAATTAGCTGGCCGTGGTGGTGCACACCTGTAGTCCCAGCTACTCAGGAGGCTGAGGCCGGGGAATCGCTTGAACCTGGGAGGTGGAGGTCGCAGTGAGCCAAGATGGCACCACCGCACTCCAGCCTGGGCGACAGAGCAAGACTTTGTTCCAAAAAAAAAAAAAAACACGTGCTTTTACAGCTTTTACAAGTAAGTGGGAATTATGAAATTTAGGTCCCTCATGTAGTAAATTCTGAAACACCTGAAATCAGAAGTTTTGGCTTTGAATCCTGACCAGCACCTATTAGGTTGTAATGATCTAATACAAAGCCTATTTCATAATAAAGTGCTATCTCACATAATTTATTGAATTCTGTACTGAAAATGAAAACCAAAATGGTTGTATAGGTACTTGAAGTACTGTCTCTACTAAATGCATATTACTTCTGCACCACCACAAAGTTGAAAAATCCTCAATCAAACTAGTATTATGTCCCTAGGTGTAGATTTGTTCATATTCATCTTACTTTGGGTTTGTTGAACTTTTTGAATGTGAGGTGAATGATTTTCACCAAATTTGGGGATTTTCTGGCCATTATTTCTTCAAATATATTTTCCTTTGCTTTCTTTCTCTCTTCTTCTTTTTTTCCTTTCTTTTCTTTTCTTTTTCTTTTTTTTTGTTCACCACACATTCCTATTAAGGTTTTTTCTCTCTTCTTCTGAGTCTCTGGTTACACCCATGTTTGGTACACTAAATATGGTCCCACATGTCTTTGAGGTTCTGTTCATATTTTTTTTTAATTGCATTTTAGGTTTTGGGGTACATGTGAAGAACACACAGGATTGTTGCATAGGTACACACATGGCAGTGTGATTTGCTGCCTTCCTCCCCTTCACCTATATCTGGCATTTCTCCCCATGCTATCTCTCCCCAACTCCCCACCCCCCACTGTCCTGCCCCAATTTCCCCCCAACAGACCCCAGTGTGTGATGCTCCCCTCCCTCTGTCCATGTGTTCTCATTGTTCAACATCCACCTATGAGTGAGAACATGCGGTGTTTGATTTTGTGTTCTTGTGTCAGTTTGCTGAGAATGATGGTTTCCAGGTTCATCCATGTCCCTACAAAGGACACAAACTCATCGTTTTTGATGGCTGCACAATATTCCATGGTGTATATGTGCCACATTTTCCCTGTCCAGTCTATCATCGATGGGCATTTGGGTTGGTTCCAGGTCTTGGCTATTGTAAACAGTGCTGCAATGAACATACGTCTGCATGTGTCTTTATAATAGAACGATTTATAATCCTTTGGCTATATACCCAGTAATGGGATTGCTGGGTCAAATGGAATTTCTATTTCTAGGTCCTTGAGGAATCACCACACTGTCTTCCACAATCGTTGAACTAATTTAAACTCAACAGTGTAAAAGTGGTCCTATTTCTCCACATCCTCTCCAGCATCTGTTGTCTCCAGATTTTTTAATGATCGCCATTCTAACTGGTATGAGATGGCATCTCAATGTAGTTTTGATTTGCATTTCTCTAATGACCAGTGATGATGAGCATTTTTTCATATGTTTGTTGGCCTCATGTATGTCTTCTTTTGTAAAGTGTCTGTTCATATCCTTCACCCACTTTTGAATGGGCTTGTTTGTTTTTTTCTTGTAAATTTGTTTTAGTTCTTTGTAAATTCTGGATATCAGCCCTTCGTCAGATGGGTAAACTGCAAAAATTTTTTCTCATTCTGTTGGTTGCTGATTCACTCTAATGACTGTTTCTTTTGCTGTGCAGAAGCTGTGGAGTCTGATTAGGTCCCATTTGTCTATTTTGGCTTTTGTTGCCAATGCTTTTGATGTTTTGGTCATGAAGTCTTTGCCTATGCCTATGTCCTGAATGGTTTTGCCTAGATTTTCTTCTAGGGTTTTTATAACAGACTTTAAGAGAGCCAAATCAAGAATTAACTGCCATTCACAATTGCTACAAAGAGAATACAATACCTAGGAATACAACTAACAAGGAATGTAAAGGACCTCTTCAAGGAGAACTACAAACCACTGCTCAACGAACTAAGAGAGGACACAAACAGATGGAGAAACATTCCATGTTCATGGTTAGGAAGAATCAATAACGTGAAAATGGCCATACTGCCCAAAGTAATTTACAGATTCAACGCTATCCCCATCAAGCTACCAATGACCTTCTTCACAGAACTGGAAAAAACCACCTTAAACTTCATATGGAACCAAAAGAGAGCCCACATGGACAAGTCAATTCTAAGCAAAAAGAACAAAGCGGGAGGCATCACACTACCGGACTTCAAAGTATACTACAAGGCTACAGTAATCAAAACAGCATGGCACTGGTACCAAAACAGAGATATGGACCAATGGAACAGAACAGAGGCCTCAGAGGCAACACAACATATCTACAACCATCCGATCTTTGACAAACCTGACAAAAACAAGCAATGGGGAAAGGATTCCCTGTTTAATAAATGGTGTTGGGAAAACTGGATAGCTATGTGCAGAAAGCAGAAACTGGACCCCTTCCTGACACCTTACACTAAAATTAACTCCAGATGGATCGAAGACTTAAACATAAGACCTAACATCATATTTCTTAAATCTTTTCTCTTTGTGTTCTTCATTATTTCTATTTTCTATTTCATGGAATTTTTTTCCATCTCCCATCTGCTGTTGAGATTCTCTATTGCATTTTCTATTTTATTAATTGTGCTTGCTAATTTTATAATTTTTATTTTGTTCTTTGTTTTTTAACTTTTAAGTTCAGGTATACATATGCAGGTTTGTTACATAAGTAAACTTTTGTCATGGGGGTTTGTTGTACAGATTATTTCATCACTCAGCTATTAAGCCTAGTACCCATCCATTATTTTTCCTGATCCTCTTCCTCCTCCTACCCTCCACCCTCCAATAGGTGCCAGTGTGTGTTGTTCTCCTCCATACACCCATATGTTCTCATCATTTAGCTCCCACTTATAAGTGAGAACATGCGGTACATGAGTTTCTGTTGCTGCATTAGTTTGCTAAGAATAATGGACTCCAGGTCCATCCATGTTCTGGCAAAGGACATGATTTCATACCTTTTTATGGCTGCATAGTATTTCATGGTGTATATGTACCACATTTTCTTCATCCAGTGTATCATTGAAGCACATTTGTGTTGATTCCATGTCTTTACTATTGTGAATAGTGCTGCAATGAACATACACATGCATTTGTCTTTAGAATAGAATGATTTATATTCCTTTGGGTGTATACTCAGTAATGGGATTATTGAGTCGAATGGTATTTCTATCTTCATGTCTTTGAGGAATCACCACATTGTCTTCCACATGGTTGAACTAATTTACATTTCCACCAACGATGTGTAAGTGTTCCTTTTTCTTCACACCTCACCAGCATCTGTTATAGTTTCACTTTTTAATAATAGATTTATGACTGGTGTGAGATGGTATCTCACTGCAGTTTCAATTTGCATTTCTCTAATGATCAGTGATGTTGAGCTGCTTTTCATATGCTTCTTGGCTACATGTATGTCTTTTGAAAAATTTCTCTTCATGTCATTCACCCATTTTTTAATAGGGTTGTTTGTTTACCTCTTGTTAATTTGTTTAAGTTCCTCATAGATGCTGGATTTAGACCTTTGTCAGACGCATAGTTTGCAAAATGTTTTTCCCATTGCTAAGGTTGTCTGTTTACTCTGTTGATAGTTTCTTTTGCTGTGCAGAATTTCTTTAGTTTAATTAGATCTCATTTGTTAATTTTTGCTTTTGTTGCAAATGTTTTTGGTGTCTTTGTCATAAATCTTTGCTCTTGCCTATGTCCTGAATGGTATTGCCTAAGTTGTCTTTCAGTGTTTTTATTTAAAACAATTGTTTTCAAAAATCCTATTTAAAAAAAAATTTTTCATCACCTTATTGAGGTTCTCTGTTGACTAATTCATTATTGTCATGTTTTTCTTTAATTCATTAAACATTATTTCTTTCAGTTCTTTGAGCATATTCATAATAGCTGCTTGAAGCTTTTGCTAAATCTAACATCTTTAATCAGAGTGATCATCTATTGCTTTTTTCTGAGTTATACTCTCCTCATTATTTGTATATCTTATATTTTTTGATGAAAATTGTACATTTTAAAGAATGCATAATACCAACTATGGATTCTGATTTATCACCCAGAGTTCTTATTGGTGCTGGCTGTTTGTGTTTTTATGTGTTTTTTTTCCTTTGTAATTTGCATGGTCCAAACCTATAAAATTTGCTTCATGTGCAGGGTATGGCCACTGATATCTCTACTTAATTTTAAAAATTATTATTATTGTTTTTATTTTTAAGATTAGCCTTTAAGGGGTTGCCCCCATGTTTGCCTAGTTTTGCTGTCATCCAATGATTGGACAGAGGTTATTCTGAAGCCAATAAATATATATGTTACTAGTGAAGTGCATTCAAATTTTAGGTTGTCTTCAAGACTTCTCTGTAGATCTCAAGACTTCAAGTAAAATCAACTCTCTGTTGGGTTCTTTTGCATTTCCCCTTTGCATTCATTGGGATATGGAAGAGAGATTGAAGAAAGTGATACAAATTTGTATCACTTTTTCAAGTTACCTGGAAATTTGCATTTGTGTGTCTAGTGACATTCTAAAAGGTGATGTGAGAGGGGAAGAATCTGGAGCAGGAGCAGCATTTAAGAACATAGTGGCCCTCCTCCCCCAATTAGAGGGGAAACTCCTTCAGTTCATGACCATATCACACCTTTTTGTATTTTCCCATGTTGGAGTACAGAGACCTTAAATGTGAAGATAGGTATATTCTCCATAAACATTTTTTTAATTAATGACAATAATGATGAAAATAATGTAAAAAAAGAATCACAGATGTATCATGTTAAGTTAGCAGAAGAACTTTGTTTAGGAAAGAAGAGCAGAGTGAAAAGGGAAACAAATCTTTAATGTTAAAATAGTTTGGATTGGTTGACATTAAACATGCTCTAATTAGTGGTAGCAATTCTTTAGTTAGGGATTATGAAGAATGATAAAATACTAAGAATGTTTTTTAACTCTTAACCAGAACACTGTTTAGGAAAACTTTAGAAAAAGCGTTTTTATACCTCAGACTAGGTTACCAAAGAGAATTTCTATAATTTCTATTTGCAAAAACATGTTTTGAAATTGACATTTTCCCACTGGACAGCCTAAAGGGACATATCCTTGCATTTCAATTGCCCCTTCTGAAGACTTATTTGTATATAATTGATAGACACTTGTATATTTTCAATAAACCTTTAATGAGTTTCTACTATATTTACAAGCACTTATTTTTTGACATTAATCAGAGGCTTACTCATGGCTTCCTTAGATCTCAAAAAAACTATACCCAAATTAGTGAAACCCTTGGATGAAGTATTCCTAAAGTAAAATATTTCACAAAAGACTCTACAGTTTTCCTAAGGCTTTTAAATATGTATTGGTATTTGCAAAGATGTCTTTAAAGAAATTTTAGAAAGACTTAAAAATCCGGCTGTAAATGATTTTACTACGTTACCTCTAAATCTAATTACATGCTTAAGAATGCAACTATGAAATATTTCAGTATTTCCTATAAATAGCATTTTCCATAGTGATAACCTAATTATTCAGCCTAACTCCAAGGACCATTTCTTTACTCACAATTCTCTTTTCAGGTGCGAGAAAGACAGAGAGACTACTTTATTTCAAATTCTTAAGTTGCAAAGAAATGGATTTGCTTTTGCTTGGTACCATAAGCAATTTAAATCTCACTACTCCAGTCCCCAGTGGTATATAAGCAATACAGCTGCCTTTCAAAGACATATCAATAACCATCTTCTTGGCAAAGTTTTATTGAACACATCTTTCTTCTGCAGCAAAATGCAATCTGGTTTTGATGAGTAGAAAGGATGGTGGACAGAAAGGTCAAAGTATCACTCAGTTAAGAAACAAGTATTGGCCAAAAGAAAAAAAAAAATAAACCACAGTCTGAATACTGTAAAACAGATGAAAACTATGGGACTAAGGGAATGGTATCCAATCACATAATACAAGCAATAGATGAGTATAATTATCCAAAGCAAATAAGCAGTAACATGACATACAGGGAATGAGACATAAATTTAGGAAATCTTTATTAATATTGGCTCAGTATTACAAAGCATAACCATCAAGCATGAGCCAATGTAATTATGGTTTGCAAAACTATAATTTACTCAAATTTGAAAAGGCAATGACACAGTATGTCATAAAATATACAGATGCACCCACCAAAATAATCTCAGCTCCTTAAGCACTTATATTTTCTATTTAATTTTGTGCATGCCTGTATGTTTGTAATCTATCTGAGATTTCTGTATGTGTGAGTCTGAAATAAGTTCAGTTCCAGCTGAGTGAGATGCCTGCTGAATGTTAATGAGACAGATTGTCTATTTTAATATGTGTTATTGTACAAACTGATTATATTAAAGTATGTTGTAATTGAATTATTTTCTAGACTATTATTTAGGAGTACTTGTTATTTTTGAGCTCTGATTTTTTAGCATACCAATAGTGATACCGAAATCTTTAAAATAACACAGTTTGTAAGAGAAAGAAGATCCTATTGTCAGTAAAGTTTACTTGTATAACAGGTAAAAATAGACTTCTTGGAGGATTTTATATTTCTACTTGGAGGTTGCGTCCCTGTGTTTTTCCATTGCAGCAAAACTGATTTAGACTCAGACCAAACACTCTACTCTCTTCAATCCACCAAGAGCCAAACGTTGTAAATTCGTTAAATCTGTGGTCACATAAAAAGCAATCGTGTCATTAAAGTTCTTATTTTATTCACCTACCAAATTCTCCCACATGGGCAATATTCTGAATTATAAAACCATCTGCATACATATAATTGAAGCCAATTTCCCATAGTTGGCCCTCAATTTGTGAAAGTGCAGTTCTAATGTAGTAAAATTGATTATATTTGCTTCTGGACAGGCAATAAGAAGTGGAGCCCTTCCTAATTTTCTTTCATAGAATAATGTTTCTAATTTGTCCACTTCAAAACCCACAAACATATCTAATATAAGAAAAAAAAATAAACAATCGCAATAATGAAAATAGGTATCATTTAATAAATACTTATCATTTATAGGCAAACATCAAGTGTATTATGAATGTTATTTTATTTAATCTACCCTGTCAGATAGCTGTTAATATCCCTGTTTTGGCCATGAATAAACAGGCATAAAGAGATTTGGTGATGTATCCAATTAAATGATGTAGATGTAGCTTATTGATGACAAAATGAAAAATAAAAAGCAAGCACATATTTACTTTGAAAGGACTTTTAATAACAAATAAGGAAACTCTCTAGTATCATATATTAAAATAAGAAATGTTAAAAGAGTATTCCATAGGTACTTAGGACATCCCAAAGCACTTGATTGAAACACCTCTATATGTATACATATGTATATATTAATCAATGTTATAAACTATAAAGCTAATTATAGTTTATTACATAATATATTAACATACAAGTTAAGTTGGACTTTGATTTTAACTCAATTTTGGAATAAAAATTATTTACCATACTGCGAACATTCTACATTTACTATACTGAGAACATGTTTAAACTTCTCATAAATATGTCATTTGTTGAGGGTTTTGTAGCTCAGGACTGAGCCTTTTGAAATTTTAGTTCAGTGAATATGCTTATAAAATTAGGTATCACATGACCTACTTTAGTTCCTAATGTTATGCAGGTGGATATGCCAGGGGAAAAAGTTCATCCTAACATAACAAGTTCACTGGCAATCACCAGAATGTGTCAGTACTTAGTCATGATGATATTATTTATACTTTTATATATCATTTACAGTTTTCAGAGCTCATATTATGTTACATTATATTTCTATCTAGAAATAATAGCTAGTATCTATTGGGTTCTAACAATGTTCCCATTATACTGATAAGAAAACAAAGTTACGAAATGCTTAAGTAATGTGCCCAGTGTCAATTTCTAAAAGAATTAATATTTGAAGGCCTACAGTCTTACTGTATAACATTTATAATCCCTCTCACCTCTCAAAGACAATGAATTTGAGTACTTACTAGTCTTATGAACTCAACTTTAAAACAAAATAGTTCTGCTATTCTACTTTGAAGCTACTGAATCCATTTAATTGAAGAATATCCTCCGATTAAAAGGTGATCTTTTAGAAAATGCCATCTACAGGTATACGCATTGATCATAGGAACATTTATTTGATATGCTGATATGATAAAATGATAAGACTATAAATGATGTTTATAACTACAAACTCAAAATTTTGTGGCTGACATCAAAGAAACTTCATTCTTCTCATTAACTGATTGTGAAGTAAGTAAATATACACTTAACTCATGAACTACACGCTGTTTACTGTTAAGTATCAACTTCACCTGTTTTGGACACTGAGTGCCACATATTACTTCATTAAAGGATATAATCTAGGGTTAGAAAGCGCAAAGAGTAGAAAGAGAGGAGGTTTTAGAATCTAAAGAACTGAGATTGAGTCTTAGATTACACGCTGTTAGGCAAATTACTTAATTGCTCTACACTTCAGTTTAGACTGGAAGAAAGGGGGAAGTAGAGTTCTTAAGGGCTTACTGTGGGTCAGGTACCATGCTATCCTTTCATCATTTTCTCACTTAATAAGAGCAGTAACATCTACTTCAGAAGATTATTTTAAGCAATAAAGGAGAAGGATTCTATAATGTAATATTGTTCAAGTTAGAGGGCTGTTAGAAGCCTAGCAGTCACTATCCAATCAACAGAGGAATTATCCGTGCAACAAAAATGATGGAAAACCTACCGAGGACAAAGGGCCGAGGCAGCAAAGTGACATCTAAGTATAGGCCTGGTTTGTCTGTAATTCTAATTCATGAGAAGGGGGAGTGGAGACAATAAAATTGTTCAAGGATCTGAGATCAACTTGAGATGAAATCCCTGAAAGTGATTCCTGGAGTTATAATAGCTAATATATATTAGAAAAACAGACAAGCTGATATCAGAAAGGGGGAAGCTTCAAAAAGTGTTTTTCCAACCTCTGCCTTTTAGGATGGAAAATGAGACTTGTTCATCGGAACCACATAGGTGATTAATGACTTGAGAATTCTTTAATAAACTAAAAAAAAATATGGCACAAACTATAATTGTCTCAAAATATTTGAAGGTTTATCAAATGGTGGAAGACTTGGACTTCTATTGATTTCTAAAGATAGATAGGCATAGGTGGTTAGAAATTAGTTATAGAGAGACAGTTTAGGACTCAATACAGAAAATCATTGTGTTAACATTTACAATCTTTCCAGAGCAGAATGGGTTAGAAATAAGCCCATTACTAGTGAGGAAAATTTCTTGAGTTATCATTCAAACCCCTACAACAGCTGGCTTACTAAAATCAATAGAGTTTGAAATATCTCAGACACACTTGTAGAGGAGCCAGAATTATATTCCTAATGACTGGCAAGAAGTAAACCCAGTCCCCTAAACACATTTTTCAAAAGGGAAATCGAAAACTTAGGGGAAAAGGTTATAGGTCATTGGGAGGCCAAATTTTGTCATAGTTATGAGTCTAGGATTTAAAGGCAGAGAGACTTGAAATCAATTCTTGGTTTTGCCAACACTTTGTTCTCAGTTATTGACTTTGAAGTCAACACTATGTTTCACCATTCGGTGTCATTTTTCTCATCCATTAAATGGGAGTAATATCTATCTTTCAGGGGTGGAACAAGGATTAAATGAGAAAATATATGTAAAACACTTATTATAGTGCCTGGAACAAAGAAAGCACTAAAAATGATTTAAGTTAGCACAGGAGAAGGAGGGGGAAAGGTACCTTTCTGTTGTGTTTCAAAATTATCTATTTTTAATTAAGGAGATGATCTCATTCAGGGCAGAAATACTGTTCCTACTAGGATATAGCTATATGAAAATTCCTCTTTTTTACTGGAAATAAAGTCTATGTAAGGCACTGTTTTAATCATTGTATAACTGAGGGAATATCCACACAATTTTACAATGTATAATTGAGAGCATATTCTAAGTAATCTTTCATCTCTCCAGAAGAAGTAGAGACTTTTCTGCTTCTGACACCTGACAGCTTATTTTGCTAGTACAATTTCACAAGAAAGGAAGAAATGAAACTGAATGTCACTGAGATAGAAATATGAAAGAATTACACTACTGGTAACAAAAAAACATATAAATTGTCATCTTTCATCTATTTCTGACAGTGCAAACATAATATTTTTACTACTTCTAAAAAGAAACCATGTGAACCTCTAGCAGATGTTTCAAATATTAAGCACTACTGGCCCTCAATTGTCAAAATAGCATAGCTCTGTTTTGAACCCCTTTTCTGGAATTGGACTGGTTTTCATTACTGTTTTGGCTCACTCCATTCTGAATGTCATCATGTATAGCAAAATCTTTAGGATTAATTAACTATCATCCCTGTTCCTGGAATCAGCTCCCACCATTTCAGTTTTCATGGTTTTCATAGCACACTCCTTGTTAATTACAGTATCCATATATCCAGTTTGTTTTATAGTTCTAGTTAATATCTGTATGTCATCAGATTTAGCATTTGTCCAGAATTTGCCGCTGGTTAATGAGGTAGCATTATTCATAGTTGCTTTGAATGAAGCCAAGTGGGTTTGATAGACTCTACTCTATCCTTTGACTTCTGCCATGGTCATATCCAAAATTGTCTGAGGGGCATCAGCAGTGAACAATTTCTTACCACTCAGCATGTGAATAAATCAGAAAGAGGATCAGCCATTGAAAATTATCTCAATAAAAGCAAAAGAGAACTTGAAACTGACATGATGAGAACTCAAGCAGTATGTAAGATCTAAATTTATAATGCTATAATTATGTTGTTATCAATATAATAAAGTTATTTTTAAAAACTTGGGTTTGGAAATAATTTTAAATTTACAAAAGGGTGCTAAAATTATATTATTACAACAGACACTCATTTCCCACATTTTTTACTTAACATTTTGCCACATTGGCTTTATCATTCCCCCTCCTTCCCCTTTGTCACTCTCCCTCTCTTCTCTGCTTCCTTCTTTCTCCCTTCATCTTCCCCACACCCTCTACCCCTTCTCTCTCTTTCTCCTGAGCTATTTGAAGGTAAACAACATAAATCATGGCCCTTTACTCTAAATATTTTCTTGTATATTTCCTAAGATTAAGAATGTTCTGATAACTACGGTTATCAATTTTATAAATTTATATTGGTATAATACTTTTATCTAATCTATTGTCATGTTCTAATTTTGTCAGTTGATCTAATAATGTTCTTTAGAACATTTTTTCCATCTTGTACAGGATCCACTCCAGAGTCATAAATAGGATTTGGTTGTCAGTGGCCATGTCTCTTTAGGCTTTCGATAATCTAGAACATTTTCACAGCTGTTTTATCTCTTTTATGATAGTGAAACTTTTTAAAAGAACCCAGTCCCCTCAATTTCTTCTATTTTAATAAAATGTTACAAAGAATATTTTGGAAAATCTAATTTTAAATGAATTAATTTTAATTGTGTGCTGGATTGTAACAAAATTAAGAAATAGCATGATTTTATGGGATCCAAATATGAGAAAACACTCAAGAAATCATAAATAGTGATATCCTTATTTATTGAATTCTGTCTTTCAGAATCATTATTCAAAGAAAGATACTTTAATTGGAAGCAGAAGACAGGACTTGTGAAAGTATTTTATCTGAAAAATTTTTATATTTCAACACACAAAAAATAAAAATGAGAATATCTAAGTTGAAATCCTTCATTTAGCAGAGCTTTCTTTTCTACCTCAGGGTCCATAGGGAGAATATTTTCTCAATTAAAGATATTGTGGTCTCTAATGTAGAGTGGTCTCTAACGTAGAGTCACAGAGATGTAACTTTGCAAAAATTAAAAGCAACTTATGAAAAATGAAAAATGAATGAGAATATATTAAAATATATTCTATGGAGAGATTCTTACCTCCCATTATGGGCAGATATGGTTTAAAAATTGTTGAAGTACATGAATATCTATGCTAAAAGAAAAACTTCAACTTAATTAAATTTAAAGGAGTTTAATTGAGCAATGAATGATTCACAAATTGGGTAGTCCTCAGAATCACAGCACATTCAGAGAGACTTCAGGGGTGCCTCATGGTCAGAGGAATTTATAGACAAAAGAGAAGTGACATACACAATTCGGAAGTGAGATACAGAAACAGCTGGATTGGTTACAGGTTTGCATTTGCCTTATTTGAACACAGTTTGAACACTCAGCAGAGTTCTATCAGTCTGTGAGTGGTTGACGTATGGCTGCTGGGATTGGCCAAGACTCAGCCGTTGTTACAGGCACATACTCCTAAGTTAGGTTTTCAATCTTGTCTGCCTGTTAAACTAGGTTACGGTTTGTCCACAGGACTCAAATATAAAAGTACGGAGTCCTTTTTAGGCCATATTTAGTTTGCTTTAACATAGACAAAGAACAATTCTTTTGGCCATTTTGAGGGATAAAACATATAAAACCTCTATACTAAACATGTACTGTATGCCCAGTACAGTGGGTGTTTATAAGTGCAAGCTGCTTAAGTGTACAAACAATCTAAGGGGACAAATCAAAAACAAAATAATTTGAGGCCTCAGTAAAGGAGTAAAGGAAAAGATAGATTTCAATGGAATACTCTTTAAAGCCAAACAAAATTTAAGTGGGAAATGTTGTGACTGACCTTTTAGGAAGGTTGGCTAATCCAATGGATGGTTGGGAGGTCTATGGGGGAGCACTGAAAGCAGAGGAAACATATTTAGTTATGGTATCAAGAAGGCCTGCCTCACTCGTTTGGTTATAGGGGATGTTTGAAAGAAGCATCATCTCTTCTCCAAGCACTTGTAAAATGTTGGCAAATTCTGAGGTTCAACATACCAGCTAAGTAGATACTGGAATCCAGGCTTATTTAAATAAAGGATTTAATAGCATCTGTTGAATTTCTCCTGCTCAGAGCAATAAAATCTGATTGAAATGTTATGTCTTTTCACCCCCTTATCCAGCAAATATCGAGTGCCCATTATGACTAGGTACTAAAGCCACATTGTCATTTTTTAAGTTCAGTTAATTGCCATAAATTATTTAGTTAGTTAGTTAGTTATTCATTCATTTATTTATTTTGCTTCATTGTACACAGATGTAAGTCATTTAATTCTTATGGAAAAACTATTTATTTTATTTTGATACCTTTGAATAAGACACTTTTAAGGAAGTACCATCACAACTAATTTGTTGGTCAGTAAACAATATTTCAAAAACTCAATACAGACAGCCATTAGTATCCATGAGTTCTGTACCTGCAGATTTAACCAACTACCAATCAAAATATTAAGAATAAAAAAGAATGGTTACATTGTGGAAGACAGTGTAGTGATTCCTCAAGGATCTAGAACCAGAACTACCATTTGACCCAGCAATCCCATTACTGGGTATATAACCAAAGGATTACAAATTTTCTGCTATAAAGACACATGCACATGTATTTTTATTGCAGCACTATTTACAATAGCAAAGACCTGGAACCAACACAAATGCCAATCAATGATAGACTGAATAAAGAAAATGGCACATGTACACATGGAATATGATGCAGCCATAAAAAAGAATGAGTTCATGCCCTTTGCAGAGACATGAATGAAGCTGGAAACCATCATCCTCAGCAAACTAACGCAAGACAAGAAAACTAAACACCACATGTTCTTAGTCATAAGTGGTAACTGAACAATGAGAACACATGGATACGGGGAGGGGAACATCACACACCAGGGCCTGTCCGGAGGCAAGGGACAAGGGGAGGGAGACCATTAGGACAAATACCTGCACGCAGGGCTTAAAACCTAGATGACGGGTTGAGAGCTGCAGTAAACCACCTTGGCACATGCATACCTATGTAACAAACGGGTACATTCAGCACATGTATCCCAGAACTTTAAAAAAAAAGTGTGGTCACAATTGTACTGAACATGAACAGACATTTACTTCTTGTCTTTATTCCCTAAACAATACAGCATAACTATTTGCATAGTATTTATATTATATTAGGTATTTTAAGCAATCTAGAGATGATTTAAAGTATATGAGAGGATGTGCATAGATTATATGCAAATACTACACCATCTGATATAAGGGCTTGAGCATCTGTGGATTTTGGTATCTACAAGGGGTCCTAGAACCAATTCCCACAGATACCATGGTACAACTGTTACTTTGATTATTTTAACACCCAACTGGGATAATAAGCTATTTGATCACCCTAATAAATGTGACTGCCTCTCGGATAGAGTTTACTCTTCTACAGATAGCCAACTGGTCCAATTTGAGTCAGTCAGCATCCTTCCCTAAAAATATTGGAATTGGAACTTAAAAGAAAAAGAATGAAATCTGTTTTTTAGCTGATAGGACTGTAAGATAACAGTGACGTGTTACATATTACATGGATTAGAAAAGCAAAGTAATCAGGTCTGCAGAGAGTGAGACAAAAACCTAAGCAGAGTGGAACTCTTCCCAATATTAAGGCTTGCGAACACCAGGAGAGATGGGGAAGGAGAGGAGAAGGAGAGAAAAGCTGCAATAGAAAGAACTCTGCTCCATCAGTAGTTCTCAATATTCTCAGGCTAGACTTCTATTTCTGCTTTCATTTTGTAATTCTACCACCTTCTGTTGTCTCAGGGATGTATCACAATTGATGCCACCTTAGCAGAACCATCAACTTCCCTCTGGCTATTGTGCCTTCAGATGAAAACTCTTATGAACTCTAAATGCCTGTACATTCATATTTCTATTTCAGTATTTGTAGGTACAATCGAGACTTGAGTATTTTTCAAAAGACACCTCTTGAAGAGAAAATCAGTAACTTCTTCCTCCTTCTTCATTCAATAAATATTTATGGAGCTCCTGTGTGCCAGGCTCCTTTTCTAGGTTTGGGAATAAAGCATTGAACAAAATAGACCAACACCTCTGACCTCTATTTGGGAGACAATAATTAAATGAAATACGTATATGTCAGATGCTGATTAAGTTCTAGGGTGAAAAAAGGTAGAAATGAGGGAGAAAGAGTACTATAGCTGGAAGGCTACAATTTAAAACAAAATGCTCAGGAAAGCCTTCTCAGAGGAGGCGGTATCTCAGCAGATACCAGGAGGAATGGTCCCACGAAGGGGCAACAAGAGCAAAAGCCCTGAGTTTGCCTGGCAGGAGGTCCTCAAGCCTGTATTTCTCCCGTTTACCTGTTTTCTAAAATCTGCCTTCTACCCTCAATTGGTAACTGTTCAACATTCCCAACAGCTGCAATTATTTTTGTTTCAAAAAATAAAATCTTGCAATTTACGTTTTTGCTAAATAGACACACACACACATATAAACTCAGCAGAAAATTACTTTTGGCAAAGACTCACTATCATTTAAATTTATGCTGATTGAAAAGTAAGATTCAGTGTACATCTTCCAAAAGAGCGACCGAAATGCTTCAGTTCTCACAAGTATTGTAATCTCTGAGTGTTCATGCATTTAACATGATTAATCTATGGTAGATTGTCTGGTTTTAGGGGACTTTCCTTCTGTTAACAGTGAATATCAAAAACATTATTGTAAAATCAATCTCCATAGAACAAGTGAGGATAAGTATGCTTAGGATTGAACACCTGAAAATTATTTCCAATTCATAAAAATCCCTGGTTAAGATCAATAGTCTCTGTGTAGAAACTGTACCTTCTTAGTTTTAACTACTCATCTTCCCAAGCTGAAGAAGACTAATACAAAATCATCCCTAATTACTGTGATTGGTTGACCTTTTCAATGGGAAGGGGCCAGAAAACAACCCCCCCACTATCTATCAAGTCAAACCAACTCACAATTGCAGCTCTGTTTAGTTGACATTTAACTTCACTGTGCACTACATTGAGCACATTCTAATCAAGGGCACCTGGGAGATTTACATTGCTTCCTGGAATTCCAAATATTTTCCTCGGATCTCTTTTTTTATCTTCTGTAAAATTAGACTATAAATAAGTAATCCTATGCAGAACTGAATGAACAGTTAAAAAATTGTCCAATTTCTATCACCCTCTGTCTGGCAAATGAATTGGGGCCAAATGAAACCTGAAATTCCAGTGACTTTTTGCATTAGTTTTATTTTGGAGACACCAGCCCAGTCAAGACTTTTCTTTAACCCAATCTGGTGAGAAGTGCAGGATAAATATTATATTGAAATTTGTAAGAACCAAACATCTCCACCTCTCAACACTTCCCCCACTGCTATACCTCCACAGCTTAGCCTCCACCTGTTGAGGGACTTCACTTAACTGTAGTTCCTCCTCTGTTGATTAGGTACTGAAGCCACATGGTCATTTTTTAAAGTTCAGCAACCCCTGATTGCTCTAATAGTTCTTGATTTATTCTTTCTTAAACCCATAGTTACAATCTGCAGCGCTAATTTGAAATTTTCTAATTATTGTACCACCAGTTTACTATGTTCCAAAGTTTATTGTAAATTCCTTGATGACAGTCTCAGTCTTGTCCACTTTTCAGATTGAATAATTGATGGCATAATGAAATGCTATTTCATAAAAATGAAAGATATTCATCAGTAATGAGCACACATCTTCTAAAAGAGGGTATTAGCAGCTCTGATAGCATAATTGCTTGCTTGTGAGGAAAAAGTACGAAAAGCTCCCAAGACAACATTTTTTTCATTCAGTAATAGTAACTAAAAGTACCCAGGGGACAGCTACAAAAACTACAGTGATATTACTGTTATTATTATTACCACTTAAATAACAAAAGGCAGATAAAGAGAATGAAATTCCAAGCTGGAAAAAATCTGACTCAAAGCAGAAAATGTAACAGTTAATACATAATACGAGTTGGTTAATTTAGTGATAGGTTTCTAGTGACAATGCAAACCATGAGAAAAAGGGCAAATAAATAATAAATTCTCTATTATACGCATTTCATTGCTAAAAGCAAAATAATTGTCTCTGCATTGTATATGTCTTTGATAAAGTAGAAATTAAGTCTAGTAGGTGAGGCATTTTTTCTAAAGCAAAACTATTAAAATCACGTCTATACTTGATACTGAGATGGCATCCCGTGAAAATAACAGATTCTGTTACCCACAACTTGCTTTTGCCCACCTGCCCCACACTGCAGATTCAGAAGGGTTCCAGGGTGCTAACTCCTCGTAGGAGTATTGCTACAACTTTCCACACAATTCTCACTGTGGGAACTCAAAGCTGCCTGTCAAGGGTAAAGGTATTTCAAGGACAGTTTCCGCATTTCCTTGGGACATTTCATTTATTAGTGGTAGCGCTAGTGTCATGGTATGGTAAATTTATATTTGAGAATCCAGAGGTGTATTCAAATATTCAATTCATTTGACAAATATTTATTTAATACCCACTATGTACTATATTCCCATATAATTAAATGCAAGTTACATATATCAGTCAATGTTCTGACATGCAACCAAAATACATTCAGGAGAAAAGGAAATTATTGAAACTTTAATGGGTAGGGCACAGATGCACAAGCTTGCTCAGAACAGAGAGAAGCCACACTGCTTGAACCACAGTCCAAACATACCATAGACCCAGCATAGTAAGAACACCGTGATCATCACCACTGGACACAGTTCTCTAAAACTGGTCCCTGCTCCACCAGCTTCACCAACTGCCATCCCAGGAAATGGATGTTAATGTCTTCACCACCATCACCGAGAGAATTTTCTCTTGTCCATGAGCATCATGACACTAGCTCCAGAAGTAAAATCAAGCGTGGATACATTTGGTTGGCTGAGTCCTATCAAAATGATTTTTTAAAAATCTGAAACTTTATATTTTAGCCTGAGGGTCATTAAATAAAACCTGAGAAACAAGTACTATGAAACCAAGTATACATGAGAATGTTTCTGTGAAAGCATGCCTATTGAGAAAATATTAACCCATTTCCAGTTCCTATTGAAGTAACTTTTCTATAAACTATTATTTTCAAAAGCATAATGATAATCAGAATTTCAAAGCTGTAGATTATCAAAATTTGTCTCTGAACTATTGAACAAAACCCTGGCTTTTATTTATTTGCTAACAGTTCATGCTGTTGCTTAAACCACCTCACTACCCAAATCAAGAGGCTTCTCCCTTGAAGCTGATGCTGTTGCTAGCAGTTCTCTGCTCACTTTCTTTCTCTCATTTCCAGGCAGCCAGACATCTTTTCCCCCTTGTCTAATATTATTACATTCATTTAATATCAACTCTATTAATGGAAATTCCCACTAATGGGAAAGTTTTTGTCTCATCCTCCAAACTATTTTTTATTAATTTAATGTAAATGTTAATTTAATATCATTTCACAAACTTTTCCTGTTTAATGTCAGTTAAGAAGTCACTGGTTTGCTACTCAAAACAGCACTTAATGTCAATTATTACAATCAGCCTTTCATTTGAAAACTGAATTTTTATGTGAAACGTATTTTAATATGTCTTTAAATTTGCTCAGCAATGAGCAGATTATATGAGACAATTCTTTAAACTTTTTATTATTGTTAAGGAACCGGGAATAGCTACTTGAGTTTTCTAGGTAATCAAGACTGTACACCAAAAAGTTAAATAATACAAAATTGCTGGCATTAATTCAGGTGACTCTTTAATGTATTAGCCAAAGATTCGCTAATGCTTCCAGATGTATTATTTTACCATATCTACCAAACATATATTTTTTCCTGTCCTTAGCACCTATGGCACAAATATCATTTTGGTTATTTTCTTAGTTCTTCTTTTGTCAAGGTTCTTGACAAATCCTTATGCTTTACATAAGTGTACCATCATATCAACTTGGTTATATGGAAAACTTCAAGACGTATGTTCTACCTCTAATCATGTAAGCTATTATCAACACGTCAATTTGTATGAAGTCTAAGAACAAATTATGATTCTGTCTTATAAAGACATGAGATAGTAAAGAGAAATATTACATTTATATCATGGTAAATATGTAAAAACTACAGTAAAAAAATAACGTGCGATATCATATCAGGAGTAGATTATGTCCTCTTACCTAATTTAACCACTCATTAACATAATGAGAAATGTTAATTATTTAAAAGTTTAATAGTATAATAAACCTAGATCTCTAATTCTCTAAAGAGTAAACATTTCACTTAAAATATAAAAAGTCACCTCTTTGGTGTTGGGCTTTCCCATGATCCTACCCTTCTTGGCAGACCTTCATCAGACAATCCTAATGTCTTAGTTTTGAAAACTCATGTAAACTTGCCTTGTGGTGGTGTTGCTGGAGCAATAGCACAGACAATATCCTACCCATTTGATGTGACTCGTCCGTGAATGCAATTAGGAACTGTTCTGCCAGAATCTGAAAAGTGCCTTACCATGTGGGATAATATGAAGTACGTCTATGGACACCATGGAATTCGAAAAGGACTCTATCATGGTTTATCTCTTAATTACATTTGCTGCATTCCCTCTCAAGCAGTGACTTTTACAACATATGAACTTATGAAGCAGTTTCTTCACCTCAACTGAGAAAAAAAAACTTGGTTTGTTTTTCTTAATACATTCTCAGAGCAAGAAATAAAATATTACTTTAATTGTTGGGGGAACATTACTTGAATGGGGATATTTACCCTGTCACAGGAACCACTGGTATTTTAGTACATGATTATTTTCTCTTTTGTCCCAAATCAGAAGTGCTTACCATACTTCTTGATGCCAAACGTTATACCTTAGAACACTGAAAAAATATTTCTAAGCTGATGCTGGCTAAACATCTAAAACTGTAAAGTTTTATTTGGAAGTAGAACTAGCTTTAAAACGGGGTTTGAGAAGTTGCCATTAGCTTTATAATGCTGTTCAAAGTTTTGTTTTGTTTTGTTTGAGACGGAGTCTTATTCTGTCGACCAGGCTGGAGTGCAGTGGCACGATCTTGGTTCACTCCAACTTCCCCCTCCTGGGTTCAAGCAGTTCTCTGCCTCAGCCTCCCAAGTAGCTGGGATTATAGGCACCTGCCACCACTCTCAGCTAATTTTTCATATTTTTAGTGGAGACAGGGTTTCACCATCTTGGCCAGACTGGTTGTGAACTCCTAACCTTGTGATCCACTCCCTCTCAGCCTCCCAAAGTGCTGCGATTACAGGTGTGAGCCACCACGCCCACCTGTTCAAAGGTTTTCATTGTATCTATGGTTTTTAAAAGACAGTGTTTATTATTATTAAAATAAGCAGGCTTGGTTATATTGCAGTAGAATAATGAGAACTGAATTTTTAAGTTCTATAAAACAGCAAATTAAGTTTTATTTTTGTTCTCTCTCTTTTCACCATTCTGCTCCACTGGATAATAGGGAAAACACTCTTTCCTTCATTTTTTAAATAAAATTAATGTTGTATTTAAAAAAGTAGCCATGTAGAGACTCAAAAATAAATGAAGAAGCTGGGCATGGTAGCATGGGCATGTGGTGGGAGGTTCACTTGAGCCCTGTATTCTATGCCAGCCTGCACAACATCATGAAACCTCATTTAATAAATGAATGAATACGTTTTGCTCAAATGTTATTACTAGGTACTATGAGTGACTTACATGTGTTTTAAAAAGTCAGTGTGTTTCCCAGAGGCAGAAATAAAAATACCAAATATCTTTGCTCTCAAAAACAAAGTAGCATTATAGATTTGTTTTTGTTAGATGATTTGCTGTATAGTAGAATATATATTTAAGTAGACTGTGAAATATTTATTAATGTAGATGTGAATTCAAAAAAACGTTTCTAAGGTATTATTTCATGATGCGTCAACTAGTTCTTCCATGTAAAATATTTTTAGTGCAATAAAAAGATGTAGAAATTTAAAATTTTAAAAAAAGTCACCTCTTTGCCATACATTAAATTTTTAGCTTTCAATCCAATGGTACACACCAAATTATATATTCTGTATTGTCTTGCTTGTATTTGGTCATCATGGATAGCTTCAAAATTGAATTATGTTAAAATGGCTTCTGATAGTCATTGCTCATAAGTAGTTATTAGGTGGTCCGGTAGCCTCAGAAATTACAAGTGGCCTTTACTTCCCTTGCATTCAAGATATAGCTTATAATATTCCTAATCTCCATCTGTTTTCTTGTTTGAAAATTCAGGAGTTTCCCAAAACTATAAACAAATCTCATGTAACATAATTTTATTCAGAAACAATAAGAAAAATTTGTAATTTTAGCAAAAAAAGTCTTGACAAATGTCAAAATACTGTCAAAACTATTGAAGTCAAGGCACCCATGAGGTTAGTGTTACCCATTTAATATTTTCCACATGAACACAATATGTCCTTCCTGGGGAAAAATGAATTGTCATAGGGCATGGCAGTGAAGAACATTTTCAATTCAACATTAAATGGTCCTTTTAAAAAAAATGACTTATTAGTATCACAACCAAGAAACTTCAGGTGTTGCTGAACCTACAAAAAGTCTCTCCTTCATGACCACTCTCATTCCTCAACAATCTGAGAGGTGAAGTGAAGATAGAGAAAACAATAAAGAAAAGCTGAAAAGATAACTTGTCATGCCAAAGGTTTTGTTTCACCTTTTGCCCTTTGTGATCAAGAAATGGTACCGATAAGAATTTATCTGATGATCAAGCTGGAAGGAAAAGTGTAAAGATACTGATCCTAGTTTCCTTTGCTTAACCTTTATGGTACTCAATTTCATCCTCTGCAAAATGGCAAATATATGCTCATATGGTTAATATAAAGTTTTTAAAGCCTCAAAAATATGAGATTATGATTTTAATATCGAGAACTGCATATATGTGGAATAATAGAAGGTGCCAAAGTTTTATACAAGATATAAAATTATAAACCTGTATCAATTCCAACAAAAAAATGCAAGAACACTTATATTTTACACATGACAACTGCACAATATTTGATACGGTATCAACTATTACACCTACTCAGCACAACATACTTACTCCACAAATCACATATTTACTCAAGTTTAAAATGCCCCCTAAATGTCATCAAACTCTTTATCAGTTATTCATTGCACAATTTAGGAATGGAATTAGATTCAGAGGCAGATAACTAAATCAAGTCCCGGTTTGCTTCTAATTATCCATTTTGGCCTTGCACTATTTACCTCATCTTCTGGGATCCTACTTTCTTATCAGTAAAAAAGGAGACTGAATTACATAATGTCTAAAATCTTTTTCAACGCCACAATTTGAAGATTCTATACGACTTTCTTTTCTACTTGACCAATTCCTACTCTTTCACAGCTACATATTTACGTATTTAGTTTGGGTGTGTGTTTTGCTTTAAGGTTCTGTGTTTTAGTACCTAACCTTGGGGATTAAGATGAAAAGAAGAACAAGATAGATCACAGTCTGTGTATCACTGATTTTCCTTCAGAATGTTGTTTTCTCCCTTTGAAAACACAAGCAGTTCCTGTAATCTATGAGAATGTTGTATCTAAAAATGTACTAAAAAAATAGCTTTTTATTCACCAACATGTTCCAGCCAGGGTCTGATTTTGATTATTAATTTTGTCTTTTTAAGTGACATGAAACAGTTAGTCACAGATTCCCCTTCCTACGACTAAAACTCAGGAGGCTATAAGCCAAAAAGACATCAATCTTTCACACTGATATAGCAACCTTGGAAGAGAGAATTACATGACATGGCCTTTTGCTAGTGGACAGAAGTGTTGGTTTCAGGGGTTTAATGGGGTGAGGCATAATAAAAGGTTTGAGTTTTTTTTTTTTTTTCTTGAGATGGAGTTTTGCTCTTGTTGCCCAGGCTGGAGTGCAATTGTGTGCTCTTTGCTCACTGCAACCTCCACCTCTGGGGTTCAAGTGAGTCTTCTATTTCAGCCTCCTGAGTAGCTGGGATTACAGGCACATGTCACCATGCCTGGCTAATTTCTACATTATATTTTTAGTAGATGAGGTTTCATCATATTGGTCAGGCTGGTCTCAAACTCCTTACTTCAGGTGATCTACCTGCCTCAGCCTCCCAAACAAAGTGCTGGGATTACAGGCGGGAACCACCGCTCCTCGCCAGGTTTGAAGGTTTGATTTTTTTTTTTTTTTTTTTTAGACAGAGTCTTGCTCTGTCACCAGGCTGGAGTGCAGTGGCACATCTCAGCTCACTGTAACCTCCATCTCCTGGGTTCAAGCGAGTCTCCTGCCTCAGCCTCCCCAGTAGCTGTACAGGCATGTGCCACCATGTCAATTTTTGTATTTTTAGTAGAGACGGGGTTTCACCATGTTGGCCAGGATGGTCTCAATCTCCCTCGTGATCTGCCCCCTCAGTCTCCCAAAGTTCTGGGATTACAGGCGTGAGCCACTGTGCCCCGCCCAAGTTTGAGTTCCAATCACAGACTAGGCAAGCATGGTTAACACTCATTGCCTAGTTCCCAAGGGATACATTAGTAACATTTTTTCCAATGCCTCCAACCTGTTGGAAAAAATTCCAGAACCTAGACAGTGTTGTCCACCCCTAAGGCAAGAGATGGAAATTTAGAAATTCCATCCCAAATATATTATTGCCATTTATTTATTGTCCTTTGTCCACACAACCAATATCGAAGTCTTTGTCCCAATTTAACTTTCTGAGGTTGAAAAATGATTGTATTGGTTAATGTACTCTGGTAACTAGGGAGAACTAGTAAAGCCTTTATATAAATTATACTAAGTGATTCCTCAATACATATAAAAACATATAAAGTATGATGTTTCAATTTACATTATATATATAGTTTAGCATCATTAGTATTCTTACAATTTTATGAGGTTATGTAAAGCAGACAACAAGAAAGTTGTGAAACTCTTGTCATCTCTTTCAGAAAAATCACTGTTCAATATATATGTGATGAGTACACAGCAGGAAGAATTATTTTGGTTAGATCACCCAAATTAATAAGGCAGCTAAAATTAGAGAAACTTCACAAAATTCTCTTGGAATACTATCTAGACTAGCTCATTTTCCCTTTGGTAATTTTCAAATAACCTTTATTATCATCTACAAGGAAATCTACTATTAAAGTACCAACTGTCTTGTTTTATACATTCTAAGTTTAGTTCATATGAAGAGATTTAATTTCTTCTGGGTCCAGATTATACAAAGAGACTAACTCCTCATGAAAAATGAGTAACTCAAAATCGAAGAATATATACGTTCAGGAATCTGGTAAAGAATAATAAGGTTGGGCGTGGTGGCTCACTCCTGTAATCCCAGCACTCTGGGAGGCTGAGGCAGGTGGATCTCAAGATAAGGAGTTCAAGACCAGCCTGGCCAAGATGGTGAAACCCCGTCTCTGCTAAAAATATAAAAATTAGCCTGGCGCAGTGGTGCATGCCTATAATCCCAGCTACTTGGGAGGCTGAGGCAGGAGAATTACTTGAACTTGGGAGGCAAAAGTTGCAGTGAGCTGAGATTGCACCACTGCACTCGGAGCCAGACACTGTCTAAAAACAACAACAAAAAATACAATAATAGAGGATCGTGGAAACCCAAAAAGGTTACAAAACTTACAAAAGTGCAAAGAAGTAGAAAGAAGTATGAGAGCATTACAGAAACAAGACAAAATACGGATCATTGGGAAATCCCAGCCATGCCGCCATTATGCTGCCCACTCCATTTAATACACATTCTGAAACTCCCTACAGCAGTTGTTACAACATGAATTAAACATATGTAACTGCTGTTGTCTAAAGACAGAAATTGTTTTATGAGGAGCAACAATACTGAGTTAGACAGATCTTAGATCTTGATCCTGACTCTGCCACTTGCAGATAGTATGATCTTGGATTAAGTCACTAAAGCTATTGAATCTCAGCTTCTTCATCTCTAACATGGGGATTGCACCTCCCATCTCAGGGACTGCCATGAACATCACTAAGGAGAATGCCTGACACAGAGACAAGCATGTAATTCCTACCCAACAAAGGCTGGTTTTCCTTTGCCTTTGCCTTTGCCTTTTTCACCTTAATTATCATTCAATCTCACCTATCAAAATAGTGGGGGGGAAAGTATCCATTTAAAAATTAATTTTATTTTAGCTTTTAGTTTATTTATTACATAATAAATGGCATGTGACTGTATTACCATGTGACACAAACAGATGGAAAAACATTCCATGCTCATGGTCAGGAAGAATCAATATTGTGAAAATGGCCATACTTCCCAAAGTAATTTATAGATTCAACACTATCCCCATCAAACTACCAATGACCTTCCTCACAGAACTGAAAAAAAACATTTTAAAATTCATATGGAATCAAAAGAGAGCCCACATAGCCAAGACAATCTTAAGCAAAAAGAACAAAGCTGGAGGCATCACGCTACCTGACTTCAAACTATACTACAAGGCTACAGTAATCAAAATGGCGTGATATTGGTATGAAAACAGAGATATAGACCAATGAAATAGAACAGAGGCCTCAGAAGCAATGCCACACATCTACAACCATCTGATCTTTGACAAATCTGACAAAAACAAGCAATGGGAAAAGGATTCCCTGTTTAATAAATGGCATTCGGAAAACTGGCTAGCCATATGCAGGAAGCTGAAACTGGATCCCTTCCTTACACCTTATACACAAATTAACTCCAGATGGATTAAAGATTTAAACATAAAAACTAACACCATAAAAACTCTAGAAGAAAACCTAGGCAACACCATTCAGGATGTAGGCATAGGCAAGGACTTCATGACTAGAACACCAGAAGCAATGGCAACAAAAGCCAAAATAGACAAGTGGGATGTAATTAAACTTAAGAGCTTCTTCACAGCAAAAGAAACAATAATTAGAGTGAATCAGCAACCAACAGAATGGGAAAAAATTTTTGCAATCTACCCATCTGACAAAGGGCTAATATCCAGAATCTACAAAGAACTAAAGCAGATTTACAAGAAAAAAAAACAAACAATCCCATCAAAAAGTGGGCAAAGGATATGAAGAGATGATTTTCAAAAGAAGACATTTATGCAGCCAACAAACATATGAAAAAAGGCTCATCATCATTGGACATTAGAGAAATGCAAATCAAAACCACATTGAGATACCATCTCACACCAGTTAGAATGGCGATCATTAAAAAGTCTGGAGACAACAGATGCTGGAGAGGATTCTAGGTTGGGGAAGTTCTCCTGGATAATATCCTGAAGAGTGTTTTCCAACTTGGTTTCATTCTCCCCGTCACTTTCAGGTACACAGATCAAATGTAGACTTGGTCTTTTCACATAATCCCATATTTATTGGAGGCTTTGTTCGTTTCACTATTTTTTCTCTAATCTTGCCTTCTTGCTTTATGTCATTGAGTTGATCTTCAATCTCTGATATCCATTCTTCCACTTGATCTATCTATTGAAACTTGTGTATGCTTAATGAAGTTCTTGTGCTATGTTTTTCAGCTCCATCATGTTGTTTATGTCCTTCTCCACGCTGGTTATTCGTTAGCATTTCATCTAACCTTTTTTCAAGTTTCTTAGTTTCCTTGCATTGTGTTAGAACATGCTTCTTTAGCTCAGAGAAGTTTATTACCCACCTTCTGAAGCCTGTTTGCTATAAAAGTTGTTAGACGTCTATTTTTGTTCTCCAATCTAAAAGATATGAAAACATAATTTCTTTATACCAGGGGATGACAAACTTTTTCTGTAATGGGCTAGTGCTATGGTTTAAATGTGTCCCTTCTGGCCAGGCACAGAGGCTCATGCCTGTAATCCCAGCACTCTGGGAGGCCAAGGAGGGTGCATCACGAGGTCAGGAGATTGAGACCATCTTGGTCATGATGAAACCCCGTCTCTACTAAAATACAAAAAATTAGCCAGGTGTGGTGGTGGGTGCCTGTAGTCCCAGCTACTCAGGAGGCTGAGGCAGGAAATCACTGGAACCCGGGATACAGAGGTTGTAGTGAGTTGAGATCATGCCAAGGCACTCCAGCCTGGTGACAGAGCAAGACTCTGTCTAAAAAAAAAAGTGTCCCTTCTAAGATTTAGGTGTTACCAATATGATAATATTAAGAGATGGGGCCTTTAAGAGGTGATTAGGCCATGAGGACTCCTTCCTCATGAATAGGATTAAGGCCCTATTTGGTTAGCTTGCTATTCTGCCACATAAGGACATAGCATTCATTCTCTCTTTGCTTTTTGCCTTCCACCATGTGAAGACACAGCAAGAAGGCACTCTACATGTACCTTGATCTTGAACTTCCCAGCCTCCAGAATTATGAGAAACAAATTTCTTTTTTAAAAATTATAGTAGTCCCCCTTTATCTGCAGTTTCAATTTCCATGGTTTCAGTTACTTGTAGTCAACCATGATCTGAAAATATTAAATGGAAAATTCCAGAAAGAAACAATTCTTAAGTTTTAAGTTGTGTGATGTTCTGAGTAATGTAGTGAAATCCTGCACTGTTCAACTCTGTCTCACCAGGGACATAAGTCATTTCTTTGTTCAGCATATCCGCTCTGTATGCACTGCCTGCCCATTCATCATTTAGTAGCCATCTCAGTTATCAGATCAACTGCCATGATATTGCAGTGCCTGTGTTCAAGTAGCCCTTATTTTACCTACTAACGGCCCCAACGTGCAAGAATAACGATGCTGGAAATTCAGATGAGCCAAAGAAAAGCTTTCTTCAAATGAAAAGGTGAAAGTTCTGCATTTAACAAGGATAAAAAAAATTCTACTGTTCTTTTTTGGAATGGGAATGTTTATCCTATGCCTGTACCACTACTGTATTTTGGAAGTACAAAAATTGTTTGATTTCACAATTCCCAGCTGGAGAGCAATTTGCCTCGAGATGAAATATATCTTTGAGTCTCACCTTTATCTAATTAAGATGTTATCTACGTAAGACCCTGGACTTTAGGCTTTTCAGTTGATGCTGGAATGAGTTAATAAGACTTTTGGGACTATTGGGATGAAATTAGTATATTTTGCATGTAAGAAGGGCATGAATTTTGAGAAGCCAAAAAAGGAATTCTATGGTTTAAATGTATCCCTTCAAATTTTAGGTGTTGCTAAAATTTGTTGTTTAAATGTAATAGTATTAAGAGCTAAGATTTTCAAGAGGTGACTAGGCCATAAGGACTACTCCTTTGTGAATAGCATTAAGACCCTTATAAAAGAGGGTTCAGCTGCATTTGGTTAGCTTGTTCTTCCATTTTTCCCTCATATGAGAACACAGCATTCATTTTCTCTTGCATTCTACTTTCTTCCATGTGAGGACTCAGCAAGAAGGCCCTAATCAGGTAAGATACCTTGATCTTGGACTTCCCAGCCTCTAAAACTGTGAGAAATAAATGTCTGGCCTTTATAAATTACTCACTCCTAGGTATTCTTTTATAGCAGCACAAATGGACTAAAGCAGCCAGAAAGTAAGTATTTGGGGATTTTTGGTTTATACAGTCTTGGTTGTAACTACTTAAAGCTGCTCTTTTCATGCAAAAGCAGCCATAAACAATATATAAATAAATGGATGTTGCTATGTTCCAATATAAATTTATTTACGAAAATCAGGTAGCTAGATTTGGCCTGTGGGCTACTTGTCACCCTTGTTCTATACCCATGACAATGCTCTCACTGAGCCAGCAGATTCAGCTTCCTTATTTGTGCCAGAATGGAAGTGCATATAATTTTATCCATGCATTTATTATATTAAAATCATTTGATTATATGTATGAGTCCCTTATAATAGACTAAGTTTTTTACAAATAGAAATTATGTCATATTCATCATTGCATCCCAATATCTAACATAGTAGCTACGATATTAAACATTCATTACTAATTTGAAGAATGGCAGGAATGCAAGAAGGAGAGGATTGGAAATCATTATACATTTACAACATCACAATTATCAAAAACATCTTGCTCTAAATTGATACTATTTTCCAGCATGCAGGCTCCTAACAGAAGCTCTTTTTTTCACTCTCTTTTCCAAACTTTTCAAGAGTATAATAAGACTGATGTCTAGGCTGGGCATGGTGGCTCATGCCTGTAATCCCAGCACTTTGTGGGGCTGAGTTTGGGTGGATCATGATGTCAGGAGTTTGAGACCAGTCTGGCCAAGATGAAACCCCGTCTCTACTAAAAACACAAAAATTAGTCAGGTACAGTGGCGGGTGCCTGTAATCCCAGCTACTAGGGAGGCTGAGGCAGGAGAATTGCTTGAACCCAGGAAGTGGAGGTTGCAGTGAGCCAAGATCATGCCACTGCACTCTAGCCTGGGCAACAGAGCAAGACTCTGTCTCAAACAAATAAATAAACAAACAAATAAATAAGACTGATGTCTGCATATTCAATCTGTTTTCAGCTTGCCTTTCTTTGGTTTTGGCTTTGCTTTAGGCAAAGTTATAGCATTCCTATATAACTCAACTTTTACCATCTTTTAAAATATTTTTATTCATTTCTTAAATGAAAATAAAAATGCAATGTCCAAAAGCATTTACATTAGACCACCAGTACAATTTATTTTCAATAACAGAATCAGCTGGTCACAATTGCAACCATGAACTAGGTATCCAGCTTTCCAAGAACTATGAAAAGAAAAGGGAAGCTTGAGTGCAAAACTGCTATCTCAGATCTCAAGGAGAATATAGACTTTATCTAAGACTGTCAGAGTTATAAAAGGCTTATCAAAAGACATTAATTAGAGGTACCAAAGCCAGGGTGTTTGTGGAACACATAGGAATCAAGGAAGGTACATTTTGAGACCTTGCTAGAAACAACAGAATGTCAAGGTACATAGAGCTCAATGGAAAACCCAAGCCACTAATAAAACTGTTGATTCTTTTAGTGGTTCTCTTAAAATTAAGACATGCATTCTTGGCTTATATTGATCTAAAAGAATATTTTTACCACTTGCCTAATTCTGTTAGAATTTTAGAATATTTTAATTCCATTTACCTTCATCTCACTTGTTCCAGCTGTATTAAAATTTAAATTCCATTTACATTGTAAATTCCACAGGACATTACAATTATTGTTTTTACAAAGTCAGTATTTATTTTAATTTATTCTCATTATTTATTTACCTTATTTTCTTTATTCCTTCTGGTATTACCATGTTTTCTCTGGGCTAATTTTCCCTCCTTTTAGTATTTATTTTATTTCAGGCATAATGGTGTAAAATTCTCCTTGTTTCTATTTGTCTGGAAAACATTTTTATCTTATCTTAATTTTGAAGGAATTTTTCTTGGTAAATAATGATACACAATCAGTTTTTATCTTTCAGCACCTTGAGATGGCATTCTACTGTCTTCTGACTTACAACATTTTTGTTGAGAAGTCAACTGTAAGTTTGTTATTGCTTCTTTGAAGGTAATATGTCTTTTTATTCATTGACTGTTTTATCTTATTTTTCCCTTTGGCTTTCAGAAATTTGCCTATTATATTCCCAGGTGTGGGTTTCCTTATATTCATTATGCTGGGGGGTTGCTGAGACATACAAAAATAAGGACTTTTTGGAACTTTTGATCTGGCTTCACAGCTCCTTACACAGAACCAGGATGCTATAAATATCCCCGGGAAAGAAACGGTCATGCATTTAAGACCCCTCATGTTTTTAATTTGTCACTCTAGCTCATGCAACCAATAACGCCTTGTACGTTACTTTTTCCTTTCAACAGAGATTCTTTTCTCAGGCTAGGACAAATCCTCGGTTTGTTTCCCAGAATCAACAAGTGCCCCAGGGAAGAAATTTCTGCTAATAGTCAAATGAACTCAGAATATTTTCCCCCTCTCTCAAAATTTTAGCTCAACTACTCTTTGACTACATTGCCCTCTATTTTATTTAAAAATATTACATTTTAAAACTCACTTGGCTTTTTCTAGTTGTTTCAGAATAATATTGGCCTGCTACATAAGGTAAATGGGTGAACTGGGCCAAGTTGAATACAAACTAAAACTAAGATTAAAGGTAACTGATAACTGACATATGACCTCAGTGTGGGTGGTATATTTTTATTTTGCTGCATAAAAGCTACTACAAACTTATTGATTGAAAACAATACACACCTCTTATCTCTGAGTTTTGTGAGTCTGCAAGGTCAGCATGGCTTTTGACTATGTCCTCTGGTCATGGTTTCACAAGGCTGCAAGCAATATGTTGGTCAGACTACACTCCTTTTTACTACTCAGGGTATTCTTCCAAGTTCACATGGTGGTTGGCAGAATTCAGTTTTTTGTGGTTGTTATACTAAGGACCCATTTTCTTGCTGTCTATCCCAGCTGGGAACTTCTCTCAACATGAGGACACTTGCAGTTGGTAGCCCTCTCCTGGACATTCACATAGGCCCTCTCACAATAAAAAGCTTGCCTCTTCACTGTCACAAGGAGAATCTCTCACCAATCTCTAAGATGGAGTTTTCTATGTAATTCAATTATAAGAATGACTACCCCTTCCCCTTTGTCATTATTCTCTTGTCTAGAAAAAAGGCACAGTTTCCACCTGCACTCGAAAGAAGGGGATTATACAAGGTCATGGCTAGTTGGGGTCACCTCATTATGCTCACCACAGTGATAGAGCTAAGAATGGTAGAAATTGTGGTCAACTGGATAACACATCCCCTCTCAGTGAAGAGATGCTGCTATCCAGCTTCAGGGCTACTGTGTATTCAATAATAAATACAGACCCAATATTTTCAGATCTTCCAATTGGGTGAGGAAGGGGTTGAGGAAAAGCCAGAAGTCTAGATATTTATGAGAACTCATCCAGTTTTTAAATGTTAACAATGAAAATACATTATTCAGTTTAATAACTGTCAGGCCAAATAAGGCATATCAGCTGGCTACATATATCCTCAGAGTTGCTAGTTTTCAGTTTCTGGTCTACTAACAAATCCTCTAGACAAAGTCTCTTTAACATCAAAAGCTAAGGGAAGACAAGTGCCCAGAGAAAAATACATACCTTATGAGAAAATATTTAGGAATATAAATCTAAATAGAAATCACAAAGTACCCTTTCTTACTATGCAACCACACATTCACATGCACTATTTTCTTAGCCAATATTTCCTTTTATTCAATGACATGTTCTATTAGTAAGTAAAATAAACAAAATAAGACCTATCTATAGAACCTGCACCATAGTAGAAAAAAGAAACAAATGGAAAAGTTGTTAAAGAAAATACATTTCAGGCTGGGTGTGGTGGCTCATGCCTATAATCTCAGTATTTTGGGAGGCTGAGGCAGGTGGATCACCTGAGGTCAGGAGTTCAAGACCAGCTGGGCCAACATGGTGAAACCCTATCTCTACAAAAACACAAAAATTAGCTGGGTATGATGGTGGATGCCTGTAATCCCAGCTACTTGGGAGGCTGAGGTGAGAGAATTGCTTGAACCTGGGAGGTGGAGGTTGCAGTGAGACAAGATCGCCCCATTGCACTCCAGCCTGCACAACGGAGTGAGACTCTGTATCAAAAAAAAAAAAATTTCAGAAAAGAGTACTCAAGAAAGCAAGCCAAATTTGAAATAGTTCTATATTATCATAAGAGCAATGAGTAATTTCATCTTATTGAGAATATATACAAGATTTCAGAAAAGATATACTATAGTAGAAAATATCTGTTTGTTCACACACTCTCTAAACATTTGTTCCATGTCTTTTATGTGCTAAGCTTTGTAGAAGCACTGGGAATGTAGTAGAGAAAATGATAAGCAAGATTATTACTATTATTTAATGGATGAGAATCAAGACTACAATAAAGAAATAAACCATTAAAAAAAAAAGATCATTACACTTTTTAAGTTTCCTGAATAAAATAATCTGGAGAAAAAAAGACAGAAAAAGAATTTTTCAATATCAAGATAAAAGCATTCCTGAAATTAGGAAGTATTTGAGATAGTATATTATAATGGTTTAATGAATTAAAGAGAGGTTGGAGGGAGTGGCATGGGGACTTGTATTAGTCCATTCTCACATTCCTATAAAGAAATCCCTGAGACTAGGTAATTTATAAAGAAAAGAGGCTTAATTGGTTCACAGTTCCACAGGCTGTACACAAAGCATGATGCTGGCATCTGCTCAGCTTCTGGAGAGGCCTCAGGAAGTCATTACAGAAGGTGAAGGGGGAGCTAGCACTTCACATGGTCAGAACAGCAGCAGAGAGGAGGGTAAGAAAGGTGCTACATACTTTGAAACACACAGATCTCATGAGAACTCATTCACTATCACAAGAACAGCACCAAGGGGATGATGCTAAACCATTCATGGGAAATCTTCCCCATAATCCAATCACTGGGCCCCACCTCCAACACTGGGGATTACAATTGATCATGAGATTTGGGTAGGGACACAGATCCAAGCCTTATCAGGACTAATGTAGAATCAGCAACACAGCATTGGTTAACTCTGCTGCAATAATGAGTTGCCTCAAAACCTCAGTGACTTAAAAAACAGTTTATTTCTCTGCCTATGCTTCATGGCTCCAGGTTGAGTTTGGCTCTTCTCAAGTCTTCTCATTATACCAGGGTTGGAGGCAAAGCCTTTATCTGGGATATGCAATTCTCTTGACAAAGAAAAGAATAAGCAAGTTAGCAAAAACACAATGACTATAACAGCTTCTGGTTGAGAACTGCTACCATGTCATTTCTCCTTACATTCTATTGGTCAATGCAAGTCACATGGCCAAACATGGTATGGGGTTTGGAAAATACACTCCTTTTAAAAGTTCAGGGATTATTGGGAATAATACAATTCATAAATGCCCAGACTCTGCATGATATTATTGAAGTTCAAAAATGAAGAAAAACCTCCTTTGGTGTCAAGATTTTTTAAAAAGAAAGTAGGAGGTTGGGTGAAAATTAATCAGGCTCTATAGTAACAGTCAGTGCCAGTGGTCATTGGAGAATATTTATACGGAAAAGAACACATGACTCAGAAATTTTATAAACAGTCGAGCTGTGTTCAGATTGTCTGTAGATAAGCAGGTATCATTTTGTCCCTTTTATGTTCTCTTCTGTATTGCAAAATATAAAGACTGGGAATACTATTTTCTACAATCCTAGCCAGCAGATTTCCAGATTGGATTTTACCAATGAGGGGGAACTTGCACAGATTTAGAAGGCAGAAGCACTGCAGAAGCTACTGTGGCTTGGTGCTGGCAGCAGGCAAGAATAAAGGCTTTGGCAAATAGCAGCTTCTAGGCATCCTCCTGGAAGGCACCTCTTTGGGTGCCAGAGACCCCTAGATCATCTGTAATGGTTATCTGTTCTGATTTCCTGAATGTCAGCTGTGCTTTCACTACCTCAGCTCTTTCAACATTTTAGTAAACCTCTAACTGCCTTTCTCAGATTTCTCGCTTCTTGAAGTGCCTGGAGTAATCTTGTGTTTTTCTGTTGAAACTTGACTGAATATGTACAAAATAGGCATTCTGGTGGATGCAAAAACTCAGGCAATAACCATCCCCATACTTATAAAATGTGCCTGGATATAAAATACAGTTTTTTTGAAAAATATATGAAAACAAAGACTTTAAGAATAGAGAAACTGGCCAGGAGTGGTGGCTCATGCCTGTAATCCCTGGGAGGCTGAGGTGGGCTGATCACCAGAGGTCAGGAGTTCAAGACCAGCCTGACCAACATAATGAAACCCTGTCTCTACTACAAATACAAAATTAGCCAGGCCCAAGGCTTTAAAAACTGCATAAAAATAATTATAGAATATAAAATTTTAATATTATAAAACGTGACACTGAAATATTCAGAATGACCACAATCCAGATTTATTTATAAAAATATTTTATAAAAATACAGATATTTTTATATTTGTATATTCATTGGTCTGTTTTTCCCACCAGAATGTAAGCTCCATGATGACAGAGGCTTTCTTTTGTTAACTCATATCCCCAGTGCCTAGAACTGTGCCTGGCACATGTAGGTACCCAGATACCTGATGTATATTTATTGGGTGAATGAGCAGATGAATTTCCTGCCTGAACATGAAATATAAAGTATTCCTCTCCCTCCACTTTGCCATGACTTGCTGGTGAATTAGAATAAGCTACCCTCATCCCACACAGGTATTTCTCTGTGATGCCGTCCTCTATCACTCGACTCAAAGATTTTACAGCAAATTATTATGGAAACTCTATCATTTTGTACACTGGGCTTTGTTTAGCTCTTAATCATACTGATTGACTATTCATCAATATGCGTTAAGGAAATATTGATATTTTATGTATGTGTGTGTTGTGCTGTGTTATGTCGTAAGTTTGTTTAATGTTTTTATCAGAAAATTTGGTTATCCTTGACCTTGACTAACCCTGATGTCTGAGATAATTTTTCTATTTAGTAAAACTAATTTATATGGAATGTGTTTTTCTGTTTTTTATTTATTAAGCAAGAGGTTGTAAAATGCTTATTCTTTCCAGATGCTATATTTATCCCAAAAAGCTGAAAAAGTATCACTGAACTGACAAAAAAAGCTAGTATGAAGTAGTATAACTTGAAATATTATTCTCAGAAATATAAAGACAATGTATCTCATTAGATCAGTTTCTTTCAAGTATATAGAGTATCCATGTCCCATGTTGATTTCAGCATCACAGAACTATATTGATTGAGGTTCAACCTTCTTTCAATTTATAATAAAATATAATTATTCCTTTCCTTTTAATTTTCCACTAGCAAGTAGTACTCCCGCCATTAAGATCAATGGAAAAACAAAACAAAACAAAACGAGTCTCCACTTGGCAGAAAGCATTTATGGCTGTATATAATGCAGATAAGTTTGTTTGAGGATGTAGACAGCATTCTAGACAATCACTAGAGATAGGACCTTAATTTAACCCCAAGCCTGAAGCATTTCCTCTGGGATGTGGATGACTGATAACATGGAGGAGGGCAGAGGAAGTATAGATTTATTGAAAAATGGATGTTGCAAGCAGGGGGTGTTAAATTTCTTCCTCTAAATCATTGTTTAAAAGAACAAGCTTAGATTTCTGCTTCAGAATGAAAATCCTATCTGTTGGAAGAGATAGAAATTTTCAAAACCACAGGTAGCCAGCATTTTTAACTTTTCATTTCAAAAGCATTAAACCACATACTTACCTCTAGCTCATCTTGCAATAAGAAGGCATGACTACGCTTGCTTTTAATATCCTCTACACAGGACACTTCGGTGATTTTTAATTTAAAGAAAATGAATCCTTTACTGACAGCTCAGTAACCTTTCCCATGGGAACAACAGAAAAATGTCTCCTCTTCATGATGCTAATGAGCATTATATAATAGCCAGCATCTTTAAGTGGGGGAGTAAACAGACCTTTATTAACAAACATTATGTATTATGTGTTTCTATATCACAATCTTCAAGAATAACCTTTTAACGAAGTGAATAAATAAACCATAATGGGTTTCTTGCCCTTTAATAAGCAAAATATCAAGAACTTCTGCAAGGGCAGAGGTTAAGTAACTCTTTTATTTACTAATGATAAAGTTAATTGCATGAAACCTAATTCCACCCGGTTGGAAAAAGAATTTTTCCTTTAACACTTGGCCCTCACAGTGATTTTTGAGAAATATTGCAATTCTTCAAATGAAGCTTACCCTCATCTCCCCCAACAGGTTTAACTATTGCAAGCAAAGCACTGGCTACATTCCATTTATAATGGCTAGCTAAGAATAGTAAATGACCACTTCTTACCAGGGCTGCTCAGAGTAGTAGTTTTAATATCAATTAATAGTAAATATTCTTTATTATTCTTTTCACCGTGTTGAACTAACGAAGTGGCAGAATTCTGTGGCTAATTATGAAATAGCCTACATTACAGAAGAATTAAAACAGCAAATGAGTCATCTGGAGAGCTGCCACGGTTTTTCGAAAATTCTACACACACTGCACGTGAATTTTAATATATAATTTTAATTACACAACTCTTCCCAGCAAACTCTTCTCATTACTTAGGCAGTGTGTGTGTGTTTCTTTTATCTTGATTACAAAGTCAAACCATTTTGGCTGAAATTAAAAATATCTGTGTATTTATAGAGAAAACAGAGGGCTGTGTTTTGATAAAGCCACTGGAGGAGGAGGACAAAACCTAACCCTGTAAGAAAGGAAGGCTGCCTGGGCTTCATATCAGACAGCGGCTAAGGAAGTCCTAAGAGAGTTTGTTACATGAGCCAGTGGGCTGCGGCAACCTTTCACATGCAGGAAACTGGAGTTAATTAAACCGTTACCGGGATCCTATCTATCATCCTAGCGTGTGCTCTATCCCAAGTCCATTTACATTTTAGAATTGAAAAAATGTTCTCAGGACCGTTGATAAACCATGTTTACTGTCTCTATTGATTTGCTACTTTTGCATAACCTTTATGTTTTAATTATCTTATAGTATTTCTTGAAGGCTCTTCTGTAGCAGTTGCTATCAGATGAGACTTTACTGGCAATTACTAAACACTAGGAGTACACCTTTTAATGGATTAATCTGCTTCAGAGCCTATATTAGATGACTATAGGAGTGAAACTGCTAAGAAAAAATAATGTCACCTTAGTGCTATTTTCAAGCCACAATTATTGTTGTGTTTACTGTAGAGGAGACATACTCAGATTATATGCTTGCTATATTTGGTGGAATGCGGGGGAGGGTATTTTACATACAGTATTCCTGACACAGCATCTACCAGATAGCTATTGATCATTAATCATATAATGAAAACACAAATTTAAAATCTCATGAATTAGTATTCTGCGAAAGGGCTAGAGTTTGACCTTTTTCTAATAATAAATATTTTTATTGACTGAAATTTTTGTTTATTGTAAATTAAAAATTGTACAACGTGGTTTTATTTCTTCATTTTAACTAATGTTTACTGAGCACTTACAATGTATCAGGCTTTGTACTAAGATCTCATTCTATGGATCATCTCATGATCATAGACTATATTAGCCCCATTTTACATATGAAAAGACAGAAGCACAGAGAGGTTAAGCAGTTTGCCTCAGGACACACAGCCTACCAGTATTTCAGTACTTACAAGCATCACAGCCTCCAAGTGTTGGAAACCTAAGAGATTTCCAACTTAAAGTATTTGATTCCAGAACTCTGTAGCTTAACTACTAGGTTATACCCTATGGGATGTATATCAGTAATGGAACCCAAACACCACTAAAGAAGAATGACCAGGTCATGTTATGCTTTTAATATTTTAATATCCAAATACTTGCCCAGAGCTTTAATTTGAAGATCCAATTACGACAAATTGGATTCTAAAATTCAAAATAGCTCAAACTCAATTATAATATTTTTTAAAGTTTATGTGCATATATTCTATTTCAAGAAGCTTGACCATTCTGAATGGATTTCTACAAGAAGATATAACAAGAAAAATTGATTAGATCCTGTCTGCATTTCTAAAACAAACACAATATGATCCTGAATTTGCTGATTCACTGCTATTATCTCAAAGCAAAACATTAACATTAAGAAACATATAGTATGTATCTACACAGTATTTGTTGTGGTTAACAGTAACCTGGTAACATTTTCCCCAAACACCCCAATGACAATCCTGAGTTGAACCTTCCATTCATTTATTTTACTTTTGAATGTGGAAGGGAAGGAAATCCCTGATCTTTGTAGCACAGTAGTGGAGTCAGAACCACTAAGGTTCTGGCGGCACATAGGATCAAAGACATCAAGCTCAGTAGTCATATAAGCCCCTATTTCACCTCCCTCCCATGAATTTCATATTTAGTAAGCAAAACAGAATAGTGCAGTAGTTTAAGGGCACTCTCAAGCCAGGCTGCCTGGATTCTCAGAGCTCTGCCTCACACAAGCTGCACGACTACAGACAAAATAGCCACTCAGGGGTTTAGTTTCTCTATCTGTAACGTGGGAATAATATACATTGAATATAATTTATGATGGGGATTTTTACTTGTAATGAACTCAGAAGAGTGGCCTCTAAATAGCAAGTGCAATGGTAGAACAATATCCTGGGCACTATGCTAGGCATAGTCTTATAACCTATAGCAGTCATTTATAACTTTGATCTACTTAGAGATTTAATTTACTGGAAAACTAACACATTACAACAATAGCAAGTCCTAGACCTTGACCCCACACTGTCACATCTTCTCTCTTATTTGTCCAACCAGTGTTCATACTCCAAGGGGAACATGGCTGAAAACAGGGACGGTCTGGATGAAATGTCAGCCTAGAGTGGCCCATTTCCCAAGGCCCTCCAGGGTAGTTCTGGATATGGTGATGTTCTGTGCTCCCCTGCCTAGTCAGCACCAGGGCAGCAGGCAACCGCACTGACCACATATGAGCTGCTGCCCAAGCCCTTTCAATGTAACATTCCACTTCAGCTGGCAACTTTTCCAGTATCTGCACACTTCCCTAGGAAAACATTGATCTCTTTCACTATGCTCATGGGCTACAAGTACAAAAACAGGGATCATTTACTGAAACCTCAAAACTGGTTTACCTGCAAAGGAAAAAGAGGCATTCTTATTTTTTATATCAGTAGATCTTACTCTATTCCGATAATTGTGGCAAGTGGAAAATAACCCACACATACAAAGCAGAGGAAACTGACAGACAGGCACCTTCTGCCTTATTCTCTAGTAGCAGTTTATTGTGTCTCTCCCTCCATGCACCAGCAGTGATCCAGGATAAGCAGGATGTAGGTTGCGCCACAGTTCTCCAGTACCAGCTCTGCAAACCTGTGGATTCGGCAATGCACTCTCTTTAGCACCCAGCTTCCCTCAGGAATTCCTAGAGGAGGCCGGAGCTCCCTTTCTTCCTGGCCTGCCTGTGGCCCAAAATACCCTTCCTTGAAATCCAAAGCCCAACTTCACCTCCAGAAATTGCTTCCACCTACAGAATACAGGCAGTCTGGTCTACCTCCTTTCTCCATGTTTAACCCCTTATTGGCCACTGTAGGGTCTGATGTAGTCAAGTGGTCAAGTGTTATCTGTTTTATGTGTAAAACTGAGGTTTCACAAGATGTATAGGTGGCAGAAGGGCACATTTTTCTATCTTGTATTTTAATAGTTATGTACTTATTTTAATATATTTAGGAGATATATCAGCATATCAAAATTATAATTTCATAGATATTCTTGCTGAGAATAAGTCCAAGAAAACAAAAACAAGTTAAAATTATACAATGAAAAAATAAAATAATTTTGTATATATGAAGATAGTACACAAACAAGTGAAGCTTGAGGGAGGCTACTGACCTACCTTAACTCCATATATGGTAAACTCAATTTTATGGCTAAGAATAACAGAATTATTCTGACTGTTCTGTATTAGCTGTTTTATTAAAAACTTCAATGAACACTAATGAAATGATACAAACTGATGGCTAATGTTTCTCCTAACTTCTGTTGTTATGTTTTCACTTTTAAAGGGGTATGATTTGTGGCAATACTGGAAAAGCTCCATCAGTCTGCCAAATGGGAGTCTGTCCCATAGGCTTGAGATGTCTCTGCAGTCCCCACACTAAGGGACCACCTAGAGACAAGCAGAAAAATGGACTGTTGGAACAGCATGCAAACCCTGGAGGATTTTCCTCAACAAGGTACCTTTGCCTATGCTGATACTTAATTAAAATCTGTGTCTCCAAAAGGGTGAGGAGAGAAAGAGGACTTAGGTTAGGCTGATGAGGTAAATTTGCATTTACAGTCAATTTGTATTTCTTATGAGCAATTTGTTTCTAACTATATTTTATATACTAAGAGAGAAAGGAACCATCCCAAAGGAGAGGCTAAATCTTTAGCAGTTGAGGTAGGAAAAGACAGAAGTAACCTTATCAGTTAATTCTTTAGAGACAACATGGAAGAGCTAAAAGAAAGGAAAGTTCTCCTTACATTACTTTACTTGTTTTGAATTAGGGTTAGAACTGAACACGAAAACAACAGCCAGAGCTGGGCTTGTGGCAACTCTTTTTGCAATAATTATATAAAGAGCTGACCACAGGTCCATTTTCCTCAACAGGAGCAGGGAGCCTGGTGTCTGCAAAGCCACACAGTAAGCATGGCACCTCTTCCTGAAGCTCAAGTTGCTTGATAGTGTGTGTGTGTGTGTGTGTGTGTATCTCCCCATTTTACACATGAAAAGACAGAAGTACAGAGAGGTTTATTTATATAAAATATATATCATATATATATATATATATATTTTTTTTTTTCTGAGATGCAGTCTTAGCTCACTGCAACCTCCACTTCCCGGGTTCAAGGGATACCCCTGCTTCAGCCTCCCAAATACCTGGGATTACAGGTGCTTGCCACCATGCCTAGCTAATGTTTTTGTATTTTTAGTAGAGATGGAGGTTTCACCATGTTGGCCAGGCTGGTCTCAAACTTGTGGCCTCAAGTGATCTGACTGCCTCTGCCTCCCAACGTGCTGGGATTACAGGCATGAGCCACCACGCCTGGCAGTAGTAGATCACTTTAAGTCATTTTTATATTAAGATGATATCAACACATACTGGAACTGAAAATAAATTACCCAAGAATTTTTAAGATAAATCAGCAAATCTGAAGGAAATATTGAGCTTATAATAGACCTCTTTAGCCTAAACTCTCTCTAATTCCTGGAGTTTGGGCAGAGATGGGAGATACAATTTTTCCCTTTCTTCTGCTCTTACGAGGACTTGGATGGACAAATGTTCACTGTCTCTGATGCTCCCAAGTATGCTCATCTGTCACTGCCTTCTCAGTGCTTCCAGCTCCTTGAACAGAGTCTGTAAAACTCTCTTGGGGGAGAGTTGGGGGACAGGTCTGCCTCCCAACTCTTAGCATCTGCAAGATATTCTCAGCATCTGCAAGAGCCTATATATTTAAGAAACTCATCCTTGGTGATTTCTCTCCTCCCAATAAGAGAGCTCTGATATGAGCCCTTTCTAAGCCAACATGAATTTCATTATGCTTTAGCTCTCTCAGGCTCACTTATGCTTCACGCTTTCTCTTTTCTCATACAATTAAAGACTTTGCCCCAATTAAAGGGATTCTTGGCTTCTGTGGGCAAGAGAGCTCTTCTCTCAGGACCTGCTTCTGTGCATGCTCCTCCCTCAAACAGCCTCTTCTCTCCAGACTCTGGAATGTTATTCTGAAGGATAGCCTGTGTCTGGCAACAGGCTTACATTTGGAATTCTGTCCTGTTTTCCCTAGATAAATTCGAGCTAGTTGGCTATCAGACTCTCCTCTCTGCCCATCTCACACTCCTTGGGTTGAAGTACTATCCTAAAGGAATTTTGACTAGTTCTGCTTAGTGCCTCAGCCCAACTCACAAGGCAGAGAGTCCTTTAAATATTCATATTCCACTCCTGCAGTGATCATTACTATTCCAGATCAGAACTGTGCTCCTGCATTAAAATGTCAATAGTTCCCAGCTTAATTCATTAGGCGTCCATTCAGGTAGGTGATCGTGTAACCAACCTGTGTGCTTGCCAGGGTCTCCCAGCCCCCACCAAGAAGGGCGATTTCCTTAGCACTGAGGAAATTGGGATGCATTTCTTTTTATTTTTAACTGTAAACATGAATTAGGTGCTTGGTACACATTAACGGTTTTTAAAAACATCCCTTTGTAATGTAATTTGTCATAGTGTCTTCATCACCATGACAACTGGAAGGACTTCACTGTTCCCTCTGAAAGGAAAGTTGAAAACAATGATTAAAAAGAAATCATATGTATTTACATTTTGATTCCATAGAGGTGGGGAGCAAGAAACAGTTTGGGCCTATTACCTAGCAAGTTGTAAATGCAAAGATGTCAGACCTTATTATGTATATTACTCTCTGGTGGCAGAGTGATTACACAGAACACTGTTCGCTTAGCCGTCTTCTTTGGGCCCAAGCTCAGAGGCGGTGCCCCACACAACAAAGTGTCTGTAGTCAGCAAGCCTCTAGGAAGTGCTGCTTTGGCTGGTTACAGATCAACCCTCCTCTCTGCAAGCATGCCTGGGACAGGATTTAACCCTCTCCTCTCTCAGAATCTTTGTCTCATTTATGCTATTAGTACTATTGCTTTTCTTCTTTTGTTTCTTCCTTTTTAAAATTTGTTCATTTTCTCTAGTTCTCTCCTTCCCAAGGGATGTGTGTCAACAGGCTTTCTCAAGGTCAAACTTGTTACATGAACCTGACATAAGCAAACGTTACTCCCCTTACCCCCACCTCTGTCGTCACAAGCCCGGCTGATGGGGCAGCTGCTCCTGTGTTCAGGACTGAGGCTCAAAGGTGCAATTCTGAGCCCAGTGTCCAGGAAGGCGGGAGTCTTCCTCTTTTCTTTCCCATCCCTTCCCTGTTCCCCAAAAGAGTGCAATATTGTATCTGTTGGAGTTAACACTGGCAGCCACTAAAAAGGAGTTCCAGAATTAAAATGCATTAACCGCTGGCGTGGAAAGAACAGGACATGGAGAAAGATGAGACCTGTTAACCTTTATTCATCACATTCAGTTTCCTCAACATTCAAAGGCGCAGCATTTTCTAACAAAGGTGATTTCTGAATACCGGGATCTGACGGCTTTTTACATACCAATCATAGAACACAACAGATAAAATTTATATGGAGCATTTGTGTCTGTAAGTCCTGAGAAATTTGGGAAATTAAGAAGGTTTTGCCCCCCTCCTTTCTTTCACAAAGCATGTGAAAGCATTCTTTTCCTGCTAAATGGATTTAGTCTAACTGCCTAATTCATTATGCTAAAACCATGAAGCAATTTCCTGTTCAAAGCCCAGCTCACAGGCTCTCTGTTGTCAAGTATTTGAATTTCAGATTAGAAATGTGTTCATTTGGATAGCTTGAAAGGAAAGCTTTGTTGTCAGCTTGGCTTTATGTTCTGCCAGGAGCCAAATCCCTCCTCTTCAGCAGTCACCAGCAAAATACCAGACCTCAACTCCGGACTCAGTATCTTGAAACAAACACAAACACCTCTGGCCTCTCTGGTCAAAGCAAAGGCTTGAGCTTTGGTTTCCCTAATAATAAAATTCTCTCAGATGATGATTTCTGACAGATAGGAGCAAATTTTTAGAGTTTCCACTCCACCTTCCCCGCCATACCACCATCACACACCACACATTTTTTTTTAAAGCAGGGAGGAGTATTTCCGCCAGAATGTCCTTCAGAGTGGCTTAGTTGTATGCGTAACTGAGCCATTTGCTACAGAGCAGTGAACTGAGTGGGGGCTGCATTTTCATCAACCTTCAGCCGTCATTTACACTGTGCAACACTGTCCCATCTACTTGCCATTACCGGTGACTTTTTCCCCCTTATTATCTTTGGCATAATTATTCACCTGCCCAGAAAGTCAAAGGTCATATTTTTTAGCTTGAAAATAAATAAATAAAAAGTCTAGGGGGAAAAATGCCCTGATACATCTGTAAGAAAAAAAGGAAAATATATACTTGATTGGCTAATAATCACGGAAGCTCTGATACCGGGTAGCAATTCAGGCAACCACTTCTTGTACAAATTTTTGAATTTTCAAAGCTACAAGATTCTAATATGCTGTCACACTTCGGTGTTGTAATTCCACCATAACCATCTCATTATTATTAATCAATAAATATTTATTGAGGTTTCTTTTATCCAGTTATAAATATATTTCTTATCACAGATGTCATTATGCAGTATTCTGGGTTGTTGCTGAAATTGATAGCTAATATTTGTTTGGTGCTTTATGGTTTTCAAAGTGCTTTCAGCAGCATTACCTCATTTTATTCTATCAGATGATTCAGATCACAGTCCACAGTTGATGAATGTAGAAATCACTCTTAGTCTTTGCATTGCACAAGGAGAATTAAGTTTCAAAAGGAGGAGTTTCAAACGTAGATCTCTGACTCTAAGAATGTTTTCATTAGTCCACCCTGACTCTGACGCTTACTTCAGCCTATAAATAGGGAGAAGCTACCATCATGTCCTCTCTTGGTCTTATTTTGAAGCTAAATATGATGGAACGATTAGCCTTATATCTATTTGGCTTACTCTAAATTACAGAAATTTTTTGTGTGTGCATAATGACAGTGCTTCTAAGTAATTTGAGGATATCCATTGCTTTCTGTTGGAAAATAATAGTCTCTACATGGATTTAAACTGCAGGCCAAATTTAATTATGCTAGAGAAAAGTGGAACATTTGTCATTTACACTTTTTGACATATACAGAAAAGAGTAGCCAATTTGCTAACCTGTAGTGGAAATAATCCAGGCCTTATTACAAAGAGAGGAAAAGTAAAATTGAGCAAAATTAAACACAGCTAAAGAATTAGGATGGTTTTTAAGGAAATGCCATTGAAGGAAAGGAACTGTAAACTAAGGCTGACCCAGTTCATGGTCTTCAATTGCATTATAATCCTTGGCCTGCTTTATTCTACGGGGTCTTTTCTGGAGCATATTTATTTTCCTGAATTGGCAATTAAGCTACAGGATTTTTAAAAATCATAATTCTGATCCAAATTGGATTCTGACCCCCAAAATTGTGTGCTGATTCAATATAATAATTGCATTTGAAGAATGAACTCACAGTCTCACACACACAATGTATTAAAATGTCTCAACCACAGGAAAAACATGGTTCCCACTGTAATACACAGCCATTTTTAGGCATATCTGTTGTCATTTTTATTGAATTTTTATAGAGATTCAAAATAGATACAGATTTTTTTTCTATGTTCTTTATTTTCTTATCATGTAACTTTGTCCTACTTCTCCTTCCTGAGTTACTCTAATCTTAGTCTTTATTATTTTTTTCTTCTTGTGTAATAGAACTGAATAATTTGACTAGTTCCACCTCTGCCAGGAGTAACTATGGAGGTCACGTGCTTTCTTCATCCCCAAAGCTGACTGACACGGTGGCAGGTGCTGAGCTTATCATGTCCCTCCCAATCCTCAAGGCCGTCACCTGTGCTACTTCCCTCAAGAAACTTTCCCTCACAGTGCTGAGCCACAGTGAATTTCCCTCCTGTGAACTTGGCATTTGTAAAAATCTCATTTTTATCTTCTATCACTGTTACTTTTTTATCTTCCATGACTTTATGTCATCCTGCTCCTTTAAATGCCTTAAAAGTGAGCACCTTATGTCCTATCTCTGTATTCCTGATGACTAGCACAACGGAGCTTACGAGTCTAACTTTCTTTTAAATATGTTTTTATTTATTTACTTTTTTAAAGATGGGGGTTTCACCATATTGGTCAGGCTGGTCTCGAACTCCTGACCTCAGGTGATCCGCCCACCTCAACCTCCCAAAGTGCTGGGATTACAGGCGTGAGCCACCGCACCCGGCTACGAGTCTAACTTATAAGAGATGTAGGGGATGAGGTGAAAGTTTTCCCCTTGGCTCTTGGAAGGTTTGCTAAAAAATTAACTGGCAAAAGGCAGATGAATTGGAGAAAAGGCATACAAAATGATTTAAGGTGCACACACAAGGAGAATCACAACATAATTGCCCACGACACAAGGTGGTTCAGAAGCTTATACCTCATCCTGGCAAAACAGGCTGTGGGAGAGGGGAGAAGAGGAATTCTGTTGAGGGGATTACCAGGGGAAAATGAATGGATCTAGGAAGAGAGAAGAACTTTTAAATAGTTCTCTTTGACAGTGAAAATGTCTGTTCAGGTATGGTTACATTCTTGGTCTGACAGCGAGGGGAAGAAGACACAATTGTTCTTTTTGGTAAGTCTGGATCTTAGGCAGATAAAAGTTTTGGGGCAGATGGCGGTAAGGAAAGGTCAGAGAGACCTTGAGGCTACTTCTGCGGTTTAGCACATCAACATGCCATACTTTAGGATAGTGGTTTCTCAACCCTAACAGTAGATAGGAAAAGGTTAACTGGTTACTCATCTGAAGGGGGGCAGTGCTACAAGTGGGGGACAGGGACAAGAAGGGCAGTCTAGCATCTGCTCCAGGAACTACTCTCCAGTCTTTGTAATCAGTCATTCTACAGCATGGCCAAAGGAGGTATTGTAAAATCAGAACTATTGTATCCAGCCCTGACTTTCTCTTCTCCTCTCTTCTTGTCCCCCACTGTAAGTTCAGAGTTCAGCATAGCGAGAAAAAGATGAACGAGACATAAAGAGTCCCTGCTCTTGGGGGCTCACTGTGACACCTACTTGAGGGGTCTGCCAAGGAGCAGGGGATGAGAATGTTCAGGGAAAGCTCACCGACGCTCTGCACAGGGCCCCGCACTGTCATTGATGGTCTCAACTGCATGGACCTGATTGATCTGGAACTACATTTCCCAGAATCTCTTTTCCTATATAGTTGCAGGCTAAGAACTGGTATGACTTTTGGGAGATAGAAATGAAGCAGTAGCCCTTACTCTTTGCAGCTGCCTGTGGCTAACTGTGGACACCAACTCAGAGGTGCTAACTTACACCAGCTTGTCCTCACTCTCCCCAAGCTTTGTGTCCAGCTCTTCTTGTGACTGCCAGCACTGCCCACCAGCAACAGCCCCAGGCTCACCAAGTACTTGGCCAAATACCTACAGAAGCAGTGGCTGCCACGGGTGCTAGCTTCCACAAGCCCTTCCCCAGCTCCCCTTGATAGCACTACTGGGGCAACTGGACACATGTGCCTCCGAGATTCCCCTGCAATCGAAGACCTTCCCACCAGCTCCAGTGCCTTGGGACAGCTGGCTGGATCCTTTCTGACCTTCTTCATTCCTCCTTCTGGGCCCTTACTTCTCCAGCTTCTCCAACAATTACATAAGATCTCATTCTTGTAATGAATCTTCTTCTGTAATATACTGCTTCCTCTTTTCCAGTTGAATGTTGATGATGTAGTAACACACCTAATAATTGTTCCTTTTCTTGACTAGCTGTGGCAGGGAATGTGCTGCCTTAGGGAGTGACAGAAATAGGGGTGACAGGTCATTTAGATTCATCTCTGTCATCTCACCCCTTTGTTCTTTGTGATCAGATGTACTGATTTAGGATAAAATCGGCTGATAGAAGTCATGAATGTTTTGGTGGCCACTAATAAGGCTTACAATTCATATGAAACTGACTTATTTTAACAGTGATCAAAGCAATGACTACTTTTCTACTTTCTCTGCCAAGTAAGATAATGGCTGTATTGAAGATTAATGACAAAATGTCCCCATTTGGAAACAGCTGTGAGTGATAATAGGTGATTCTTCATATTGATAGCAATAGAAGTGCTTAGCCTATTCATTGACAAAACAATTTAATATATTTCATCTTGAGGCCATCTCCATTTCTAAAATTTTGAAGTACTCTCTGATCCCTAAAGAGCTTTTTCATTAGTAAACTAAGTAATTTTTCAGCCAATTTTTCCTCCCAGTTTTTCTGTGACCCTAATTTAATTAGAGGGGAGATCAATGATGGCCTGAAGGCAAGTCATAATGAGGCCAAAATAGTAAAGACCTTGAAAGTGAAAGTTGAGGCATGGAAAACAGAAATGAAGATTTAGGGGCCGTAGATTAGGGTGCTAACTAATGTCATGGAACACCCTGAGAAAATGCAGAGGAAGAAAGCTTGGATTGGAGTTATAAATAGTGGGCTGGGCATTGGGCATAATCCGCAGCTTACTTTCATGTCCACAAAAGTATGAGAATAATAGCTGATACTGATGTTCTTGTGGCCTGTGTGACAAGTGAGAACATTCCTCACCAGGCGTACTCTGCACTACATCACAAAGTCTCTGCTCTTGACTAAAAGATCAAGGACTCTGTTTTTCTCACATTAATACTCTAGCCCATATTTAGTGCAGAAGCTAACACACTTAAGAGAGTCAATAAATGTCCTTTAAGTGAAGAGATCTGCCCTTGGTAAAGATGAAATAAGAGATGTGAGATATCAAGGGGAGGGCCCAGTCTTGTTAAAGAGATGCTCAAATACATTCAAGACCTATTCATGACATTACGTACCACTTACTCCCCAATACCCTGATTTGTTGACAACTAACACTCTAATCCAATCCCAAAAGATCATCAAACGAGCAAACCTTTTTGCTTTTAAGTATTTTCCAAGCTTAATATATTAAATATCTATACAGCTTGACAACAAGAGGGGATTAATACAGATACAAGTCCAATATTTAGTTCCTACAGGTATAGTTGCCAGGCAACCACCACACTACAACACAAGGGACTGTCATTATAGATCAATCTTCCTCTCCTTTAACTCCTCCACTCCCAAAAAGGAAAGCAATGCAGGCAATGATGTCACTAGAAAGGGTCTTTTCTCCAGGTACCCCTGCTGGGTAAAGTCTTCTCTTGCAGAAATGGCAGCATACTCTGATGCTGGCAAAAATGATTCCATGCTATTAGAAGATTTTCTTTTGGTATAGAAGATGCCCTTACATTAAGACTAAAAAGATAATATAGGTTAATAAAACTTGCAATTAGCAGTGTAAATTATTTATCATAAATTAGTATAAGACAGCAGGGGTCCTACTTGCAGCAGTTTAGGTGGTGTCTTATTTGTACTCTGGTTAGCGCTCAGATTTTCTCCATGGTAATTTCATCCATACCACTCACAGGATGACAATTTTATATCATAAGAGGTCCCTTGGTAGTGGATATTAATTTATAATAGAGGGAAACAGCAGGGAGAATTTTTTTTTTTGTGCTCCTTGCCAGTAAAACACACAAACTGCCCCCTTGAGGCACATACAGTTATATATTAAACCATTAGTGATGGCACTAGAGTTAATAAGAGATATAATATACAATACAACCATATATAGTATATATTAACAATCCATGAAAAGATAGTACAGATCCTAATAGGAAGCTCCCAGGATAAATTGTGTTCTATGCTTCCTTGTGGTTTAAAAAAGCATAATCTCAGAAAATATGCAATGCATCCTCAATGGGATTCACAGTTATCTGAGGTCAAATATCTGAGAACTATTTTTTTCCAGTGAAGCGTAAAACATAAAGTCTTCTATTGTTGTCTGCAAACCATAATAAAGCTGCCAGTAACCAAGAGATAAAATGAATGTTTCCGAAGTAATAGAAAACATTAAGCTAGATTAGTGGTTTCCTTAGTTTCTTAAATGATTCCTGTTCCACATGCAAAACATTTTCCATTTGCCTTCCAAAAATGAAAAACATATAACACACCTACTTCAGTCTATTATAAAACACTAATTTAGGATTTATTTAATGTAACAGACCTTTGCATTTTGATCAAGATCTAAACATAATCTTGCATAGAACATTTAAGAAGGCTATCCTTCTGATTCAGGAACTTTGAAATATTTTCCTAAAACAATTTTCTAATGGGAAAAACATCATTCCCTGTTTAGGAGCTCAAAAAGCACTCACTTCCTGGTAGATGTTAAATGGTGTATGAAAGGTCGTGTGACAAAATACTGGCAGAGCTTTAAACAAACCAAGTGAACTTCATTCAAGGCAAGTTGCACCTTCAGTAATGAGCTAGAGTTTTTGTCATGTTCCTAGAGATTAATGTCTTGTTTGCCACAACAGCTATCTTTTCAAAGTAGTAAATTATGTGTCCTTTATGAGTCTGGGCCAGCCGGAAGATCACAATGATAATGAGACCAAAGTTCACAAGTGCTATTCTATTCTCGGATAGGCCAATTATATATCAACAACTAAAGTGGCTACATGTAGTGTTCTTCTTTCCATCTGACCATATCTGCAATTTTCTAGCTCTTCCTTGAACACGCCTTAAAACATGGCAGCCTTTCTTCTCGTTCAGTATCTCATTCTGGTTGATCCCATATGTTATATGACTGCAACTATCACATCAACAACGTGATGCTTCCCCAAATACCCAACAGCAGCCCAGATCTGTCTCCTCAGCTCCATATCCCATTTTCCAAAAGCTTACTGGTTAGAGCTTACTGTTTGCCCCACTGGCAACTTTAAACATTCTACCTCAATTCATGGTATTATCATCCACCCAAACATTTTTATTTCTCATAATTAAAACTGGTAATAACACCTGCCTCACAGAGTGGCTCTGAAGATTAATGAGGTCTTTAATTTAGTGTCAAATCGTAGGTATTCACTATCTGTTAGCTGCCATTATCAATAATACTAATTATTAATAATTAAACCTCAAGCATGTTTGACCCCTTACTCTTTCTAATTTTTAAATATCCCAAATGCCTCTTTTGTCTCCTGCTGTCTGCCCTCAGGGCAGCTGATTTAGTGAGGCTTTTCTTTTCTTTGCCCTTAACTGTTGCAGTGACTCCCTGACTTGCATTTCTCTTGCATACAGTTCTGCTCCATTACCACCATAGCTTTTTTTTTTTTTCTGAAACACAAATCTGATCATGTAACTCTCTTGCTTAAAAATCTTTACATCAGCACACCAAGTTTAAAGCCCTTAGTTTAATATGTAATACTTTTACAAACTGGGCCAGCCTAGCTTCTTAACCTCACAGAGGACAGTCCAGAATGTTCCTCAACACTTTGGCCCTTTCATACCCCATTGCCCTGCCACATACTGTTTCCTCTGCTCTCCCTTTTTTTTTAACCTGGTGTATTGGCTATTTTCTTCTGCCCCAAAACCCATTAGGATTCACTCTGTTTTATGGTACCATTCTCACTGCCCCAGCAGACTGACTGCTAAGTCCTAAATCACCCTAATTGCCTTGCCTTCTTCACTTCTTGATGGGCTCAGTCAATGAGAGCACTTGTGAGCGATCAAGGACAGAAAGAGAGAAAAGCCAGGGTATTTATTCTTTCTTCTACATTCCACTTTGCCGTGGCTCTGGCTAAAGCAGCATCCCTTTGTAATCACAGCTTCAATCAGGTAGGCCCCTCCTGCAGCTATGGCTGCACACAAGACATCATTCCTGCTCCTTTCCCTTCAGATCTTGTGGTGAGGTTGCCTTACTGCTATGACTAGTGCCTTCATTAAAGAATATTTTCAGAAATTCTAACTTCCTGCCAAAAATACGTAACCTGAATTTAATTATGAGGCTACATCAGACAAATCCAAGTTGAGAGATAACTCTACAAAAGTAATAGAGTCTAAAAATGCCAAGGTCTTTTACTGTCCCCACCACTACACTCTTACACACACACACACATACACATGAAGTCTGAAGAACTGTTCTAGATTCCAGGAGATTACAGAGATAAGATAACTGGATACAATATATAATCCTTATTAAATCCTTGAATGAGAAGAAAATGAAGTATGAAAGATACATTGCACAGTTGGTAAAATGGTAATATGGACTGTGGAATAGACACTAACATTGTGTTTTAGACTTCCTGATATTAATAATTACACTCTGATGATTGAGAAAATTTTCTTGTTCTTAAGAACTACATACCAACATATTTAGGAAAAAATGGGCTTGATGTCTTTAAATTATTCTTAAATGGCTCAGGAAAAAGTTAAAGATAGATAGATACATAGATAGATAGATAGATAATAAAGGAAGTAAAATGGTCATAATTGGTGGATCCTGACTGATAAACTTGTGAAACTCAACAATAAACACTCAAATTTATCATCTTTCTTATAACAATAACTATAAATCGATACAGTATACTTTGTTTCAGAAATGTTATAGCCAGCTATCATTTTGTCTTTATAAAAATCCTATAAGAAGGATTTGTCATTAACTCCTTTTGAAAGCCCAGCTAAGGTGACTCTTGGAGCATGAGTCCATTGGACTCCAGAGTGCAGCCTTCTCACCCTGATGCAGTGTTTCTGCCTTGGGCAATTCTCATGCTGTCTTCCATGTGTCTACAGTGCTTTACGTGTGATATTCTAATTATTTTCTAAACTATGTGGGTGTTACTCCTGCTTCCCTCCAACCCAACACTAAGTCTGACACATAGTAGACATTTAGTAATGAATAAACCAAGAACTGAGTGTTTGTATAGCTTTCTTAGCCTTTCACCACCACAGGAAAGACAATTAAATGGACCCTAGACTGGGATGATACATCATCATCTGCAATTGTTCTGTCAATATGGCAGTCACTAGTCACATGTAACTACTGAGCACTTGAAATGTGGTTAGACTGAATGGAGATGTGCAGTATTAAAATATACAAAAGAATTTATTATGAAACATTATTATGAAGATTAAAATGCAGAATATGTCATTATTATTTTTTCACAATCATTACCTTCTGAAATGATAATATTTTTGAAGTATTGGGTTAAATAAAACATTATTAAAATTAATTTTATTTTTTTCTTTTTACCTTTTTATTTTTTTATTTTGTATATATACATATTTATTGTACTTTAGGTTCTGGGGTACATGTGCAGATCATGTAGGATTGTACATACATGGCAATGTGGTTTGCTGCCTCCATGCCCCCGTCACCTATATCTGGCATTTCTCCCCATGTTATCCCTCCCCAATCTCCCTATCCCCCCACTGTCCCTCCCCTAGTCCCCCACAACAGACCCAGTCTGTGATGCTCCTATCCCTGTGTCCATGTGTTCTCATTGTTCAACACCCACCTATGAGCGAGAATATGTGGGGTATGATTTTCTAATCCTGTATCAATTTGCAGAGAATGGTGGTTTCCAGATTCAAGCATGTCCCTACAAAGGACACGAACTCATTGCTACATAGTATTCCATGGATATGTGCCACATTTTCCTTGTCCAGTGTATCATCGATGGCCATTTGGGTTGGTTCCAGGTCTTTGCTATTGTAAACAGTGCTGCAATGAACATACGTCTGCATGTGTCTTTATAATAGAACGATTTATAATCCTTTGGCTATATACCCAGTAATGGGATTGCTGGGTCAAATGGAATTTCTATTTCTAGGTCCTTGAGGTATTGCCACACTGTCTTCCACAATTGTTGAACTAATTTAAACTCAACAGTGTAAAAGTGTTCCTATTTCTCCACATCCTCTCCAGCGTCTGTTGTCTCCAGATTTTTTAATGATCGCCATTCTAACTGGCATGAGATGGTATCTCAATGTGGTTTTGATTTGCATTTCTCTAATGACCAGTGATGATGAGCATTTTTTTCATATGTTTCTTGGCCTCATATATGTCTTCTAATGAAAAGTGTCTGTTCATGTCCTTTACCCATTTTTGAATGGGTTTGTTTTCTTTCTTGTAAATTTGTTTTAGTTCTTTGTAGATTCTGGATATTAGCCCTTTGTCAGATGGGTAGATTGCAAAAACTTTTTCCATTCTATTGGTTGCTGGTTCTCTCTAATGATTGTTTCTTTTGTTGTACAAAAGCTCTGGAGTTTAATTAGATCCCATTCGTCTATTTTGGTTTTTGTTGCCAATGCTTTTGGTGTTTTAGTCATGAAGTCCCTGCCTATGCCTATGCCCTGAATGATGTTGCCTAGGTTTTCTTCTAGGGTTTTTATGGTGTTAGGTCTTATGTTTAAATCTTTAATCCATCTGGAGTTAATTTTAGTGTAAGGTGTCAGGAAGGGGTCCAGTTTCTGCTTTCTGCACTTGGCTAGCCAGTTTTCCCAACACCATTTATTAAACAGGGAATCCTTTCCCCATTGCTTGTTTTTGTCAGGTTTGTCAAAGATCAGATGGTTGTAGATGTGTGGTGTTGCCTCTGAGGTCTCTGTTTTGTTCCATTGGTCTATATCTCTGTTTTGGTACCAGTAGCATGCTGTTTTGATTACTGTATCCTTATAGTATAGTTTGAAGTCAGGTAGCGTGATGCCTCCAACTTTGTTCTTTTTGCTTAGGACAGTCTTGGCTATGCAGGCTCTCTTTTGGTTCCATATGAAGTTTAAAGTTTTTTTTCAGTTCTGTGAAGAGGGTCATAGATAGGTTCATGGGGATAGCATTGAATCTATAAATTACTTTGGGGAGTATGGCCATTTTCACAATATTGATTCTTCCTAACCATGAGCATGGAATGTTTTTCCATCTGTTTGTGTCCTCTCTTATTTCCTTGAGCAGTGGTTTGTAGTTCTCCTTGAAGAGGTCCTCTACATCATTTGTTAATTGTATTCCTAGGTATTTTATTCTCTTTGTAGCAATTGTGAATGGGAGTTCATCCTTGATTTGGCTCTCTTTTAGTCTGTTATTGGTGTATAGAAATCCTTGAGATGTCTGCACATTTTGTATCCTGAGACTTTGCTGAATTTGCTTATCAGTTTCAGGAGATTTTCGGCTGAGACAATGGGGTCTTCTAAATATACAAGCATGTTATTTTCAAATAGAGACAATTTGACTTCCTTCTTTCCTAATTGACTACCTTTATTTCTTTTTCTTGCCTGACTGCTCTGGCTAGAACTTCCAATACTATACTGAATAGGAGTGGTGAGGAGAGGGCATCCTTGTCTAGTGCCAGATTTCAAAGGGAATTCTTCCAGTTTTTGCCGATTCAGTATGATATTGGCTGTGGGTTTGTCATAAATAGCTTTTATTATTTTGAGATAAGTTTCATCGATACCTAGTTTATTGAGCGTTCTTACCATAAAGGCCTGTTGAATTTTGTCGAAGGCCTTCTCTGTATCTATTGAGATAATCATGTGATTTTTGGTTTTGGTTCTGTTTATGTGGTGGATTACGTTTATAGACTTCTGTATGTTGAAACAGCCTTGCATCCCCAGGATGAAGCCTACTTGATCGTAATGGATAAGCTTTTTGATGTGCTGCTGCAATCGGTTTGCCAGTACTTTATTGAAGATTTCTGCATCTATGTTCATCATGGATATTGGCCTGAAGTTCTCTTTGTTTTTTGAGTCTCTGCCAGGTTTTGGTATCAGGATGATATTGGGAAGGATTCATAAAATGATTTGGGAAGGATTCCCTCTTTATGGATTGTTTGGAATAGTTTCAGGAGTGTACCAGCTCCTCTTTGTATGTCTGGTAGAATTCAGCTGTGAACCCATCTGGACCTGGGCTTTTTTTGGTGGGTAGGCTATTAAGTGATGCCTCAACTTCAGACCTTGTTACTGGTCTATTCAGGGTTTCGACTCCTTCCTGGTTTAGGCTTGGGAGGGTGCAAGTGTCCAGGAATTTATCCATTTCTTCCAGGTTTACTGGTTTATGTGCATAGAGTTGTTTGTAGTAGTTTCTGATGGTAGTTTGTTTTTCTGTGGAATCTGTGGTGATATCCCCTTTATCATTTTTTATTGCATCTATTTGATTATTCTCTCTTTTCTTTTTTATTAATCTGGCTAGTGGTCTATTTTGTTGATCTTTTCAAAAAACCAGCTCCTGGATTTGTTACTTTTTTGAAGGGTTTTTTATGTCTCTATCTCCTTCAGTTCCACTCTGATCTTAGTTATTTCTTGTCTTCTGCTAGGTTTTGAGTTTTTTTGATCTTGCTCCTCTAGCATTTTCAATTTTGACGATAGAGTGTCGATTTTAGATCTTTCCTTGCTTCTCATGTGGACATTTATTGCTATATATTTTCCTCTAGACACTGCTTTAAATGTGTCCTAGAGATTCTGGTATGTTGTGTCTTCATTCTCGTTGGTTTCGAAGAACATCTTTATTTCTGCCGTCATTTCATTGTTTATTCAGTCAACATTCAAAAGCCAGTTGTTCAGTGTCTGTGAAGCTGTGCAGTTCTGAGTTAGTTTCTGAATTCTGAGTTCTAACTTGATGGCACTGTGGTCTGAGAGACTGTTTGTGATGACTTCCATTGTTTTGCATTTGCTGAGGAGTGATTTACTTCCAATTATGTGGTCAATTTTAGAGTAGGTGTGATGTGGTGCTGAGAAGAATGTATATTCTGTGGATTTGGGGTGGAGAGTTCTGTAAATGTCTATTAGGTTTGCTTGGTCCAAGTCTGAATTCAAGTCCTGGATAACCTTGTTAATTTTCTGTCTCGTTGATCTGTCTAATATTGACAGTGGAGTGTTAAAGTTTCCCACTATTATTGTGTGGGAAGTCTAAGTCTCTTTGTAGGTCATTAAGGACTTGCTTTATGTATCTGGGTGCTCCTCTATTGGGTGAGTATATATTTAGGATCGTTAGCTCTTCTTGTTGCATCGATCCTTTTACCCTTATGTAGTACCCTTCTTTGACTCTTTTGATGTTCGTTGGTTTAAAGTCTATTTTATCAGAGACTAGGATTGCAACTCCTGCTTTTTTTGTTTTTTCTCTCCATTTGCTTGGTAAATCTTCCTCTATCCCTTCATTTTGAGCATATGTGTGTTTTTGCAAGTGAGATAGGTTTCCTGAATACAGCATACTGATGGGTTTTGACTTTTCATCGAATTTGCCAATCTGTGTCTTTTGATTGGGGCATTATTCTATTTACATTTAAGGTTAATATTGTTACATGTGAATTTGATCCTGCCATTTTGATGCTAGCTGGTTGTTGTGTCCATTAGTTGATGCAGTTTCCTCATTGTGTTGATGGTCTTTACCATTTGGTACATTTTTAGAGTGGCTGGTATTGATTGTTCCTTTCTATGTTTAGTGCTACTTTCAGGAGCTCTTGTAAGGCAGGTGTTGTGGTGACGAAATCTCTCAGCAATTGCTTGTTCATAAAGCATTTTATTTCTCCTTTGTTTATAAAGCTTAGTTTGTTTGCATATGAAATTCTAAGTTGAAAGTTCTTTTCTCTAAGGGTGTTGAAAGTTGGCCCCTACTCTCTTCTGGCTTCTAGGGTTTCTGCCAAGAGATCTGCTGTGAGTCTGATGGGCTTCCCTTTGTGGGTAACCTGAACTTTCTCTCTGGCTGCCCTTAGCATTTTTTCCTCCATTTCAACCCTGGTGAATCCTATGATTATGTGCCTTGGGGTTGGCCTTCTTGAGGAACATCTTTGTGGTGTTCTCTGTATTTCCTTGACTTGAATGTTGGCCTGCCTTGCTAGGTTGGGGAAGTTCTCCTTGATAATATCCTGAAGAGTGTTTTCCAGCTTGGATTCATTCTCTCCGTCACATTCGAGTATACCTATTAAACATAGATTAGTTCTTTTCATATAATCCCATATTTCTTGGAGGCTTTGTTCATTTCTTTTCACTATTTTTTCTCTAATCCTGCCTTCTTGTTTTATTACATTGCATTGGTCTTCAATGTCTGATATCCTTTCTTCTGCTAGGCCGATTTGGCTATTGAAACTTGCGTATGCTTCATGAAGTTGTCATGTTTTATTTTTCAGCTCCATCAAGTCATCTATATTCTTCTCTAAGCTGTCTATTCTTGTTAGCATTTTGTCTAACCTTTCTTGAAGGTTCTTAGTTTCTGTGCATTGGGTTAGAACATGTTCTTTTAGCTCAGAGAAGTTTGTTATTATCCACCTTCTGAAGACTGTTTCTGTCAATTCATCAGACTCATTCTCCATCCAGCTTTGTTCCCTAGCTGGTGAGGAGTTGTGATCCCTTGGAGGAGGGGAGGCCTTCCGGTTTTTGGAATTTTCAGCCTTTTTGTGCTGTTTTCTTCCCATTTTCGTGGATTTGTCTACCTGTGGTCTTTGTCGTCAGTGATTTTCAGATGGGGTCTCTGAGTGGACATCCTTTTTGTTGATGTTGAAGTTATTTCTTTCTGGTTTTTAGTTTTCCTTCTAACAGTGAGGACCTTCTGCTGTAGTACTGCTGGAGGTCCACTCCAGAACCTGCTTGTCTGGGGATCACCTGCGGTGGCTGCAGAACAGTAAGGGTTGCTGCCAGTTTCTTCTTCTGTTATCTTCGTCCCAGAAGGTTACCTGCCAGATGTCAGCCTGAGCTCTCCTTTATGAGGTGTCTCTTTGGCTATATGGGGGTTGGGGAGCTGCTGGAGGAGACAGTCTATCCCTTATAGGAGCTCAAGTGCTGAGCTGGAAGCTCCGTTGTTCCATTCAGATCTGCTGAGCAGGTATGTTTAAGTCTGCTGCAGCAGAACTCATAACCACCTTTTTTCCCAGGTGCTCTGTCCTGGGAATGTGGGGCTTTAGTTATAAGTTCCTGACATGCTGCTGCCTTTTTTCAGAGATGCCCTGCCCAGCAAGATGGTAGCCTAGTCACAGTCTGCCAGCAGAGGCATTGTTGAGTTGCTGTGGGCTCTGCCCAGCTTCTGGGTGAACTTCCTTGCAATTTTGTTTACAGAGCTACAGACCATTCCAGGTCCAGCTGCAGTTGCTGTGAAACTCTCAATCCAGAGGGTTTCAGATTGCTGGTCTTTGTGGGGGTGGGACCTGCTGAGCCAGATCACCTGGCTCCCTGTTTCAGCCCCCTTTTTTTCAGTTGAATAGGCAGCTCTGTATCTCAGGTGTTCCAGGCACCAGTTGAAACGGCTGCCCAGATTTGTGTAAGTTTTTGTGTGGAGACCTACGGTGCCGTCTAAAACAGCTGTGCTGGAACCTCATGGCACTTTTCCACCCAGGAATCTTGTGGTCTGTGGGCAGTAAAATAAAAATTTGTTTGGAAATGTGGTGATCACTCACTGTCTGCATCGTTCTTGCTGGGAACTGCCCTCTAGGGCTGATCCTATTTGGCCATCTTGGATCTCTCTTTTTGCCTTTTTAATGTGGCAACTCAAAATGTAAAACTACACATGTAGCTCACATTATAGTGATTAGTGCTGGTCTACCCAGATGAAAAAGTTACTAATTAAACTACTTTCCTGATTGATTATTCTTATGTGACAAGGGTAGCAAATAATTTTAGGCTTCTTCATTCTTTTTTAAACATAAGAGTAAAGTCTACTAAGGCAGCATTCTTGAACTCCAACGTACATACAAATCACCAGCAGACACTTGTTAAAATGAGGATTCTGATTTGGTAGGTCTGGAGCAGGACCTGGGAGTCTGCATTTCTAACAAGCTGCCAGTGTTGCTGATGCTGCAGGTTCTGAACCACATTGTGAGTGGCAAGGGACCAAGGCACTCTAGGCTTTTATTTGATTCAGGTGTTGGCATATAAATATTTCATTAACCTAGGGAAAGCCAGTATTTTCCAAAGTTTAATTGCTGCTTACAATCTTTGGTTATATCAAATAGTCCTAAGAATGTGATTTCCCCAAACTCACAATATGAATTGCCACACTATTAATAAAAATGCTTTCAAAACTAAACAAACCTTTGTATTAAGATAATTTGAGAAGACACAGGATTATGCCAGCACTTTTCTGAAAACTCACATAGTATTTTAACCACTCTAGCTTTGCCTCAGGGGATATTGCAGGAAGTCAGCAGGACCTACAATGGCCTCTGAATTCTGGCATTATGCATGCATTTTAGAAATGATAGTGGAGGAGGAGAAAAGACTGTCCTCCTCCTACGTGCCTAGCATTTCATCTAAATATTTCCATAGCTCAGAATTTTTCTTAATGTAAAGAATGCCCTGTCTTCTTATCCATTTCTAGGTAATGACACACAGAAGTTAATGTAGGCCAGAAATGATGTCGTAAGATATGACAGATAGCAACCACAGCTGGAGCAATAACAAGAGAGTTTTCTACACTGTCAAACACCAAACCAGATATGTCAAAACACTATTAAGGGGGTACAAGGGGAGAGCTTATGATGCAGCCCAAGGAATGAGAAAATCTCCCATGTTGTGTTGAAAATAATAATTTCCAAGAGGAAACCTTAATGGTAGGGAAATATTTTTATGGACTTAGTAATAATAATACCAGTATTACCTTTCAACATTGACTCCCTGTGAGGTAAAGGTTATTGTTTTCATTTTGTAAGAGGAAACAACAGATCAAATGAGAGCCAAGACTTGAATCCAAGACTTTACAACTATACCCAGTTCCATTTCCAATACCATTGCATGAACTTTTTGCAAGAGGCAAAGGAAACAAGTTGGAGTCTGGGTTAGGGGGTCATATTAGTTCAGGCCCAGAACCAGCTCTCAACAGAAGTTCATCTGCCATCTCTTCTTGTCCTAAACTATGACCAATTTCTTTGTAATACCTCTTCCCTCATTTCACCCTTGAAAATATTTTCCCTTAAGAAAATATCTGAGCCAGGACTGGTGGCTCATGACTGTAAACCCAGCACTTTGGGAGGCTGAGGCAGGCAGATCACGAGGTCAAGAGATGGAGACCATCCTGACCAACATGGTGAAACCCCGTCTCTACTAAAAATACAAAAATTAGCTGGGCATGGTGGTGTGTGCCTGTAGTCCCAGCTACTCAAGAGGCTGAGGCACTTGAACCCAGGAGGTAGAGGTTGCAGTGAGCCAAGATTGTGCCACTGCACTCCAACCTGGTGACAGAGCGAAACTCTGTCTCAAAGAAACAAAAAATAAAAAAATTAAGGAAATATCTGATAAGCAAAATCATACTGAAGTAGAAATGACTGCTAAGTCCAACAAAACAATTGCTAAATCTCAGGTAGCAGCTAACAGGATGCAGCTGGGAAGGAAAATCAGCTGGGGAAGAAGGCTGACCATTGCACTGAAAATGTGTCATCTTAGGCAATGTAAGGCAAGCCCTATACAATTCATTCAGACATCCAAGAAATTCTACCATGATCTACCAGCAGAAAGATAAATCATTTTTACAGTAGTCATGAAAATAAATTTATAGATAGATGATCCAAAAATGGAGTTGAGTTGAGATTATGCTGACCATTGTTTTTGATTCTTTTGGTTGTTTTTTGTCTTTTTATTTTCCAGAAGTGTTTATTAATTAACAAAGCACCGAGAAAAACAGGTATTTGCTGAAGGTGGATGCCTGTTTCCTTCTGTATAGTGATAAGCACATGATAAAAAGTTGACAAGAGTAGCTAGGGGTGGAAGAAGAGAATGGATATTACTGTGGAAAACTGGCAAGTGACACAGATTTTTATTTAAATATTCAGTTCTTCAAAGCAGTTACAAATAAAGAAACATTAATTCAAATGATTTTTTTCTGTGACTATTAAAACAATATGCCAAGCCCAACAAGATACAATCCGTAATTGATTAAGATTCTTGTCTCCTGAGATAACTGCTTTTCTATTTCTAGATTTTGCTGGGCCCTTGGTTGTTATCACACTGGTCAGAAAGGGTGATCTGCTGATAAATTGGGCACTATCATTTGGCAATAAAAAAGCAGCAAATCATCCATCATATGAATCAATGAGGGAAATTCATTTAACATGGATGACATTCCAAATCATGGCACTTGAATCCTTTTAACCAGGGTTAGTGTGGCTTTTTGATTTTGTGTGTATGGAGAACATTTTTCCATTTCTATCCTAAAATGAAGTTCTGCTACTTGGAGCCCCTAAAATGCACGGAGAAGAGGTCACAGGCAAAATAACGGCTTGCATTAATTGTAGAAAGACAGAGTTGTAAGTAGTAAGAGATGAAGACAATACTATTAAGTTACTGAACCTTGTTTTCAAGGTGGAGTTGCTCTGTCAGTATCCAGAAAACAAGTTTCACTCTGGCAGTACAATTTCAATTAAAAAAAAAAAAGTTCCTCCACAAATTCCTGATTATCCCCAGATGGAGTTGTTGCCTTTTATAACAGTCATAGACAAAAAATATGCTCACTCACAAATTGATAACTACTTAGAACTCTGAAATCCCTTTCTCTCTTCTCCCTCAGCAAACTGGTCCTGGAGAAGAGAGAAAGGGATTTCAGAACTAGGAGAAAATACAATTTGAAAGTCAGCTGGCTACACATCAGTGTAAAAGGCACATAACACAAAAGAAAACTATACAGATTTATTATCTAAATTAAAGGCCTATGTCATAGACATAAAAAAGAAAAACCAGAGTTGACCATAAATGAACATAGATGTGCAATTTGACTACATCATCAAGTTCTCTTACTCAACATAAAATTGTCTCCTGAGGAACATGCTGGGACATTCTCATTTTAAATGGAAAGATGCTAGAACAACTCTGGAAACTCTTGCTTGTGAGACCTATCATGCTGACCTGGCTTTAATATCAGAGACCTTTCCATCTCTAAGAAGTGAATGACCACTTCTTAGATACATTTTCTTCCCTAATCCCATAGAAATAATTTGTCTTTAAATGAAAAACATCCCAGAATTGTTTCACCCTTAATCTTTTCTCTGCTTCCACTTATGTAATAATTCTTTTTTTTTTAAGCAATTAACCTGTAGAATTTTCCATTAGAAAAGCTCAAAAACTATGTAAAAACTCAAGTAAAAAATGAAAAATTGAATTAGGTAATTTGTACATATAGCAAGATAAATATTTCTTAAAACAGTATTAAGTAAAGCATGAAGAGAAAAAATGAAAGAAGAAGGAGAAGAAAGGAAGGGGAGGAAGAAAAGATAGTGGAGGAGGTGGGGGAAGGATAAAGGAAGAAATGGTGGTGATGAAATAAAAACAACAGCAACAAGAAACAGAATGATGGAGTTCAATATCCTTTTTATAAATTAAACGCATGCATGCACACACACAACACACACCAGCACTTCCTATTTTATAAGATGGCCAAATTTTTATTTATGTACGTTGCATATAGCATACATAAAAACAAAAATGTTTGCTGAATGAATTAGTTTACATTATTCATTGAGGACAAGAACATAAAAAAACAAATAGACGCAAGTCAAACAAGCAGGCAAAGCAAACAACATGAGAATGGAAAAAGAAAAGTGTAATTTTTTAAACAACCTTTCTTCTTTCTAAAATATCGATAATAAAAATGCAAAAATACAAATTAAAATAGTAGACATACTGATAAAACAATGAAATAGATGCCCCATACATGCCTCAGAATGGCAAAAACTTGAAAAGTAGATAATATCAAACATGGATGAAGATGTGGAAAGATAGAACACTCTTAAACTACTCACAGAAGTTAAAATAGGTACAGCAGTTCTGGAAAACACTCCAGCAATATTTAATGAAATAAGTGTGCTTAAGCCCTACCAGCAATACCATTCCTGGGTAAGTACTGCAGGAAAATTCTCTCCCAGGTTGGTAAACATCAGGTGAAATATGCTCATTTTGACCACACTGTATTTGTGCTAGTAGAGTTGGAAGCTACCTAGGTGTTCATCATTAGGGAAGTTGACAAGTAAAAGATGATATATATCTTCTATGAACACTACACGGTAATTAGAAGGAATAAACTCATCTGAGACAGCAATTTGAATAGATCTTAAAAACAATATTAAGTGAAAAAAGTAAGAAAGAAAATGAGATGTACAGCTCAGTGCCCTTCCTGTACATGTTTTAAAAGCACACACACGAAACAATGCTACATACTTTATAAGGGTGCAAATTGCAGGACATATGACCAGTGCACGTGAGCAGCCTATGAGGTGGAGGGGAGGCTGGGAATAAGAATGGGAATTAGAGGTAAAATAAAACTTTTCAAATAGTTATTTGATTAGTAAATCAAATAACTATTACATCTATATATATTTTTTCTAATTGGAGAAATTCAGGGGATTTGTAGTGTATAGCACATGACTCCTAATGGCCATTGACAGAACACTGAAGAGCAAATTCAGGACTCAGTCAACCAGATGGCTCATCTCTCAGCTCAACCCTGATGACCATTTACATATTGATGCCTTAGCCCACAGTGTGATGTTTATTTTGAGGTGGGGCCTTTGGGCAGAATTAGGTTTAGATGAGGTAATAAGGATGTACCCTCATTATAGGATTAGTGCCCTTATGAGACAAGGAAGAGATACCAGAGCTCTCGTTCTACCATGTGAGAACACACTGAGCAGCCAGGGAGAAAGACTTTGGGAACCAAATGGTCACAGCAACATGATCTTAGACTTCTAGATTCCAGTACTGTGAGAAATAAATTCCTATTGTTGAAGCCACCCAGTCTATGGTATTTTGTTATAGTGGAACTAAGACGTGTGCCTTAAGATGTTCCCCATAAGATGTGTGGGTCAGGACCACGGCAGTGGCTCATACCTATAATTCCAGCAGTTTGGGATGTCATGATGGGAGGATTGCTTGAGGCCAGGAATTCAAGACCAGCCTGGGCCACATAGCAAGACCTCATCTCTACCAAAAATAAAATTAGCCAGGTATGGTGGTGTGCACCTGTAGTCCCAGTTATTCAGAAGGCTGATGCAGGAAGATCATTTAAGCCCAGGAGGATACAGTGAGCTATGATCACACCACTGTACTCTATCTAGCCAGGGTAACAGAATGAGACTCTGTCTCAAAAAAAAAAAAAAATTTTTTTTTTAACATTTTAGAAAAGATCTGTAGGGCATGTGTATATGCTCATAATATAGGCCAGTAGGGAGTCTCTGCTAAGAAAGAAAACACTGAAAAAGGAAAGCACCGTGAAAAATAAAACTGATATAGCTTTTTATTTGTTAAGATTAAAGGCTACCAATATCTGGAATGTCTTACTTATGGGTAAATGCTTGCCAATAGCAGCCTAATAATTCTAGCTTATCTTGTAATTTAGAAATAAAACATGGAAATTATCAAAATTAACTGTTTCTTAAGTAAAAAATTCAAAACTTCTAAACATTATATGAAGGCAGTTTTTATTCACTATTGGTGTCATGATCCATAAACAAGCCGTATTTCATTATGGTTTTAATCTCTAAGCCAAAGATGATGTAACATTTGTAAATTTATGTATGGCCAAATCATGATTTTTCTTATTTTTTTTTTTGAGTAAATTCAACAGTGTGTGATATTTGTTAAATGGACAAAAGTTAACTGTTATACATTATAATCAAAGATTATAAAAATTAAAATTACACACTGTAATATGGCCATTAACTTACATTCACCTAACAAAGTATTTTAGAATTAAAAAAATAACTTATGTGAAAATGAAGGAATAATTACAATAATCTTTAATAGATTCACAAGCATTTAATCTTGTGAAAAGGATAGATGGATCAGAAACAAAAGACAAGTTATAAAACACTAGTATAGTAGAAACAGTATAAATTTTAGAGAGTGACTTACTTTGAGAAAGCTGAAGTATTATATCACCTATGAAATAAGAATGATAGTTTCATTATAGGAACTTTGAAAGAATTCAATGAATTGGTTAACTAACCTATCCTCAAGATTCCAAGTGGACATCACTCTCTTCTAGTACTAGTTTCTTGGCATGCTCTCTCCTCCTTGCCTCCACCCAGCTCTCATGTGTGCTACCACAGCCCTCAATAGATCTTATCTATCAATACTATCAGTATCTCATATTCCTACCTCTCTAATGATTTATATATCACCAGTGCAGAGAAAGGCTTTCTGGAAGTGTTATCTCTAAGCTGGAACTAGAAAGACAGATTGCAAAATTGTAATGGTTTTTCAGCATTGCCTAGGAAATTTTGCTGTGTTGTTTTCTTTCCTCCTGTGGACAGATGCAAAAAAGAATGATGTTCAAGGGATATATATATATATATATATATATATACATATATATATATATTTTTTTGCTACTTGGCACTTTTAAAGAAACACATGTAAATTGTCATTTAAGATGTCTTGTGATTCAGAGGACAGTCTCTAAACAGAGCATGTCAGTTAGGAAGGACTCTGTCATTATCATGAGGAAATTGAGCCCATTGTCCCTCTCCTTCTGTCATTAAATGTGAATGACCATTTTAGTTCATCTTAAAGATCTCTTTGATTACCTAGGGGCAAGTTTAGCATTGGGAAATTATTTGTGACAAATTATTTTTGAATTAACATAATGAAGAGAAAACACATTTTTCATCTTTGTAAATGCATAACCAACAGACATCAATTTAATCCAACACATATTTGTTTAGACCCTTCTCTGTGCCAGGCACACTGTGGCCACAGCAATAAGGGAACAAGAGGGATGTGGTCTCTGCCATCATGGGGCTCTCAAACTAGTGAGAAAATGTACTAGTTAATGAGATGAATGATTTTACATACATTATCCATTTAATTCTGCAGATAAACACTACAGAAGATGTGAAGATGTTTTCATAGTCTATTTTTCAGATGTCAAAAATGAGAATCTGAAATATAAATGTAACAGAAGTTCCTCTTCTCTTTCCTCCATCAAGTCTCCTAAGGTCAAGGTGAATCACTATGCCCCTGTCTTCCCCTTTTGTCTCCAACTCCCAATGAGACCACAGGAATAGGCTGGGGAAGGGGCCATGACTCCCAGGAGCAATTTACCTAAGGGATCTGCATAGGGCCCACCAGAAAATTAAGAAGAAAAAAAGCTACCTTTTCCAAGGTTATTTTTAATCCATAACAAAGATTTACTTTTATATTGCACCATAAGAAAAAAGTAGATTATATTGTCACTCTTTTTGATTTGCCTATAGATTCATTTCCTTCTCCCTGCAAGAAAACTACCAGAGAGTGTGGCAGGAGGCTGAGGCAGGACAATCGCTTGAACCTGGGAGGCAGAGGTTGCAGTGAGCCGAGATCGCACCACTGTACTCCAGCCTGGGCAACAAAAGCAAGACTCCATCTCAAAAAATATACATAAAAATCAAGAAAAAGAAAAGGAACGGACAAAGACTTTGATGTGAGGCAGTCCTAGGTTAAAATCTGGCCTTTGACAGATCCAAGATGGCCGATTAGGAGCAGATCAGGATTGCAGGTCCCAGCGAAAGCACGGAGGCTGCTGCTGGTGATCCCCAGGCAAGCAGGGCCTGGAGTGGACCTCAGCAGTCCTACAGCAGAGGGGCCTGACTGTTAGAAGGAAAACTAAGAAACAGAAAGAAACAACTTCATCATCAACAAACTGGATGTCCACTCAGAGACCCAATCTGAAAGTCAACAACTACAAAGATGACAGGTGGATAAATCCACAAAGATGGGAAGAAACCAGTGCAAAAAGAATGAAAACACTTGAAACTAGAATGACTCTCCTCCTACAAGGGATCACAACTCCTCACCAGCAAGGGAACAAGGCTGGATGGAGAATGAGTGTGATGAATTGACAGAATCAGGCTTCAGAAGATGGGTAATAAAAACTTCTGTGAGCTAAAAGAACATGTTCTAACCCAATGCAAAGAAACTAAGAACTTTGAAAAAAGATTTGACGAAATGCTAACGAGAATAAACAACTTAGAGAGGAATATAAGTGAATTGATGGAGCTGAAAAACACAACACGAGAACTTCACAAAGCACACACAAGTTTCAACAGCCGAATTGACCAAGCAGAAGAAAGGGTATCAGAGGTCGAAGATCAACTCAATGAAATAAAACAAGAAGGCAAGATTAGAGAAAAAAGGATAAAAAGGAATGAACAAAGTCTCCAAGAAATATGGGACTATGTGAAAAGACCTAATCTACGTTTGATAGATGTACCTGAATGTGACAGAGAGAATCAATCCAAGCTGGAAAATACTCTTCAGGATATTATCCAGGAAAACTTCCCCAACCTAGCAAGGCAGGCCAATATTCAAGTCCAGGAAATACAGAGAACACCACAAAGATATTCCTCAAGAAGAGCAACCCCAAGGCACATAATCATAGGATTCACCAGGGTTGAAATGAAGGAGAAAATGCTAAGGGAAGCCAGAGAGAAAGGTCGGGTTACCCACAAAGGGAAGCCCATCAGACTCACAGCAGATCTCTCAGCAGAAACCCTACAAGCCAGAAGAGAGTGGGGGCCAATATTCAACATCCTTAAAGAAAAGAACTTTCAACCCAGAATTCCAGCCAAACTAAGCTTCATAAGTGAAGAAAAAATAAAATCCTTTATGAACAAGCCAGTACTCAGAGATTTCATCACCACCAGGCCTGCTTTACAAGAGCTCCTGGAAGAGGCACTGAACATAGAAAGGAACAACCAGTACCAGCCAGTCCAAAAACATACCAAATGGTAAAGAGCACTGCCACAATGAAGAAACTGCATCAACTAATGAGCAACACAGCCAGCTAGCATCAAAAAGGGCAGGATCAAATTCACATATAACAATATTAACCCTAAATGTAAATGGGCTAAATGCCCAAATCAAAAGACACAGACTGGCAAATTGGATAAAAAGCCAAAACCTATTGGTGTGCTGTATCCAGGAAACCCATCTCACATGCAAGGATACACAAAGTCTCAAAATAAAGGGATGGAGGAAGATTTACCAAGCAAATGGAGAGCAAAAAAAAGCAGGAGTTGCAATTCTCATCTCTGATAAAACAGACTTTAAACCGACAAAGATCAAAAGAGACAAAGAAGGACATTACATAATGGTAAAAGGATCAATGCAACAAGAAGAACTAACAATCCTAAATATATATGCACCCAATACAGAAGCACTCAGATACATAAGGCAAGTTCTCAATGACTTACAAGGAGACTTAGACTCCCACACAATAATAGAGGGAGACTTTAACACCCCATTGTCAATATTAGACAGATCAACGAGACAGAAAATAAACAAGGATATCCAAGACTTGAACTCAAGCCTGGACCAAGCAAACCTAATAGATATTGACAGAACTCTCTACCCCAAATCCACATTCTTCTCAGCACCACATCACACCTACTCTAAAATTGACCACATAATTGGAAGTAAATCACTCCTCAGCAAATGCAAAACAATGGAAATCATAACAAACAGTCTCTCAGACCACAGTGCAAACAAGTTAGAACTCAGAATTCAGAAACTAACTCAGAACCGCACATCTTCATGGAAACTGAACAACTGGCTTTTGAATGTTGACTGGATAAACAATGAAATGATGGCAGAAATAAAGATATTCTTCGAAACCAACGAGAACGAAGACACAACATACCAGAATCTCTGGGACACATTTAAAGCAGTGTCTAGAGGAAAATATATAGCAATAAATGTCCACATGAGAAGCAAGGAAAGATCTAAAATCAACACCCTATCGGTCAAAATTGAAAGAGCTAGAGGAGCAAGACCAAAAAATCTCAAAATCTAGCAGAAGACAATAACTAAGATCAGAGCAGAACTGAAGGAGATAGAGACACAAAAAACCCTTCAAAAAAGTAATAAATCCAAGAGCTAGTTTTTTGAAAAGATCAACAAAATAGCCAGACCACTAGCCAGATTAATAAAAAAGAAAAGAGAGAATAATCAAATAGATGCAATAAAAAATGATAAAGAAGATATCACCACAGATTCCACAGAAATTCAAACCATCATCAGAGATTATTACAAACAACTCTATGCACATCAACTAGTAAACCTGGAAGAAATGGATAAATTCCTGGACACTTACATCCTCCCAAATCTAAACCAGGAAGAAGTCAAAACCCTGAACAGTTCAATAAAAAGGTCTGAAGTTGAGGCAGCAATTAAGAGCCTACCACCCAAAAAAAGCCCAGGTCCACACGGGTTCACAGCCGAATTCTACCAGACATACAAAGAGGAGCTGGTACCATTCCTTCTGAAACTATTCCAAACAATACAAAAAGAGGGAATCCTTCCCAAATCATTTTATGAGACCAACATCATCCTGATACTGAAACCCGGCAGAGACTCAGCAAGAAAAGAAAACTTCAGGCCAATATCCATGATGAACATAGATGCAAAAATCTTCAATAAAATACTGGCAAACCAACTGCAACAGCACATCAAAAAGCTTATTCACTATGATCAAGTAGGCTTCATCCCGGGGATGCAAGGCTGGTTCAACATAAGCACGTCTATAAACATAATCCACCACATAAACAGAACCAAAGACAAAAACCACATGATTATCTCAATTGATACAGAGAAGGTATTTGACAAAATTCAACAGCCCTTTATGCTAAAAACCCTCAATAAACTAGGTATTGATGGAACATATCTCAAAGTAATAAAAGCTATTTATGACAAAACAACAGCCAATATCATACTGAATGGATAAAAACTGGAAGCATTCCCTTTGAAATCTGGCACTAGAGAGGATGCCCTCTCTCACCACTCCTATTCAATATAGTATTGGAAGTTCTAGCAGAACAATCAGTCAAGAAAAAGAAATAAAGGGTATTCAGTTAGGAAAGGAGGAAGTCAAATTGTCTCTATTTGAAGAAGACATGATTGTATATCTAGAAGACCCCATCATCTCAGCCCAAAATCTCCTGAAACTGATAAGCAACTTCAGCAAAGTCTCAGAATACAAAATCAATGTGCAGAAATCACAAACATTCCTATAAACCAATAACAGACTACAAGAAAGCCAAATCAAGAACGAACTCCCATTCACAATTGCTACAAAGAGAATAAAATACCTAGGAATCCAAATAACAAAGGATGTAAAGGACCTCTTCAAGGAGAACTATGAACCACTGCTCGAGGAAACAAGAGAGGACATAAACAGATGGAGAAACATTCTATGCTCATGGTTAGGAGAAATCAACATTGTGAAAATGGCCATACTGCCCAAAGTAATTTATAGATTCAACACTATCCCCATCAAGCTACCAATGACCTTCTTCACAGAACTGGAAAAAACCACCTTAAACTTCATATGGAACCAAAAGAGAGCCCGCATAGCCAAGTCAATTCTAAGCAAAAAGAACAAAGCGGGAGGCATCACACTACTGGATTTCAAACTATACTAAAAGGCTATAGTAATCAAAACAGCATGGTACTGGTACCAAAACAGAGACATAGACCAATGGGACAGAACAGAGGCCTCAGAGGCAACACAACACATCTACAACCATCCGATCTTTGACAAACCTGACAAAAACAAGCAATAGGGAAAGGAGTCCCTGTTTAAAAAATGGTGTTGGGAAAACTGGCTAGCAATATGCAGAAAGCAGAAACTGGACTCCTTCCTGACACATTACACTAAAATTAACTCCAGATGGATTAAAGACTTAAACATAAGACGTAACACCATAAAAACCCTAGAAGAAAATCTAGGCAAAACCATTCAGCACATAGGCGTAGGCAAGGACTTCATGACTAAAACACCAAAAGCATTGGCAACAAAAGCCAAAATAGACAAATGGGACCTAATCAAACTCCAGCACTTCTGCACAGCAAAAGAAACAGTAATTAGAGTGAATTGGCAACCAACAGAATGGGAAAAAAATTTTGCAATCTACTCATTTGACAAAGGGCTGATATCTAGAATCTACAAAGAACTAAAACAGATTTACAAGAAAAAAACAAACAAGCCCATTCAAAAATGGGTGAAGGATATGAACAGACACTTTACAAAAGAAGACATACATGAGGCCAACAAACATATGAAAAAATGCTCATCATCACTGGTCATTAGAGAAATGCAAATCAAAACTACATTGAGATACCATCTCACGCCAGTTAGAATGGCGATCATTAAAAAATCTGGGGACAACATATGCTGGAGAGGATGTGGAGAAATAGGAACTCTTTTACACTGTTGGTGGGAGTGTAAATTAGTACAACCATTGTGGAAGACAGTGTGGCGATTCCTCAAGGACCTAGAAATAGAAATTCCATTTGACCCAGCAATCCCATTACTGGGTATATATCCAAAGTATTATAAATCGTTCTACTATAAGGACACATGCACACAAATGTTCATTGCAGTACTGTTTACAATAGCAAAGACCTAGAACCAACCCACATGCCCGTCGATGATAGACTGAACAGGGAAAATGTGGCACATATACACCATGGAATATTATTCAGTCATCAAAAATGATGAGTTCATGTCCTTTGTAGGGACATGGATGAACCTGGAAACCATCATTCTCAGCAAACTGACACAAGAACAGAAAATCAAACACCACATGTTCTCACTCATAGGTGGCTGTTGAACAATGAGAACACATGGACACAGGGAGAGGAGCATCACACACTGGGGTCAGTCAGGGGGGAAACAGGGGAGGGACAGCGGGGGGTGGGGAGTTGGGGAGAGATAGCATGGGGAGAAATGCCAGATATAAGTGATGGGGAGGAAGGCAGCAAATCACACTGCCATGTGTGTACCTATGCAACAATCTTGCATGTTCTTCACATGTACCCCGAAACCTAAAATGCGATTAAAAAAAAAACTACCAGAATTTTAATAGTGAGCCTATTCTATTCTTTGAGAGGGTAGGAGTAGAAAACTTACCCTGCAGCTCCACAAATGGCACACATTTCCCTACATTTACTCATGTGAACTTTGTACAGTTCTTCCTGAAACCTTCAAGTCCCTTTCATCTCCGTTTACCCTTGTTTAGATTTTTATTTTCTGTTTCATCATAAGCTCTTCATTTCCAGCCCTATCATTTTTCCCCACAGTTTGTGATTCTTTGTTCTGTTATGCACTTGTGACAACCGTAGACACTACTTTCTCCTGGCTGACAGCCACAGAATTTGCAACACTTTTTAGCAAAGGCTCTTGCAATTTCTACTCTTGTCATTTTCTTCACATCTGTGACTGATGTGGAAAGAACAAAGCTCAGGCAACAATTTGCTCCTGTGATTGACTTATGGCAATGTCTTCCAAATTTTAACTTAGCCTATCCACCTCCCCAAATGCTGCTAAGTTGCTTCCATAGCCTGGGCAGTACTGCTGCCCTAATTGAAGAACTGACTTCCCAAGCTTTCAAGGCTTTTTAACCCAGCCAATAAAGCTTATTTCAGAACAGATATTTTAAAGTTTCTCATGCAGAAAATCCTATGCATTTTATACAGTTGGTTACTATGAGCTAAATATTTAGTGTGAGAGATATCTGAGTTGGAGTCCTCATTCTGCAGCTTACTAGCTGTAAGACCATGGATGAGATTTTTTTTTTTTTTTTTAACCCTTCAAGCTTTATTTTGTTGAGGTTTGTCCACCTGTACAAAAGGAAGAAGAATGGTTCATACTTTATGTTACTGTGAGAATCGAGATAGTATTCATGCCTGGCACATAACAATTGTTCCATAAATGTCATCTAGTATTACTTAAAGATGCTAATCAATGTATAGTTCATTCAACAACCATGAACAAGACCCATGCTGTAGCAATATGAAAGAAAAAGGATGTAAGATCTACTGACTACCCATTACATGCCTGGAAGTTTCATATATGATTTTTTATGTAATTGGATAAATAGTTCTTGTCTTTATAACACTTACAATGGCATGTACACTGTGAATTATGCTGAAAAATGGCTCTGGGACATGCTGTAATCATGAGGAATTCCACTGGAAGAATTGAGGAAATAAGGTTGAGCCTCGTGGACCCTGCCTTATTCAATATTTGTACCCCATCTCCAGGTATAGAATCACATTTGAAATAGGCACCCAGGGACTGCTATACTGACTAAGAAGATATGGTCTATGCTATCCAAGACTCTTTAGTTACCAAGTGATAGAAATCTAACTCAGACTGGCATTTAGCCAGCAAACGAATTGTTTGGCAGACAAAACTAAGAAGTTGTGGGTGGAGGCAGGACCAATTGTTAGGCATGGCTGGATCCAGATGCTTCAATGATGCTGCAAGAAATATGATGCTTGGCTCTGCTTTCCTCTGGGTTGGCTTCATTCTCACGCAGCCTTTCACTCTGAGCTGACAGCCTCATGGTTCAGCAGGCACTACTGAAAAATTGCTCTGGGAAAAATCCAGGATTCAGTCTCACTGAACTTGAGGCATATGCTCACCCTTGAAGTAGTCATCATACTGACCAGGAAGATAGACTATGCCAACTGGCTAAGTGTGGGTCCCTTATTCACCTTAAAATGGAGTCTAAAGTTTACCCTACCTGAAGCCCTGGATAGACTGTTAAGAAAGTATCGTTTCTCAAAAGGAAAATCAGGCTTCTGGCACCAGACCAGGGATCTTGGATATGGCAAAAGCAAGAGGACAAATGTACATTACATGGCTAATTTATGAACCTTGAAGAATGGGTAGCTGATTTAGATGAGCATAGATGGAATAAAACATTACTAAGCTTTACATGGAGAGACTGAAAGAAAGTAATAATTACAGTAGCAACTAGGTTTTTAGGAAAAAGGAAAAAATCTCCAATTAAGTTATCACCGTAAATGCAGTAAGAAAGTAATAATTGCTTAATGTGAATGTGGCAATGCATGAGGGATGGAGCATCAGAGATTTAGACTAGAAAGGTAGGTTAAATCCAGGGATAAAGGAATGTATATTTGGCTTGGAAGAAATGTGGAGGTTATTCAAGTTTCTATTGCTATATGACAAACCACATCAAAATGTAATGAGCTGCTTAAAGCAATGGCATTTGTTTTGCTCACCAGTCTACAATTTGATCAGAACTTACTGGAGACAGCTCATTTCATCTCCTGTTGGTGTCAGCAGGGGTACATCAAAGCTTGAGGCCTGGAATCATCTGAAGGCTCATTCACTTACATGTCTGATTGTTGATGCCAGCTCTTAGCTGGGCTTTAGTTAGGACTAGACCTAGTACACATGCAGGCGGTCTTTATGCTTGCTTGACTTTCTCATATCGTGGTGTGTGGGTTCCAATCTACATCACCTTTTATGACTTAGTTACAAGAGATTTGTTCTTGATACTGTACTATAGTATTGATGTGTACTGACCACTAAAATCTGTCATCCCTTTAACTTTTCATTTTGCCTAAACTCTCTGCAGATACAAGGGTAGAAACAGTTCTGCCTGAAAGACAGGACAAATACTAAAGTCAAAAACCAATGAAGAGAGGATTTACAAAGTTTTAGTAAAAAAATAGTAAATGATATTTGTGAATAAGATGCTATGATTTGATAATAGAAAAAAATACAGGAAAATATTAAATGACCCCTGATCCCTGCTTTCAAATGCAGTATCTAGGAAGTTATAACATAGTTGTAAGTGTTGAGGTTATTACTAGTTATGCATGCTAGTTAATTTAATGAAGAATGGATATTTTTGTTAAAATGAAAGACATCAAGTGACCAAGCTACAGATAACTGAAGTATAAACATCATAGTCGGTAAATTTTGTTGTTACCACTGTAATATTTTAAAATAAATTCTGTGTATAATCCCATACATACATATTAGTACATAAACTTAAATCTGTTTTTTTTTTTAAATAGAATTGAAGTCATTCTTTAAATAAGATTATTTTTAACTTGAGTTTCAGTGTCCCTTGGGTGATTTAAAAGTCTTTGAAACCAATTTAAAAATCCTTATGAAGATCTTTATCTAGGAAAAACTCCACATCTCCAATTAAATTATCACCATAAACGCAATGTTATATGTTTCACTTGTTAATTTTTGTTACATTATAAGCATTTCCTACAGCATTTGTTGTTTTCAGACATGATTTTAAATAAATGCATAAGATCCCTCCAAATAGATCAACCATAGTTTAATCTGTCTTCTATTATTGCATCTTTAGATTATTTACAGTTGTTTCCCTGTGTGAATTATAGTATAGCAAACATCCCTCCTCAACAATATTTAACTGTATCACAATATATAGGAGAAATCGTAAATATTAATATAAAGACCTGGTATAAGAGTAGTTTCTTGTAGCTGTTATAAAAACTACCACTAATCAGTAGCTCAAAACAACACAAATTTATAATTTTTCAGTCCTGAAGGTCAGAAGTCTAAATAGTCTCACTGGGCTAAAATCACAGTGTTGGCAGGACTGCATTGTTTCTGGAGGCTCCTGGTGATCATTTATTTTCTTATCTTTTCCACATGACCCCCTTCCTCCATCTTCAAATCCAGAAATGTAATGTCAATTTCTTCTCACACTGTCATCTCTCTGGTCTTCATTTCTATCAGTGTATCTCCTTCTCTGACTCTCTCTATGCTTCCTTCTTCCATCTTTAAGGACCATTGTGATAACATTAGGACCATTCAGATAACCTCTCTGTATCAAGATCCATGAGTCAATTATATCTGCAAAGTTTATTTTGCCATGAAAGGCAACATATGCATAGTTTCTTGGTTCTATGTTTATAGGGAAATGCAAAATTCTTGGTTTTAAGAGTAACTATATTAAAAGTAACTTCTAAAGTTATTTTTAAAAGGGTGACTGTTACACATTTAACCATCTCTGTACTGATCATTTTTTAAGATATGAAATTATTTATAATAAGTGATGTCACAATGATGGTGGAATAGAAGGTAAATCACTAACATCCCCCTCCATTACAGTAAGATTTCTATACCCATTCACAATCAGGTCTTTCTACAGTAGCCTCAGGATTCAGGTAGGAGTTTGTGAAGATGTGGTGGGTTCCAAGACCTTGGAGGGTTGTTTTGAGAATGCAGACCAAAACCCAGGTCACTGATCCATTGAGCTTGCTCTCAGATTCAAGGCCAGAAATGGCCCAATCCTCCAAGGGGCTTAGCTAGATCCCTGTTTCACCTTGAGCCTGCAACCAAAACCACTGTCTACCAAGGGGTTCAGAAGGAATCCAACACACTAGTGCCTTTGTGGAAAGGCTCCTTTACCTGCTGATATTGGTCTTGATCATGAACCTAAAAGTTGCCCCATGGCTTTGTTCTAGCCTCCCATTATTGAGATCTCAGCTCAGAGCTGCTTGTACAAGGACCTAGAAGGAGACTCACTTATATCTCTAAGCCCAGGAATCTGAGCCTCCCTAATGGGCTCTATAGTCTCCATCCACAGCAGATCCCAAGGGTATACAGTCCCAACTATGGCCCTTTCTGCTGCGGTCAAGGAACCATCCCGTATGCAAAGGGATGTGTTGGGAGATGAGCCAACCAGACGGGGCTCTCCAAGTTCCACGTCACAGCAAATCCCAAAGGGGCCCAGTCTCATCTCCAGCAATTCCTGCTACAGACAGGAAACTATCTTCTGTCTAATAGGCAAAACACACTTCTCTGAGCCAAAACTAGACTCTCTAGCTTCTGTCCCACAGCATATCCCAATGGGGCTCATCTCAGTTCTGGCCCTGTTTGTTGCACTCAAAGAACTACCCTGTTTATGCAGGGCCCTTTGGGTGACATGTGAATGTCTGGGCCACTGAGACAGACCCATCAGCCTTCTGCCCACAGGAGATCCCAAGGTGGCCCAGTATCATTTCCAATCCATCTCCATAAGGTTAGGGTCTCATCTTATCTGTGTAGAGACCTACTGAGAAGCCCACTTGTCTGAGCTTCCAGGACAGTCTTCTGGACTTAGGTACTAAGCTTGCATTCTCACATAGCCCTAGTATCCTTCTTGGGTCTTTACCAGGTCCATCTGGGCCAAAAGGTCACATCAACCTTGGAGTCCTCACAAGACCTGTAGCAAGTTGGGGCTTAGAGCAACCCCCACCCTCCCAATGCCAAAATGGCTACAGTAGTCATAGGCTCAGGGAACTCAGCAATTAGTCTGCTTAGATTCCTGGGATGGCCCTCTGAAGAAGGATAGGCACAAACAAAGCCAGTCTGTGAAGACTAAAATAAACACTCAATGTACAGACATCATTGAACATTCACAAGCATCAAGAATATTCAGAGAAATATGATCTCATCAAATGGACAAAATAAGGTGCAAAAGATGAACCCTAAATGAGTAGAGATGTATAATTTCTCAAAGTATTTGAAAAAAAGCTGTTTTAAGGAAACTCATTAATTTTAAGAAAACAGAGAATTAACTCAGAAATTTATCAGAGAAATTTTAGCAGAGATTAAAATAGTTTAAAAAATTAAACAGAAATCCTAGAGCTAAAAAATACAATGAGTCAATTGAAAAATGCAATAGAGAGCATTAAGAGCATACTTGATCAAACAGAAGAATCAGTGAGTTCAAATGCAGACCATTTGAAAATACATATGCAGAGGAGAAAAAGGAAAAACAAGGAATATAGAAAACTTATGGGGTTTATGAAACAACATCAAAAAAGCAAATATTCAGGTTGTTGATGCTAAAGAGATAACTGAGAAAGATAAAGGGGTAGAAAGAATATTCAAAGAAATAATAACAGAAAACTTTCCAAACCCGGAGAAAGAACAAATACTCAGGTACAGGAAAGTCAAAGGCCACCAATCAACCCAATTAAGAATACTCTAAGAGGGCTGGGTGCAGTGGCTCATGCTTGTAATCCTAGCACTTAGGGAGGCCAAGATGGGCAGATCACTGGCAGTTGGGAGTTTGAGACCAGCCTGACCAACATGGAGAAACCCCGTATCTGCTAAAAATACAAAAAATTAGCCAGGTGTGGTGGGTGCATGCCTGTAATCCCAGCTACTTTGGAGGGTGGGCAGGAGAATCACTTGAACCTAGGAGGCAGAGGTTGTAGTGAGCTGAGATTGCACCATTGCACTCTAGCCTGGGCAACAAAAGTAAAACTCCATCTCAAAAAAAATAATAACATGAAAGAATATGCTGAATACCTTAAGACATATTATAATAAAACTCTCAAACATCAAAGACAAGCCAAGCATGGTGGCTCACACCTGTAATCCCAGCACTTTAAGAGGCCAAGGCAAGTGGATCACCTGAGGTCAGGAGTTTGAGACCAGCCTGGTCAACATGGCAAAATCCCATCTCCACTAAAATACAAAAAATTGGCCAGGCATGGTGCTGGATGCCTGTAATCCCAGCTACTCAGGAAGCTGAGGCAGGAGAATCACTCAAACTTGGGAGGCAGAGGTTGCGGTGAGTGGAGATTGCACCATAGCACTACAGCTTGGGCAACAAGAGCAAGACTCCGTCTCAAAAAAAAAAAAAAAAAAAAAAAAAAAAAAAAGTGAAGGAGAGAATCCTGAAAATAGTGAGAGAAAAAAAAGCAAAAAACATATAAGGGAGATCCACTATACCTGACACCAGAATTCTCAGTAGAAATATTACAGGTTAGGAGGGAGTGAGGTGATATGGCTAGAGAAATGAAAAAACAAACAAACAAACAAACAAACAAAACCACTAGCAACCAAGAGTACAGTACTCAGCAAAACTATCCTTTGGAAAAGAAAGATAAAGACTGTCCCAAACAAACAAAAGATGAGAAAATTTATCACTACCAAACCTTTCCTACAAGAAATGCTAAAGGGCATTGTTCAAACTGAAAGAAAAAGACACTATCATAGTTGTTAAAAGAAAAAGACACTATCATAGTTATTACACTAATATTGTAATTGTGATGTGTGAACCACTTATTTTTACTAAGAATACTAAAAGGCAAAACTATTAAAAATAACTGCAACAATATGTTAAGAGATGAGCAATACAAAAAGTGCATATTGTGATATCAATTCAGAATGTGGGAGGAGAAAGTAGTTAATGTATACAGGATTTTTTTGTTTGCTTGTTTCTTTCCTTTTTTTGCCATCGAAATTAAGTTGGTATCCATTTTAAATAACTTGTTATAACAATAGTATGTTTTTAGTAAGCTTCATGGTAACCACAAAAGAAAAACTTATAATATTAATAGAAACACTAAAAATAAAAAAAAAAAAATGAATTGAAATACATTACCAGAAAAAAATCACTTAACCAAAGGAAGACAGTTAGAAAAGTTACAAAATAAATAGAAATTAAGGAACAAAATGACACCAGTAAGTTCTTACCTATCAATAATAACATTGAATATAAAGAGACTAAATTTTTCAATTAAAAGACATAGAATAGCTCAATGGATAAAAAACAAGATCTAACTATATGCTGCCTACAAGAAACTCACTTCACATATAAAGGCAGCCATAGACTAAAAGTGAAGGAATGGAAAAGATATTTCATCCAAATGGAAAGCAAAAAAGAGCCAGAGTAGCTATACTTACATCAGATAAAATAGGCTTTAAGTGAAAAACTGTACAAAGAAACAAAGGCAGTCTTTATATAATGATAAAGGAGTCCATTCAGTGAGATATAACAATGGTAAATATATATATACCCAATATCAGAGCACTCAAATATATGAAGCAAATATTAATAGAACTAAATGGAGAGATGGACTCCAATATAATAACAGAAGGGGACTTCAACACTTCACTTTTGGCAATAGACAGATCATCCAGGCAGAAAATAAACAAAGAAATATTTCAGTTAAACTGTACTCTAGACCAAATGGGCTTAACAGACTTTTACAGAACATTTCACCCAACTGCTGTAGAATACATATACTTTTCCTCAGCACATGGAATGTTCTCCAGGAAAGACCATATTGTAGGCCTCAAAACAAATCTTAACTAATTTATAAAAGTCAAAATCATATCAAGTATCTTTTCTGAGCACATGGAATTAAACTAGAAATCAATAACAAGAACAACTTCGGAAACTGGAAAAACACATGGGTTCAATAACATGCTCCTGCAATGACCAATGTGTCAAGGAAAAAATTATGGAAATCCAAAACTTGTTGAAACAAATGAAAATAAAACACAATATATCAGAGCCTATGGGATATAGCAAAAGCCATACTAAGGGGGAAGTTTATAGCAATAAATGCCTACACCAAAAAATTAGAAAGACTTCAGATAAACAACCTAACAATGCAATGTACCTCAAGGAACTAGAAAACCAAGCTGAAGACAGACACAAAATTATTAGAAGGAAAATAAATAATTAAATTTAGAGCAGAAATAAATGTAATGAGAATAGAAAAGTAATAAATCTGTACTACCATGCTATTGCAGCACTATTCACTACAACAAAGATATGGAATCAACCTAAATGTACAACAATGAATAAAGAAAGAAATGTAGTGTATATACACAATGGCATATTATTCAGCCATAAAAAAAGAATTAAATCCTGTCATTTGCAGCAACATGTGTAAGGTCACTGTGTTCAGTGAAATAATCAAGCACAGAAAGGTGAATGTTGCGTGTTCTCATTCATATGTGGGAGTTAAAAGATTGAATTTTGTGAAAGTAGAGAGTACAATGGTGGCTACCAGAGGCTGGGAAGAAAAGGGGGAAGGGGAATGAAAAGAAGATGGTTAAGGTGTACAAAAATACAGTTGGATAAAATGAGCTGTATTTGGATAGCACAGTAGGAAAATTATAATTAACAATTTATTATATATTTTGAAATAACTAGAAGATAAAAATTACAATGTTGCCAACACAAAATAAAAGTTCAAGATAATGGATATTTTGATTATCTTGATTGTACTATATATAATCATTGCACATTGTATATAAGTATCAAAATATCACATGTACCTTTAAAATATGTATGACTATTATATATCAATAAAATTTTCTTTTAATTATTTATTTTATTAAATAATACTGAAATGGGGAAATTAATGTATTGCTACTTCTGTGAAAAAGATTAAAATCAATGGGTTGTCCAAAATTTTGACCTTAATTGCCTTTTGCTTCAACTTCTCAACTGAATGATCAGTTGTACAGAAAATAAATGCATAGAATGTTGGGAAAAGTTTATTGTGTCTACATTATTTTATGTAGACAGGAAATAGAATCAACTATGATTCATATTGTATAAGTCTCTCAATATTAAATGAAAAAGAATAAGTTACTTGCTTTCTTCTTAATTCACTCAGTTTTCTTTTCTTCATCAATGCTTATTTCTTCAGTGTATTCTCTGGCCATTCTTTAATTCATGCAAACTTTCTCAAATTTTTTTTATCCAAATGGAATAGATAATGAAAATGGTCTTCGGCCACTATTACCATCAACAACTTTTGCTGAACTCTAAGAAAATCATTTATTCATTAAAGATTTATAACTAACTCAGAATTTCAGACTAGTCAATAGCTAAGTTAATAAAAATATGGATTCTCTGTCAAATTGTTCCAAATTTGATTTCATATTTGATTCCAGATGATTCTGATTCCATGTAAATTCACCTAGGTGTTTCTAAAAATAGCAATGTCTGTACATACCCCATAGCATTTAAAACACAGCTTTCTTTTTAGGTAAATGTTTATCAGTTGGAGATAATTTTGTCCCCCAAGGAAGTCCATTTGGTATTATCTGAAGACATTTTTTATTATCACTATGGGGAATAGGGGGAGGGGTGTGCTCCTAGCATCTAGTAGGTAAGGGTCAGGGATGCCACTAAGCATCTTACATTGCATAAGATTACCACCAATATCAAAAATTACACACTCAAAATATCAGTGGTACTAATTGAGAAATTCTGCCTTTCATGATTCTAATATGCAACCAGAATTCAAAACCACTGCTCTGGGTTTCCTTCCTTCAATAATTCCTCATTGCCTTCTTCATTGTGACCAAAACCAAGACTAAAGATCAAGAAAGGAAAAGTGAGATGAATGGATAAATGATGTTAACATTTAGAATTTTTTTCCTTTCATGTTTTATAGTTGGGGTTAATCAACCTCTTATCACTGAGCCTTGAAGATTAACAATAATATCAATCATAATTGGATCTATGTACCAAGTGATAGCTACACACAATCTCATTTAATTCTCACAATTACTATGTGAAATATGCATTACCCCCATTTTATAATTGAGTGAGATATAGGGTACCTAACATCTCAAGGTCACGCTAATGGTAAGTGAGAAACCTAAAACCTATTTTGTTGTGAAACATTATAACACATTGAAACACATTCTTTCTGTCTCTGTGTGGTTTGTAGGATTCAATAGGCCTATTTCTTCAGCCTAAGGAGAGTTGGAGCACAATGTGGTTATCAAATGAGAGGCAGAAAAGAAGTTAGCTAGACAGAAAGAGTAAGAGAGGTCTAGTGCCTCCTCTACCAATGGGCCTCCAAATGATTGACAAGCAATCATGGAGCCTTTTAATCTCACCATTTTACCTACCATCACACAAAGTCACATTGCTTAAGGCTTTGTCTACTCGTGTAGATATTTTTTAAGTGCTACAAAAGTTTACGCTGGAAGTGCATACTATCTTGATCATATTTTCAAATTTAGAGAAAATACAGGATAACACGATTGACAGCCATATTAAAATTCAATATTAAGTATGGTTTATGCTATGTAGTCATTTTTCTTGTTTAATTTCAACGGGTCTTTTAGTCTTATTTCTTGAATCTGCAACCTATTAACTGGTTATTTTCCATCTATAAAGAAAGAGTTTCATTTAATCATTTTTTATTTCTCCTTCATGCTTATCTTCAATAAAAGTAACATTCCAATTTATCAAGACTCCTAAACTAGGCTTGCATATTTTATACTACAGTTAATCATCCAATCATCCATTTTTTCCCTGCTTATCTTTTGCAGTTAACCTTAAATTTTTATAGCCATGTTGAAATGTAGCATTGTTTTATATACCCTAAGAAATAACATATTTTGACTTTCTTTTGTGATAATTCATTATTTTTTCTTTACACTGTCTATTGGGCACCTTTGCATTAAGTATCAATGAAATAATAAAAACACATGTTTTAGATGCAAAGATTTAATTCCAAAAGGAAATCTCAAAGTACTCTCCAGAATACCAGTAAGTATGAAACCCTGGCAATTAACCAGATTCTCTAACAAAAGGTAACAGAGCTCCTCTGACCATATGCAAACCCCATGACTCTCAATTTTATCAGAGGTGAAAGTAGAGAAAATGAGAGGAGAAAATCAAATGAAGGGGGAAAATATGGGTCTAAAAGTAAGTCTAGGGTCCAACTCCAAAGAACATCAAATTTGTAGACCTAAACCTGTGGTGTATATGTGTGTAGGGGGTGGGTGCACATTTGAGTTTTCTTCCTTCTCTCTTCAGTCCACATTATCACCAATTTTGGTTTTGACATGTAATCAATAAATTTCATTATTACATTCTGTGAGTTTAAATAAACAAATAAATAAACATATCTCAGAAACTCCAAAAATCCACCCACAGGATTCTAGCTTTCACACTTCCTGGTAAGTCCTCACAGTCTCTGCTGATTCAACACCTCTGCAGTGGTCCCGTGCTCAGCGGGGTGGGCATTCCCAAACTTATCCCTTACTTCTAAGCCCAGTCTTTGCAACATGATATCTAATTCTGCTGCCCCAGAAAAGCCTTCTGCCTACTAAGTAGTTGATACCTGTCATACACAGCTTGCCTTTCCAGTTTTGCCCCAAACTAGCACTCTGCTAATCTATCACCTTCTTCCTACACTACCTGCAGGCTCCCTGACCAGGGGTCCTTCTCCAGAGTCCTGCTGTTGTCTGAACCTGCTCAAAATGGTAGGAAACCCAGAATCAGGCCAGGGGGATACTCCGTGGGAGCCTGCATTCATTTCCTAGTGATGAGGTAACAAACACCACAAACTGAGTGGCTTGAATAGCAGAAATTTATTGTCTCACTGTTCTAGAGGCCAGAAGTCTGAGAACAAGATAGCAGGGAAAAGCTCTCGCAGAAGGCACTAGAATAGGGTCTGTTTTAGGCCTCTCTCCTAGCTTCTGGAAGCTCCTTGGCTTATGGCAAAATAACTTCCTTCTGTCCCCATGCAAAATTCTCCCTGTATATCATTGTGTCCACTTTTCCCTTTTCATAAGGACACCAGTTATATTAAATTAGACACCTACCCTACCCCAGGATGAGCTTATCTTAACTAATGACATCTGCAACAACCCTATTTCCAAATAAGGTCACACGCTGAGGCACTGGAAGTTAGGACTTCAACATATGAATTTTGAGGGACACAATTCAACCCCTAGCAGAACCCCAGAACAGATAACCCTCAATGCTATTCAGCTCATTCAACACAGATGAGTGCTAAAGACTGAATGTTTGTGTCCCCCAAAATTCATATGTTGAAACGTAATCCCCAATGTGAGGTCTTTGGGAAGGAAATAGGTCATAAGGGCACAGCCCTCATGAATGGTATCAGTGTCTTTATAAAATGGGCTCCAGAGAGTTCTCTTGCCCCTTTCTGCCATGTGAGGATGCTGAAAGAAGATGGTCATCCATGAACCAAGACACAGACCCCAGCAGATACCAAATCTGCCAGGTCCTTCATCTTGGACTTCCCAGCCTCCGAAACCATAAGAAATAAATTTCTGTTGTTAATAAGCTACCCAGTCTATGGCATTCTCTTAGAGCATCTTGAATGAACTAAGATACCGAAAATCCAGTCTCTCCACTTTCACAGATAACATTCTAGAAAATCTCCCTGTCAGTCCTCTCTGGTCTAACTCCTGCACAATTCATTCCATTTACCACTCCCCACTCCCTGCATTCATTTGCCTACTTACCAACCAACCAGAGTGACCAAGAGAAAGTGTTTGGTATCAATTTTACTTAGCCTTAACATGTCATTTGTTACAGTACATTTCTCCACTTTAGCCTGTTTATTAATTCTTTTCAAGAACAACTTTGTGTAATTCGTTATTCAGGTTTATTTCAGTTAAGTTCAATTTCCTTTTTTTTTTTTTTTTTGGACAGAGACTTGCTCTGTCACCAGGCTGGAGTGCAGTGACCTGATCTCCGCTCACGGCAACTTCACCCTCCCAGGTTCAAGCAATTCTCCTGCCTCAGCCTCCTGAGTACCTGGGACTACAGGCACGAGACACCACACCCAGCTAATTTTTGTATTTTTAGCAGAGATAGGCTTTCACCACTTTGGCCAGGATCATCTCTATCTCTTGACCTCGTGATCTGCCTGCCTCGGCCTCCCAAAATGCTGGGATTACAGTCATGAGCCACTGCACCTGGCCTAATCTGCTCTCAACAGACTTTGATAATTTGCCATGCCATGCTTTTTTTTTTTTTTTGAGACAGAGTCTCACTCTGTCACCCAGGCTGGAGTGCAGTGGCATGGTCTCGGCTCACTGCAACCTCTGCCTCCTGGGTTCCAGCGATTCTCCTGCCTCAGCCTCCCGAGTAGCTGGGACTACAGGTGCCCGCCACCATGCCCAGCTAATTTTTTTGTATTTTTAGTAGAGACAGGGTTTCACCATGTTGGTTGGACTGGTCTCAGACTCTGGACCTCACATAAACTGCCTGCTTCGGCCTCCCAAAGTGCTGGGATTACAGGCGTGAGCCACTGCTCCCTGCCCAGGTTTTCTTTTTAAAGCTTGTGGTCATAAGAGATTTCTCAGCCAGACTGTGATTCACATTTGCCCTTCAAAGCTCCCTCACACTGGCTTTCTATTCTCATCACAGGTTACTCACTGCCCCTTGACTCTTATGTTCCTTCAGAATAATAAAATATAATTCCAAGGACTATTTGTAGCACAAAATTAAATAAAACACTAGTTACAGAGTCTCTATAATTTGGGTACTTGTCAGGGAAGAGAACATTTAATTTACTGCTCCACTATACTTATCAAAATTCCATCTGAGAGGTATATCATTTATGGAGAATTATCCAAAGGATATTCAGTCTATCCATTCTGCCTATTTGCTAAAAACCATAAAATCTGCCCTTACATTCAGCTAAATTATCAGAAAGCTCTGTGCCTGCTTGCATCATAGTGGCCTTACCAATGTACATTTGTTTCCAGAATTCCATTTTGGCATGATGATGTCAGCCCACACTGAAAAACACTGTAAAGTGAGAGACCTACAAAAACCTACAACTACTTTGCTGTAAGGATGCTGCTGAGGATTTTGCTTGTTATTTTACAGTGTCCTCTTTAAGAGGACCCAGAGGAGAAATCTTTCCAGTGACAGGAATAGCTTTTCTTTTTCTGAGCAAGTGGTTTGTTTTGTTTTATGGACGTTCTAAGACATTAAGCCAATCATGTTTTGCTTTAGTGCTGGATCCTGGAGAGCTGGGAGTTGTGCGTTCTCCATCTCTGGTGAACATGTAAGTGCACATGAACACGTCCATGAATTATAGCTTCCTAATATTCCTTACCCTTATTGGTCTCATTGTCTCATTTATTTATTTTTTATTTTTTGACTTTTTTTCTTTTTAACTTTTAGGTTTAGGGGTACATGCGCAGACTGTTATATAGGTAAATAGTGTGTCATGGGGGTTTGGTGTACAGATTATTTCATCACCCAAGTAATAAACATAATACCCAGTGGGTAGTTTCTTTATCTGTACTTTCCTCCCATCCTCCATCTTCAAGTAGGCCCTGGTGTCCATTGTTCCCTTATTTGTGTCCATGTGTACTCAATGTTTAGTTCCCACTTATAAGAACATGCAGGATTTGGTTTTCTCTTCCTGCATTAGTTCATTTAGGATAATGACCTCCACCTCCACAGATGTTGCTGCAAAGGACATGATCTCATTCTTTGTATGGCTCTGTAGTATTCCATGTTGTATATGTACCACATTTTCTTTATCCAGTCTACCACTGATTTGCATTTAGGCTGACTCCATGTCTTTGCTATAGTGAATAGAACTGTAACAAACATGCACATGCACTGCTTTCCACAGGCGCTTAACTAACTTACATTTCCACCAACAGTGTATAAACTTTCCCTTTTCTCCACAGCCTCACCAGCATCTGATATTTTTTGATATTTTAATTATAGCTGTTCTGACTGGTGTGAGATGGTATCTATTGTGGTTTTCATACACATTTATATGATGATTAACGATGGTAAGGGTTTTTTCATACAATTTTTGGCCATTTGTATGTCTTCTTTTGAGAAGTGTCTGTTCATGTCTTTTGCCCACTTTTTAATGGATTTTTAAAATTTTTGCTTGTTGAATTAAGTTCCTTATAAATGCTATATGCTAGCCTTTTCTTGGATGCATAGTTTGTGCATATTTTCTCCCATTCTATAGGTTATTTACTCTGCTTATAGTTTCTTTTGCTGTGCAGAAGCTCTTAAATTTAGTACCATTCATCAATTTTTATTTTTGTTGCAATTGTTTTTGGTGTCTTCATCAAGAAATCTTTACCTATGTCCAGAATAGTATTATCTAGGTTATCTTCCAGGTTTTCAAAGTTTTAGGACTTACATTGAAACCATTAATCCATCTTGAATTAATTTTTGCCTATGGTATAAGAAAGAGGTTCAGTTTTAATCTTCTGTATATAGCTAACCAGTTATCCCAGCACTATTTATTGAATAGGGATTCCTTTCCCTGTTGCTTGTTTTTGTCTACTTAGTCAAAGATCAGATGGTTGTAAGTGGGCAGTTTAATTTCTGGGATCTCTCTTCTTTTCCATTGGTCTATGTGTCTGTTTTTGTACGAGTACCATGCTGTTTTGGTTACTATAGCCTTGTAGTATAGTTTGAAGTTGGGTAACAGAATGTCTCCAGCTTTGTTATTTTTGCTTAGGATTACTTTGGCTATTCAAGCTATTTTTTGTTCCATATGAATTTTGAAATAGTTTTTTTCTAATTCTGTGAAGTATCTCATTGGTAATTTGATAGGAATATCATTGGATCTGTAAATTGCTTTGGGCAGTATAGCCATTTTGACAATAATAATTTTTCCTATCCATGACCATGGAATGTTTTTTCATTTGTTTGTGTCATCTCTGATATCTTTCAGCAGTATTTTATAATTCTCATTGCAGAGTTCTTTTACCTCCCTGATTAGCTGTAATTCGAGGTATTTTATTCTTTTTGTGGCTATTGTGAATGAGATGGAGTTTCTGAATTGGATCTCAGCTTGGACACTGCTGGCGTATAGAAATACTTCGGATTTTTGTATATTGATTTTGTATCCTGAGACTTTGCTGAAGCTACTTATTAGATCTAGGAGCTTTTTGAGAGACATTATGGGGTTTCCTTGGTATAGAATCATATCATCTGCAAACAGAGATAGTTTGACTTTCTTTCTTCCTATTTAGATGTGTTTCATTTCTTTCTCCTGCCTGATTGCTCTGGCTAGAATTTCCAGTACTATGTTGAAGAGGAGTAGTGAGACTGAACATCCATGTCTTGTGTTTCAGTTCTCCAGAGGAATCCTTCCAACTTTTGCTTATTCAGGATGATGTTGGCTCTGAGTCTGTCATAGGTGGTTCTTATTATTTCGAGGTATGTTTCTTTGATGCCTAGTTTGTTGAGGGTTTTTTAAATGAATGGATGTTAAATTTTATTGAAAGCGTTTTCTGCGCCTATTGAAATAGTCATATGGTTTTTGTTTTTAGTTCTGTTCATGTGATAAATTACATTGGATGATTTGCATATGTTGAAATAATTTTGCATCCCAGGGATAAAGCCTACATGATTATGGTGAATTCACTTTTTAATATGCTGTTTGATTTGGTTTACTGTCATTTTGTTGAAGATTTCACATCAATGTTCATCAAGAATATTGGCTTGAAGCTTTCCTTTTTTTGTTGTAACTCTGCCAGGTTTTGGTATCAGAATGATGCTGACTTCCTAGAATGAGTTGGGGAGGAGTCCCACCTCCTCACTTTTTTGGAATAGTTTCAGTAGGGATGACACCAGCTGTTCTTTATGAATCTGGTAGAATTTGTCTATAAATATGGTCCTGGGTTTTTCCTAGTTGGTAGGCTTTTTATTACTGATTCAATTTTGAAATTCAATACTGGTCTGTTCAGGGACTCTATTCATGGTTTAATCTTGGGAGGTTGTATGTTTCCAGGAATTTATCCATTTCTTCTAGGTTTTCTAGTGTGTTTGCCTAGAGGTGTTCATAGTAGTCTCTGAGGGGTTTTTGTATTTCTGTGAGATTGGTGGTAATGTCCTTTTTGTCATTTCTGATTGTGTTTGTTTGTATCTTTCCTTTTTTTCTTTATTAGTCTAGCTAGCAGTCTACCAATCTTTTTTATTTTTTCAAAGAACAAACTCCTGGACTCATTGATCTTTTGTATGTCTTTTTACATCTCAATTTCCTTCAGTTCAGTTCTGATTTTGATTATTTCTCATTTCTGCTAGATTTGAAGTTGTTCACTCTTGTTTTTCTAGTTTCTCTAGGTGTGATGTTAGGTTGTTAATTTGAGATCTTTCTTACTTTTTGATGTGAGTGTTTAGTGCTACAAACTTTCCTTTTAACACTGCTTTAGCTGTGTCCCACAGATTCTGATTTGTTGTATCATTTTTCTCATTAGTTTCAAATAATTTCTTGAATTCTGTGTTAATTTTATTATTTATTCAAAAGTCTTCAAGAGCAGGTTGTTTAATTTCCATGTAATTGTAGAGTTTTGAGTGATCTTAGTATTAATGTCTGGTTTTAGTGTGCTGTGGTCTGAGAGTGTGATTAGTATAATAGTTGTTTTGAATTTGCTGACAATTGTTTTATGGCTGATTGTGTGATAAACTTTAGAGTATATACCATGTGCAGATGAGAAGAATGATGAGAAGAAAATGAGAACTCAAAAATTATTCTTTTGTTTTTCAGTGGAGAGTTCTGTAGATGTATGTTAGGTCCATTTGGTCAAATGTCAAGTTCAGGTTCCAAATATCTTTGTTAGTTTTCTCCCTTGATGATCTGTCAAATACTGTCAGGAGGATGTTGAAATCTCCCACCATTATTAGGGGGTTATCTAAGCTTCTTTGTAGGACTCTAAGAACTAAGAACTTGTTTTATAAATATGGCACTCCTGTATTGGGTGCATATATATTTAAGTTCATTAGGTCTTGTTGAATTGAACATTTTACTATTATGCAATGCCCTTCGTCTTTTTTGATTGTTGTTGGTTTAAAGTCTATTTTGTCTGAAATTAGAGCTTTTTTCTGTTTTCTGCTTGTTTGGTAGACTTAATTCCATCCATTTAATTTTTTCAAATTAAACTTTTGTGGGTGCAAAGGAGGTGTATATCTTTATGAGGTACAGGAGATGTTTTGATACAGGCATGCAATATGAAGTAAGCACATCATGGAGAATGGGGTATCCATCCCTTCAAGCATTTATCCTTTGAGTTACAAACAATACAATTACATTTTTAAGTTACTTTAAAATGTACAATTAAGTTATTATTGACTATAGTCATCATGTTGTGCTATCAAATAGTAAGTCTTATTTATTCTTTCTGTTTTTTGCACTGATTAGTCATCTCCATGTCCTCCCTAGGCCCCCATTCTTGTTCCCACCCTCTAGTAAACCTCCTTGTATTCTCTATATCTATGAGTTCAATGGATTTGATTTTTAGATCCCACAAATAAGTAAGAGCATGCAATGTTTATCTTTTTGTGCCTGGCTTACTTCACTTAATATAATGACCTCCAGTTCTATCCATGTTGTTACAAATGATGGATCTTATTATTTTTAATGGGTGAATAGTACTCCATTATGTATATGTACCACATTTTTTTTAATCCACTCATCTGTTGATGAACACTTAGGTTCGTTTCAGACCTTAGCTATTGTAAACAGTGCTGCAACAAACATAGGAGTGCAGATATCTCTTTGATATACTGATTAATTTTCTTTTGGGTATGTAGCTATCAGTGTTCCATCCCTTTAATTTGAATTTATTGATACCATCAAGTGAGATGGGCCTCTTGAAGACAGCATACAGTTAGGTTTTGCTTCTTTATCTAATTTGCCACTCTGTGCCTTTTAATTGGGGGCATTTAGCCCATTTACTTTCAAGGTTAATATTGATATGTGCAGATTTGATCTTTTCATCATGTTGTTAGCTGGTTATTATGCAGAGTCAATTGCGCAGTTACTTTATAATGTCAATGGACCATGAACTTGTGTGTTTTTGTAATAGCCAATAATAGTCTTTCCTTTCCTTATTCAGCACTCTCTTAAGGACCTCTCATAAGGCAGGTCTTGTGGTAGTAAATTCTCTTAGCAGTTGCCTATCTGAAAAAGATCTTAGATCTTATTTCTCCTTTACTTATGAAGCTCAGTTTGACTGGATATGAAATTTTTGGTTTCAGTGTCTTTTCTTTAAGAATGTTGAATATGGTCCCCAATCTCTTCTGGCTTGTGGAGTTTCTGCTGAAAGATCTGCTGTTAGCCTGTTGGGATTTCCTTTGTAGGTTATCTGCCCCTTCTCTCCAGCTGCCCTTAACATTTTTCCTTTTGTTTTGGCCTTGGAAAATCTGATGACCTGTGGATGGTTGTCTCATATAATATCTTGCAGGAGTTCTCTGCATTTTCTGAATTTGCATGTTGGCTTCTCTAGTGAGGTTGGGAAAATTCTTATGGACAATATACTTGAATATATTTTCCAAGTTGTTTGCTTTCTTTCCCTGCCTTTCAGGGACACCAATGAGTTACAGATTTGCTCTCTTTACATAAGCTGATACTTCTCATAGGTTTCATTCATTTTTTTATTCTTTTTTTCCTTTAATTTTGCCTGCCTGAATTATTTCATAGAACTGGTCTTTAAACAAATTTTTTTTTCCCTCAGATTGGTCAATTCTGCTGTTAATACTTGCAATTGCATTATGAAATTCTTGAACTGAGTTATTCAGCTCAATCAGATTACTTTGGTCCTTTCTTAAAATAGCCATTTTGTCGTTCAGCTCCTGTATCATTTTATTGTATTCCTTATATTCCTTGGATTGGGTTTCAACTTTTTCCTGAACCCCAATCATCTTCAATTCTAATCCATATTCTGAAACTTTTCTCTGTCACCTCAGTCATTTCACCCTGAGTGAGAACGATCAGCCTGATAGGGAACTAGTGCTGTCATTTGCAGGTAAGAAGACACTGTGGCTTTTTGAGTTGACAGAGTTGTTGCACTGGTCCTTTCTTGTTTGTGTGGGCTGATGCTCCATCAGTCTTCAAAGTTGCTATCTTTTGGATGAGGTTTTTTTACTTTTATCTTAGTTGATGTCCTTGGGGCTTTAATTGTGATATAAGGGAGATGGGGGTGTTCAGTTGTCTGGTTTTATTTCTAGAAGATTTTAGGGAGTCAAGGCTCAGCTTAACACTCCTAGGCTTCATGCTCCAATTCTGGTTGGTTGGAACCAGGCCCTTGGCTTTGTTTTCTAGCTCACTGAGATTAGAAACCTGCTGTGCTGGAGGGGTTTATACATTCCAAATCCACTGGTCACAACACTCTGATGGGGGATGCCAACCAAAGTGCTTCAACAGGTCAGTGGCAGCAGGATCTGTGATCGTTCATGCATTCCAGCAACTACAGCAGCATGGTGGGGTGCATACACGTCTGTTGAGGAAAGGCAATGGCAGGAGCAGAGTGGCAGTATTCTCACATGCACTTGTACCAGCAGTGGCAGTTATGTGGCAGGGGCATGACATTGGTGGGGCACGGGGTTTCCAGCATCTGTGCACATGTTCACACTGGTATCATTGTCTCATTTAACTTTTCCAATTTAAATTGTATTATATTTTTTATTTTTTAAAGCTTCCTTAAAATGTTTTTAAAGTAAAGTGGGGAAGTAAACTGAACACACAAATGCAAGCAGATATTTAAACAGGGCTCAGCTTCTAGTTGCTTCTCTCGCATATTCCCTCATCCCCCTCTGAGTTTGGAAGAATTTCATTTGGCTTAACAGAAGACAAGCATAACTGATAGTAGCCAACTTCAACATCAGCTCTCTCCAACCATGAGATCTTGTGAAGTAAGAAATCTCTGAAAACCTTGACTATTCTCAGGCCACTCAAAGGAGATGGCGAAATCAAAGACAAATGCGAGTACTCTCATATCCAAAGCTTCAGGAGCTTCAAGTAATAGTTACTGTGTATTCTGATGACTAAATTTAAAAGCAAATTACATCAGATTGCCTCTTGACAATCTAGTATCCATTAAGTTATTTGTGGTTCATAAGTAAACTAGCCTCTTTGCTGTTTCTTTCTCCAAAATATGATATTTACTCCAGAAGCCTCCACTCAGCTAGATGCTGCCATACTACATGATAATTGCCTCCTGAAAGTGTCAATTTAGATACACATATTTTTCAATACTAATTTTACCTCTCATAAACAGAGGATGCTACTTTCTTTTTTTATGTCAGACATACGGCTTCTTATTGTGTGAAAATACTGGAGTTGTTCTGTGTCCTACAGACTTACTCTAAGAAAGTTAAACAGTTGTTATTTGTCCATGTGAGTCTTCTATTCACAAGTAGCAGTGATTTTTTTCAATATTTAAACAACAGTATTAAAAGAATGGTTAACAGCTGTGTGCAAAATCAGTACATACTTAGGTTTAAGGTCCTGACAAAATCTAATCAGCATCAAATTGCATTTTGTCATACTCATACAAAATTTTAGAGCTTCGAGTTTCTTTAAATAGTTCTGAAATTCAGAAATAATCCCCAGAGAGACTGGCATAATAAGGCTGTCTACCAACCACAGACTTTCTGGCATGCAATGAAATTCAAAAAGGGTAACACTATTGTTTTTCTCCAGCCTTCTCACCTCCAGATAAACAATCTGACCGTTCAGAAGCAAAAAAAATACCCAGGGCACTAAGTTCATGACAGGGTTATTCTGAAGTTTGAGCATATTCGCAAGGCAGAAATGCCCTGATTTTGACCTAGAAATAAATATTGGACCTTGGTAAACTTACAGGACAGACCTCCTTCAGTCACTCTGGAATAAGGTCATACCAGTTTTTCTGTCAACATAACAGATAAGCTTAGGAGCTCACGATGAAACAAAATATAATTCAGCATGTGAATTTCTTATTTCCATCAGCGAAGAGTCTAGGACCCAATTGTATGTTCATAAATATTTAACATTCAGTTGTCTGGGAGAATTATTCAAAGGGAAGCTCTGATTTACATCATTTGCCTATTTCCACACTGTGAACACTAAGTACTTTCACCGTGGCTAATTTCAAGCTACCAACATGATCTCACTGAATGTGGAGATGGAGAGAGATATGCACAATTAGCTTTCACCTAGACCACCTCCAGTATGGCTGTGCTGGGACCCACCCCACATAATGGAAACAGAACTTTTACTCACCCATCCTGCTTAGTAGAGCCCCTCTTTTTCTTTTTCTTTTTTGCTTTCCTTACATCTAGACTACATGCTGTCTCTTTCTACCTGCTTCATCTTGCCTCAAATAATCAAGCAATTTTTTTTCTTGTTTCCAGTAGGGTTACAATCAACCAAATTCTTACTTCCTACAAGAGTACCTCTGCTGGTCCACATTGAATTCTGCAATCATTACCTTCTTGGGAAGACTCCCCTACTTTTGTGATACCATTAGTCACTTCTTTATCCTGGATGCATTTCCTAGTCTCATAGCCACTAACCCAGAGGAATAGGGAAGAAGTGTTTCAGGGGAGGATGCACCTGATCCCTCTGAAGGGTGCTTATAGGCATATAACCCTCATGAAAAGTTGGGAAGCCATCGAGTCCCATTTGTCCAATGTTGTCACTCTTTGCCTCTCTCCCAAACATTGTCCAGCTCCTATTTTCTCCTTAATGGGGGGAAATTCAGGGAGGAGAAAAGATCATATCTTCACTGAGCCACATCATTTTTTTTATTCTACTGGCTTCTTAATATAGCTCTGTTACAATATGCATACTCCTAAAACTACACCAGCATTAAACACTCAAGTTTAAAATGGGATATATGGTCTCATGTCTGAATCTTCAGGCTTTCTTTCCTGGATTCAGTTCTCCATAATATAATTTAATTTCTAAGCTTTTGATCCCAGCTACTTAGGAGGCTGAGGCAGAAGAATCGCTTGAACCTGGGAGGCAGAGGTTGCAGTAAGCCAGGATCTCGCCACTGTACTCCAGCCTGGGTGACAGAGCAAGATTCGGTCTTAAAAAAAAAAAAAGAAAAAAAGAATTTCCCTTTATGAATTTGTGTTGGGCAGCATTCAAAGTCATCCTGGGCTGCATGTGGGCCTCAGTTTGGACAAGCTTGGTTTAGACCTAAAAGAATCCTCAGAGGCATCTTGTCCAGCCAACTCATTCTTTATTCTCTGCTTTATTTTACTCCTTAGCATTTTGCTGGCATCACACACAATGTAAACCAGAGATCTTCTTAGGTTTAGTGAAAGATTCCAACTCACAAGAATTTCTTAGGCTGTCCTTGACACCCATCTACTTAGAAAGATATAGAATAGAACCAAAAATTGCCAGGAGGGAAAGGTCAGGGGCTTCTTTCCACATGAGTCATGCACCTAGCAGTCCCTGCAGCCACCAGGAGCTGTTCTATTTGTCCCTTCCCACCTAAAAAAAAACAAAACAAACAACAACAAAAAAACACAACTTTTGAAACATTTCAATTCTGTTCATGTTTATAGTTAATTTTAAAGGTAGTTTTTTCTTTTCCTAGCAGTAATTTTATGTCACTCTAAAGTAACATTGAGATTCCAGTACTTGGAATTACACAATACAACCTGCTTCCATTGCTTTCCCTAAACTACTAGACCAAAGACCTGATATAATCAGGAAGATGGTTTGGATCCTCCCCACAAATCTTCCACGTGGAGTTCTATCTCCAGAAGCTATTCAACTTACTTTAATGTCCAATGAGTTATAAATAAGTAACCAAATAATATATCACCTAAATTGGGATACTGTTGAAAGTAAAAGAAGGCACTGAAGATAAATAAATAACTAATCTACAGTAGGTATATATTGAGACTGCCCTAGGAAACATATGGTCTCCTTAATTATAATTTTCTTGCCCTGGGCTACCTTTACTTGTTATCTCATGCAGAAAATTCCTGCTAGAATAAGCCTGATGGGTTCACACAGTAAAGCAGATTCTTGGCTCTCTGGTTGAAACTTCTATTTTTTAACTTGCACTCCCTCAGGAACTCTAATACCACACTCCTATGTCCACACACGTTTTTGTTGGTTGTTCATGCCATGGTACAACATTCTTGGAATCCAGGCATGCCATCTGTCTCTGACTTTTCTGTTTCTGCTGTCCCCCTGAGTGTCAATTCCACCCCAGAAGCGTGTTGCAAAAGCACAGAAATGTTGGTGACTATAGTCTTGAGTTCCATTGTAGAAGAGCCAAGGATTGTAGCCCTTTCTGAAAAAGGCCATATAAAAATGCACTGGAATGAGAAAGACTGCAGAAGAAGCATTTTGTTAACTATGACCTGGAGTTTAGTTTAGGAAATGTTAGGAAATGACAGACATGTAGAAGATACATCTAGGCTGGAGATACAAGTTTAGAAGTCACCAACACATAAAAGGTTTCTGGTCTTAAAAACATAGGACAATATATAAGATTTGTTAAACACTCAAAAATTAATTAATGTAATTCATCACATCAACAGATTAAAGAATAAATATCATGATCATATCAACAGATGCAAAAAGAGCATTTGACAAAATCAAACACTCATGGTAAAAACTCTTAGCAAACTAGGAATAGAGCAGAACTTCTTGATCTTGATCAAGAACACAAACCCCCCAACCCCACCCCCGCACCTAACATCATACTCAATGGTAAAACAAACACTAATTTCCCTTTAATTTCAAAAATAAAGCAATGATGCCCCTTCTCACCGCTCCTATTCAACATACTAGAAAACATAGCTAATGCAGTAAGAAAAGAAAAGTACACAGATTGGTAAGGAAGAAATAAAACTGTCTTTGTTCACAGATGACATGATTGTCCATTAAGGAAATCCCAAAGAATCAACAACAACAACAACAAAAACTTTTGGAACGAATAAGTGGCTATAAAAAGGTTGCAGGCTAAAAGGTTAATATACAAAGGCACCATAATGATGTTTTAGTCAATAAAAGACTGCATATATGTCAGTAGTACCACACAATTATAGTGGAGTTGAAAAGTACCTATTGCTTAGGATTTACTTACTATGTTTTATATTGTGATTTTAGTATGTACTCCTTCTTCTTATATAAGAAAAGCTAACTGCAAAGACAGCTTAAAGCATGTCCTTCAGGAAGTATTCCAAAAAAAGGTATCATTATCATAGAAGATGATAGCTCCATGCATGTTATTGGGCCTAAAGTCCTTCCAGTGGGACAAGATGTGGAGGCGGAAGAGAGTGATATTGATCATCCTGACCTGGTGTAGGCTTAATCTAATGTATGTGTTTGTGTCTTGTGTTGTTTTTTTTTTTTAATTTGTACAACTTTATGGGGTACATGTAAAAAATTTTTACATATATATAATATGTAGTGATAAAGTCACGTATTTAGGATGCCCATATCCTGAGTACAATAATACATTTTTTAACTCCTGTCTCTTTATTCTGCTATCAAGCATTGACTTTATTAGTTCCATCTAATTGTACATTTGTACCCTTTAACCCACTCGTCTTCATCCTTCTCCTGCCCTCTACTCACTCTGTTCAGTCTCTGTAATCTATCTTTCCACTATCTACATTCATATGATCAAACTTCTTAGCTCCAACATATAAGTCAGAACACGTAATACTGATTTCAACTTCCATCTATGTTGCTGCAAATGAAAAGATTTCATTTTTTATGGCCTAATACATATACGCACTACATTTTCTTTATCCATTCATCCATTGATGCACACTTAGGTTGAATCCATATCTTGGCTCTTATGAAAAGTACTATGATAAACATGCGAGAACAGGATATATTGATTTCTTTTCTTTGGGGTAGATACTTAGAAGTGGAGTTAATGGATTGAATTAAGTTTTTTGTTTGTTTGTTTTGCTATACTAACTTACATTCCCACAACAGTTATAAGAGTTCCCTTTTTTCCACATCCTCTCCAAGATCTACTTTTTTTCTTTTTTGGTCTTTTTAATAATAGCCATTCTGAAAGGGGTAAAATAATATCTTATTATGGTTTTGATTTGAATGTCCGTGATGATTAGTGATGTTGAGTATTTCATATATACCTGTTGGCCATTTGTCTGTTATCTTTTAAGAAGTGTTTATTAATGTCCTTTGACTACTGTTTAATGTAATTATGTTTTTTTCCTGTTGTTTGAGTTCCTTGTATATCCTAGATATTAATTAGTCTCTTATTAGATGAATAGTTTGCAAATATTTTCTCCCATTCAACAGGTTGCCTCTTTTCTCTGTTGATGATTTATTTTGCTTTGCAGAAGCTTTTTAGTTTAATTAAGTTCCATTTCCTTTGCTTTTGAGGTCTTAGTCATAAGTTCTTTGCCTAGCCCAATATCCAGGAGAGTTTTCCCTAGGATTTCTTTTGGTATTATAGTTTTGGGTCTTATGATTAAGTTCCTCAACCTAGTTTGGGTAGCATTTTGTATACGATAAGAGACAGAAATCCAGTTTCAGTCTTCTGCATGTGGCTATCCAATTTTCCCAGCACTGTCTATGGAAGAGGTCAATTTTCCTTAATGTAAGTTCTTGTTGGTTTTGACAAACATTGGTTGTGGTAAATATGTGGCCTTATTTCTGGATTTTCTATATGTTCCATTAGTCTATGTCATTTTTTTATATTAATATCATGCTGTTTTGGTTACTACAGCCTTGTAATATATTTAAAGTCAGGTAATACGATACTTTCAGCTTTGCGTTTTTTTTTCTTGCTTAGGATTCCTTTGACTATTTGAGCTCTTTTTTGGTTTCATGTGAATTTTAGAATTTTTAAATAAATCTGTGAAGAATGATGTTGGTATTTTGATAGAGATTGCTTTGAATCTATAGATTGCTTTGCACAATACGGTTATTTTAATGATGTTAATTCTTTCAATCCATGAGCATGTGATGTTTTTCATTTGTTTATGTCATCTTCAATTTCTTTTATCAATGTTTTGTAATTTTCCTAGTAGAGATCTTTTACCTCCTTGGTTAAATTTATTCCAAGATGTTTTATTTTCTTCTGTAGCTATTATAAATGGGGTTGCATTCTTGATTTATTTCTCTGCTAGGTTATTATTGGTGTATAAAAATTCTACTGATTTTTGTAGTTGATTTTCTATCCTGCAACATTACTGAATTTATCAAATCTAAGAGTTGTTTGGTGAAGTTTTTAGGGCTTATCAGGTATAAGATGATATCATAAGCAAAGAGGGACAATTTGAATTTCTCTTTTTCTATTTAGAGGCCTTTTATTTCTTTCTTTTGTGTGACTGTGCTGGTCAGAACTTTCTTTTTTTTTTTTTTTTTTTTTATTGAGATGGTGTCTTGCTCTGTTGCCCAGGCTGGAGTGCAGTGGCACGATCTCAGCTCACTGCAACCTCCGTCTCCTGGGTTCAAGCAATTCTCCTGCCTCAGCCTCCTGAAGAACTTTCAGTACTATGTTCTAGTCAGTGAACTGGAGGAGGCAGACCCTCCCTAAGTCTGGGTTGGCATCATCTATCAGCTGCCAGAGCTGCTATAATAAAGTAGGCAGAAGAAGACTGAAAGAACAGACTTACTGAGTTTTCCATACTTCTTTCTTTCCATGCTGGATGCTTCCTGCTTTCAAACATTAGACTCCAAAGTTCCTCAGCTTTTGGACTCTTGTACTTACACCAGTGATTTGCCAGGGACCCTTGGGGCTTTGGCCACAAACTAAAGGCTGCACTGTCAGCTTCCTGATTTTTGAAATTTGGAGACTTGGACTGATTTCCTTGCTCTGCAGCTTGTAGACAGCCTATTGGGGGATTTCTCCTTGTGATTATTTGAGTCAATACTCCTTAATAAACTCCCCTTCATATATACATCTACCCTATTAGTTCTTTTCCTTTAGAAAATCCTAATACAGATTTTGGAGTGGTGAAAGTGGTCATCCTTATCTTGTTCCAGTTCTTAAAGGAAAGACTTTCAATTTTTCACCATTTAGAATGATGTTAGCTATGAGTTTATCATACATGCTGTTGATGTGATGTATCACATTTACTGATTTGTGTATGTTGAACCATCCTTGCATTCCAGTATAAAGATAAATTGATTGTGGTGTATTACCTTTTTGATGTGCTGTTAGACTCAGTCTGCTTATATTCTGTTGACAATTTTTGTGTGATGTCTATCAGGGATATGAACTGCTGCTTTCTTTTTTTGTTGTGTCTTGGTCTGGTTTTGGTATCAGAGTGATGCTGGACTTGTTGAATGAGTCAGGGAGAGTTCCCTTCTCTTGAATTTTTTGTAATACTTTCAAAAGGATTTGTATTAGCTCTGTACATTTGATAGAATTCAGCTCTGAACTTATCCTGTCCTGGGCTTTTCTCTGTTGGGAGTCATTTTATTACTGATTCAATTTCACTACTCATTATTTCTCTGTACAAGTTTTCTATTTCTTCCTGATTCAATCTTGGTATGTGGTATGCTTCCAGGCATTTACTGATTTCCTCCTATGTTTTCCAGTTTATCAGGATATTGTTGTTCATAATAGTCTGCGATAATCTTTTGTATTCTGTGGTATCAATTGTAATATCTTCTTTTTCACCTCTGATTTTATTTGAGTCTCTTCACTTCTTTCCTTGCTTAGTCTATATAGCAGTTTCTCAATATTGTTTATCTTTTCAAATCACCAACTCTTAGTTTCATTGACTTTTTTGTATTATTTTTTGTCTCTATTTTGTTGAGTTCTGTTTTGATCTTTATTATTTTCCTTCTTCTGCAAATTTTGAGTGTGGTTTGTTCTTGCTTTTCTAGTTCCTTGAGGTACAACGTTAGGTTGTTAATTTGTAATCTGTTTTTTGACGTAGGCATTTATTACTATAAACTTCCCTGTTAACACTTTTTTTGTTGCATCCCACAGGGTTTGATATGTTGTGTTTCCATATTCATTTGTTTCACAAATTTTTTTGATTTCCATCTTAACTTCTTCATTGACCTAATGTTATTCAGGAATATGTTGATTAATTTCCATGTATTTATGTAGTTTTCAAAGTTACTGTTGGTATTGATTTCTAGTTTTATTCCATTGTGGTCTGAGAAGACACTTAATATGATTTCAATATTCTAAATGTTGTTGAGACTTGTTTTATGGTTAACATATGGTGTATTCTGAAAATGTGCCATGTGCAGATGTAAAAAAAAAAGTAGTTCTGCAGTTGCTGGATAGAATGTTCTGTAAATATCTGTTAGGTCTCTTTGATACTCTTTGATATCAAGTTAAGTTTAAATCCAATGTGGTTTTGTTGTTGTTGTTGCTGATTTTCTGCCTAATGCTGACAGTGGGGTGTTGAAGTCCTCCACTATTATTTTATTATTTTATTTATTTATTATTTATTATTTTATTGCAGTCTCTCTCTCTTTAGATCTAATAATATTTACTTTATAAATCTTTGTGTTTCAGTATTGAGCACATATAAATTTAGAATTGTTATGTCTTTCCGCTGGATTGACTCCTTTATCATTATATAATGACCCTCTTTCTTTTTTTTATTGTTCTTGCTTTGAGGTGTTTTTATCTGATATAACTGCTCATGTGCACTTTGGGTTTCCATTGGAATAGTTCTCCACCTCTTTTCCTTCTGTCACATATGTCTAGTAAGATAAGTTTCATATAAGCATCTTGTAGTTGGATTATGTTTTTCTATCCATTCAGCCATGCTATCTTTTAGGTAGAGAATTTAACCTAGGTTCAAGGCTATTTTTGATATGTGAGGCTTTGCTCCTGACATATTGTTCATTATTTGTTTCTTTTTTCTTCTCTTGTTGTCTGTCACTGTGGTTTTGTGGATTTGGGAAATGGTACCGTTTAAGTCCATTCTCTTCCTCTTTTGTGTGATTGCTTTACCAATGAGTTTTATACTTTCATGTGTTTTCATGATGGTAAATATTGTCCTTTTGCTTCAGGTTTATAACTCCCTTGAACATTTCTTGTAGCACTGGTCTAGCGGTAATAGATTTCTTTGACATTTACTTGTCTGAGAAAGGCTTTATCTCTACTAATTATAAAAATAATATTGTTAGATATAGTGTTCTTGAGTTCGCCTGTTTCAGCACTTTGAATATGTTACCCCCATCCTCTTTTGGCTTATTAGGTTCCACTAAGAAATCTGCTGTTAGTCTGATGGTATTTCCTTTATAGATGACTAGAAGTTTTTCTCTTTCTCTTTTTATGATTCATTCTTTATCTTTGACTTTAGACAGTGTATTAGTCCATTCTCATGCTACTATAAAGAACTACCTGAGACTGTATCATAATTTATAAAGGGAAGAAGTTTAATTGATTTACAGTTCTCCAGGACAAGGGAAGCCTCAGAAAACTTACAATCATAGCATAAGGGGAAGAAAACACATCCTTCTTCACAAGGTGGCAGGAGAGAGAGAAGGGCCAAGCAAAGGGGGAAAAGGCCTTTATAAAACCATCAGGTATTTTGAGAACTCACTATCACAAGAACAGCATGGGGATAATTGCCCCCATGATTCATTTACTTCCCACTGTGTCCCTAATGCTGACAGTGTGGAGGTTATGGAAACTAAAATTCAACATGAGATTTGGGTGGGGACACAGCCAAACAATATCATTCCACCTCTGACCCCTCCCAAATTATGTGTTCTCACATTTCAAAACACAAGCATGCCTTTCCAAAAGTCCCCCAAAGTCTTAGTTAATTCCAGCATTAACCTAAAAGTCTAAGCCCAAAGTCTCATCTGAAAAAAGGCAAAACCCTTCCACCCATGAGCCTTTAAAATCAAAAGCAAGTTAGTTACTTCCTAAATACAATGAGGGTACAAGCATTGAGTAAATACATCCATTCCAAATGGAAGAAATTGGCCAAAACAAAGGGATTACAGAGCCCATGCATGTCTGAAATTCAGTGGTGTAGTCATTAAACCTTAAAGTTCCAAAATGATCTCCTTTGACTCCAGGTCTCACTCATGCAACTGTGAAGCTGTACCACTGTGGCTTCACAGAGTACAGACCCCTCCCAGCTGCTTTCACAGGCTGGCTTTTAGTGTCTGTGGCTTTTCTAGGCAAACAGTACAAGCTGTTGGTGGATCTACCATTCTGGGGTCTGGGGGACAGTGGCCCTCTTCTCACAGCTCCTCTAGGTAGTGCTCTAATAGGGACTCTGTGTGGGAGCTCCAATGCCACATTTCCTTTCTGTACTGCCCTAGCAGAGGTTGTTCTACCCCTCAGCCGACTTCTTCCTGGATATCCAGGCATTTCCATACATCCTCTGAAATCTAGGTAGAGGTTCCCAAACCTCAATTCCTGTCTTTTGCACAGTTGCAGACCCAATACCATGTGGAAACTGCCAAGGCTTGGGGCTTTCACCCTCTGAATCAATGGCCTGAGCTGTACCTTGGCCCCTTTTAGCCATGGATGGAGCAGCTGGGATGCAGGAAACCAAGTCTGGAGGCTGCACATAGCAGGGGGTGCCCTGGACCCAGTCCACAAAAACCATGTTTGCCTCCTAGGCCTCTGGACCTGTGGTGGCAGGAGCTGCCATGAAGGTCTCTGACAAGCGTTGGAGGCATTTTCCTCATTGTCTTGTTGATTAGCATTCGGCTCCTCACTACTTATGCAAATTTCTCCAGCTGGCTTGAATTTCTCCCCAGAATATGGGTTTTTCTTTTCTAATATATCATCAGGCTGCAGATTTTCCAAGTGTTTATTCTTTGTCATTTCTTGAACATTACCACTTAGAAATTTCTTCTGCCATATACCCTAAATCATCTCTCTCAAGTTCAATGTCCCACAGATTTCTAGGGCAGGGTCAAAACATGCTAATCTTTTTGCTAAAGCATAGCAAGAGTCACCTTTGCTACAGTTCCCAAGAAGTTCCTCATCTTTATCTGAGACCATCTCAGCCTGGACTTCATTGTCTATATCACTCAGTATTTTGGGCAAAACCGTTCAACAAGTCTCCAGGAAGTTCCAAACTTTCTCACATCTTCCTGTCTTCTCCTGAGCCCTCCAAACTGTTTCAACCTTTGCCTATTACCCAGTTCCAAAGTTGCTTCCACATTTTGGGGTATCTTTATGGCAGCACCACACCCTCTGTGGTACCAATTTACTGTATTAGTTCATTCTCATGCTGCTGTAAAGAACTACCCAACGCTGAGTAATTTATAAAGGAAAGAGGTTTAATTAACTCACAGTTCTCCAGGGCTGAGGAGGCCTCAGGAAACTTACAATCATGGTGGAAAGGGAAGTAAGCATGTCTTTCTTCACAAGGTTGTAGGAGAGAGGGAAGTGCTAGAAAAGGGGGTAAGGAAAGGCCCCTTATAAAACCATCAGATTTCATGAGAACTCACTCTGTCTCATGAGAACAGCATGTAACTGCTCCCATGATTCAATTACCTCCCATTGGGTCCTTCCCATGACGTGATAATTAGGGGAACCACAATTCAAGATGAGATTTGGGTGGGGACACAGCCAAACCATATCACACTGAGCCTTCTGTATCTGAATGTCTACATCTCTAGCTAGTCTTGGGAAGTCTTTATTATTTTTTAAATAAGTTTTTAAAATCCCTTCATTTTCTCTATGCCCTCAGTGATACCAAAAATTTAAATATTCCATTATTTTATGTTGTCCAAAATGTCACAAAGGCTTTGTTCCTTCTTTTCCTTTATTTTTGTTGACTGGATTATTTCAAAAGATTTGTCTTCCAGTTCTGAAAATTTTTTCTTCTGTTTGAGCCAATCTATTGTTGAGGTTTATATATATATATATATATATACACACACACACACACACACACATATATATATATGTTTTGTATTTCCTCCAAAATATTTTTTGTTCCAGAATTTCTATTTGATTACCTTTCAAAATAGCTATCTCTTTGGTAAATTCCTCATCCAAATACTGAACTGTTTTTTTTTTTTTAATTTCTTATCTTATAGAATTCACTTCTAGCTCACTGAGCTCCTTTAAAATTAATATTGTGATTTCTTTTTCTGGGGTTTAAAAATTTTCTTTTTGAATAAGCTATATTGCTGGAAAGTTACTGTGTTTCTTTGGAGTGTCATATATCTTTGCTTTTCTGGGGCCTGGGAGACAGTGGCTTTTCTGTTTCCTGTGTCTTTATGATAATAATATTGTGCATCTGTTTTAACAGTCATCTCTTTCTATCTTTTAATTTTTATCTTCATAAGAAAGGACTTTTTCTTGAAGATGTATTTATTGTGTTGGTTAGATAGGGCACTTTGGCTTTGATTCTAGGTGCTCCTGTGGTATTGTTTCTGCATTATTTCTTTGGCAGTAAACAGCATTAGTGGTATCTATGATTTCCTTTTTGAGGGTATAGTTAAAGTGGAGGCTGTGATAAAGTTGTGCTGGGTACTGAGATGCTAGGTAGGCCAGTCTTTAGGCCCCAGTGGTGCAGTGGTAGACTGAGCATGTCTATCCTTGTGACCCATGGTGGTTTAAGCACTGATATTAGTGGATACAGCAGCCTGATTATTGAGCATCCAGGTGGCTTGCTTGGATGTCAGCAATGCCAGCAGTAGACCGGGCAGGTGAGCAGTTTATCAGGCCAGCATGGTATGGGCAAAGGCAGAAACAGTGGCGAGCTGACTCTCTGGATCCCAAGAAGTGTGTATTGCTATTGACAGTTGCTGCGATGAGCTGGGAAGGCCAGTCTCCAGACCCACAGATGGCATTCTCAGGTAAATGCCAGCTGAGGCAATAGAACCTCGGAGTTTAGGCCCAACCTTCAACTCCTTGGGAGGAGTGCTCAGGTGCCCAGGGTAGTGGATGAAGCTGGGCAATCCCCAGAACCCTAGGCTATGTTCTCGATCTTGGAGTGAGGAGGGGTATTGGTGATGAGTATGGGGATATATGGATTTTTATTCTTACAAAGCTAAACATTGTCTTATCACATGATCCAGCAATCATGCTCCTAACTGTTTGTCTAATTGAGTTGAAAACATGTCTACACAAAAACCTGCATGCAACTCTGCATAGCAGCTTTATTCACAATCATCATAAACTAAAATAACCCAAAAGTGTAACTCATGAAAGAAAAAATTAATAAGTTACACTAAAACTTCTGTTCTGTTAAGAGAATAAAGAGGCCACAGACTGGGAAAAAATACTTGTAAACCACATATCTGATAAAGGACTTGTGTACAAAATATCCAAACAACTCTTAAAATCCAACAATAAGAAAGCAGATAACCCAATGATAAAATGGGTAGAAGAGCTGAACACATACCACACCAAATAAACATAGGACAACATGCTTAACATCACATGTTATTAGATAGCTGCAAATTAAAGCAATAAGGACATACCACTTATACGATTATTAGAATGACTAAAATCCATAAAATTGTTAATACAAAATGTTGGCAAGGATATAGAGCTATAGGGATACTTATTTTATTGCTGGTATGAATGCAACATTTTATACTTTGGATTATAGTTTGGTAGTTTCTTACAAAGCTAAACACTGTCTTATCACATGATCCAGCAATCATGCTCCTAACTATTTGCCTAATTGCTAATCTACACAAAAACCTGCACGCAAATCTTCATGACAACTTTATTCACAATCATCATAAACTGAAAGTAACAAGATGTCTTTCAATAGGTGAATGGATAAATAGTGGTATATCTACACTGTGAAATATTATTGAACATTAAAAAAAGAGCTATCAATCTAGGAAAAGACATGGAGGAACTCGAAAATAATTTACTAAGTGAAAAAAGGCAATCTGAAAAGGCTTTATGATTCTAGTTGTATGACAACCTTGAAAAGGCGGAACTACGGAGGCAGCAAGAAGATCAGTGATTGCCAGGGACTTGTGGGGAGGGAAGCATTAATAGGTAGAGCAAAGGGACTTTTAAGGCAGTGGAACTATTCTATATGAAATTGTAATGGTGGATCCATGGCATGCATTTGTCAAAACCCATAAAACCATACGATACAAAGAGTGAATCGTAAAAACTGTGGCTCATAGTTAATAATAATGGATGGATTTGTTAATTATAACAAATATACTACAAATTATATAAAAAATAAATAATTTGTTAATTATAACAAAAATACTAATGAAAGATATTAATAAAGGGAGAAACAATGTAGGGGGTGAGGAGGTTGGGGTTAGGTATGTAGAATTCTACTATGATCTGCTCAATCATTCTGTAAATCTAAAACTCTACTAAAAAATTTAGCAATTCTAAAGTTTGGCAATTTATAAAAGTAACTAAATAAGACAAAAGCACCAAAGAAGGAACTACTGACAGAAGAGAAGGGATTCAAATGATTTTCCAAGGCACATTATTATTTGATGTTCGTAGAGATGAAAAAGAACTATGAAAGAAGAGACCAGCAAATTGAGAAGAAACTGAGTAGAATGTGCTATCCTAGAAGCTATGTGAAGAAAGAGCTAAAAAAGATGGGAGTAATAAGTCATATCAGACACTGATAATAGGCTAAGTATGATGAAGGCTGAAATATTTCAGTGTATTTAGCAAAGTGGAAATTATTATCAGTGACCATCAGTGGAGTTTGGGAGTGTGGTGAGGGAAAAGCCTTGATTCTACTTGATTCTATGGTTTTGAGAGAAACAGTGAGTACAGACAAAGCTTTTTGGGATTTTTTTGCTACAAAGGGAGCAAAGAAATGGGAAAAACCTCAAGGGGATATGGCATTGAGAGAGAGGTTTTTAAGATGAGAAAATATATATGTGCTGATGGAAATTATCCATAGAAAGGGGAGAATTTATGACTCAAGAGAAAGAGTGAGAGAATCCTGAAATGATGAGGGACCAGCAATGGGATCTAATCCACAAATGGAATGACTAGGGTGTGTGGACAATTCACCCAAAATAGTGTGGAAGGAAGAATATATGGGCACAGATCCTGGTAGGTGGGATGACAGAGTAGTCACAGCTCTTAGAAATTCTCTGCTTCTGCTTCTATTTTCTCAGATATATTGAAAACATGCTTGACAGCTGAAAGTGATAATGGGAGAGAAGGTATTGGAGCTTTGAGGAAAAGAGGGAAGATATAAAACAGCCAACCAGAAAGTGGGAGAATGAAATGTTGTAGGATTGCCAAGTAGCACCCAGAGCCAACCTGGGGTAGATGGCATGAATGTAAACTGACAATAGCATGCACAGTTACCATTTTGTTCCAGCCATGTTTAGCTGACAGGCACAGGCTTGGATTAGTCAGAGTTGTATTTAACCAGGATGGGGCTTTGCTAGGTAAGTGTGTGAAATAAGGTGAAGGGAGTTGAGCATGTATGCAAAGGAGTGATTATAAGGGTGGACTATAGAACCTAAATTGAAAGAGGAAGTAAATTAGGACATAAAAGAGAAAGTAGGGGATTGGCAGAAACAGTGAATAATATAGATCCTGGGGAGGCTGGAAATATTTTTCTGAGTCATAGTACTATAGGGAGTGATATTAAACATCATAGATCATAGTTCAGGAGGGACATACTTCAAATTGAGTTGGAAAAGTTTCATCGGAGTGAATTACAGTAATGTCTTAGTTTGTGCTTCTGTAACAAAATACCTGCTTCTGGGTAATTTACAAAGAACGGAAATTTATTTCGCACAGTCTGGAAGCTAGAAGTCCAAGATCAAGTCACCAGTAGGTTCAGTGTCTGGTCAGGATGCAGTTTCTCTCCTTCCAAGATGGCAACTTGTCTGTGTGTTCTCTAAGGGGGATGAACACTGCCATCCTTACATTGTAAAGACAGAAGAACAAAAAGGGCAAATGTTGTGTGAAGTCTCTTTTATGAGGCATTAATCCCATTCACCCATTCACAAACACAGAACCCTAACACCCTAATCACTTCCTAAAGGCCTCACCTTCTAATACTGCTGCAGTGGGGACTAAGTTTCACCATATGAATTTTGGAGAGACACACACATTCATACCTTAGCAGGTGGTCAAGGTAATCAGAGGAGAGGAGGTTATGGAACTACGGGACTAGAGTATTGGAAAAGGTCATCAATGTCTGCATGAATACAGATATAGAAATCAACAAGAACTGCTGCTCTCCATTGTCTGATAGTGTGAGTTTACATAGACATGCCTATATGAAAACTATTAATATAGACACATTCAGCTCCTTGCAGATGCCATTTTAGTCACATAAGTTTCAGAATTCCTGTGGCTTGGCTGCTACTGAGAAGCAGATACATTTTGCCTCATGTGTTGTGCATTTCAGGAGCAGACAAAAATGATGACACATTTCACAGGGAAACAGGACCAGGATCAAGGTTATGGAATTCAACAAATATGAACTGTCAGAAGCTAGAGGATTGGCTTAGTAGTAGAGACCTCAAGGTCAAAATACTCAAGTTTCCTTGGAACCAGAGATTCCAATCTCAAATGTTTCAAGTCTGTCCTTCACCCTTTGAAGGCAGGTAAATTGGGTAGTACAGAATTGATTGGACAGGGTCTTTCAGATGACATCCTAAGACCAAAAGCTCCATCTGCTTTCTTAGGACATCAGGTGATTTGTGGCTTTTAGGAACAAGGACTGACATTATAACACTTGGCCAATACTTAAGTATAGACTGAAAAAAATGAAGACATTGATTTTGCCCTGGAATGTATTCACATATAAGTCACCTTCCAAAAGTAAACAGAGAGAACAGTAATATGGTATCAAAGCAAAGAAGTTCTATGTTTCTGGTTAGCTCAATAATTCAGTCTCCAATGTGCATAACATATATACGCAATTCTAATGGAGTGAAATGTCAACCTTGAATGACTGAGATAAGTTTTTAAGGAAAGGACAAACATCTGACTTTAATAAACAGAATTATCTGAGGTGTTTTCAGAGTTGTTATCGGTTATCATTCTATTCTAATAAATCACTGTAAGACAGCAAAAGGAACTGGTTGTCATAGGTATTTTTCAACACGGTCTCAAAGTAAAATTATCAATTAAAGCAAATCTATAATCCTTAATGAATGTAATTTAGAGAATCAAGAATTCAAACTGCTTGCCTAGGCCTCATATCTGGTTAATATAAAATCAATCACTTTCAAGAAATCATCGCTGCAAATATTTCAAGGTACTAAACAAGTTCAATACATACAAGAAAATGAAGTATATCACTTGGCTACTAAGCAAATTTTGCACTTATAAAACTATACACTCCATGTTAGGCAAATCATAGGTAAATATCACTTGTGGTTGCTTTATTGCAGAATCAGGAAAATTTTATAGATTGTGGACAGGAAATGTCAATAATGGCTTATCTTGTACACGGCTTTGTTCATGTTTGAAATACACTGTAAGACATGAACCAATACACTGTATGTGCAGACTCTTTCTTTCATGAGTTTCTGTCATAAAAGTAGAACCAGGTTTCCAAGTAATAGCTTCAGGCCTGTAAAATATTTGACCAGTTACTGAATATGTTTAATGATGCCAAGTATAGTTGTCTTCTTCCAAAATCCCTGGTCTAGACAAGTTTATAAAGCAGGTATGCAAATTCTGCAATGAGAACATTTTTTCCCCCATTGAAGGAAGATTAAATGGTGAACTTGGTTCAGTGCTACTAACTGACCAGTTAAAGATGCTCTGCCTTTATTCTGATTTACATTTGGCAATGTGACTGAATTCACAGCCTATACATTAAATGTTAGCTGTTTTAGAAAGTTGAGATCTGTCAAAAAGTAGTAGTTATCACTACATTATATACCATTTATGAAACCAATAAATGCTATTCCTATCAGGAAAAAGCATTTGTGGATGATTAACAAAGAAAACATAAAACCAGACCAAGAAAGATGAAAGTATTTCCATCCTTATATACAACTAGTTAAGATATTAATTATAACTTTTGCTCTAGCACAATCTCAGGCTTTCAAATAAGCCCTAAATTCACACTAAATAAACTTGGGATGACCTTTAAGATAAACTAATGTCTGAGTCTATCCAGTACAAGCAATGCTGTGCTTCATAGTCAATTATCATTAAATTTAATTCTCTATTTTTCAAATGCCAACTCACGACTCCCATTACAACACATCCTGCACTGAAATTACCCTTGATATGGTCCTATCCCCCCTTATGATTGAAGAGACTGGGAAAAGATAAGGGACTTAATTAACATGTTGATTCAGTATTGAAAGTCACTGGAGTGGTCCTCAGGAGCATGTTTCCAAGTAAGGTAGAGGAAGAATTTTATTCCCCCAGTACCAGTTTTAGAATCTAGTGAGAACTACTACTTCTGCTCTCCTAGGGCTTAGTTCCCCTTTGGTGGCAGAGACAAACACAAGAAGAACAAAAGATTCTGTAGTCATTGATTATCTTTAATTTGAAGTTAAAATTACTGTCAAAGGTCAATTTATTTCCCTAACAATGATGAAATTATGGGAAGGTAATATTAAGCCAAATTTTATGAATGGGAAACTGAAAATTATAGCTTTACTGGAACTAGGCCTAAGTCAAAAACACACTTAAGGTCTTCAAAACCCCTTCCTTGTTCTTTCAACCAAACAGTCAAAATAAAGTATTCTTTTCCTCAAATTTAAAATAATCCACATATACTATGTACTCACAAAAATTTAAAAAATAATAAAGTGTCATATATTTCTCTCAAAAAAAAGAAAAAAATCCAAACAGATAATCATATATTTTCTTAGAAAGCAAAGGAGAATTATTTGAACTGGCCTTTTAAAAAAATTACTGATAAAACACTCAGATCAATGGCAAATCTATTTCCTAGAATATTTACCCAGGCCCAGGCTGAGTTAATAGCATTCTTCAAGCTTCTTGCTTCTGTGATATACTTAATACATCTTACAGCAACTATTATTAGTGAAATATCAGTCGGGAGCTCTCTAGCTGCATATTAACTAAATTTGACCATTTATAAAACTAACATTATCACAACATAGTTATTAACTAAATTTGAATCACTTTAAAAAGATGCAAAATTTAAAAAAACATCAGTTGTAGTTTCCCAAATTTAATCTAGAAATTCCATATGAATAGGATACTCATTCAATAATTATATATAGAGAGATAGGTAGGTAGCTAGATAGACATCAGACACATGCATATATACAATACACACACATAATGGTACAGATAATGTTTATCTGACATTAATCAGATAAACATGGGAAAAAATGCAAAGCAACAAGAGTGATAAGAGCTCAGAAGAAAATGATGAACCTTAAGATGGCATGGATTGGTTTCCCCAGGTCTGTGGAGCTGGGGAAGTTGGTCTGAGGAAGATAGTTTTGACCCAAGTTCAGCAGATTTAGAGACTAAGTAGACAAAGATGGTAAGAAAGTGACAGAAGCCAGTTTGGAGGTGTTTAAAGATGGTTAAAGCTGAGAACAGCGAACATTTGGTTTTCTCACAATGAATCCAAGAATGTTTCTTTAATCACTACATCTTGTTTAGTAATATTATAGATATTTTTATTGATTATTATTACTATAAAACTAAATAATATTTAATATTATAAGCAATCATTACTTACAAAAACTAGTTCAGATCACAGAACTAATCTAAAATGTGTTCATTTATGCACAAGAGAAAAAGAAACTGGGCTACAAGTTAACAGACTATGCGTCTCACCAACTTTGGCTCAGTTTCCACTATAAAATAAAGGTATGGGTCAGGATTCTTCAAGTTGCAAGTATTGGAAAACAGTCATAAAATGGCTTAAGCAAGGAGGGAAGATATTGGCTCACTCTTATTTCTCTGTCTCTCTTTTCAGTTTTTCTCTGCATTGTTTTTAGACAAGCTCTTTCGACCTGGAGTCAAAGATAGCCCATCGCAGCTCAGAACACTAGAGCTAGTAGTCTTCAATCATGCAGAGCATTCTTTCAAAATCTCCAGTAATACTCTCAGAAAAGGATCTAATGGGCCTGTTGGGTCACATGTCCATACCTGACTCATTCACTGTGGCTGGGAAATGGTGTACTGTGATAGCCAGGCCAGGTACCATGCCCATTCCTGGGGCATGGGATAGGGGGGCATGTGGTTTTTAGCCTCCGTGGATAAGAGAGGAACAACTGTTGAAGGGAAAAGATGTTGCTGCAACAGATAAAATGTGAATGACCACTGCAGTGCATTAGCTAACATTTTTAAAAATTAATATTCTACTACGCTAAATTTACTGACAAAACAGAGGCAATATGCATATTCTAAGACTCTTTACCACAAGGCGCATGTTTTGATTTCCTGAGAAAGCTCTAATGGCCCTTGCCAACACACTAAATGGCAGTTTGCATTGCCTGTTTGTTCTGTCATAAACATAATGTGCTTCACGTCTCTCCTCGGTTTATACATCTTCATTTTTAATTGGCCACTAATGTTTTCTGAACGTCTTCACCTTCTCACGCAGCACATGTAAGAAGGTAGATTTTACCCACATACGCTCACATAAAGATCTAAGAACATTAGAATACCTCATCAGTTTGCACTGCTAGAAACACTAGGTTTCCAAAGGGACACAACCAAGGTCAAGAGGGGAGAAAGCAGGACTATCCCTGGCTGCACTCCAACTTTGACCAAACATAAGCAAATAAGTAAAATTTGTCTTTGGCATTTGCCTCCCTCTAGGATTCTATCTCTCAGAGCCCACAGAGCAGAAGCTTTTCAAGATAACCCTTGCTCCCCCAGATCCACTTCCTAGGCTGCTGCTAAAACCGAAGCTCCCTGAGAAAGAAAAGAATGAGAACACAAAGAAAGCATTCAATGGTTTATTTTACATCATAAAAGGAATTCATATCAATAACAATAAGTGATAATTAATTAAAATCCTGAAAAAATTGTCCTTGCTCTGTGTTGCTTCCACTGAATAATTTATCACCGCATCACCAACCAACCCAAACATGGCCATGATATAGATGGAGCAGTCTGTCTCCCTCTGCTTTTAATTTGGCTCTCCCAGCCTCACTTCTACCCCTGACAACCTTCTCACTCCCCACCCCTTGAATCCTGTGGCTTCATAGACATTTTAGTGCTAATCACCACGGTGTTTAGCAGTTCCTTCTAAATCCTTCTCTAACCAAGGTGAAATTTGGTACTTTTACCGGCTTTAAGCAACAGCTTCAGAAAAAGGAGACCACATGACTTTGTTTCTGAAGAACAGATCATCCTGACACAACCCAGGGAATCTACAGAAAAACTATTCCTGACCTCTGCTCTGCATTAAGTCTCACTCCATGGCTTTGTTATTTTTGGACATTGAAATTACAGAGTTGCATGCCAAGCTCTTTCTAACAGCAGGTTAATTTAGCAATATCAGTTGCTAAGTTCCTATTTTACCCTGCTCACCACTTAGTCGCTTAAGGACAAGTCTGGGTCTTTATCTCCTGCCAGGATGGCCTCCTAAGTGCTGCTTGTTAAAAATGACACAATGCCAATATTATAATAGAGACACAGCTTAAATATTTGAAGTAAACAACAAGGTTATCACCAACCAACTGCCAAATACAAGCCACTTCTGATAAGTCTTTTAAAAAAAACCACGTTTTTCATTTTTCACACACAGATAAGGGCATTTTAATATAACCAGAGACGGGGGGGACACATTATGCAAATGTAGTAACAAATGTAAAATGATAAATTAGCAAGCAACTATTTAATTATTACTGTGACTAATTCCTGTAGATTGTGCCACAGCTAATGAACCTGAACTTGTCCTGGTTGACTGCAGTGTTCTGTTGAAACATTTCCATTTGGTTTGTTTGCTGCTTCTGCAGCTCAGTGAAGTAGATAGCATCTGTTTAATGAGCTCCCACTTCATTACAGAGCTGTACTACTTACTGAGTCATTCTCCTTAAGCATGCAGGCTGTGTACTCTGCTGTTGTTTTAAAGCAAATACTAATTTATGATTACCTGTCACATTAGGCCATTGAAAATTGTACTCACACTGGCTCATGTGAGCAGAATGCTAATGAGCTGATTATGGTCTGTGGTAGTGTCCCTTGCTTATAATCTGCGGACATAAATTCAGATCCCAGTACAATATGGGCTCCGGAACAATAGATACTGTTTGAGAGGAAGGAGAAGGAAGGAAAGGGAGGTGAAATCATCAAATGTAAATGCACAGACTCTCTCAAAGGCCGACAAACTCAGCAATGACCTAATTCAATGTGCACGGATCGTCAGAAACACCCGTTACACGGTGTCATGTACAGAGGAAGATGAATGACTCTCTGGCTATTCACTCCCTGCCATGGTCATTATCTAATTGAAGTCTGATGCCCAAGCAAGGCGGATCCTGACACCACGGTGACTGCAAGTCTCTATTGTATGGAATAAATCCTATAGATGTGTCCTAAAATGATACTTGCAGAGAAAATTCCAATCAATAACACTTTTCCAAAATGTAGCTTTTCATCTTAAAGCTTAATATTTACCTGCAGGCTTTTTAGCACAATGCTCTTTTGCTAGTTTTTCTTCCCCTCTGTCCTCCCTTAGGAGCAAGCCATTTGCACTTTCAAACACAATACTATGCAGAATACTTTATTAAATGTCTTCTTTTAGTTTATCCTCTATAATTTGCCCCCATAAATTAAAACTATGGGCAGATGTGATTTTTGCCTTTTTATTGGTTGTCTGCTCAATTTGGTTTTTTGTTTATTTGTTCTAATAGTCCTGACTTTATTCTCCCTGGGGACACTGTGGTTTGGGTCACAGAGCTTGCTGCCCTTGCTGGTTCAGGGAGATCCACAAATACCACTTTCTTAGAAATGTGTGCACCAGTCATAATCTTTGGTTACAAATACTGCTTGAGACATCAGACATGAGGATCAGCAATAATAGAGGCGGCCAAGAAACATTCATAATCACATTCACATCTAGAATATTGCTGCCCTTGCTAGTTCAGGGAAATCTACAATACCACTTATAGATTCCACAGGTAGCATCTATATTAATTTCTGCAACGGACATTAGAAAACCTAACCAAGGTAGCCCTGTATGAAAAACAAGAATACAAAGATTAATATTCTACACATCCGCCCCCAATACTCATTCTCTTTCCTCCTCCTCTTTCTCCTCCTCCTCCTCCTTCTTCAAGACCACCTGCTTAAAGACTACAGCTTTCCTCCTAATAAAACTTAACATTTTTTTCTTTTCATTTTCTAGAGTTTAGTTGTTCAGGACTTGCAACTAGGCTAACGGAAGGCAAGAATAAAAAGAAAAAAGTCCACCTTTGATACTGTTTAAAAGAGAAAACTGGTGAGAATAAGCATGAATCATACCTATGTATGCTCATTATACATTTTAAACTAAACCCTAAACATGATAAACATATCACATAATATCTAGCAGTTCTGTATATCATCTCTTTCAGTGGGTCTCATCTCTTTCTCACTACAGTGAGTGGAGTAGGCCCTAAACTGAAACGAAGCAAACCTGAATTCTCCCTTTGTCCAAGTACTACATAGTGCTGTAAACTAGAATTCCGAGTTTCACTGCTGCACAGGTCAAAATGACTGCTAAGATTCCCTTTAACTCTACTATTTTGTAATTCTACTTTCTTAGCAATGATTAAAGGAGTCCTAATCAGTATGGGTGCCCAAGACTATTAAATTGCTAATATTAATTTTAACTACATTTCTGATTTACTCTTGTAAGATGAAAACAGTTCTTAAAAATTAGCAATTTTCTTCAATGCACAAATGAAGTGACGTGGCTTTTCATTTCAAATGATGCCCAATTTACACCATGGCAACCCTGACCCACTGTTTCCTGAAAGAAACCAAGGTTTAATTCATCCTTGTGATGCACAAATCTGAGTCCAACTACAGCAAATTATAAATTATTGGACAAATTTGCATATGGTTTTTTTAATGGAGCTTTAAGAATCTAAAAACCCAGCTCATGTTATTATCTTAATATGAATCAAAAGATTTCAAGTTACTCAACAGAATATTTTTCATAATACCTATGTTTAAACTGCAGAAAAATGGAAGCAAATTAGTTAATTACTGTCTCCAGCTGTATAGGGGCTAACAAACTCCTTTTCTTCACCTATAATGAACTCCCAATGCCAGCCAAGATGGGGGAGTGGTGAGCAGTGGTGTGCTGGTTTTTTTCTGCACAAACGAATTGCTTTTCCTGATTTACATGGGAAAAAAAGACTGAGTGCCTATTTACACACTGGATAATCCAATTTGCTTATTTTGCAAAACAGTCACTTTCCCCTTATTGGCAGCACTAAGTATTGTACAGGCTCTCAACTGGAAGGAAAAAGGATATGCATTATACAAGGCCACACAATGACTGTGCTCAATTCAACAAGTAAAGTGAGTTCATTTTAAAAAGAAGGTGGAGAGGCAATGAGAAACATTTGGTTGTGTGTCTACAAAAAGTATCTGCACTCAGTATCCACAAAGAAAACTAATATGGGAGAGAAATCTTGCCAAGACTGAAAAAAAAGGAGAGGTTTTATTATGAACGCTTATTTGATGTGTCTCATTGAATTTCGTACATTTGCACAATTCTCAAGAACACACTCTTTTGAGGCCAGAACAGAGCTAACAGTTATTAAATATTCTTTCATAGGGTGAGCCAGATAAAAATATGTGAAGATTTGTAGATGCAGATAAAGATATAGAAATATCTATAATTCAGTCAATAACCAACAATATTTAAAATAGCTGAGCAACACCAGCGGGCAAAGAAGGGTATGAAGGAGAGCTAAGGAGAGAAGGAGCAAGACTTGATAGGGTTTATACGGGGGAGAGGGTGCTGCTTTAATTGGATTTCGTTTTCAATAGCTAATCAGAGAGGTCACATGCAAAATCTTTTTGTAAGTGTTAACCCATGGTCTCACACCGCAGTAAGCTGGGAGAAGAAAACTACAGCTATTTACAATGCGTTTTCCATAAACAAGGCAAACCTGAAATTGTGAAGTTGGATACATGGGGCTTTTACATAGGCAGTAAGTCTGCTGTCAGAGCCATCTTCACACCAGCTAAATCAGCCTCAAAGACAAACAGAGAAAATGGAATGTAAAAAGACAAAAGTGACCAACCTCTCGGCTCCCAAAGGGACCCTCCAAATAGCACAGCAATGGCAGCTCTGTAACCTTCCTTGGCTGTCACGGGATCCTGTGAATAAAGAAAGTGACAAGCAAAACTAATTTGAGGTGGCAGTTGATGAACATTTGCCCATGTAAAAGCCACCACCAAGTGTTTCCTTTCCCAAGAATCTTAGGAAAAAAACAAAAACAAACTAGGGATCACTACTGGCTTCTTGTTTATTAGGGGAACTCAAAATGCAGAATATAAATCTATGTGCTCTCATACATGCATACACACACACATGTGCATGCACATTGTGAAATGGAGTGCAGTCTTAACTCTGACATTTTGTCTTTTCTGTATATGTAAGTGATATATAACACATGCACACATAAGTTAAAATGTCATATTTCAGAGTCCGCTCAATCATGTTTTATGACATGATACTTCATGGGAATAAAACTTTCAGAATGTGACAATCAGACACGGTAATTAAAAATTAATACTAAAGCAGGTGTAGGAATATTCAGCATGTGTGCAGTGGAAGGCTGTAGAAGAGGTCAGTCACATGGTCTGAAAAACAGTCTAACTCTGCTGAAACCCCTGGCCCTAACCTCACCCTTTGCTTTGAAAATAACTCTTTAGCTGGTCAGCAGCATCTCAGTGTTTTTGCTGACTTCAGGGGCAAAAGGCAAACGTTTGCAGACACATCCTGGTCCCTCCATGAGGCCCGCCATTCTTCCAGATTTCTTTCCTGTTTCACACATGAAAGAATGCCAACAGTCATGTGACCGGACAATGACTGGCCTCGATGCCACCCGCATCCAAGCAGAGTGACATGGGGGTCGTGGGAGGTGCGTTTGCTAGGATGACAGCTCTCTGGCCAGTCGACCTCTCACTTGATTTTTCCAGGACTATTATTTGGAGCAGTAGCAACAGAACCAGAAGGAGAGAAAGACTTCAGATGATAAAAAAAATAATAATAACCAGAGTTATCAGGGAGCGAGAGACAGAAAATAAAAGAGAGAGAGGAGGAGGAAGCTGCTTTTATTTGAAATGTTCAGACATGCTGAAGTAATGATCCTGGCAACACGTTAGCAAAACATTAGAAACACTTTAGTAAGCAAATAATTTAATTACAGCCTTCTCGGAGGCAGTTTATATTGCTTGACCCCTGACCTTTTATATTGCTGTACCTAAACTCAGCCCGGAATTCACACTTCCTATTCTTGTCACAGAATCTCTCCATCTTGTACCATTTAATATAGTGTGCTCCAGGTGTTCTGTGGTGAATGAATAGTTATATTACTACCTGTCAGACACAATCACACTCTATTCATCATTCTCGCCTGGCTGCATGAGGCCCAGCTTCCAGCAGGCTCCCTCTCTATTTCCTTGTTCAAACGTCTGTGGTGCTTTTGGCCCATCTGTCAAGGCTGTCATTTAGAGGGAAAACAGTATCAGCGCTTTAAATATATGGAGTTCTCTATTGAAACAGTGCTGTGATTGAACTGTCAGCATTCTCAGTATCACAGACAGTAATTCATGACTGGTCAGGGCTCCATTGAGGTTGCTATTACTACGGTGACCCTGAAGGGTCACGCTGAGGGTTTTTGCTTTACAGTTTTGTCTATAAATAGTGCAATTAACCTTTCAAGAATTACCAAATGCTCTTGAATTCTCTTTATATTTGCTTCATGCTTGCATGGTTTAAAGCAATGGGAAGAAGAAAGAGAAAAAAAAACCTCTACAAAATTGCTGAAATATGTGCCATATGAGTATATATATATATATATTGTTTTGAGAGTGAGGACTTCAAATGCATGAATATATTTTAAGCCACCGTTTGCTGTTTTGGAGCAAGATAACATATGCTGAGATTTCTGCTGAAATTAAAAGAGTTTCTGAATCTGAAATAAAATATGATGGATATGAATGAAAGGACTTCTGTTCATCCTTATGGAAAGGAAGTGAAGGTTTTCAGTTCTCCAAATTGTTACCTTTCAAAAACAGAGGGTTTCTCGCTGTTTCCAGCCCCAATTTCTCAAGCAAAACACCTGCATTCCCAACTAAGTCCAGGGAAAACACTCTCAGGAGCCAAATGCTATCTCTAATCTTAGAACACAATCCCCAAAAGAAATAGAATGTTGGATGCCAATCAGGCTTCTGATGACTCCCTTGCATTTGAAAGGCTTGCAGCACAGAAAGAGATTTTTCTGGTTTATTCTTCAGGAAATCAAGGCACTTTCTAAGGAACCACAGAAGGTCAAAGAAAAGCCTAAAATATAAACGCAAACTCCAAATCTCAGCTTTCTGTAAAGCCAAGTCTATCAGGCCACCGCCTCCCTTCCTCCCTGGAAACCATAATGATAAGAGTTTGCTTTTCAGTACCTCTCTATAGACAATTACATTCTAAGGGCTTCTGAGTAGTCACTGGGGCTTGTCCTTGAATTATAGGGCCGGTTTTTGTTCCTTTAGGTTTTTGCTTCCCACAGATGTCTCATAACACAAAGAGTACAGCTTCGTGGTGCTGCTCGGTTGCCTCCCAGATGAATGTTTGATATGTTTTCTCCTCTGCAGGATTATTTAATGACTGCATTATGCCTGTTATTCTCATGGCTTACACAGCACAGAGAATTTTTTTCTCCAAGTTGTTTAAAGGACAAAGCCAACAAACATTTAAATTTGTGATACCAAGATTATGTGGCTAAAAATAATTGTTAATTTCTATCACTGTATTTCCTTGCCTCAAAGGTAATTTTACCCAGTTTCTTTCATAAGAGGAGGAAAGAAATGCTATTTTTGTGTTTGAAGGTCAGTGGAAGAAAGCCACGGATGCAGCAAATGGTCCTTTATGACAAATACTTATGTTGACCATCTTCTAAAAGCAAAATAACCCATCATTTCATTAAACATCCTCCTCATTGGGGAAGGAGGATGAAGGCAATGTTTCACCCAGCTTAAAAGTTTGCAGAAGGCAAAAGAAGAGTAAATAGACATAAACCTTCCCATTAGAGCTATTTTCTGGGAATGCTTCTCAAACCAATCCGTGGCTATGGAGAAGTAAAAGCCTCTGCTTATTACAGCCACTGAACGAGGGTAATTAAGAGGTAATCTCCTCCAGTTAGGGTGTGTTTTTCTTTCTGGAGACAATCATAAAAGGTAGAGAGAGGTGCCCAACAACCCCATGTTGTCATTGTTGTTATCTTTTGTGACTGCTTCCTTCTCTTCCTGTCCTTAGTTGGGAAGCAAAAAGCCTTTGCTTATTATAGAGGCAGAATAAGTGCTAGTCTCATCCCATTAACTGTCATATTACCAGGCTCTGTGCCATCCCATTTGAGTTTCACTGAGCATTCAGAGCTGCTTAATTATGTACAGTAAAGACAGTCTGCTGAGACTTTCCTTCTTGATTAATATGAGAGGGGGAGGGGAAGTTACGGGTCACCTACAAGCCTCACTCTTGCCTTGCACAGAACTAACTCTGTGTGACAAAGGCTTTTACGAGTTAAAAAATAATAATAAATTAAAGAGCATTTGGAAAGAAAGATGCTTGCATCAAGGGATAAGACTACTTTTGATTCTGCAGGCTAACAACAGATATTCCCCCTCTGTGTTGGCGTTAAACTGTATAGTGCATTCCTTATAAATTATACCACCCCATGTTAATTATAGTGTGCTGACAGTGCTTGTCATTACTAAGCCCGCTACAGGCTTTGTGTGCTCAGATTTTAATAGCTGTTTGTTCTGAGGAATGTGGCAGAGCTGCATAAGTGACTGAGCCCAGTCGTTGCTAGCATGGCTTTCTTCAGTCTCACACTGGTTCTATTTTCACAACCTGAACACCTCCTCTTCTGGCTCCCTTGCTCATCCCCTCCCCCCGGGTAAGCAGATGTATAGGTTACTGTCTAGAAATGCCAATGCATTCATCCAGACACAATAAACTAAGGCTTATATTGTGCTGTACTCATTCTCAGCCTTTCGAAGCCTCTAGCTGAAATACTCCCTTTTCTCCTTTATCCAGCCTCTGTATAAAAACATGACTGCTCTAATCTAATGGGATAGTTAGAGATTCCCTCTCTACATTCTAATTCAGCATTTTCCTCTCAGGCAGGAATTCTATCAGAGACCTTATTCATATTCACGGAAACAGCCTGTGACGGAACATGCTGCAATGATGAAAACAGAGTCAAAACCACAGCAAATCGTTCTTTATTTTCAATAGTTATTTCTATCATCATCAACACATACCAACACAAAAATCACTCTTTCATCTCAAAAAAAAAAAAAAAAGAAACGCTTAATGATCACCTACTATATGCCAGGGGCAAAGGCTAGATTCTGAAAAACAAAGATGAGTAAAATATAGTTCCTGGCCCGTAGAGTCTTAGAGCATAGCAGTGGAGCAGATGTGTAAACACATAATTACCATTCCATGCACTGTGTAATAATAGAGGTGAAAACACAATTTCTGTTAGCCTCACCAGCCTGTGGGTACAGATGTGGTCCCATTAGCAGTAGTAACTCAAATTTCTGTGCTTTGTGGACTCAGCAATTTCTGGGAGTCCCCAGACAGGGGCTCACATGTGCTCATAAATATTTCTGATCTGCTTGCGCCATGGCTGTTGTATCAGGCATCAGGCTCAGCATGGTCCCAGCTTCTGTCTCATCTGTCTTATGTGGAGTCCTCTGTTAGAAGATTACCAGGGCAGTGCCACGTGAGCCACATTGTCTTACAGTTTCTGGTAGAATAGCTCACTGTGCTTTCCAGAGGAGGCAGGAAAGAACCCACTGAGGGTTGGACTAGGAAACAGACCTGCATAAAAAGCATCACCCTGTCCTCAGGTTTGTCCTCTCCACCACTCCAGCTAAGCCTTTCTTAACCATGCCAAGTTCCCTCACCAGGTTCCTTCCTCCCCAAGGATAAATTTTCACACAAGATTCCTCTGTCTTCCTATCAAGAGGGTTCTGCTAGACCTTACTCCCATAGTGTATAAGAAATTCCAGACACATCTGTATCTCCTAATCCTAGCTATAGTATAGATGTGTACAAGATGTCTTTATACACTCACTCACCCCCAACACACACACAGAAACATACATACACCAACACATGCTGCACATGCAAAATGAATTGTAATAGAGATCGATATAGTTCAACTATCAATAAAAATTAGTTCTATGGTAAATATGGTAAAAATAACTGAGTAACTTATTGACTTAAGAAGATGAAATCCATCTTCTTTCCCTTTACCAAAAGAAAAAGAGAAAAAAAGTATGTGCAGTGTCTTGGTCTGTTTGATGCTGCTTTAATAGAAGCACATGTTACTGAGACTGGGTAATTTATAATAAACAGAAATTTATCGGCTCACAGTTCTGGATGCTGGGAAACCAAAGATCAAGGGGCTGGCATGTGTCGAGGATCTTTTTGGTGTATCATCCAATGGCAGAAGTCATCACATGGCAGAAGGCCAAGGAGAGGGCGAGAGAGTAAAAGGGGACCAAATTCTCCATTTTATAACAAACTCACTCCCAAGATAATGAACCCTCCCTATGATAATGTTTTTAATCCATTCAAGCCACCCATATGACCTTATCAACCCTTAGGCCCTACCTAAAACCTACTCTAACTTTATTGCATTGGGGATTAAGTTTCCCAGACATGGTTTTTGAGGAATGCATTCAAGTCATAGCATGCAGGTAGACATAATACAAAGAACATTACTTCCAAAGTGAAACCAATTCAATTGAAAATGTTTTTCTCAAAATAAAATGGATTTGCATCATATACTCCTTTACATTTTGCAGACTTTGGAACCTAATGCCTGTGAGTTGAGATGCCACAGTCTCTTTTAATGCTAGTCATAGCAAGAGAAAAGCTAATATTTAGTAAGAGTACAGAGGCCTAGCTGGGTGTGGTGGCTCACACCTGTAATCCTAGCATTTTAGGAGGCCAAGGTGGGCGGATCATGTGGTCAAGAGTTCAAGACCAGACTGGCCAACATAGTGAAACCCTGTCTCTACTAAAAATACAAAAATTAGCCAAGCACAGGGATGAGTGCTTGTAGTACCAGCTACTCGAAAGGGTGAGGCAGGAGGATCGCTTGAACCTAGGAGGCGGAGGTTGCAGTGAGCCGAGATCATGCCACTGCACTCCAGCCTGTGCAACAGAGTGAGATACCACCTTAAAAAAATAAAAAGAATAAAAAGAATACAGAGGCCTGATATTAAAACACAATGGAGTAAACCCTGCTAAAAGCAGGAACTCCTTGAAATCATCTACCCATCATCCCACTGGGGACTTGAGATCTGTTTTTAATGGCTGCCATCTATGTCAAGTGGAGTTTTTTGAACACCCAAACATCAGCATGAAGCGCTTTCTTGGTCCTTTCTTCTGTCCAGCTCATTCTAGACACACTTCAACTTTAGCATCCACAACTGTTACTACAGAAACAAAATTGTACATACTGTTTTTATAATTGACTTAAAAGTTTTCCAGGGGTACAATTATCTCATGATTTCAACTTTACTTGTTGACTTTAGAACTTGATCCCAATATAAACATTTCTGTGTGTGTGTGTGTGTGTGTGTGTGTGTATGTATGTATGTGTGTATATATGTATATATATACTCATCTATAGAGTCTAGGATACAAATTGATGATTCTGTATTATAGAACTTCACTGAAAGACAGAAGATTACACAATACATGTTTGAAATGCTGTATAAAACCATAAGTAACATAGTTTTACCTTTTTCTTGGCTTCTGATGGCAAACTGACACCCTTGAATCTCATTAAATTATCTTCCTACAAATCTTGCTTTGTATCAACAACACAGATTTCTTCTCTATCTATATATTCACCATATATTGTGCTATACACAAATATATATGAAATAAAGAGATAGGAATCTTTCCCAGGAGATAAAGAATTTTGTAGCCTTCTTTATACTCATGCCTCAGAATCACTGGATTTGAGTGTTTGGAGCTACTACCCTAGTTATTAAATACTTAAGTGAAATTTTCTTTTTGTAATTTTCCATCAAATGTATTAAATAAATTTTAGCAGGGAATCTAATATTGTACTTGCTAGCCTCAAACAGCTAAAGTAAATTAGACTCAAATGTTTTCCTACCTTAAATTTTTTTTAAAGATCAAGATCAGTTTTTAAAGATCTATCCTTAGACCCATTTTTGAAATACACACACACACACACACACACACACACACACAGCTTTCTGGCTTAGCCTGTATTTGTAGTCCCAGTAGCCCATGTGTCCCTCTGCTATCATCATGACCCCCAGCACCAATGACAAACAATCTTTGACTAGATAAGAGTGCTCATTTGTACCATGTTTGGCACAAGGACCACTAAGCTAGAGCAGCACTTTCATTCCCACAGCTTTGCAAAACTGCTCTGGGAACCTCAGAGCCCATATTTCACAGAACTCCCCAGATATCTCTCCTAGCAAGCTCACTGTTCAACTTCATGTACATTGTGAGAAGTGCCTGAAGGCCCCTCAGCCAGATCCACATGCAAGCACGCATCCTTGTACTGAGCTGCTGTTTATGTCAAGGATTCTGTAACACACCTGGAGGGGAAGTTCTGACCTCCAGGTATGAGCAGTATTACCACCTGGGCTACCAAAAGCAGCTACAAACAATTATCTTGGCATGCAAGCCTGGCAGTCATGGGTTCTGTGGTTTGTGAGGTGGGGGTGGATTTCTTTTCTAGGTTCATGGCTAAGGTACCTTAGAACAAAACACAGATTAACAAGAGAAAAATCATATGAATGTACTTAATATAAGTTTTATGTGACACAGGAGTCTTTATAAGGGACTGAAGGCCCAAAGAAAGAGGTAACGTAAACCTGTGTATTTTTATGTTTCCATTTGATGAGAAGTGGACAGTTGTGGAGAATTATGATTAACAAAGAAAGTAGGATCTAATGGTAATAACACAGGGGGGATTGAGCAAGGCCTGTTTGTTCAGATTCTTCTCTGTGTCTCTGTATTTTCAGAGATAAGGATGTTCCTTTCCTCTAAGTATAAGAACGGCACCTCTTGAGGGTCTTGTAACCTGTTTCAGGAGAGAAGGCTGAAGGGAAGGTGAGAATGACCTTCCTGCTTCTGCCATTTTCTCAAATGCCAAGGTGCCATATTTTAGGGTAGTGTGTCCTGACCCCCAATAGTGGGAACGATGGCTGAAACAGGAATTCAGTCAAGAAGACTCAATGAGGGTGTTTTCCTTTACAGCAAAAATCCAGAGCTAGAATTAGTGACTCAAGGACATGACCCTAACCATGCCAGAGTAAAGGGCCTTTGTTGGTGTGGTGATAACCTCACCACAAGCACAAGCCCACTTTCTAGGGAGGGGAAGTCCGATATGCTGGGGTCACTCGCTGAACTGCCCTGCTAACTCATAATGTTTAAAAAGACTAGCCCTTCCCAGTCTGCAGGCACCACGACTCCACATGGGGCCTCTGCAAACCACTCAAGAATTCTAGATAAGTTTATCTGCATCCAAATGACCAACTCCACTATTTGCAACATGACAAGAGATTTCAATCATTCCTTTTGCTCCTCCCAGGAGAAAACTGTGAATTCAAGCTAAGTGTTTTTACATAATCAACTTGCTTGTCTGACAAGCACAGCCAAATGATATTCTTTTGAGCTCAAACTGCTTTTAGCTCAACAAAGAGTGAGTTTTCATGTGCCATGAAGACAGGAACAGTTATATACCATCAACACAAGCAAATAAAGCAAAGTATCCAATATAGTACATGGTTTTAAAGGTTAACTTATTTTTCAGAAGACTTTAGCTTTTCAATATTTACAGAAAATATTCACTATTAAAAGAGTAAAAATGAAATCCTGACTCATTTAAACAAGCAGAAATTTGCAATGCATTTTATTTTATTTTATTTTAAACATGTGCTCAAAGCTAAACACATGATTATTTGGATTTGTTCTAGAGTGGGGTAGTGATGATGGAGAGGCTACAGTTTTTATTTTGTGGCTATGAATTTAAACAACTTGACAGGCACTGTAGGTTTTTAAAACTTGTTTCATATATCTACTTGCTCAAGGGGTGACCACCTGCACGGGCACCCAACAAGTCCACACTGCTGGAATGCACTCAGCCCTAAGGTGACTGGAAGCATTTCATGATTTGTGGAGCTCTAAATGCCAGCAATTATGGCCATCGGGAGAATAGAAGGCAAAACTAACTTCCTTCTAACAGAAGTAATCAGAGCTAAGCAGGAATGGCCAAAGAACTACCTATTTGCTGATAGGACTGTTTGTGCCTTCTTTCTGGAAACAGCTTCCTAAAAGGCAAACCAGGCATAAACAATTGGCTTTTTTCCCTATGAAGACTTAAGATGAACATCCTGGTTTTCTCATATCTATTAGCACTAGGATAGGGGTTTTCCACAGTGGAGGCAGGAAGGGAAAGCAGGCACGTCTAGTTAGAAAAAGTTCCCAGGTCATTCTACTAGTATAACTCTTTCACTCCCCCGGAGTAAGGTTCATGATTATACAGACTATAAGAATGAGCAATTTGAGAATGTTGGGAGAATAAGATTCAAAAGGTGAATCTAGGCAGGGAAGGTAAAAAGAGGAAAGAAAACGTAAAGGGCTATAAACTCAGAGACAAGGAGAAAGTCAAGTTTTTATAGATTTTGATAAATGTGGAGGACAAACTCCACGGAAAATTAGGAAGATATTCTTACCTAACTCTGGTCATTGGATGTGTCTTGTCTCTCTTAACTTTTATTTTCCTAACTTTACAATAGTAAAGCAGAGGAGTATATTTTGCTGTTATTACTTGCAAAGGGAATAAGAACCTGAGTGACGCTTAGGTTTAATGTTTCGAGGATACTAGTTTCAAGAGAGTCCTCTTCTTTTAACTCGGCTCTGCCAAAAAAATCCTTGGAGGACGGAGTAAGATTTAAATTTGCCAGGTAAGATATTGGATACCCAGTTAAATGTGTATTTCAGCTAAAAATGAATTTTTTTAGAATAAGAATATCCCGTTCAATATTGAGGACTTAATTGTATTAAAAATTATTTGTTGTTTATGTGAAGTTCACATTTAATTGAGCACTCCAAACACTTGTATTTGCTAAATCTGAACACTTGAGAAAAATAAATCTAGAATGTAGCTGCTAGCACAACGTTTAATTGGTGGGATTGCTGTTGGAATCCCTATGATTCTATACAGGAACCTGTTTCACCAAGTGATTTACGCCCTTCTATGTGGTCAGTCAAGTTTATGAGTGACTAATCAAACTCCTGTTTCTTAAAAAGAATCCAAGTGTCAAGAGTCATTTCCACTTTGATCTAGGTTGGACGATACCCTTAATCAAAAGCTCCTTTCAATTTAACTAACAGGATGACAGCCAACAAGCCATTAACATGATCTGTGGCTCTTGTGAATTTGCTGCCAGCAAGTTTCTGAGAACTTCCATCATTTTTGTCATGTTGCTGGAACATACTCTGTTTAGTTTTCTCATTGCCATGACGTAGAATTTTTAAAATGTGTTCTTAATCTGCATATATAATGACACTCATTAGAAAGAAATATATGATTCCCATACCAGCTGGCAATAAATGGAGCACAGCATTATTTCGAAGTAGTGTTTACCAAAGTTAGGGAAATTTTGTTTCATGAAGGATTATGTACATGAAAAGTCCTCACATAGACATTTGTTGATGTGGGCTTCATAGAAAAACAATTAGCAAAATCTTGACTCATGAAATATAGCTTATCCCTAGCTCAGTAACTACACCAGTGATTCTCAGCCCTTGATACACATTAGAATTGTGTGGGGAGTTTAAAAAGCATGCCAATGCTTAGACTCCACTATAGATTCCCTAAATCCAGATTCAGTCAAGTGATAGTGTATAGTCAGTATTGAGAACCACAGGCCTGGGTAGTAAATCAAATACATAATTATCTGTTAAATTGGAACTTGAATGAGGTTAGACATCCAACACTAACCATTACAACTACCAATCACATTATTAGAGTTCCTGTTTATAAAATATTTAATTTAAAGAATATATTGATCAAATGAGGAAAACTAAACTCGGTAATGTTAAGTTTTAACATCTAGTTGGGTTTTTCCTTCATAAAGTTTTTCGTCATTGTTTTTTTTGTTTTTGAGACAGGGTTTTTTTGCTCTGTTGCCCAGGCTGGAGTGCAGTGGCATAATCACAGCTCCCTGCAGCCACAACCTACTAGGCTCAAGCAATCCTCCAACTTCAGCCTCCCAAGTAGCTGGGACTACAGGAACACTCCAAAATGCCTAGCTAACTTTTTAAAATTTTTTGTAGAGGCATGGTCTCCCTATATTGCCTAGCTGGGCTCAAGCTCCTGGGTTCAAATGATGCTCCTGCCTTAGCCTCCCAAAGCCTTCATAGAGTAACCTACATTATCCTTTCCGTTTAAGAAGTTTTAAATTTGACAGCTTCTAAATCTTAAGCCATATCTTGTCTACCAAAACTGCTCAAGGCATTCCTTCTGTAACACCATCCTTTACCAAATAAAACCATATGATACATAATTTTTAGGAATCACCAAATCTTTGAATACTACCCTAGATAAAATATGCTTTTTTAAAAAAACATCTAGATCCTTATTTTTACAAGCAAAGAAAATTTGCCTTCTCTAGGGCAGAGGTTCTCAAAATGTGGTCCCTGGGCCAGCAGTATCAGCATCACTTAGATTGAAACTTGATGTACATACAAAGTCTCAAGCTTCTCCAAACCTACTATGTGGAAATCTGTTGTTTCTTAGCAATCAATCACAGCCTAGAAATCTGTTATAGCCTACCAATTCGTGTTTTAGCAAGCCCTTCAGTTGTTTTGGATGTACACTGAAGTTTGAGAATGTCCATTCTTGTGTTCATACCACCTGCCTTTTTCCTTTGACAGTTTTTCACTGTGTCTTCCCAACTACTAGTTATGTCTGACTGAGTGCCAGCAACCTTGAAGTAGGAAGGAAAGCCTCCGCCCTCCAGGCTTCTTTATCCCTGAGTTGAGTTTCACAGGGAAGCAGCCTCTCGGAATAGCAAGGTCTGTGCAAATTCCCACGGACCAGATGAGAAGAGAACGTGCTAGATGAAGGATGTATTATAGAAAATAAAGCACAGTCAGTCTGCAGATGTGAACCTGAACACCATCTCTATAAAATAAAAGTGGAGGCCAGGCTTCATGAACAATATTTCATGAAGAACTCTGTGAGATCCTTAAATTGTTATTTTCTAGCATTCTTTAAAAAAACTAAAATACCCCCACTTCAAGAAACACACACACACACACACACACACACACACACACACACACACCATTTCTCTCTCTTCTTTGGACATACTCTCTCCCTTTTTCTATTTGGTGGCCTCTTATTAATATTGAATACTCCAACACAGCCTTCACTTTGAAGGCTTCTCTAAAGATCCCTTTCCTGAATCTACACCTAACCTCAATAACATGAGGTATTCCTGCTCATATTCACGCTCACCACCTTTGTTATCCTTTTTGAAATTAAGAATGTCTGCCTATGCCAGTAGATTTCAAACTTCTCAAAAGCAGGGACAGTATCGCAGCAGATAGTAGGTACTCAGTAAATGTTATCTGAATGAATGAATAAATTACAAATGAGTTGTCAAAAATACTTTAGGGTGATGACTATAGCTATTAACATTATCAATAGTCAGATACTAAAGTGTTATCCCCTGGGATTTTTAGTCTTTACACACACACACACACACACACACACGAATATATATATATATATATGTTATATATATATATTAGTGTATCAGAAAGAAGTATATATAATTTCTAACAAATTTTGAATTTGTAATTCCTACTTTCTTTGCAATTCTCCTAAATATGTTATGTAACATTAGTAATATTTATATTCAAAATTAGGCTTGAAAAATAAAATACAGAATTGCAAAAATTAAAGATAGCCCTTTTTGAGAAGGAAAGACTACCAAATGCTAGCATTTGATGTTAAAGATGATCTTTAAAGAAAATTTCTCTCAACCATATGCTCAATCACATCATATGAAATTTAAAATTTTTCTTCCATAACAAAGTTTCACAAGTCTGATATGCTTGGTACAGAACTGTGACTATCTTGAAATATATCGAAGAGTATTTATATTCTTTTCCAGAAAGGATGACAGTAATGACCACTCTGAAAAAATAAATAGAAAATAGATTGAAAAGGAAAAAAGGGAGTTTTGGTCTCTGGTTTGCCTTCATTGGTAGCATGAGTCTCAAGTGATGATCTCGAGTGTTTACTAGAGCCCTTCCTCTTTGTCAGGTCATGATCTCCAATTTTTTCCCTTGCCAAAAATTTTTATTCATCTTAGTCTCTCATTCCTTGCAGGTTAAGAATTGAGCAAACGCTTCAATGGGAAAACTTCTGAGTGCAGGTCTCCCTTTTTTGGACCTTATTCTCCCTTATTGTCTTCATGTTCTTAGCCCTTCAAGTCCTGGCTTCCTAGGTTGTCCTCTGATTCCTAAGCAATTCTCTAGTGGCCTCCATGTGAAATGTTTATGTATGTTTTATTGATTTAGCCAAGGGATAAATCAAAAAAAGGATATTAGAAATTATAAAAAGAACTATTAATGAACATTAAGATAACCTTTGATATAGGTGTCAATATAGAATTCAATGAGCATTCAGTATAGAACCAAGACTAAAACCTGCTAACACAGGTGCAGCCCATACATAGCAAGTACTCAGTAAGTACTAGTACAGCACACAAACTTAGTTCATATAATTTATGTAAGACAAAACTCAAAGCCTGTGATACAGGATTGACTATTATTCTCAATTACTGAGGAAGAATCAGGGCTCAGAGAAATTAAGAGATTGTAAAAGACGATACAACTGGTTCATATGAGAGTAGAAACACCAACTCAAGTTTTCTACTTCTGAAGTTCTTACCTCAAAACCTGTGTTACATCCATTTCAGTACAGATTTCTACTTCTACTTTTTCACATATTATGGAAAACACCTTTGTCAATTATAATTTCTCTTAGCTTTGGCTATTGTAGTTACTTATTAGTAAGGATCACTCATTTGCCTGTCCTCCTTCAATACTTCATCTTACCGTCTCTCAATATCTTTTTAAAAGATCAACAGCAGAAAATACAAATCTGACTGAAGTCATTAAACCAGCAATTGGAATTCCATGCAGGTACCTGACTCTACACATAGAGACATAAAAACACTATAAATCAAAGAGCTAAGATTATGTAACTGAACTCCAAGTCACAAATCTTAATCTCCAAGTTTATTTGAATATATCTACTTGGAATTCCTGGACAGAAGCAGCTCTGTCACCTTTTGGAAGAGCGTCAAGTACCTGTACAAAACCCTTAAACTACTCTGAGTCCAGAGAATCTGGCTTTTCCATGTGAAACAACTCAGAACACTTACTACCTCTTTCTCTATCATCATTCAGGAACCATTCAAAAGTATCCCTTTCTCTTTGTAACACAGCAGTTCCACCTCTTGAATTCATTGCTTTATTATTTCTATCCTTGACTAAGGAGCCTTGTTCTGAACAAAATCTTAGTCTCTAAGATCACTGCATTCATTGTAAAATTTCCCAGTGTCTATCTATCCAGTCCTTGTTCAGAGCATTGTTTCTATTTTTGCTTTGCTCCCACTACTGTTGGCTAGATCACTGCACTCCCACATCCATCCCCAGCTCTCAGAATTCCATGCTAAAGGAAACCTAATGATCTTCATTCAACCAACTCATCATTCCTTTCCTTGCAGAGGTAAGTAGTACAGATTTTAAAGAACAAAAGTTTGAAGGAATTATAATTTACTAAAAATAGTAATGGAGGTCAGTTCTGGGTCACAAGATGCAGAATTAGTATCTACATGTCTGTGCATACTGTTTTCTGATTCACAGAGACACTGATTTTTTTAAATAAAATGATGAAAAGAATATTCCATGCAAATAGTAAGCATAAGAAAGCTAGTGTGGCTATATTAATATTGATAGACTCCAAGACAAAGAGCAAAACATACATGCACCTAATAATGGAGATGAAAACTACATCAAACAAATAATTACAGAACTAAAGCGAGGCATGGAAACATTTACAACTGTAGTTGGAGATTTTACTATTTTATAAAGTAATTAATAAAATGAGAAGAAAAAGTATCAATAAGGGTAGAGAAGATATAAAATATCTGAACAACATTATCAACCAACTTACTTAACTGACATTTATAGAACATTACACCCACATCCAACCACATTCTTTTTGAGTACACGTGGAAGACTCACTAAGTTAAAACACATGCTGGGCACTAAAAGTCCAATAAATATCAAGTTAAAAATCTTGCAGAATATGATCTCTAATAATAATGGAGGTAAATTAGAAACTAATAGCAATATAATTTCTTAGAAAAGTCCCACATATTTGCAGATCAAGCTATTTGTTTCTTAATAACCTGTGGATCAATGAAAAAGTCACAAGGGAAATAAGAATATAACTTGAACTTAATAATGAAAACATTATCTGTTAATTTGTGAAATGCAGCTGAAACAGTATTTAGAGGGAAATTTATAGTTTTAAAAGGAAAATATTTAAAATAACAATGTACCTTAAGAAGATAGAAAAAAGAACAAACTAAACTTAACATAAATAGAAGAACAAAAATAAAAATTAGGTCAGAGATCAATGAACTAGAAAACAGATAGTAGAAAAAAAATGAATAAAGCTAAGATTTTGTTCTTTGAAGTGATTAATTAAAATGATAGCCTTCTCACAAGACTAATGAAGAAAAGGAAAAAAAACATGAAATACCCACATTTAGGTTGAAAGAGATACATCACTACAGATTCAACACATATAAAAGGTGAATAAAAGAATATAAATTAATGCTAATGTATGAATTGAAATAATTTATTATTATTATTTTTAAATCTTACCCAAAGCTTCAAAGAAGACATTGGAAATATAAGTGTCTCTAAAGGAAAACCTTCCCAACAAGAAAACTCACTAAGACAGTTTTACTAGGGATTTCTGTGAAATATTTAAGGAAGAGATAACACAATCTTATACACAGTCTTTCAAAAAAATAAGGTAAGACTATATTTACCAATTATGATGATGTCAGCATTAGCTTGAAACCAAAATCAGACAAAGACATTTCAAGTAAAGGAACTCCCTATCAAAATACCTCATGAACATAGACATAAAAATCCTTAATGCTAGCAAACTGAATTCAGCAGTATGTGAAAAGGGTAATACAACATGAGTTAGTGAGATTTATCCCAGGAATGCAACATTAGCTTAACCTTTAAAGAAATCAATCAATATAATTCATTACATTAAGAAAATAAAATAGAAAAACTATAGTATTTTCTCAGAAAAGACATCTGACAAGATTCAACATCTATTTGTGATAAAATGCACAGTGAACAGAAATTGGAGGGACATTCCTCAACCTGATAAATATCATTTGCAAAACACACAGCTAACACCACATTTAATGATAAAGATTAAATTATTTCCACCACACTGTATCAATGAAGAAAAAAAACTACAAAACATTTACTCAGCTATTTTTTTAATTTGAAGGATTTTATTACAAGAATTATTACAGATTTAGAAAAGCTTTAAATAAAATCATTGAAAATATTGAAATAAAATGTGGTTATTATCATAAATCACATGTGAAAAGCCTTCACTAAAGATTAAGTGGAAAGCAGAACTTCTACAAAACAATAATCAATTCAATTCTATAAAAATTTCAAAGTTCTAAACAGCATAAAAAAATAGATAAAATTACTGAAATATATAAAAATGGAGGAAATGTTTGCAGGATTTTGTAAATTGATAAAAAATTGTTTTAAAAAGGAACAAAAGGGCTGGGCATGGTGGCTCACGCCTGTAATCCCAGCACTTTGGGAGGCCGAGGCAGGCAGATCATCTGTGGTCAGGAGTTTGAGACCAGCCTGACCAAAATAACAAAACCTTGTCTGTAGTGAAAATAAGAAGATAAATCAGGAGTGGTGGCACACGCCTATAATCCCAGCTACTTGGGAGGCTGAGGCAGGAGAATCCCTTGAGCGTGGGAGGCAGAGGTTGCAGTGTGCCAAGATCGTACCACTGAACTCCAGCCTGGGCAACAGAGTGAGACTCTATCTCAAAAAATAATAAAAATAAAAGTTTAAAAAGGAAGAGAGAAACAGAAGAAAGAATAACAATAATCTAACTTATAAAGTAACCATGAGCAATTTTTTAAAAAAATGGCCAACAAACATTTTTAGAGATACTGAGGCTCAGTAATAGTAAGATAAATAAAAATAAAGCAATTTGTCTTTTTTCGGGGGGTGGACAGAGAAGAGCAGATATTAGCTTGGCAAAGATTTAAACTGTTAAATAAACCCAGTGAAAACAAGGTATGTGTAATGGGCAGTTTCAAATTTTTGATGGAAATATAAATTGGTAAATCCTTTCTAGAAAATACTTTTGCAAAATATATTCAGCAATAACAACAAATATAATAGTTAACCCTTATGATTATTTACTATGCATCAAACCCTGAAAATTACAGTAAGTACTTTACAGTCATCATCTCATTTCGTCTTCACAATAAACTTAATATATTAGTTTTATATCACTATTTTTTAAATTTAAAAAAACTGAGATGAAGAGTTAAGAAACTTTACTAAATTAGCACTGATGAAGTAGAGGAATTGAAATTCAAACCCAGCCTGACTTAATTCCAGACCCTGTGATCTTCATTACTTATATTCCACCTCAAAATCTAAATGCATGTAGTCTTTAACCCAGTAATAGTAATTCTATTTTAAAAAAAAGATTATAGTATAACCGAAAAAGGGAAAGGGTATGCACAAAAAAGATAATTAAAACATTATTTGTATCAGTGAAACCTAGAAGCAACTTATATGTCTATCCATATGGGATTAGTTGAATAGAGTTGGATGATATATACGTTGCAATTTCACACTTTTTTAATGGTGGCATAGATATTTATGGAAAAAATATCTAACATTATTTCTCGAAAAAGTAAGTTATAAGGCAGGCTTATTAAGGTCTCATTTATATGAAATTTCAGACTTGTAGTACAGGTATAGGCATGTCTCAGAGATATTACATGTTTGGTTCCAGGCCATTACATTTTAATTTTGGAAGGAGAATGAACTCTTTCAGGCCATAAGTCACCCTGCAAAAATACATAATCTCCCATGAGCCTAGATAAACATGGTTTACAGTGTTGACTTTTATTAAGCCATTTGCAAATTGGCAGAAATGATATATGTCATTTTGGAAGCTTTCTCATAATTATTAGAGAGAAAGTTGAAGGTTTAGCTGCATTCCAACCCCTCCACCCAACCCTCACCCAACACACACACATGCATCACCCAGTCTTAGGAGATTTTGGTTATGATTACAGGTATACCTTGGAGATATTGTGGGTTCAGTTCCAGATCACCACAATAAAGCAAATATCACAATAAAGCATGTCACACAATTGTTTTGGTCTCCTAGTCCATATAAAAGTGATGTATATAGTATATTATAGTCTATTAAGTGTGCAGTACTCTATTGTTACAAAAAATTCTAACAATCATCTTAGCCTTCAGCAAGCTATAATCTTTTGCTGGTGAAGGGTCTTGCCTCAATGTTGATGGCTGCTGGCTGACCAGGGTGGTTATTGCTAAAGGATGAGGTGCCTGTGGCAACTTCTTAACATAAGACAACAGGGAAATTTGTCACATCTATTAACTCTTTCGTGAATAATTTCTCTGTAGCATCTGTTACTGTTTGATAGCACTTTACCCACAATAGAATTTCTTTCAAAGTTGGAGTCAATTCTCTTAAAGCCTGCTGCTGCTTTATCAACTAAGTCTATGCAATCTTTTAAACACTTTACTGTCATTGTTTTTAAATGTTCACAGAATCTTCACCATAAGTAGATTCCATCTAAAAAGAAAAAAGCTTTCTTTGCTCATCCATAAAAAGCAACTTCTCATCCATTAAAGGTTCATCAAAGTAATTCAGTCACATCTTCATGTTCCACTTCTCACTCTAGCTCTCATGCTATTTCCACCATTATCTACAGTTACTTCCTCCACTGAAGTCTTGAACACTTGAAAGTCATCCATGAGGGTTGAAATCAATATTTTCTAAATTTCCTGTTTATGTTGCTATTTTACCTCTTCTCATGAATTCTGAATGTCCTTAATGGCATCTGGAATGGTGAATCATTTCCAGAAGGTCTTCAATTTACTTTTCCAATACCCATCAGAAGAAATGTATTTCTTAAATAATAAGACTTGAAATTCAATATTACTACTTGATCCATGGGCTACAAAATGGATGTTGTGTTAACAGGAATGAAACCAACATGCATCTCTTAGTACATTCCATCAGAGCTCTTGAGTGACTAAGTGCATTATCACTGAGCAGTAATATTTTGAAAGTAACTTTTTTCCTCAGCAATAGATCTCAACAGTAGGCTTAAAATATTCAGGAAACCATGATGTAAACAGATGTGCTGTTACACAGGCTTTGTGTTCCACTTACGGAGAACAGGCAGAGTAGATTTAGAACAATTCTTAAAGGCCTTAGCATTTTTGGAATGGTAAATGAGCATTGGCTTCAACTTTAAGTCACCAGCTGCATTTGCCCCTAACAAGAAAGTTGGCCCATCCTTTGAAGCTTTCAGGCCAGGCATGGACCACCCCTCTGTAACCACGAAAGTACTAGATGGCCTCTTCTTCCAATAGAAGGTTGTTTGTCTACATTGAAAATCTGTTGTTTAGTGGAGCCACTTTCATTAATGATCTTAGCTAGATCCTCTGGATAACTTGCTGCAGCTTTTACATCAGCACTTGCTGCTTTACCATACACTTTTGTTACAGAGACAGCTTCTTTCCTTAAACCTCATGAACCAACCTCTGCTAGTTTCAAAATTTTCTTCTGAAGCTTCCTCACTTCTCTCAGCCTTCAGAGAATTAAAGAGAGGGCCTTGCTATAGATTAGGCTTTAGCCTAAGGGAATAATGTGGCTGGTTTGATGTATTCAGACCACGCAAACGTTCTCTGTATCAGCAACAAGGCTGTTTCACTTTCTTATCATTTATGTGTTCACGGGAGTAGCACTTTTAATTTTCTTCAAGAACTTTTTATTTGCATTCCCAACTTGACTGTTTGGCACAAGAGGCCTAGATTTTGGTGTACCTCAGCCGTCAAAATGCCTTCCTCATTTAATCAGGCTTAATCATTTCTAACTTTCCATTTAAAGTGAGAGACATACGACTCTTTTCACTCGAACACTTAGAGGCCATTTTAGGTCTATTAATTAGCCTCATGTTGTGACTCAGGGAATAGGGTGGCCCAAGGAGAGGGAGAGAGATAGAGGAACCGCTGCTCAGTGGAGCAGTCAGAACACACAACATTTGTCAGTTAGGTTCACCATCTTATATGGGTGTAGTTTGTGATGCACCAAAACGATTGCAACAGTAACATTGAAGATTCCTGATCACAAATCACCACAACACATATAATAATAATAAAATGTCTGAAATAGCACAAGAGTTATCAAAATGTGACAAAGAGACATAAAGTGCACACATCATTGGAAAAATTGCACCGATGCACTTGCTTGACACAAGATTGCCACAAACCTTCAATTTGTAAGAAAACACAAAAGCACAACAAAGTGAAGGGAAATGAAATGAGGTATGTCTGTATATATATATATATGAATGGTGTGATGTCTGAAAACATGTTCACCAAAATATTATTAGTATTATTATAGGGGATTGATTTTCTTTGAAATGCCTGGATTGTTTGAAATTTTTTACAACTTTTTTTAAATTAAAAGCTATAATAGTATGAATTTTGAAGTAAAATTTCAGTTCATACCCCAGCCTGTGTCAGTAAGATTTAATCTCTTTAAACTTTAAATTCTTCTCTTATAAAATAGGGACAATAATACCTAATTCAGAGACCTGCTTTGAGAAATATCTGTAAAGTGCTAACATCATATTCAAAAAAAAAGTTCAACTAATGGTAGATCAATTTGCCTATAAATATTCTTCACACAACCTAGTTAAATTTACAAGTGAAAATTTAAATATGAAGTTCATAAAAACTTCCAACATCCTGGTATCCTGCACGGGAGTCCAAGTAGAGAGATAGTACCCCAGCTGTTTCTCACCAATGACTTTAACATTTCCACATTCCCATAAAACAGGCCAAAAGCAGGGTATATTATGCCCACTCTGATCTGAACAGTGTACTGTAGGCTAGTGAAGCTGAGAAACATTCTGACCACTATCTGGCTCACATGTTTCAGTCTGTTGTCTATTATAGCTGAGCAATCTGTGTTCCTGTGTTCTGTAAGTCACCTAAAATACCTACATCACAAGTATGCCAAATAATGAAATTTCCAGAGTATGCAAATTTAGCAATTTTAACAAGCACCAGCAGATCCTATTTCTTGGTGACCCAGTGCAGTGTTAGGAGACAATATAACCGTAAAAGAGAGAAATTCAGACAGTACCTAAATGGATTAAGAGCAGTTGCAGAGCTGAGCTGGTCTGTCTCCTTAGTCAAACACTCTCATTAAAATAAATGAGCCTGCTCATTTGAGGACAAAAAAAAAAAAAAAAGAGAAGATTCTGGGCATCAAGCTGGAAGAGCAGTTCAATTTCTGCTCATCAAAAAAGAACAGAAATTCTTATCCTATAACACCCACAGCTGCAGATCAGATTCAACCCATCTCTTCTTATTAATGTTCTTATTAAATGTATTCTGTCCATCTGTGTTCAAGCTCATCTTTTCCACTCTGAAACATGATTTTACTTTTCATGTATGAAATAATTAAATTTGTTTATCTCTGGCTAATGCCAAGTGGAGTTGAAAGCAGAGGATAAAGATTTTGGTTACCGCTTTGTGTTCAACTAGTAAATTTTAAATTCTCCTCCTACCCTAAGCTTTCTAGCTGTCTGTTGCTGTTCCTTTATTTTCAATTCCAAAGCTTCTGGTACTGTTCACATTATTTGGTGCACTGCCGAGCACCACATAAGATCTGCTTGCAATGTAAGAACATGTGGAGAAATTATGTGTTTTTGTCACACCCTATTAAACGGTATTCAAAACACAATGCCCCAGAAACTAAATTGATTGTAGGTTTTATAACCCTTTTCAGGCTAATGGAAACAATTCAGGACCATGAAAGAAAGCACAGCTAGTACAGCTGTGGGAATCTTAGCCTGCTCAGCTCAGCAGTCCTGTCCTGGCTTAGGTACTTAAAGTTCAATTGGATTCCATTCTTCTAGAACTTCGACAGTTCATTCCAGATTAATGGCTACAAAGTTTTCCATATTTGTTGTAAATGTTTTTTTAGACTGACTCTGAGTTATGTTTGAGGTTAGAAAGTGTCAACAGGTATCAAGACAGTTTCAGGCCACTATGATATTACTACATATATAATATTTTTATGCTTTTTTTATACACCCAGCCCCAGCATTATGGTTAAAGCACAAAAACCAGGAAGCACAGAGTTAAGGTAGACACAGCTTTTACTTCCCCATATGTATCATGCCAGTATGACTCTTCCAATGTGGATATAAGCAACTACTTAAGCCGCCAGTCCATGACTCAATTGAAATAGAATCATAGAGCTGTTTTAATGTTTTAAAAATAAAAAGGAGCTTGTCCTCTTTCTGGTTGACCAGTAACCCCAGCCTCTAAGTTGCATGGCAAGGCAGTAGCTTGATCCTGCCACCTATCACAAGTGATCACTCACTCAGTCATTACCTGCACTGCATGCTGCTCCATCAGAAAAACATCTGTGAACATTATTTGACAAATTGATCGCTAAATGAGCCATTAGCTGAAGGGGCTTTTGGATTGCCTCTAGGAAACCAGAGTGGCTGCAGAAGAAAAATGCTTACAGATGCAAAGCAGCCATGAGGAAGGGAGAAAGAACTCTTGTGGCAGCGCTCCTGGGATGGTGAAGGGGGCTAGTGTGGGAAAAAGGGTGGAGAGATGGCAATAAACCATGTCCCGCAAGAAAATCCACCTTCTCTAAAGGAAGCTGTTTATTAGAAGCAGTAGTGAAACTGCTTAATTCCCTTGGTGCCTCTAGGGAGAGATCTAAGCCTTTGTGAACTGAATGAGAAAGAAACGTAGCCAGTGGTGTGCTTGTCAAGAAGAAAAAGCTAGGAAAACAATGTTAGTCATTTTACCATCCCTGCTTGCCAAGAGCCGACAGGTGTGCAGTTTACTATTGTTCTGACAGGCAGCCAGACACCACAGCTTAGTATTCATCCTCTCCTCCACTGTGTGGGAGAAAACAGCTGTCTCCCTGGCTCAAGATACAAGGAAAGAGAGAGAGAAAGAGAGAGAGGGAGAAAGAGAGAGAGAGAGGAGAAAGATTATTCTCCATTAGCATCAGTCGCACAGCTTTGTTTGATTCATCACTGAAAACACATGGTCCTCCTGAGCAATGCATTACATATGGGCAATTTCCTCACAGTGGCTCCAAAAATAGCCTATAAACAATATATTGAAACTTAAAAGTAAGTAAATGCAGAAAGATGTCTAGGTTAAATTATGTCAGACCAATGAGAAGTAATCACACACAACAGTCCTTAAGGAAATGCTTTTTATAAATCCTGCAGGTTTCATGTTGCTGACAGATGCTAGTGATTAAAAAAAAAATCCTTGAAAAAAGAAAGCAGGTTGTTTTGATCCACGATGATGTGTTTTTCTGTCTTGCATGGCATGGAAACTATTTCAGTGCCAAATTCCCTTGAGAAGAGAAGGAAAAGCCCACAGGACTCAAAGAGTACCAGATGCAGTAGCTGTAAGACTTTTAGACTGTAGTACTAAGTTTCCTTTTAGATCGAGGTATTAAAGGCTCATGGTTAGCACTGATACAGTGTCACTAGCTATAGTCCCGTGACAATTGATAAGAACCAGAACCAGACATCTGTGCTGAATCTAGGGCTTTCTGGATTGAAAATTTGGTGAATACCAATAAAATCTATGCTGCTTATATTTACAAGGGAGAAAATGCATCCATTACTAACAACACATGACACTTGAGAAATGCTGGCTCTTTCCCAAAAACCCATATTTTTTCTAATAAAATAAGCAGTGAACTTCAAACAGCTCTAAAGTCATGACATAATGGTACAATCACATACATAACCCCTTAGGCTTACACTGTAACACACGAACCAATCCTATAATAATAACATAAGCCAGAGGAATTGAATTACCTACCAAAACAAGCCAATTTCAAGTTAGAGCAGAGGGTCTTCCATTTGAGGGCTTTTTAGGGGCAAAAAGTTTAATCCACTTACTTTCTTTACTCAACTGAGACATTACAATTCACATGCCTGATACATATATTCTTAGAATTCTACATATTTTTTTCTCCATGTTCCGTGACAGAGCTGCGAGCAGTACTTCTGTTCACACAGATGTGGCTCAATTGGCTCTTTACATTCTTGTGTTTCAAGTCAATAAATCACCAGAACAGATGAGAGAAAGGAGAAGCCATGAGGATAAAGGATGGTGAAGAGGAAAATCCTTTTGCCATGAAATGGTTACTTATTCGGTCTGTCTCCCTTGAACCCTGGGTGATGAAAATGAAAAACAAAAGAATCTTTCTACATAATGTCCCATCATATGCAATTATTAGAAGACTGGTAAAGGAGTATAAATTATGGAAAAGTATAAGTTGTGGTAAATGCTAAATAAGACATTGTCTTGTATGGAACAACCTTTCAATTGAAGTATTTACATGTTTTAAAACATAATCTGAGACTTCTGCTTTTGGCTACGATAGAGTAACCAGGATCAGGTTTATCCCAATGCCTGAAACAAGTTACAAAACTAAACAAAATATAGGAAGTACATACTCTAGGATTCAAATAATAAAGTCAAATGGCGGCAGGGAGAGAGAGTAAAGACAAAGATAGACAATTGTGTTAAAAGGAAGTCAGTAGTTGTTATGATAAATACAAACACGATTTATCACCTGACACGGTGTCTGGCACACAGAAGGCACTCAACAAATATCTTTTGGTGGAATCAGTTAAATCAAATAGCTAAGAAAAATTAGACAGTGATGACAGTAGGGCAGTTTTGATATGGGTCAGATAAATCGAAGTATTCAGAGAAAATGATTATATTAATAACAAGTTAAACAGGCACTTCAGAGCTGAGAGCATAGGTACATGATTTCCAGAGAAGATGATATGTTTTGAAGCAAACAGGTTAAAATCAGCCAAGAAAAGACAAGGTAACTATAACTAGGAGCACTTAACTAGAATTTTCCATTTAGAAAAGAGAAAAAATAAAACAAAATAATACTGGACTAGGAATTCATAAAGTTGTTCAATTGATTATGAGAAGAATAGTTTGGACCTAGAGCCAATGTATGACTAACTTCAGCAGAAAGTATGAAATATTTTTACAAGTATGAAGAAGGCAGAAAACATACAGGCTATCTGACTTAAGTGAGGTATTGACAATAGCATGTTCCCATATTCCATTTTGATAAAATGGAAAATTTGCTTATCAAAACCAAGCCCTTCCACTTGTGCCCTGGGACCCCTCCTCTTCCACCTTCCCAAGGAATTTTCTCTAGCTTTCCTCCTATATGATTAACCTCTCACACCATACACAGGATCATTTCCATCAAACATGCTCCTGTGTCTCCCCCTTTCAAAAATCCTCCACTGACTCCATCTGGCCCTCTGGCAACTGCTCCATTTTTCTATTTCCCTTCAGAGTCAATTTTCAAAAGCTTTTCTAAGCATGCCATCTAACCTCACCTCCTATTCACTCACCCACACTGCTCTACTTGCTGAAACCAGTGATCAGTGCTGTGTCTCCATTATACCCAACCTTTCCTGGCTATATTCTCCCTAGCAAGTATCGTTCAATTCAGTATCTTAAATGTCACCAGTATACTAATAATGCCCAAATTTTATCTTCAGTCCAAACCTTTCCCCTCCAGATACATTTATGTGCAATTGCAAACTTTACATTTCTACTTGAATATCTGGTAGGTGTCTTAATTTTAACATGTTAAAAACTCTTGATTCCTTTGCCCCAAACTTTATCATCCCCATTTTCTCCAGTTCAGCAAATGGCATCATAATGCCTAAAACTGCTTCAGCATCCTAAATTCTTCCCATTGGATAGACACCACCGTGGTCATTATATCTTTCAGTTCTGTCATTTCTATTTCCAGAACCTATCTTGAATTGGTTCCTTTCCTTCCACCCCCACTGTCCTCATCAGGTCCAAACCTTCTTTCTTCCTGCTCAGACCATTACCATGGCTCTAACTTGTCTTTTTGCTTTCATTCTTGCCCTTTATCTGCTCTCCACCTTGCAGACAGAAAGATCTTTTTAAAATGCATATCATGTTCCTACAAGCCCTAAACCTTTCATTACTTCCCATTAACCTAAGAATAAATTCTGAACTCCTTAAAATAACCTACAGGGCCCTGCATGATCGAGCTCCTGATTTTCTTTCCAATTTCAACTTGTACCACTTCTTCTCGCTTGCCACACTTCAACTATAATGTCCTCCTTTCTATTCATCATGTAACAGTCTCTCACCTTTGCACCTGCCATTCCTTCTTCATGGTGTGCCCATCTCCTAAATCTTTCCATAACTGGCTTCACCTTATCTTTCATATTGCAGCTAAAATAGCACCTACGCAGAGACCACAGGTACCTAATGTATATGTATTAGTTTGTTCTCACACTGCAATAAAGACATACCTAAGTCTGGGTAATTTATAAAGAAAAGAGGTTTAATTGACTCACAGTTCTGTGGCTATGTAGGAAGCATGGCTAGGGAGGCTGCAGGAAACTTACAATCATGGCAGAAGGTGAAGAGGAAGACGGCATGTCTTACATGGCCTGAGAAAAAGGAAGAGAGAGAAGGGGAAGGTGCTACACACTTTTAAACAACCAGATCTCATGAGAACTCACTCGCTATCACAGGAACAGCGAAAGGGAAGTCTGCTGTTCATGAACCAGTCACTTCCCACCAGGTCCCATCTCCAACACTGAAGATTACAACTGGACATGAGATTTGGGTGAGGACACAGAGCCAAGCCATATCACTGTACACTGCTTGCTCCCTAAGATTCCTAAAGGTGGTAACCTACTTTCTGTAATTTAATTGGATGATATGCAGTTGAAGTGAGCACAATAGAAAGAGAGAGAGACAGACCACAGGAACATGAATTGTTTAGACCAGTCATTCTCAACCCTGACTGTATATTAGAATTTACAATGCCCAGGATTCATCTAAACCAACTAGACAAGAATCTCTGGGAGTAGAGCATAGGAATACATATTGTTACAAGCCAAACCCCTTCCCCAGGTAAGTCTAACATCCAGGGAGAGTGGAGAACCACTGGCTTAGTGAAGACCAGACCAGTATTCCCCTAATTCTATTCCCTTCTGATCAATTGTATGGTCTTCAGCCTCTGTACATTGAAAATAATCTAAGAAAAACTTTTAAATATCAGTTCTCAAGTTATATCCTGGGCAGTTAAGCCAGATTTTCTAAAGATATTTCCTAGCTATTGGTATTTTAGAAACCTCTAAAGTGATTATAACATACAATCAAGACTGAGAACCACTGGCCTAAAAAGTAGCAAAATTAGTGAAGGTATCTTTGGTTTGAGGAATGTTTAGGGATGTCTTATCACATGTTTATCCACTCTGAGCATGTAGAATATAGAGTGAGAAACATGCCAATCAATATCTGTGCTTATTCTATGATGGAGTCCTTTCTCTCAGCTCTGACATCAGGGCAAATCTAACACAAGAGATCATCCATTTTCAGCATTTGAAAAAGCACAATTACAGCTTTACTTACACTCCCTTTTGGTCATCTCAATTGGAAGGCTTTAGCAAAAGGTTCTGTACTATAAATATCATTGTTTTTGCTGCCTCAGTTGAATTGTTACACGAAGGGGACTCAACAGTAAACAACTCTGCAGCCCACATTGCTTAAGCCCTGAACATTCCAAATAATGACCTGTCTTCCAGAGGGCTGGCCCTTGATCAGCTTCTAAACATGACCTTTGAGCCTTTGGAACATCCTGCCTAATAGAGTGTTTTTATACGCCTGAGTCCTTGGACCAGGTTGTATCAGTTTGACCAGATAGTTTCTGGTAAAATGTGACATGTGGTAAATGTGTGTTTCCATGTGCCTGAGGCCCTAAGACAAATGTATTAGTTTGACTTTTGTAGGACAGGAGACTGAGTGGCTCAGAATAATCACACAGGTGTTGCATGCGTATGTGACTGACCCCCAACAAGATACCTGAACACCAAGGTTAGGTGAACTTCCCTGGTTTGCAATACTTTACACATGCCATCACACATCATTTCGGGAGAATTAAGTGTATCTCCATGTGATTCTACTGGGAGGGGACACCAGGACCCTTATGCCTGCTTTCTTCCGGACTTTGCCATGTGCTTTTCCCTTTGCTGATTTTGATCTGTATCCTTTCACTATAATAAACCACAACTGTGAGTACAACAGCCTGAGTCCTATGAGTCCTTCTGGTGAAGCACTGAGCCCAGAAGTAGTCTTCAGACTTCTGACACAAGGACATAAAGACATCTCATTTCTACCAGGTGGCCCTCAAAAAGCTTCTTTGGTTGGTTATTCATCACTTAGAAAATACTCAGAGAAACAAGGGCCTACAGAATAGTTACTTTCTCAGTAGCTTCAAAAACAAAAAAAAAAACAAAAGAAAGAAAAGAAACCTCATTTAAATAATTATAAAGGAGAAATTAATTTAATACATATGTCTCTTTTGAATTGGTCCACTTGCCCATTACCATTTCTTATTCTTTCTTCTGTTTTTATACTTCTTACACATCATTCCTTAAAACAAGTATCCTGGCTCCATCAGGGATTAATAAAGCTATGTTGGCAAGCTGATTTGGGATCCTAAGCTTCTTTTCAAAAATATTATTTACAATATGATTTCTTTAGAAACATATCCTGTAACAGACAAGGAGAAAGGAATACAATTCGTCAGGGACTCTTACCTCCACCAACCTCCCACCACAAATCTAATAACCACAAGATACCCAGCACCCATGACGAAGGAACTGTCTTCCTTTTGGAGGTATGCATGGCGATGCCAACCAGTGAGGCTACTGAGCATCACATCTTAGCCTGTCCCACAGCAGAGATCATCAGTGAACAAGAAACAAAACTACTTCTCCACATCTTTCTTCTTCTTCATTTCTTTAAAACATACTCCTTTCTCCCAAGTTCTGGGCAGGCCTAAAGCACTCATTTTTATGTGCAGCTCAGATATTTGAAACTCAGATTTACCAAAAGATGTATCTTGAGCTAAACTTAATTTCAAACTATAAAGTCACTTCAAAGGCTTTTCTTGTGATTAATTGACGATACTAAAGAAAATCAAAGTCCATACCCAAGTTTGAGGCATATATAAAGCTCTCGAGAGCCAGCAAAATGCCAACTAAAATTTTCTTGTTATCCTATCCAAGCATCACCACTTGGGGACTTGGAACCACCTAACACTTCATATCCTAGACAATTAAAGATATTTTTTACACTATCTACATAATGATATGGACAGGAGACAAAAAAAATACTGAGTAGAAGAAGGTGGTTTGCCAGCAAAGCCCCCACCCTCAAGCCTTTGAAAACCCATGACCCTAAATGAGGACAGGCATTTCTGTTTTTGTGCCCAAATGTTGCCTTTTGGTCCACCACACTCCCATTCTACCCTCACATAAACCCCAAACCCCAAGCTCCAGACAAGACCCACAAGCGAGGAGATGAGAAGGCAAGCAGATCAGTGGTCCAGCGGACCAGCAGATCAGCAGACCAGTGATGGCAGAATGTTGCAGCAGAGAAAGAAGAAGAGGAGGGACGTCCGGACACTGAGGGGAGTTTGGCTGGGGCAGTCAGAGAATAGTCTGGCACTGGGCGGCCCCAATCCAGGGGAAGACCACTTTCCCACTCCATCCCCTTTGTGGCTCTCCATCCATCTCACTGACAGCCACCTCCACCACTCATTAAAACCTTGTACTCATCCTTTGAGTCCACATTGGATCCAATTCCTTTAAGACACTGGGCAAGAGCTCAGAATACAGAAGGCTGTCACAATGGCCCCCTGCCCTTGTGATAAGGCAGATGGTTCACTGAGTTGATGAGCACATAAGCTGTCTACAGACAGCAAAGCTAAAAGAACACACTCTAACACATGCCCACTTGGGCTTCGGGAGTTGCAGACACCCACCCCTAGGCAGTGCCATGGGGACAGAGCTCAAAAGCATTCACCCTGGTTCCTGCACCTGCCCATCTGCATGCTCCCCCTCCTGTAAGGGGTTGGGATTTGAGCTTCAGGGCAAACAAACAGGCAAGCGACATCCCTGTCACACATCCTGTAAGAGGAATCAGGAAACTCTCCCATTTCATTAAGAAATACTGATCACTCCAGTACCCTCTGATGGAAGAAGATATTGGAGTGATACACATCAAAAATGGAAGAAGGGACCTCGCCTCAAGCCAAGGAACAGAGGCTGCTTTAGAGGAAGCTCAGAAAGACAAACATTCTCCATCAGAACTTCCAGAAGGAACCAGCCCTGCTGACACCTTGACTTTAGCCCAGTGAAACTAATTTCAGACTTCTGATCTCTACAACCTTAAGAGAATAAATTTATGGTATTGTAAGCCATTAAGTTTGTAGCAATCTGTTACAGCAAAATAGAAAACTAATATGCCATATTTATGGGCCCATAGGTACTTCACTATGAGAAGCAGCAAGAAATTCTGCTGGGGGACTCCTTTCCAAATACATAGAGTAACTTTATTTAAAGCCATTATACGCACAGCATTCCTTTGTGCAGGCTTATCTTGAATTAGAGGTAAAATACCACAGAAAGGAAAAATATAGCATTTGGTAAATTTTTAAAATTGTAACTTATCCAAAAACTATTTTCCATGGCTAAAGAGAGTCTTTGTAGGGGAATCGGTCTTTAAATAGAGAAAATAATGATCCAAGTCTCAGATCCCTGCATTAAGGTTTATTACATGCAATGTCTAGGTTATATTAAACTCCTGGAAATCAGGGTTTATAATGGAATGGCTGACAGACCCTTAACTTTAATAGCCTTTCCAAGTACTGCAATAGTGAGCATTACTTTTTAATGTCATAAAATGATGGTTAAAACACTACAGAATTTTCTCAAGACAGATAAGCAGGTGTTCAAGAGAGCAGAACTATTTAAACTTCATTGATTTATGGTCTATCTTATATTGAAGGCCAAAAGTTTTATTGAATTCCCACAGTTGATACTCTGAACTTGATTTTCCAAAACAGTAGAACTATTTTGGTGTTCCCCATAATATTAATTTCTTCATTTTAACACGTGTGCTTCTGTATTCTTAAAGTTACTAGGCAAAATGAAATAGAACCCATAGACAAAAATGTAAGTTATCCCGTGTTTCATTTTTATTGGTTGACTTTTCAAAGTACATTGTGTGCAATAAAACCTAATGTATAACTACTAAATCTAGGAACATAAGTCCCCAATTAGTTGTTTAAGCTATACTATATTTCTGTCACTCTTTAGAATTGTGAATAAGACACAACTTCTTATTTTAGTGTGAAAGAATGTAAAACATTTCTCATAGCTCTTTTTCTTTCCAGGTATTCTTTCAATCCACCTCCAATCCCATATCTCCAATCTTTATGCCGTCTGACTGAAAGTAAGGTGGCCATCAGAAAAACTCCAGTAAACTACCAAACATGTAACATGATCTATAAGGCTTTTCTGCTAATTTACATAGAAGTCAATACTCTTGTAGCTATTGAACCCAACCCTAATGATTTAGTGAAACTGATATTTACTGTGGAAAAAAGTAGAAATGCTATTAGTTCTCAAAATGAAATAACATTAGAGAATGCTGGAAGTGAAATAATTACTATTATATACACATGCAGCTACCGAAGCATCTGTTATCGCAATGTTCTCTTTAGAACTGACTGTAGCAACTGCAAATTCCTGTTGTGAGAGGCATGGCTGGGGAGTAAGCCAGGAAGTTGATGAATAAACACACACACACACACCTTATAGTATACCACCTCTCTTCATGTTCCCAGGCTCTGACAATAAAATTAGTCAAACCCAGGAAATGAAGAATGCTAGAACCATGCCAAGAATAAAATAATAACACAATGATCAAAAAATAAGAATCTTAGCCAGTAGCAGCTCAAAAAACCTTAGAACAGACTATCTCTGTAACTTCTACCCATGTGAACAATTAATTTTGTTAAAGTCTAAAAAAATTACCAAAGGCATGTCTTTTTAAAAATAGTTATCAATATAAAGTTTTTAAAAAACGGATGGACTTTGGTAACATTCAGTGCCAGAGTATTCTTTGAAACTCTTCCAATGAAATTGTTTATCTCATTCAGTAACATCAGTCTGCTCACTGAGACTTCTCATGGTGCATTCACTGAATTCCAAATACCAAGCAATTGAGTTGAAATGGAAGCCTCAGTTTTTGAATAAATAAGGGAAGCTGTATAATACTGTATAAGTTGCTTCTTAGATCTGTAAAATGTAAATATTGTTCATTTATATACAGTATGATTTTCACTGTTTATAAGACTCTGGGTTGGGTGTCTTTAAAAACATCACTCATTCAGGAGTATATCAAACTGAACTTTCCTTCTATAAAAATAGCCAGTTATTTGACTATATTCACCTGAGCTTATTTTCTCATCTGCTTTGTCAAATAAAAAGCACTTTTGTGGAGCAAACTGAGAAGATTAAACTTAAGGGAAGCTAGAATTCTAGCCCTCTAAATCCTCATCTTCTGTTATTGAAAAACTCTGTAAGAAGGAAAATAGAATTTTTGCCATAAAACAATATTCACTGTGACCTGATTTGAGTTACGACAACTTTTTCCACCTAACATCTCTCTCTTCTCCAGGCAATTTCCATATGCAACTTCCCTAAAATAATCCTACAGGTTCAAAATTGTGCTTGAATACTTATTGACAACTGGGAGTTTTCTAACTTTGTGACCTTCACAACATGCCTTTCCTCTGAAGTGAAGCTGGTTAACTTTCACCACATTTTCTTATATCTTTAACTTTAACTTTGAATTATTAGGGATGGGAGAGGGGATGGCTTACCCTCTCATCTTGAAAATACACAGGAGAAAATAATATATAGCTGCATTTGTAATTTTTCTAATTCAAATGAGTATGTAATTATGTAATAATTTTAAAATTAAATACTGAGACATGCATATGCTTTTAAAGCTTCTAGTTAAAGTGGTGTCCCAGACAATCTGTATTAATAAAAGTGCATGTTCTCACTCATAGATGGCTGTTGAACAATGAGAATACATGGACACAGGGAGAGGAGCATCACACACTTGGGTCGGTCAGGGGGAAACAGGGGAGGGACAGCGGGGGGTGGGGAGTTGGGGAAAGATAGCATGGGGATAAATGTCAGATATAGGTGATGGGGAGGAAGGCAGCAAATCACACTGCCATGTGTGTACCTATGCAACAATCTTGCATGTTCTTCACATGTACCCCCAAACCTAAAATGCAATAAAATATAATTAAATAAATAAATAAAATTAAAAATTAAAATTAAAAAAAAGGACATTTTAATAGCAAGTATGTGACAAGGGTGATTTTCTTCTTTGGTACCCTTACATAACATTTTGAAGATAGATGGACAGAGTCAGAGAGACAGAGAGGTATAAATAAGGATGCAGATGAAGAATAAATGTTGTAAAGTGTGGCTATTACTGGAATCACTTGGCTAAAAAGCACTACAGCATTCCTCTGAGAGAGACAATTACTTTTTTGCTTAGGAAACTACCTTAAAAGCCTATTAGCATCTAAAATATGAGGTCCACTATCCGGACGGGAGAGGTTTAGAAAAAGAAGACTTGTATTACTCTGTATAATGAAATAATAGAGTATTTGGAGTTTTTCACTAGTACTTTGAGAAAGGAATTGGGAACCTGAAAGAGGAAATGGGAGGAAGTATCTAGAGGGAGAGAACCCCACAACATGGCACATAGCCAGGCTACAGAGAGGGACGTGACTATACAGGCATTGCAGATAACATTTCCAATAATCACACTATAAAGATGTTTCCTTCCTATGCAGCAGGGTCTCTCCACTAATTTCTAAACCTTGTCCCTTTCAGGTAGAGCCCCTGGCAAAGTAAACTGAGGCCCAATGGGGAGCTGAAGTGATTCTTCCTGGAAAGAGTGGAAATGGCTCCCTGGCCAATGTGTCCTCAATCCCATTTTTAAAAGCATGTGGAGCCAGGCGTAGTGTCTCATGCCTGTAATCCCAGCACTTTGGGAGGCTGAGGTGGGTAGATCACCTGACGTCAAGAGTTTGAGACCAGTCTGGCAAACAGGGTGAAAACCCATCTCTGCTAAAAATACAAACAATTAGCCAGGTGTGGTGGCAGGTGCCTGTAATCCTAGCTACTCAAGAGGCTGATGCAAGAGAATCGCTTGAATCTGGGAGATGGAGGTTGCAGTGAGCCGAGATCACACCACTGCACTCCAGCCTGGGTGACAGAGACTCTGTCTCAAAAAAAAAAAAAAAAAGAAGCATGTGGAACTCTCTGAGTCTCTTCTTTGTGCTCCACCAGTTTCCTGACCATTATAGCTTCTGGACCCCATGGTTTCTGCTGCTGGGGCACCTCATCCCTTGCCATCACAGGCCAGGGCCCACTGATCTTCAGCTCAACCAGCTTCCATATCTCTTCTGAGGACTCAGAATTCCTCAGAAAATAAACTCTGGCTCTTTCCTAGCTATGCTGGCCCCCTGAGTTTACTCTGATGTTGTCAATTCCCAGATTGGTTCAGAAGGCTTTGGAACACATTATTCTTCTGCCCTGATCAAGGAACAGGCATTCCCCTTGCCTATTTAACATAATATCCCCAGGCCAGTGAAAGGCTCTGAGAGTACAGATCAGATCACAGCTCCTGCTTCCTGCATCTCCCACTTCTGTCTCCCCTATGCAGCAGCCCAATCACAGGAACCAGAGACGCAGGTTTGGGGCATTCACTTTCTCTACTGAATCTTCTTTTGCCCTATGTTAGGCATACAATTTTCTACAGTCTTATCTACCAGGCCTGCTTCTTGATATATTTAAGGTAGGTAAAGGAATTTGGAAAGTTTCTATCTGTCTCAGAGATTCCTACATTTCAAGCCTGTCACTCTGCTTTGACTTCAAGTATCTCTTTGTAAGTATTAGAAACTGAATATAGAATCTCCTTCTCTCCTGTATTTCTACTGTAGAATTCTAACCCTACTCCCCAAGTCAAATGGATGCTTCAAGCTAACCAGAGACAAGCTCATGTACATAGAATTGCAAAGGAGGAGAAAATATTAATATATTTTAAAATATATCCCTCCTTATACTAATATACTTTCTTGGGAATCAAATATACTTTTTTGAATTTCAATGCCTACCTCTAGGAGTACACTTGTGAAAGTGGGAAGCAAGAGGAGCCCATACAATTGGAATTTTTCTTGTGCCTCATTCTATGCATTATTTTTTTATTTTTGTTATTTATTTATTTATTTTTTATACACAATTGTTCCCACTTTCTTTATTTAAAATTGACAAAAACTGTAAATAAGCAAAATGTCCCTCAATAGGTGAATGGTTAAACAAACTGTGATACAGCTATGTAAAGACTATCATTCCACAATAAAAAGGAAGAGACAATTGAAAAAAAACAAAGTTCATAAACTTAATATAAGCTCTAATTGTGTTCACATAATTGATGAAATCAAAATAAAATTAGTTAATATCAATGAAATGTATGTTTATGTAAATTATTAAAAGTTCTTTCTGAAATATTAGACCATTAATGTTTGCCACAATGTAACATAGACATAGATAACAGTCAGGACTATGTCCAATGGTGCCAGAAGCCATGACATATGAGAAATTCATGATTATAAGATTTGCAAAGAGATGATATGAGGACACAATAGCTGAATTCAGATGACTTAAAAGTTGTGAATGTTAAATCTTCATATATACTATTCCAGAGAAAAGATATGCATTATCTAATAGAAAAAATAAAATGTTGGAAGTTGCAAAGACAGACCAATCAGTTGAATATAGAGAAGAACATAGTAAGATTCTTACCTCCATCTTAAAAAGCTCACAAAGTATTCTGCTATCCCTCATTATAAGTGATCAAAGCCAGGGCAGTTATCAGTTTGGAAGACTGGAGGTGACATGTGAAAAATGAAATGAGTGGTTAAGTAAACTCTCAAGTCTTTCAGATCCTAATTTTTCTTTTTTAAAAATATATATACATATATATTATTGTACTATCTCTCCCTACCCTCCCCAGCCCCTGCTGTCCCTTCCCTAGCCACTTAACAACTGACTGCAGTGTGTGATGCAGTCAGATGTCCACGTGTTCTAATTGTTTCAACACCTGCCTATGAGTGAGAACATGCAGTGTTTGGTTTTCTGTTCTTGTGTCAGTTTGTGGAGAATGATGGTTTCCAAATTCATCCATGTCTCTATGAAGGACATGAACTCATCATTTTTTATGGCTTCATAGTATTCCATGGTGTATATGTGCCACATTTTCTTTATCCAGTCTATTGTTGATGGACATTTGGGTTGGTTCCAGGTCTTTGCTATTATAAACAGTGCCGCAATGAACAAACATGTGCATGCTCTTTATAATAGAACAATTTATAATTCTTTGAGTATATACCCAGTAATAGGATTGCTGGGTCAAATGGTATCTCTATTTCTAGGTTCTTGAGGAATCACCATACTATCTTCTACAATGGTTGCACTAATTTGCACTCTCACCAACAGTGTAAAAGTGTTGCTATTTCTCCACATCCTCTCCAGCATCTTTTGTCTCCAGATTATTTAATGATCACCATTCTAACTGGCATGAGATGGTATCTCAATGTGGTTTTGATTTTCATTTCTCTAATGGCCAGTGATGATGAGCATTTTTTCATATGTTTGTTGGCCTCAGAGATGTCTTCTTTTGTAGAGTATCTGTTCATATCCTCTGCCCACTTTTGAATGGGTTTGTTTTTTTCTAGTAAATCTGTTTTAGTTCTTTGTAGATTCTGGATATTAGCCCTTTGTCAGATGGGTAGATTGCAAAATTTTTTGCCCATTCTGTTGGTTGCCAGTTCACGCTAATGATTGTTTCCTTTGCTGTATAGAAGCTCTGGAGTTTAATTAGATTCCATTTGTCTATTTTGGCTTTTGTTGCTATTGCTTTTGGTGTTTTATCCATGAAGTCCTTGCCTATGCCTATGTCCTAAATGGTTTTGCCTAGGTTTTCTTCTAGGGTTTTTATGGTGTTAGGTCTTATGTTTAGATCTTTAATCCATCTGGAGTTAATTTTAGTGTAAGGTGTCAGGAAGAGGTCTAGTTTCTGCTTTCTGCACATTGCTAGCCAGTTTTCCCAATACCATTTATTAAACAGGGAATCCTTTCCCCATTGCTTGTTTTTGTCAGGTTTGTCAAAGATCAAATGATTGTAGATGTGTGTTGTTGCTTCTGAGGCCTCTGTTCTGTTCCATTGGTCTATGTCTCTGTTTTGGTACCAGTACCATGCTGTTTTGATTACTGTAGCCTTGGAGTATAGTTTGAAGTCAGGCAGTGTGATGCCTCCAGCTTTGTTCTTTTTGCTTAGGATTGTTTGGGCTATGTGGGCTCTTTTTTGGTTCCATATGAAGTTTGAAGTATTTTTTTCCAGTTCTGTGAAGAAGGTTATTGGTAGCTTGATGAGGATAACATTGAAATCTATAAATTACTTTGGGCAGTATGGCCATTTTCATGATGTTGATTATTCCTAAACATGAGCATGGAATGTTTTACTAGCTGTTTGTTTCCTCTCTTATTTCCTTGAGCAGTGGTTTGTAGTTCTCCTTGAAGAGGTCCTTTACATCCTTTAATTGTATTCCTAGGTATTTTATTCTCTTTGTAGCAATTGTGAATGGGAGTTCACTTTTGAAATGGCTCTCTGTTTGTCTGTTATTGGTGTGTAGAAATGCCTGTGATTTCTGCACATTGATTTTGTATCCTGAGACTTTGCTGAAGTTGCTTATCAGTTTAAGAGGATTTTGGGCTGAGATGATGGGGTCTTCTAAATATATAATCATGTCGTCCTAAAATAGAGACAATTTGACTTCTTCTTTTCCTAATTGAATATGTTTTATTTCTTTTTCTTGCCTGATTGCTCTGGCTAGAACGTCCAATACTATATTAAATAGGAGTGGTGAGAGAGGGCATCCTTGTCTAGTGCCAGATTTCAAAGGGAATGTTTCCAGTTTTTGCCTGTTCAGTATGATATTGGCTGTGGATTTGTCGTAAGTAGCTTTTATTATTTTGTGATACATTCAATCAATACCTAGTTTAATGAGGGTTTTTAGCATAAAGCGCTGTTGAATTTCGTCAAAAGGCCTTCTCTGCTTCTATTGAGATAATCATGTGGTTTTTGTCTTTGGTTCTATTTATGTGATGGATTACATTTATAGACTTGTGTGTGTTGAACCAGGCTTGCATCCCTGGGATGAAGCCTACTTGATCATGATGAATAAGGTTTTTGATTTGCTATTGCTTTCGGTTTGCCAGTATTTTATTGAAGATTTTTACATCTATGTTCATCAAGGATATTGGCCTGAAGTTTTCTTTTTAGTTACATCTCTGCCCAGTTTTGGTATTAGGATGAAGTCGGTCTCGTAAAATGAGTTGGGGAGGATTCCCTCTTTTTGTATTGTTTGGAATAGTTTTAGAAGGAATGGTACCAGCTCCTCTTTGTATGTCTGGTAGAATTCAGCTGCAAACGGATCTGGATCTGGGTGTTTTTTAGTTGGTAGGCTATTAATTGCTGCCTCAACTTCAGACATTGTTATTAGTCTATTCAGAGTTTCAACGTCTTCCTTGTTTAGTATTGGGAGAGTGCAAGAATTTATTCATTTCTTTCAGGTTTACTGGTTTTTGCACATAGAGTTGTTTGTAGTAATCTCTGATGGTAGTTTGTATTTCTGGGGAATCGGTGGTGATGTCCCCTTTATCATTTTTTATTGCATCTATTTGATTCTTCTCTCTTTTCTTTTTTATTAGTCTGGCTAGTAATCTATCTATTTTGTTGATCTTTTCAGAAAACTAGCTCCTGGATTTGTTGACTTTTTGAAGGGATCTTTGTGTCTCTATCTCCTTCAGTTCTGCTCTGATCTTAGTTATTTCTTGTCTTCTGCTAGCTTTTGAGTTTTTTTAATCTTGCTCCTCTAACTCTTTCAATTTTGATGATAGGGTGTCGATTTTAGATCTTTCCTTGCTCCTCATGTGGGCATTTATTGCTATGAATTTCCCTCTAGACACTGCTTTAAATGTGTCCCAGAGATTCTGGTATATTTTGTCTCCATTCTCATTAGTTTTGAAGAACATCTTTATTTCTGCCTTTATTTCATTGTTTATTCAGTCAACATTCAAGAGTGAGTTGTCCAGTTTCCATGAAGTTGTGCAGTTCTGAGTTAGTTTCTTAATCCTGAGTTCTAATTTGATTGCATTGTGGTCTGAGAGATTGTTTGTTATTATTTCTGTTCTTTTGCATTTGCTAAGGAGTGATTTACTTCCAATTATGTGGTCAGTTTTAGAGTAGATGTGATATGGTGCTGAGAAGAATGTATATTCTGTGGATTTGGGGTGGAGAGTTCTGTAGATGTCTATTAGGTCCACTTGGTCCAGATCTGAGTTCAAGTCCTGGATATCCTTGTTAATTTTCTGTCTCATTGATCTGTCTAATATTGACAGTGGAAAGTTAAAGTCTCCTACTATTATTGTGTGGGAAGTTTAAGTCTCTTTGCAGGTCGTTAAGAACTTGCTTTATGTATCTGGGTGCTCCTCTATTGGGTGCATATTTATTTAGGATCATTAGCTCTTCTTGTTGCACTGATCCTTTTACCATTATGTAGTGCCCTTCTTTGTCTCTTTTGATATTTGTTGGTTTAACGTCTATTTTATCAGAGACTAGGATTTCAACTCCTGCTTTTTTTTTTTTTTTTTTTTCTTTTTTTGCTCTCCATTTGCTTGGTAAATCTTCCTCCATCCCTTTATTTTGAGCCTATGTATGTTCTTGCAAGTGAGATGGGTTTCCTGAATACAGCACATCAATGGGTTTTGACTTTTTATCAGTCTGTGTCTTTTGATTGGGGCATTTAGTCCATTGACATTTAATGTTAATATTGTTATGTGTAAATATGATCCTGCCATTTTGTTTCTGGTTGGTTGTTTTGCCATTTGGTTGGCATAATTTCTTCATCGTGTCATTGGTCTTTACCATTTGATTCTTTTTTGCAGTGACTGGTACTGGTTTTTCCTTTCTGTGTTTAGTGCTTCCTTCAGGAGCTCTTGTAAGGCAGGCCTGGTAGTGACAAAATCTCTCAGCAATTGCTTGTCCACAAAGGATTTTATTTCCCCTTTGCTTATGAAGCTTAATTTGGCTGGATATGAAATTTTGGGTTGAAAGTTCTTTTCTTTAAGGATGTTGAAAATTGGCCCCCACTCTCTTCTAGCTTGTAGGGTTTCTGCTGAAAGATCTGCTGTGAGTCTGATGTGCTTCCCTTTGTGGGTGACCTGACCTTTCTCTCTGGCTGCCCCTAGGATTTTTTCCTTCATTTCAACCCTGATGAATCTGACAATTAAGTGCCTTGGGGTTGCTCTTCTAGAGGAGTATCACTGTGGTGTTCTCTGTATTTCCTGTATTTGAATGTTGGCCTGCCTTGCTAGGTTGGGGAAGTTCTCCTGGATAATATCCTGAAGAGTATTTTCCAGCTTGGATTTATTTTTCAACTTCTGGTACGCTGATCAAGCATAGATTAGGTATTTTCATATAATCCCATATTTCTTGAAGGCTTTGTTCATTTATTTACACTCTTTATTCTCTTTTCTTGCCTTCTCATTTTATTTCATTGAATTGATCTTCAATCTCTGATATTCTTTCTTCTGCTTGATCTATTCAGCCATTGAAACTTGTATATGCTTCACAAAGTTCTTGTGCTGTGTTTTTCAGCTCCCTCAAGTCGTTTATGTTCTTCTCTAAGCTGGTTATTCTAGTTAGCATTTCATCTAACCTTTTTTCAAGGTTTTTAGTTTCTTTGCATTGGGATAGAACATGTTCCTTTAACTCAGAGAAGTTTGTTATTACCCACCTTCTGAAGCCTACTTCTGTCAATTCATCAAATTCGATCTCCATCCAGCTTTGTTCCCTTGCTGGTAAGGAGTTGTGATCTCGTGGTGGGGGAGAGGTGTTCTGGTTTTTGATGGTTTCATTATTATTGGACTGGTTTCTTTCCATCTTTTTGGATTTATATAGCTTTGATCTCAGGTAGCTGCTTCGGGAGGCAGCCTTTCCTTTGTCTGCCTGAAGAGGCACTGCTGGGCTGAATCCACAGATTCAGTGGAGCTGTTGCATCTTTTATTTACTCAGGAAAATTAGGCCAGCTTCTGCAAAAGCAGCCGCCCTTCCCCTGACCAAGCTCGATTATTCCTGGTTACTCTCTAACTGATGTTCTGGGTGTGAAAGTCTAGAGTGAGAGTTTTTTAGCCTGTTGGGCTTTGTGCAGGGGGGACCCATCCTGCCATATGGCCTTTTCCCTGCTTTCAGTTCCCCTTCTTTCTGGGGGGTAGGTTGCTCCGTCCAGCCAGGTTTCTGGCTTTCATGTCAGCCAGTGCTTCCACCTGGATCTATGCTGACAGCTCTGGTGCCAGCCAAAGTTGCTGTTCTGCCCTGTTCAGGCAGCTCACTGAGGCTTTTCAGCCTGGCAAAGATCTCCGGTTCTGTGGGTTGTAGAGGGCTTGGGTGGAGTGCTGTATCTGAACCAAAGTCACAGAGGTGGAGATCCCTCGGTCCTCTGGTTGGTTGCACATACCTCCTGGGTGGGGCAGTGCCCCGCCTTGCCTCAACTTGCCCTATTTGGTTTATATCCACTGTCCAACCAGACCCATAAAATGAAACCTCATACTTCATTTGGAATTGTGGAGACCACTCAGCTTCTGTGTCTCTCTCGCTGCCTTATTTGGCCATCTTGGGATCCCCCCTCTATTTTAATATTTTAATGGAAACTCTTTGTATCATGGGGTAATGATACAAAGGTAGCTCTCCTTTGTATCATTACAGAGCTACCTTTGCCTATACTTTGGGCAAAGAAGATCTCTTTACCCAACACTATTCCACTGGGTGCAGAGGTTGTTTGCCAGTGTTCACAGCTACCATCACCTTTCTCTTCCTATTTGGGATGCAACCAAGTGTGAACCCTGCATGAGAAAAGTGATGGTAGCTATGGACACTGGCAAACAACATCTGCACCCATGGAATAGTGACTTCCCAAGGGATTCTAATTGTAGGGGATGCAATGTGGTAGCACAATAAGTAAGCCAGAGCAAAATCTGAGTAACCTCTTTTTGAGCATATATGGAGCAATATCCTGGCCTTGGAAATAAATAAGGGACATAGATATGCATTTCTGGCATCTGAAGATATCAGGTTCAGTGTTCCTGTTAGTCTGGGATATATTCTATGCTCATTCGTTTTCCTAGATAGCTCACAAAGCCTACCACTTTGTCTTATCTTCTGTACCTTTCTTATCATTCAAGCCTTTATCATTTCTCACTTTAATCAATGGGCTGTTTGCCATTGTTTTTCAGCCATATGCAACCCACCTTCAATATATGTTTATTAATGTGAAGGAATAAGTGAATGAATGACCACTGATTTTGTTTAACTAAAAGGTATTCACACTTCCCCATGTTCATGACCCTTCTAGGCATTCAAAAAAGAAAAATAATTTTTCTTTTAAAGCATTTCTTCAGTACTCAAAATTTTGTTTCCCTATGATAAATGAAAAAAAATTCTACTTACTTGATACTACACATATTTTAAATCATGTTAGTATATTTTCTAACCATACATATGGCACTAAAACATTTACTAAGGGGACTTTCTCAGCAAGGTGGCCAAACAGAACCTTCCAGTGATTGTCTCCCTACAGGAACAACAAATTAAACATCCATCCACACAAAAAAGCACCTTAAGAACCAATAAATCAGGTAACCAATTACAGTACCTGGTTTGAATTAATATCAAGGAAAGAGGCATTGAAGAGGGTAGGGAAGACAGTCTTACGTTGCCTATACCATGCCTCCTCTAACCCCAGTCAGAGAAGCATGGAGCATCTGTGCACTTAGGAGAGTAAGAGCAAAGTGAGTACAGAACTTCGTGTTGAAACTGTTGCCCTGCCACAGTGTAACATGACATGGGACAGAATTCTGCTGGTGCCCACAGAAGAAGCATTTAGACCAGCCCTGGGCCAGAGGGGAATTTACCCCAGCAGCAGGAACCTGAGTCCTATCCAGCTTCACCACTGGCTGACCAAAGTGTCTGGGGCCTGGAAGGAATTTGAGTGGCAATCAGGTCACAAGGACTACAGTCCTTGGGCAATCCCTGGTGCTGCACTGGTCTCAGAGGCAGTGGAATTGGGGTACAACCAAGTGTGAAACCAGGTGTGGCAAAGGGATTGCCTGCATTATCCCCTCCCCAACTCCAGGCACTATAGTTCCAGGGGAGATGCCTTCCACTTGGGGGAAGGAAAGGGAAGAGTACAGAGAGCTTTGTCTTGCAACGTAGGTACCAGCTCAGCCATAGTAAAATAAAACACAAGGGCCAGGCGTGGTGGCTCACACCTATAATCCCAGCACTTTGGGAGGCCGAGGTGGGTGGATCACAAGGTCAGGAGATCAAGACCATCCTGGTCAACATGGTGAAACTCCGTCTCTACTAAAAATACAAAAATTAGCTGGGCATGGTGGCACATGCCTGCAGTCCCAGCTACTCAGGAGGCTGAGGCAGGAGAACTGCTTGAACCCAGGAGGCGGAAGTTGCAGTGAACCAAGATCGCACCATTGCACTCCAGCCTGGGCAACAAGAGCGAAACTCCATCTAAAAAAACAAAAACAAAAAAAAAACAAGGCAGACTCATGAAGCTCCTTATTTCCAGTCTTTGCTCCTAGCCAGTATTTCTAGACTCACCATGGACCAGAAGGGAATCTCCTGCCCTCATAGGATGGACCCAGTTCTGGCAGAATGTTCCATCTATTGACTAAAGTAGTTTTGGACCTTGAATAAACATCAGTGGCAACCACGCAATAGTAGCCATGAGAGTTGGATACAAGCCTCAGTACTGTAATGGTCTGCAAGGCTTTAGGTATGACCCTTTGCAGTGCCAGCTGTGGTGGCTACAAGAGTGCCCACATCACTCCTCCTCAAAATCCAGGAAACCCAGCATGGAGTGAGACTACTTCTTATTGAGGGATGAAAGGAAGAGAGTATGAGACTTTGCTGGTAATTCATGGAATTCTGCCTTAGCTACCCCAAGTCCACCAAGGCTGTCTTTGTAGTAATCTGTCAGAGTCACAGCATTCCTGGAATTAGGGCACCCTCTAATGCTTAAATGGCTGCCAGAATTGCTGACACAGGTCACAACACTAAATCCCCTTTGATTTCTTGGAAAGCCCTCTCAAAAAGGATGAGTACAAACAAGCCCAGACTGAGAAGATCAGAAGGTATACCTAACTCTTCAATGCCCAGACATCCACAAATGTTCACAAGTGTCAAGAACATACAGGAAAATGACCTCACCAAATGAACTAAATAAAGTACCAGTGATTCATCCTGTACTGATAGAAATATGTGCCATTTCAGGCAGAAAATTCAAAATAGCTGTCAGGAAAGCTCAACAAACTTTGAGATAACATAAAAAAGGAATTCAGAATTCTATCAGAGAAATTTAGCAAAAAAAAAATGGAAATAATTTTAGAAAATCAAACAGAAATTCTGGAGCTAAAAAATTCGAGTGGCAAACTGAAAAATGCATCAGAGTCTCTTAGTAGGATTGATCAAGCAGAAGAAAAGAACTAATGATCTTGAAGACAATCTATATGAAAATACAGTCAGAGGAGAACAAAGAATATGATTGATTGAATAAAGCAATCCTACAAGATGTAAAAAAGAAACAATTGCCTCAAGAGAGAAAAACAGAAGAATTATTGGCCTTAGAGGATATATATATAGGTAGAGGTTGGGTTAGAAATGTTATTCAAATTAATAAGAACACAGAATTTTGTACACCTAGAGAAATATGTGAATATCCAGGTACAAGAAGGTCAAAGAACAGCAAGAAGTTTTAATCCAAATAAGACTATCTCAAGGAATATAATAATCAAGCTCTCAAAAGTAAAAGATAAAGGATCCCAAAAGCAGCAAGAGAAAGGAAACAAATAACATATAAAAGAGCACCAATATATCTGGAAATAGACTTCTCAGTGGAAATCCTATGGACCAGGAGAGAGTAGAATGACATGTTTAAACTACTAAAGGGAAAATATAACTTCCAATGTAGAATATTATATTCAGCAAACTTATCCTTCAAACATGAAGAAGAAATAAAGATTTTCCCAGACAAACAAAAGCTGAGGGATTTTATCAACACCAGACCAGTCTTACAATTAATGCTAGATGACTTCTGAGGCTTGAGACCACCATTTGGCCTGCTGGATCCAGGGAGTCTGGACAGTCCAGACTGGGAGGAATTCGCCACAGCACAGCACAGCTGCTGTGGCAGATCACAGCCAGACTGTTTCTTTAAGTGGATACCCAATCTATCCCTCCTCACCAGGCAGGAACCCCTGAGGGAATTTCAGCAACTCCAGCCAGGGTTTTATGAACAGAATTCTGATCTCTCCCTGGAACAGAGCCACTGTGGGGAGGGGCAGCTACTGTATCCACAGCTAAACTGACAACCTTTCCCACCTGATGGCTCTGAAAAATCCAGGTGGTCTGGCTGAGGGGAGTTCCACCTAGCACAGTGCACCCACCTGGTCAAGGGATAGCCTGAGTGCTGAGAGTCTGAGTGATCCTATATATCCCTACAGGGTGAGACCTCCCAGTAGGGATCTCCAGAAACTTCCTACAAGAATGTGCCAGCAAGCATCATGTCAGTGACCCCTGGAACAGACCCACCAGAGGAAGGAGCAGGTTGTCATATTTGCTGTTTTGTAGCCTTCATTGGTGATACCTCCTGGTGAGGGAAGGTCTGAGAAAACTAGGGTCTGGAGCACACCGCCAGCAAACTGCAGCAGCCCTACAGAAGAGGGGACTGATTGTAAAACAAACAAATAGCAACAACAACAATATCAGCAAAAAGGACCCCACAAAAGCCCCATTGAAAGATCAGCAGCCTCAAAGATCGAAGGTAGATAAGTTCACAAAGATGAGAATCAACCCAAAAAGAACACTGAAAACTCAAAAAGCCAGAATGTCTCTTCTCCTTCAAATGATCACAACACCTTTTCAGCAAGGGCACAGAACTGGGCTGAGGCTAAGATGGATGAACTGACAGAAGTAGGCTTCAGAAGGTGTGTAGTAATTAATTTCACTAAGCTAAAGGAGCATGTTCTAACACCATGCAAAAAGGATAAGAATAATGATAAAATATAGGAGTTAGTAACCAGAATAGCCAGTTTAGAGAGAAACACAAATGACGTGATGGAGCTGAAAAACACAACACAAGAACTTCACAATGCAATCACAAGTATAAACAGCTGAATAGACTAAGAAGAAGAACAAATCTCAGAGCTTGAAGACTATCTTTCTGAAATAAGACAGGCAGATAAGAATAGAGAAAACAGAATGAAAAGGAATGAACAAAACCTCTGAGAAACTGAAAATTATGTAAAAAGACCAAACCTATGAAAGGTTGGGGTACCTGAAAGAAACAGGTAGAATGGAACCAAGTTGTAAAAAATACTTCAGGATATCATCCAGGAGAACATTTCCAACCTACCAAGACAGGCCACCATTCAAATTCAGAAAAAGCAGAGAATCCCAGTAAGATACTGCTTGAGAAGATCAACCCCAAGACACATAATCATCAGATTCTCTAAGGTCAAAATGAAAGAAAAAACATTAAGGGCAGGCAAGAGAGAAAGGCAAGGTCACCTACAAACAGAGCCCATCAGACTAACAGTGGACCTCTCAGTGGAAACCCTACAAGCCAGAAGAGATTTGGGGACCAATATTCATTATTCTTTTTTTTTTTTTTTTAATTTTTTCTTGAGACAGAGTCTCGCTCTGTCACCCAGGCTGGAGTGCAGTGGCATGATCTTGACTCACTGCAACCTCTGCCTCCCAAGTTCAAGCAATTCTCCTGCCTCAGCCTTTTGAGTAGCTGCGATCACAGGTGCACACCACCACACCTGGCTAATTTTTGTATTGTTAGTAGAGATGGTGTTTCACCATGTTGGCCAGGCTTATCTCAAATTCCTGACCTCAAGTGATATGCCTGCCTCAGCCTCCCAAAGTACTGTGATTACAGGCATGAGCCACCATGCCCAACCCAATATTCAACATTCTCTAAGTAAAAAATTTCCAACCTGGAATTTCATATCTGGACAAACTAAGCTTTATAAGGGAAGAAGAAATAAGATGCTTTTCAGACAAGCAAATGATGAGAGAATTCATCACTACCAGACTGCTTTGCAAAGGTTCCTAAAGGAAACACTAAATGTGGAAAAGAAAAATCATTACTAGCCACTATGAAAACACCCTGAAGAATACAGACCAGTGACACTGTGAAGTAACTAGATAAACAAGTCTGCAAAATGAACAGCTAATATTATGATAACAGGATCAAATTTATACACAATATTAACCTTAAATGTAACTGCCCCAATTAAAAAGCACAGAATGGCAACCTGGATAAAGAGTGAAGTACAATCAGTATGTTGTCTTCAAGAGTTACATCTCACATGCAAAGACACACATAGACTTGAAATAAAGGGATGGAGGAAAATTTCAAAGAAATGGGAAACAAAAAAGAGCAGGCTTGCAATCCAAGTTTCTGGCAAAATGAAATTTAAAGCAACAAAGATCAAAAAAAAAAAAAATAAGGGCATTATGTAATGGTAAAGGATTCAATTCAAGAGATAGAAAATTAACAAAGATATTCATGACCTGAACTCAGTTCTGGATCAAGTGAACCTGATAAACATCTATAGAACTCTCCACCCAAAACAGCAGAATATACATTCTTCTCATTGCCACATGGCACTTACTCTAAAATTGATCACACGGTAGGAAGTAAAACACTCCTCAGCAAATGCAAAAGAACTGAAATCATAACAACCAAACTCAGATCACAGCACAATCAAATTAGAACTCAAGATTAAGACACTCACAGAAAACCTCACAGCTACATGGAAATTGAACAACCTGCTCCTAAATGACTACTGAGTAAATAATGATATTAAGACAGAAATCAAGAATTTATTTGAAACCAGTGAGAACAAAGAGACAACATACCAGAATCTCTGGGACACTGCTAAAGAAGTGTTAAGAGGGAAATTTACAGCACTAAATGCCCACATCAAATGCTAGAAAGATCTCAAATCAACAAGCTAACATCACAATTAAAGAATGAGAACCATGAGCAAACAAACCCCAAAGCTAACAGAAAACAAGAAATAACTAAGATCAGGTTAGAATTGAAGGAGCTAGAGACATAAAATCCTTCAAAAAAAATCAATGAATCCAGGAGCTGGTTTTCTGAAAAAATTAATAAAATAGACAGACCTCTAGCTAGACTAATAAAGAAGGAAAGAGAGAAGAATCAAATAAACACAATCAGAAATGATAAGGGGGATATCACCACTGATCCCACAGAAATACAAACAACATTCAGTGAATACCATAAACATCTCTATGCACATAAACTGAGAAATCTAGAAGAAATTGATAAATTCCTGGACATATACACTTTTCCAAGCCTGAATCAGAAAGAAAGTGAATCCCTAAATAGATGAATAAAGGTTCTGAAAGTGAGACAGCAATAAATAGCCTACCAACCAAATTCACACATGTTCACAGGTTACTTCTATCAGAGGTACAAAGAGGAGCTAGTACCATTTCTACTGAAATTATTCCAAACTACTGAAAAGAGGGACTCCTCCCTAAGTCATTTTATGAGGCCAGCATCATCCTGATTACAAAACCTGGCAGAGACACAACAACAAAAAAAGTCAGTCCAATATCCCTGATTAACATCAATGCAAAAATTCTCAATACAATACTGGCAAACTGAATCCAGCAGCACATCAAAAAAGTTATCCATCATGATCAAGTTGGCTTCATTCCTGGGATGCAAGGTTGGTTCAACATGCGCAAATCAATAAATGTAATTCATTACATAAATATAACTAAAGACAAAAACCACATGATTATGTCAATAGACACAGAAAAGGCCTTCAATAAAAATCAACATCCCTTCATGTTAAAAGCTCTTAATAAACTAACTCTCAATAATAAGAGCCATCAAATGAAAGCTCTCAATAATAAGAGCCATCAATGACAAACCCACAGCTAACATCATCCTAATGGGCAAAAGCTGGAAGCATTCCCCTTGAAAACCAGCACAAGACAAGGATGCCCTCTCTCACCACTCCTGTTCAACACAGTATTGGAAGTCCTTGCCAGGTCAATCAAGCAAGAGAAAGAAATAGAGAGCATCCAAATAGAAAGACAGAAAGTCAAACTATCCCTGTTTGCAGACGACATGCTCCTGTATCTAGAAAACTCCATATTCGCAATCCCAAAGCTCCTTAAGCTGATAAGCAACTTCAGCAGAGTCTCAGGATACAAAATCAATGTGCAAAAATTGCTATTATTCCTATACACCAACAACAGACAAGTGAAGAGCCAAATAATGAATGAACTCCCATTCACAATTGCTACAAAAAGAATAAAATACCTATGAATACAGCTAACAAGGGAAGTGAAGGACCTTTTCAAAAAGAACTACAAACCACTGCTGAAGGAAATCAGAGAGGCCATAAACAAATGGAAAAATATTCTATGCTCATGGATAGGAAAATGATCATACTGCCCAAAGTAATTTATAGATTCAATACTATTTCCATTAAATTGCGATTGACATTGTTCACATAATCAGAAAAAAAACTATTTTAAAATTTCTACAGAATGAAAAAAAAATAGCCTGTATAGCCAAGACAATCCTAAGCAAGAAGAACAAAGCTGGAGGCATCATGTTACCTGATTTTAAACTATACTACAAGACTACAGTAACCAAAACAGCATGGTACTGGTACAAAAGCAGACACAAAGAACAATGGAACAGAATAGAGAACTCAGAAATAAGACCACACACCAACAACCATGTGATCTTTGACACACCTGACAAAAACAAGCAATGGAGTAAGGAATCTCTATTTAATAAATGATGCTAGGAGAACTGGCTATCCATATGCAGAAAATTGAAACTGGACCTCTTTTACACCTTATATAAAAATCAACTCAAGTTGGATTAAAGACCAAAATGTAAAACCCAAAACTATAAAAACTCTAGAAGCATATCTAGGCAATACCATTCAGAACATAGGCGTAGGCAAAGATTTCATTATAAATAGGCCAAAAGCAATAGTAACAAAAGCAAAAATTGACAAATGGAATCTATTAGGTTGGTGCAAAAGTAATTGCGTTTTTTTCCCCTTACTTTTAGCTACATCAAATGGCAAAAATAGCAATTACTTTTGCAACAACCTAATAATTAAACTAAAGAGCTTCTGCACAGCGAAAGAAACCATCATCAGAGTGAACAGACAACCTAAAGAATAGGAGAAAATGTTTGCAATTTATCCATCTGACAAAGGTCTAATATCCAGAGTCTACAAATTAGCAAGAAAAAAAAACATTAAAAAAAGGGCAAAGTACATGAAAAGACACTTCTCAAAAGAAGACATTCATGTGGCCAAGAAACATATGAAAAAAGAGCTCAATATTACCGATCATTAGAGAAATGCAAATCAAAACCACAAAGAGATACCATCTCATGCTAGTCAGAATGGCAATTATCAAAAAGTCAAGAAAACAGACGCTGGTAAGATTGCGGAATAAAAGGGGTTCTGGAAGAAAAGGAATGCTTCTGCACTTTTGGGAGGAATAGAAATTAGTTCAACTATCGTAGAAGACAGTGTGATGATTCTTCAAAGACCTAGAGGCAAAAATACCATTTAACCCAGCAATCCCATTACTGAGTATATACCCAAAGAAATATAAACCATACTATGATAAAGATACATGCATGCATATGTTTAATGCAGCACTGTTTGCAATAGCAAACACATGCAATCAACCTAAATGTCCATCAATGATAGACTAGATAAAGAAAGTGTGGTCCATATACAACGCGGAATAATATGCAGCCATAATAAGGAATGAGATCATGTCCTTTACAGGGATATGGATGGAGCTGGAAGCCATTATTCTCAGCAAACTAATGTAGGAACAGAAAACCAAACAACACATGATCTAACTTATAATTGGGAACTGAACAATGACACATGGCAGGAAACAATATACACTGGGACCTGTTGGGGGAGCAGGGAGAGTGAGAGCATCAGGAAGCACAGCTAATGGGTGCTGGGCTTAATACATAGGTGATTGGTTGATCTGTACAGCAAACCACCATGGCAAACGTTTACATATGTAACAAACTTGCACATCCTGAACATGTACCCTGGAACTTAAAATAAATGTTGATTAAAAAAAAGAAATGCTGAAGAAAAATGTTTAATCTGAAAGAAAAGAACATTAATTAGCAGAAATAAATAATTTGAAGGTATAAAATTCACTGGTATTAGTAAGCACACAGACAAATACTGAATTACTGAATGTTTTGACATGTAATTGTGATGTATAAACCACTAATATCTTTAGTAGAAAGACGAAAAGCCAAACCTATCAAAAATAATAGCTATAATTTTTTAATTATAACTTTTTATATTTAAATTTTTAATAATAACTATAACGTTTTGCCAGTACTTTATTGAGAATTTTTGCATTGATGTTAATCAGGGATATTGGACTGACTTTTTTTGTTGTTGTATCTCTGCCAGGTTTTGGAATCAGAATGATACTGGCCTCAAACTGTTAAAGTGATAGACAATATAAAAATATATAAATAGAGACAACAAAAAGTCAAAAAGATGGGGAGCAAGGATGCAGTTAAAGTGTAGAATTTTTTTTTGTTTTCTCTCTTATTGTTTTTCTCTCTTATTTATAATCAAAGCTAAGCTTTCATTCATTTAAAGTAATTGGTTATAGGATGTTATTTGTAAGCACCAAACTTCATAACAGATACACAATAATTTAAAGCAAGAAACTAAAAGATACTACCAGAGGAAATCACTTTTACACAAAAAGAAAAATGGGAGAGAGAACCAACAAATAAAAGTCAGAAAAAAAATAACAAAATGACAATAATAAGTCCTTAACTATCAGTAATAACATTGAAAGCAAATTGACTAAATTGTCCAATCAAAAGACATACAGTGGTTGAATGGATTTTTTAAAAAGACCTAACCATATTTTGCCTACAAAGAAACAGGTGGACTGAAAATAAAGGGAAGGGAAAACATATTCATCCAAATGGAAGCCAAAAAAAAAACAACAACAACAGGATTAGCTATATTCATAGCAGATAAAACGATTTCAAGGCAAAAACTGTAAAAAGACAAAAGAAGTTCATTGTATAATGATAAAGGGGTCAATTTAGCAAGAGGATATAACAAATGTTAATTTGTATGCCTTGAACATGGGAGCATGCAGATATATATTAGCAAATACTATCAGAGCTAAAGAGAGAAATAGACCCTAATACAATGGCATCTAGAGAATTCGACAGCCCAGTTCCAGCATTGGACAGATCATCCAGACAGAAAATCAACAAAGAAACATCATACTTAATCTGTATTATAGACAAATGGGCTTAATAAACATTTACAGCAAATTTTCTCCAACAGTTGCAGCATACACCACCTTCTCCTCTGCACATAGAACATTCTCAAGGATAGATTATATGTTATCCACAAAACAAGTCTCAAAAAAACTCAAAGAAATTGGAAACATATCAAGCATTTTTTTCTGATCAGAATGGAATAAAACTGGAAATCAATAGCAAAAGGAACTTTGTAAACTATAAAAACATGTGGAAATAAAATAGTATGCTCCTAAATAAAACCATTGGATAAATAAAGGAATTAAGAAGAAAATTTTAAAATTTTTTAAACAAATAAAAATGTAAATACAATATACCAAAACCAATAGAATACAACAAAAGCAGTACTAAGAAAGAAGTTTATAACAACAAATGCCCACAACAAAATAGTGGAAAAACTTCAAATAAAAAACTTAACCATGCATCTTAAGGAACTAGAAAAGTAAGAGCAAACCAAATCCATAATTAGTAGGAAAGAAATAAAGATAAGAGCATAACTAAAGGATAGAGGCTTAAAAAAACCTACAAAACAGTTAATTTTGAAAAGATAAACAAAGTCAACAAATCTTTAGCTAGACTAAGAAAAAAGGATAAAAGACCCAAATAAAATCAGAGATGCAAAAGGAGACATTAAAACTGACACCACAGAAATTCAAAGGATCTTTAGAGAGTATAATAAGGAACTATATGGCAGTAAACTGGAAAATCAAGATAAATTCCTAGACACACACAACCTAACAAGATTGAACCGTGAACAGACCACCAACAAGTAATGAGATAGAAGAAGTAACAAAATGTCTCTCATGAAAGAAAAGCCCAGGACCTGATGGCCTTACTACTAAATTCTACCAAACATTTAAATAAGAACTAATATCAACCCTATTTGAACTATTTCAAAAAGTCAAGGGCAAGGGGATACTTCCAAACTCATTCTATAAAGCCAGTATCACCCTGATACCAAAACTAGACAAAGACATACACACACACACACACACACACACACACACACACACACACACCCCTACAGGCCGATATCCCTGATGAACATAGATGTAAAAATATTCAAAAATACTAGAAACTGAATTCAACAATGCATTACAAATATCATTTATCATGATCAAGTGGGATTTATCCCAGGGATGCAAGGATGGTTCAATATACACAAATCAATAAATGTGATACATCTTACTAACAGAATGAAGGACAAAAACTGTGTGATTATTTCAAGAGAAGCCAAAAAAGTACACAATATAACATCCTATCCTTTCCCTTCACAATAAAAATTCTCAAAAAAACTGGATATGGAAGGAACATATCTCAATGTTATAAAAACCATACACAACAAATCTACAGCTAGTGTGTTACTGAATGGGGTAAAAATGAAAGCCTTTTCTCTAAGATATCGAACAATACAAGCATGCCCCCCATTACCACTTTTATTCAACATAGTGCTAGAAGTCCCAACCAGAGCAATAAGACAAAAAATAAATAAATAAAGGGCATACAAATTTGAAAGGAAGAAGTCAAATTAGTGTTGTTTGCAGATCATATGATCTTATATTTAGAAAACCCTAAAGGCTTCACCAAAAAACTATTAGGCTGATAAACAAATTAAGTAAAGTTGCAGGACACAAAATTAACATACAAAAATCAATAGCATTTCTATATACCAACAGCGGACAACTTGAAAAATAAATCAAGAAAGTAATCCTATTTACAGTAACTACAAAGACTATAAAATACCTATAAATAAAATTAATCTAAAGAGTAAAATAGCTTTATGATGAAAACCATAAAACATTGCAATTGAAGGTTTTGAACCCTGAAATTTAACCTTGAAAGAAATTGAAGAGGACACAAAAATATGAAGCTATTCCATGTTCATAGATTAGAAGAATCAACATTGTTAAAATGTCCATTCTACACAAAGCAATCTATAGATTATATAGATTCAATGCAATCCCTATCAAAATACCAATGACATTCTTCATGAAATAGGAGAAACAATCATAAAATTTATGTAGAACAAAAGACCCAGAATAAACAAAGCAATTTGGAGCAAAAACACAGAAACAAACAAAAAACCCTAGAAGCATCACATTATACTACCTGCCTTCAAATTGTAATACAAAGCTACAGTAACCCAAAGAACCTGGTACTGGCATAAAAAAGCAGAGACATAGAACAATGGAACAGAATAGAGAATGCCAAATAAATTGTTTATATTTACAATCAACTCATCTTTGACAAAGGTACCAAGAATATACATTGGTGAAACGACACATTCTTCAATAAATAGTGCTGGAAAACTGGATATTCATATGCAAAAGAATGAAACTAGACCCTTATCTCTCACCACATACAAAGAAAAAAAATAAAAATGGGTTGAAGACTTAAATCTGACATAAATATAAGATCTAAAACTATAAAATTATTAATACTAGACAAAAACCTTGAAGGAACACTCCAGGACATTGGTCTGGGCAAAGATTCCTTGACTAAGACCTCAAAAGTGTAGGTAACCAAAGCAAAAATGGACAAATGGGATCACACCAAGCTAAAAAGCTTCTGCACAGCAAAGGAAGAAATCAATGAAGAGACAAACAACAGAATGGGAGAAAATATTTGCAAACTATGCACCTGACAAGGGATTAATAACCAGAGTATATAAAGTGCTCAAACAAGTTGATAGAAAATAAACAAATAATCCAATTATTAAATGGACAAAAGATCTAAACAAACATTTCTCAAAAGAAGACATACAAATACCCAACAGGTATATTTTAAAATGCTTAACATTACTAAGCATCAGAGACATGCAAACTAAAACAATGAGATATTACCTCACCCCACTTAAAATGGCTTTTATACAAAAGACAGGCAAATGTGAATGCTGGCAAGGATGTGGAGAAAGGGGAATTCTCATACTCTGTTGGTGGAAATGTAAATTAGTATAGACATTATGAAGAAGAGTCTGGAGGTGTCTCAAAAGAAACTTAAAATCAAACTACCATATGATCCTGCAATCCTGCTGCTGGGCATATATCCAAAAGAAAGGAAATCAGTATATTAAAGTGATAACTGCTGTCCCATGTTTGCTGAGCATTATTTACAATATCCAGCACATGGAATCAACCTAAGTGTCTATTATCAGATGAACCGATACAGAAAATGAGGTATATGTACACAATGGAATATTATCCAGCCACAAAAAAAGAATGAAATCCTGTCATTTGCAACAACATGGATGGAACTGGAGGACATCATGTCAAGTGAAATAAACCAGGCACAAAAAGATAAATGTCATATGTTCTCATTAATAAGTGGGAACTAAAAAAAAAGAAACTTGAACTCAGAGATAGAGAGTAGTAGGAGGGTTACCAAATGTTGGGAAGGGTAGTAGATAGGAGGAGAAAAAGTGAAAATGATTAATGGGTACCAATATACAGTTAGACAGAAGGAACAAGATCCAATGTTTAGTAGTACAACAGGGCAACTATTGTTAACCATAATTTATTGTACATTACAAAATAACTAGAAGAGTAGAAGTGGAATGTTCCTAACAAAAGAAATTATAAATGCTTGAGGTGATGGATAGCCCAATTGCCCTGATTTGATCATTACACATTGCACGCCTATGTCAAAAGATCATGTGTACCTCATAAATATGTAATACAACAATTATTATGTGTCCATAATAATTTAAAATATTTTAAATTTACTTATATAAGAATAGAGATATATCTGTACTCATTTCCTGATCATTAACTCCTTCAAATAATTCATTTGACCAAATAATATACAATTGTAATAAAGAAAAAAATACATCTAATTTTTAAAAGACCGAGATAAAAGAAACAGCTGCTCCTGAAGAATTACAGTATACCACCCCAAAGGCTACCATCTCATTTTGAAATAAAATTATTTTTAACTCCTTGCTAGATAGTAATGTTTCATAGGAATAGAAAGAAAATACTTAGAATTAGAAATAACTCAGCAGATATTTAAGTAAAAATATGCTTTGAAGGTGCCTTAGAAATTACTATTGGACTATAACCTGTGAAGCGTGGGTTTGGGGAGGTGGGCTTATTATCAATATTCCAGAACGAAACATATGTAGTCACTAGTCTCTCATGCAAGCAAGGTCCTGATTCTAGGACAGATATATGACCTTATTCAATCATTATTCAAAGAATAAGATGCTTTCAACTGCACTGACAAAAAGTTTTTCATACTCCATTTAGTCTCAAAATAATACTTGACCAGTTGATCTTTTTTATTCTGCTAGTATGATATTTCTTATTTCTATAGGCCTCTTAAATCATCTTTTTTTGCCAGGTTGGATATTAATGATTGGTGTGAAGTTTCATAGTTATCCCAAACAATCAGGATAACTGGCAATAACTTGAGAGTAATTTAGATGCTTTGAAATCTCTGACACATAAAAACATCAGTTCATCCAACTCTGACATCATTAAATAAGACTATCCTTTTTATCAGTGAAGTCATTTGGTTCACTCCAACCTCTGCCCTCCTAACTTCTGTGTAAAGTATTCTTTAAAATGTATCAATTATTACCAAGGCACATTATGAAAAAATAATTAGAAGAGTAACTAGCAGGCTCTTATGCTCTGCCATGCATGTGAACCTATCCATTATTGAATTAAGATATCTTTTTCATTTTCCTTGAATAGCTATAAATGAAGCTGCCTCTTCTTCAGAGAGCAAAATCCATTTTAGAGCAATGACATTTGCTGATCAATATATGGGTCAAAAATAGAGAAGGAATCTAGGACTTAAAATATATAAAAACTAAATAAACTAAAACCTAAAGTGGAGATCATCTAAAAGTAGGAATACTAATGATTATTAAAGTCCACTAGGTTTAAAATGTGAGCTGAATCAGGTCCATTGTTATAATTTCCTGAGCATTTGTCTTGAAAACTAATTAGAAAATCTAGAGATAGTACTTGGTATTCCTAACATGTCCTGGAAACCTTTGTGTTTGTTCTTTTGATTCCAACCTCCCATTTGGAAGCAGCCCAGAATCCAGCAATCAAACAAGTTTAACTAACCCAAGATTCACATTCTCAAAGCATATCACTCAGTGAGAATATGAGAACAGTAACTTGGCATACTGAGTTAGAGACAAAAACTAAGAAAAGCTATTCTATTACAATGACACCAAAACAGCTCTCCATCAATAGTACATTCAGTCTTTATAAAACAATGTGTTGTTTCTTTGCTTTTGTACACAGATACGTCTTTAAACATGCAAGAGAAACCACACAGAGTAACTGAAATCAATCATGTCAGCATTATGCTCTGCTTATTTCTAAACCCTAGGCTGGAATTCAGCTAACCTAAACTTTACTGAATGTTAATATAACAGCTGGCAACATGAATTTTTTAAGAAGGATTCCAAGAGTAATGAAAATGAAAATATAGCTCATGACATTGATCTAAGTTTTGATAGACGTTTTTGGTCAACGTTAACATATGAGCTCAGAAACGAAGTTCCAGCCATGTACCTTTCAGAAAAGACTTCCTCTATAAATAAAGTTGTTACAGAAAATGACCAGCAGCGTCATATCCTAAGCATCTTGGCCAATAATAAATTGAACATTAATGGAAACTGACTATTTCTTATATGTCCCCATGAACTAATAGACTAAACATTCAAGGCATCTGGAATTACTTGCTCTGCTATGGGCTGTCATATGGTTTATCATCCCAGGACCTATTTGATGTGGACAATGCTGCTAAAAGCCCCAGTAATTATGCTGCTGAACTGAAATTCCATTTTGAGTAGTAGCAGCATTTGTTGATCATCAGAACAGTTGAGAAGAGAAGGTGCATGATGAGAACTACTTATCATGCTCAAATAATATTCACAGAGAGAAGAATGGGACCAATGCATTATTTTTAAATTGTGTCTGGCCAGCATGTCAGTATTGATTGAAGAATCCAGCAGCAGTGAAAAGGGTCATGACTGCATTCAGAGATGAAGAGGCAGTTATCCACTCTCTTTCTTATCAACTGGTTAGATCAGTCTGTCATTTTTAGGACAAATAATAATAAAAGTCGTGAGCATCTTGCAGGATCTCAAAAGAAGATGTTGCTCCCCCTTCCCAAAAAAAACTTAAAAAAAAAAATACCTAATAGCCTTCCTACCCTTCATGTAGAAAGGCAATTTGATGCGAAAATGTTTTCTCCTAAGTGATGGAATGTACAGTCATGCACCAGCAACCCGGTGCTGAATATCAACTTGCCTGTTCTGGATGAAATCGCTCTGGGGTTGGACAGAACACACGGTTAGAAAAGGAGGCACTTCAATACACGAGGAGAGGCTGTGCACTCTATTTCAGAAGATGGAGGTTTATCTTCCAGTGGAGGGCTTTGATGTTATTCATATGCTAACAATATCACCATTTCCTCACAGTACTCAATACACAGGGAATAAAAGACATCATTTGCTGACATGGGGCTCAACACTTTCTGTCCAGCATACTGATCAACAATCTGCATTCAGCTTCACAGTGAAGCCATCACATAACCTTTAAATTGTTCTTTTAACACTTTAAAATTCTGGTCAAGATAATTTACCATTTTATAGAATAAAATGATGAAACAAAGAACTCTAACTGTATTTTCCCTCTGCTCCTAAAATGTAGCTTCAGAGCCCCGGGGGCTCCTTTCATCTCATCTAAGTGCTGGCATATGATGTGATTGTTAACATAGCTGGCCACCAGATGAAGTGAATTATCTAGACTGCCAAGGTTCCCACTTTCTTTCCAATTTAAACATCAATTTAACACAGAAACTGAAGGGTATTATGAAAGCTTTAATATGAACCATTTCAGACACGAGAAAAAAAATACTGGAAGGTTTTTTCAAACAGCCAAACAAACATGCAATTTTTTGAAGCTGAAGATGAGTCAGGAAAATGAATGTACCACCAGAGAACACACAGTATGCACTTCAACCAACAGCAACAAAGAAGGGCCTCTTTGTCTTAAAGAAACATGCTTTTCTGAGCAGGGGAGGATTTCACTAAAGAAAATATCTCGTATGATCTTGTTAGGTCATTAACTAAATACAAATTATCATCAACAAAGAGAACACGTCTTATTTAAACATTTCAAAATGCATATCACTGATGTGGATGATATGGAATTTTTTGATAGTCTTCTCTGGATTATTACGGTTCTTTTCATTATGTAACTTGCTTTTCTCATGGAAATGTTTTCTCCACTTGGATCACTAACTGCTAACAGAATGTGCAAGCATATGTCCTGCATATCTCTTTGAAATGAGACCATTTCATAGCTAATTCATAACAATAACAAGTGATGCTTTCCTGCACAAAATAGAGCATTTCTTGCTATGTGCCATTTCAATTAAAGCATACAAGTTTGAATCAAAACAAAGTGAATTATTAGCAGGCATAATCTTTACTCTTTTTAAGCCCTCACAATCTAAATGATATTAACATGTAAAATATATAAAGAACTATAGTCACAGTTAGGTGTTCTTATGAAAATATGAGATTTAAAGATTTGAAATAAAATTTGAAGTTATATTAAACCAAGATTAAATAATATACAAGTTGAATACACATGATTTTGCTATACAAAAGCATTCCTGAAAGTTAACAAATTGATTTCAGATTTTCTTCTGGAAAATATCTTCCTTAGATTCAGTTAATAATTTATAGAAAGGGAAAAGAAAGAAAGAGAGGAAGGGAAGGAAGGAAGGAAGGGAGAGAGTGAGGAAGGAAGGGAGGGAGGGAGGAAGGAAGGGAGGGAGAGAGGAGGGGAGGGGAGGAGAGGGAGAAGGGAGAGGAAGGAAAGAAAGAAAGAGAAGGAAGGAAGGAAAACAATTTTATTATATTGAGCTTCTCTAATAGTTATTTTCTTCTTAAAGGTATATTTTGAGAAAGTGTAAGACTATAAAATACATATGCATTAATTGTATAAATCATAAATGGCACTATATAGTAAAAGGGATATTACTATATAAGGACTGCATAGCTGTTCCCATATGGAATGCACAGGGAATATTATTGACAAATCCAGAATATCCATATGTAATGCTCAATGGCACTTCCAAATATAAAATACAAATACAGTATGTAATACACTTACAGTATGTTGCATACCAAATGATCAAGCAATTTACCAAAGATTAGCATTTAAGAAAAAAATGCTACTACAAATAACATATGCACCTATTAATGATTTATTTTTTACGTTGGTGGTATTCATCAGATTGATCTTATGTTAAAAAGAAGTTTTCAGAGAATTTTCTTGCCCAGGTCTCCTTGTGGTAAACTAAAGGAAAATTATAGAACCATCTTGCCAAAAGACACACTAGAGATCATGTAGTCTTATTTTTAAGTGGGAAAATTGAAACCCAGAAATGTTAAGTTGTTTGCTCAAGATTACAAAGCCGGGTAATGTCAGAGTTCCAGATCTCCTGGCTCTCGGACCAGACCCTAAATTAAAGCTATCTTAATTAGTTCCTTTTTACTCACAACACATATATATTTTTAAATCTTCATTGTATCCTCTGTTGTCCAGCACAACAATCATCTGCAGAAACACCCAACTCTGGGTCTGACAGTGTAACACCACCATTCCATTCCTAGTGTGATTTCATTGGCTCTGACTCACCCTTCCCTGGGATTTGCTGGGGAGCAGAAGGAGACGTTGACCTCAATAAAAAAACAGCCATGACTCGATGAAAGTCATAGCAGAGCCTAAAACTGTTTAATCCTGAAACAGGCTCCACAGAGAACACATTTGAAGAGGATGTTTTGTTCTTCCTCCAGAGTGCTTTAAGAAACACATTGAATGTGTGCCAAAGCCTCCTCTCCTCTGCCACCAGCCATAACTGGAAGGCAAAGGGAAAAGGCCTGAAAATTAAAGCAGAATATGTGGCTCTCAACTGTACACTTCAATATTTTGTACCTTTCCACCCCTCCTCCCACCATTTCAGAGAAGAGCCTCCCCTGACCCTACCACTGTGGAAAAATGTTAAATCACTCAAGTGAACTTCCAGATATAAACCTAGAAATAAAATAACAACTTTAAGAAAATCTGGGCAATCACTAAACATGTATTTTCCCTCAACAGAATCTTGGGACCTTTCTGAATATGCAAATATTAAACATCTAGACAGGTTCTTAGTAAATTAAAACAGTACAATCACTGTTTCTCCCTGAATATCATATTTTTCATTTCAAGGCAGACACAGTTCTAGCCTAAAACATTTCCTCAAAACCCGGTTTGTAGTAGGAATTCAGTGTGTTTCAACATGGAAAAATCATACCAGAAAAGCTCTAGTTTTCTTTGAGGGAGGAGTTCAGGAAGGTATTTAATTTTTAAATTACCAAAACAAGAAATTTTTGTTAGTCATGGAGGTGCTTAGTCTTCTGTGGATTATTAAAATTGGGGATCCCTTACAAAATTAAGAGGATTTGTTAGTAAGTTTTAAAATCATTCCCCAACCATCAAATTCAATAATTCAATATTCAGCGTTGTTCACAAGGTTCTGAGCACTGTAATTTACTAGACATAGAAAAGGACTCTGTTCCCAGATCAATCACTCTAATTCCTTCCCTGGCTCAGTAAATCCCCACTCTCCCATCTATCCAATTGTAGTGAAAATTATCCTATGTTATTTTAACTTTTAACACATTTCTAAATATATTAAATGTAGTACATAGAAGAATCTTTATAAACCAAGCTATTTTCTAGCCATTTTTTTTATTATTAGTTTCCTTAAAAAATCAATAAACCTGGATATGTCGAAATTATATGACTAAAATATGTACCCAACTTATCACTAATACAATGCAATAGCTACACAAACCAAATTTAATACTGAGACACTGGTCAGTTCACATAACAGGAGCAAAGCAAAAAGGCACTGCAATCTAGGCCCAGACTAGTGTTTGGGCCTATAATACATTTACATTATAAATATAAGATGATTTCTATGTACATTAAATTCTGAGAAGTACTAATGTAATTATCTTTAAGATGTTAAAACCAAAGAGAAGCATCATAGCCCATACAGTATCTGAACTTCTTTCCTGTAGCCCCTAGAAAATGTCAACTTGCATTTGATATATATTTTATAAAGTCTTGGGGCTAAAGAAGTAAAGGCCAAAGGATTTTCTTAATACCACTTGAGAAATTTGTCTTCTCAAATCCCCAAATTATCAAATATTTTTTAACAGAAAATAGAAGACTAAGAGCCAAGACATTCAAACACCAACTCCAAACACCAGCCAGTATTTGCGTGTCTTTGGGTAAATCAGTCTACCTCTCTATGTCCACTCTGTGTTTGGGATCTTGGGATTCAACAAGGGACAAAAGAGCTATGGTCTCTTTTATTCAGTTTCCCATCTATAAATGAAAGAGCATTTTAGCAACAAAAAGTACATATATATAAACTGTCATGGTAATTTTAAAGAACAATGAGTAAGTAGACAGAGAAGAGCTGTCCACTTTGTCTAGAATCCTGGTCTCAGGCTAAAGGAAGCCATCTCAAGTGTTTGAGGACGGGAGACATGAGAACTGAATTTTAGAACTATTTATCTGGCATTGGATAGATTTAACAAAAGACAGACTAAACACAGAATATCCAGTTAGGATGCTGAAGTTGTCCAGTTAAGAGATGATAAAAACCTGAAGCAGTAGAGTGGCACAGATAGAGCTGGTAGGACTAAAACTCATGGAAGTGTGCATGCATGTGTATGTATGAATGTGCATGCACATGTTCTGGGTGATGAGGGGAAGAAAAGGAGTTGTGAATAACTCCTAAGTTTTTGTAGGACAATTGAAGGAAATAGTGAGGCTACTGAGAGAGAAAACATAGTGGAAGGAAGTAGGTTTGGAACAAGGAAAGGAAAGAGATAATGAGTTTAACCTGGAGCACTCTGGGTTTGAGAAGCCTGAGGACATTTAAGTGACACCAATAGGAAGGAATGAAGAACTGTTCCTTAAACAAGATGACACATAAAGGACAAACTAGTAAACCCGTAGTATCAAAATGGGAAGTGCTGACATTTTGAAGGGCATATATATAGAAGGAAAGGCTTCTGATGATAGTGTATTATGTACAGCCACTTCAGAAAGAACATTTAGAAGTGCAATTAGCCTGAATTATTTTAATTCTAAGAAAATTATGAAACATTAAGACAGTGGAGACAAAACCAGAAGTATAGAGGGCCAGCAGCAGTAGCGAATAGCTACTCAACAACTGCAAAAGAATACAAATATGTTTCACAGACATGAAGAGGTACTTATAGAAAGATTTTCTTATATCTAGATTCTGTTCAACAATGACCTGTGTTTTTATTATTTCTAGACTTAAGGGATATATAATCACAATATGTCTTACCTTTATAAGAGATTGTGATCTCTTGGTGTGAAGTCACAAGATATTACATGTTTTTCCCTTTATAAGTAATGAAACATGTTTAGAATGCCCAATACACCCATTTGCCAGTAAAGTACCCAGTCCATTAGCTCTCTTTTTTTTTTTTTTAAAGACAGGGTTTCACCATGTTGGCCAGGCTGGTCTTGAACTCCTGACCTCAGGTGATCCACCTGCCTTGGCCTCCCAAAGTGCTGAGATTCATTAGCTCTCACTATATTGATTAATACACAACTCTATGAATATTAAACACACGCAAACTATACTAAATATCAATAACTAGAGGAAAAATGGAAGAGAGCACTGCAAAGTGAGGTAAGAAGTTGTTTCAATCTCTGGTCCAGAAGAGGATTCTTCCTTATGTGTAGCTGAGACAGGAGGGTAGAATATTAGAATCCTTATCCTATTTGATTTAGAGATTCAAAAGTAAACCCAGTTTAGATAATCTAACATTCTTTCAGCTCCTAACTGCTTTGCAATCACAATCTTATGGTGAGTATTTAAAAGAATTGCAGAAAATTTGAACTAATAAAGCAGTAAATGTAAAATCTTATTTAAAATGAGCACTATCGTAAGGAATCAAGATTGTGTGTTTGCTTTTGCAAATCCACTACATATATATATGTATATATAAATACGCTTGCCTTAGCAAGCATTGGAGCAGTGGGACTGCCCTGTCCCTCAAAGAATGTAAAGGACTCTCCCTGGGATATCAGATTCTGACTTCAAAGAGTTGGTGGAAATAAGTGGCTTAAGTGGACTCAGAGAAATATGCCTTGGCTTTATCTCTTGCTTACCAGCATTCAGGGCCATCTTGAACTCTCAGGTAAGAAATGGATTTTTGGCACGTACCACAAGCCCCACCAGAAGTAGTGAGGATAACATTTCTGGTGCATACTTTTTCTCTCTCTCTCTCTCTCTTCTCTCTCTCTCTCTCTCTCTCTCTCTCTCTCTCTCTCACACACACACACACACACACACACACACACACTGTAAAGAGGAACTGGAAACATGGGAAGAATTTCTGTGGGCATAATGTGAGTTGCTGCTTTTGCCTTTTCTTCCTGGGAAGGAACAGAGACAGGAAGTAGTAGAGAAGAAATGCAGGTTGAAAAGCTAACAGTACAGTTAAGGCAACTGGAAAAAAAGAAGAGGAATGCAGCAGTACCAGCAAACTGAACCAGTAATTAATTCAGAAGCAAGAGGTCATTATGCATCAGTGTGGAAGAAAAAAGTAGCTTGAACTCATTTAGATAAATACTGTCTAAATGTGAAACAAAGTGCCAAAGTCAGCAATGAAACTGGCAGAAATCAATTCAACAGAGAATATTTTTCAGAGTCTGACATCAAGCTAAGCAGAGGCATCAAAAGAGCCTCCCTCATGCTTTTCTGCCATTGTCTTCCAGCAATCCTTGAAGACTAGGCTGTTTCCAACCATGCCCTGGAGAGAGGGGATGGGGCGATGGTTGATGTTGGAGCATACCGAGCTGGACTGGGATTCCTGTTTAGATCCTAATTGTTAGTAATTAACTTAGCACTTGGCCTAATCTTCCTTGTTTGTAAAATAGAGACAATTATAGTATGTTCATAGTCAGTTTGTTGTGATATTTTTCACAAGAGATCAATAATATTTAGCCCATTTGTGGTGATAACATTACTACATAACTAATAAATATTATTAAAACCATGGAAGTCAGAATTGGAATCATAATAGTTTACTCACAGAATTCACCTGGGTAAGTGCTTTATATATATCAACTCATCTAATCCTTATAACAACCCTGTCACAGATGATGGCCCTGAGGCACAGAGAGGGTAAGTAATTTACTAAGGATTTAAACCCCAAGCAGTTCATCTCCAGACTCTGTCCTTTAAAAACTATGCTACTTTACCAGAAGGGTCCTTGGAGCAAATTTGTACAAGTTTTGCATTTTACAGATGAGAAAACTGAGGCTTACAATGGTGATGTTATTCATCCTGCATCACATAGTCAGCCAGGACCACTGATAGAGGAATTTAAAAGCCTGTTTCCATTGGAAACACTTCCCAACCCCAAATGAATAATCTAGGGCCTGCCACTAAAGGTTAAAGTGATTGTCACATTATATCCAGCCACTTTCCTCTACAGAAAATGCAATGAAACCTGTATTTATTTGTATCAGATTCACAGTGGAAAAGGCATATTTGTAAGAAAACATGATAAATCTGCAACTTGTAGTATTTGTTTTTATGATAAATTATAAGGAATAGAGAGGACGGGAACCAACCTTTATTAAGTAACAGCTATGCTTTGTACTTCATGTGCTATGAAAACAGACAGCCAACATCTGATCCACACAGATACAGGATAGGTTCTGTGGCCAGGAGAGTCTAATTAGAGTTAGTAAGAATAAGACTCTCATTCTGAAGATTATAAATAAAACATAAGCAGTTGTATTATTTGGTAACATTTAATTGGCTGGGAGGAGGTAAACTATGTGTTTATACTGAAGTAGAAATCTGATTATCACAGCCTTTGGAATTCACTCAAAATTTCTGAGTAGTCATTAATTTGGTAGGTGATGAGTAGCAAGCTTTCCTGGTACAACTTGAGCACCTCTAACTGGAAAATCTAAAATCTGAAATGCATCAAACTCTGAAACTTTTTGAGTACCAACATGATACCACAAGTAGAGAATTCTACACCTGAGCTGATGTGACAAGTTGCAGCCAAATGTGGTCAAAACTTTGAACTTTGTTTGTGAACAAAATTATTTAAAAGATTATATAAAATTACCTTCAGACTATGTGTATAAGGTATATATGAAACATAAATAAATTTCATGTTTAGACTTGGGCCCATCCTCAAGATATCTCATTATGTATATGTAAATATCCTTAAATCAGGAAAAATCTGAAATCCAAAATACTCTGGCCTCAAGCATTTTGGCTAAGAGATGCTCAACCAGTATATTGGCAACTTTCCTTAGACTAAGGATGCTACCTCAAGCTATAGGAAATTCACCTCAAACTGGCATCCAATGAAGTTCTCAGCTTCAGTACCAGAATCTGCCTCAGGTCACAATTTAGGCACAGGGGCAGAAGGAGGTAACAGCTCCATTAAAGAGTTATTTGTCCTAAAACTACCTTTGGACGAACAGATGCAAATAAAGAATTGTTCTCTTCTTCACACTTTTTCTTCTACTACCTCAATATGAATCAAGGCTACCATAATGGTGGTATTGAACTCTTTAAAATGAAAATAGTGATTCCCTAAGACAGAGACACAAAAATTCAACATTAGAACCTCAAATGATTCTTCCTAAAATAAAGACTCCATCCTCCACAAACCAAATCTTGCATGGGTCTTCACACTAATAACACCCTTACCATTCATTTAGGTCTTAAAAGTGCTACAACTGTACAGTTCTTTTTACTAGTGCTGTTCAATCTTTTCCATGCACCTCAAGTGGACACTTTCTCTGCACTGAGCCATCCACTAGAACTTGTGGACTCCAACTTATGGGAAACAGCAAGGGTGTGGTAGACTCAAGACTATTGGAACATGAGCCTTCATTACCCTAGGCCCCCACTATTACAGAAGCAACAAGTATGTGTCTTGGCAAAGAAATCCTTCTTTCGTGGGACAAACAGGATGATGGCCTGCTCTTTCTGTACTCTTGCACCTGTGTCTTCTGTCCAAGACTGCTTGTAGTGATTCCAAGTGCTGACTCTGCTGAAGCTGAAGATCTCAGTGGGGCAAGTGTTTTGGAGAGTGATTGATTGAAATTCAGGGCACTTCGCAGAATGATTTGTTTGACATTCCCAGTAGGGAACTCTTGTTTGTTGAACTTATTATTCATTCATGTATTCATGGAAAAAATACAATAAATGCATAATCTCTGCATAGTGCCTCAATGATCACATTGAAATGAACCCAGAGCTTTCCAGTGCTAAGCAATGTCTTTAGTTTGCAACAGAACAGTTTTATATTGCAATATCATTAACTGTGTCTAGAGTTTACATTATGTTTATAAATCAGCAAGGGAAATTTAACCTGCATTGTAATTTAAGGTTATACAGAGAATCAGACATTAAAAATGCATATGCATAATAATAATTCCTTGTGTGATTTTTTTTTTTTTTTTTTTTGGTTTTCCTCCTACTGAGTGATTTAGCAATTACTATGTTGAGATGTAACTGAGTCTGTTCAGCTAGTGTCTGTGTTTTGACTTTTTGACAACTAGAATGTAAGCCAGGGGAAATGCAAAAATTATTTCCAACATCCATGAGTAACTTGGGAAAACGGTTCTTTATAAAAGCTATTAGAGTAGGGGAAAACATGCTACATTAGTTGGAAAACAACTGCTGCTAAATGCTGTTTTTTAGAATAACAGCTATTACTAAGCCTGAAACAGTAAGGTCAAAGTGTTTTAATGGCCTATTCTCGGTCTGGACCTTAAATGTTTACATATACAGCTGCTATAGTGATAGTTTCTGGCCTTCCTAGAAAGAGCCATTTCAGGAAATACAAGAAAGGACCATCAGAGCATGGTGACCTCTTTTCAAAATTGAGTACCCCTGTCAAGCATCAGACGGCAAAAAGGAATTCCAGAACCATATTGTACATTCTCTTGCTTCTGAGTTTCACCTGTAATAATCTCTGATTCTTAAATGCCCCTGGTGAAGGGTTCTTTTATCTCCCAGCATATTCAAAAAATAATAATAATAATAAGGAATTTACCTGATCTTTATGGTGCTCAAATGGCTAGACTAAATGAAAACACCAGATTTAACTCTCATTTCAGGGTTGAAAAAAGCCAAGAAGAGAAACCTATCCACCTGTAGGAGCTTTTTGAAGCCTGGGGAAACCAGATGCCTGAAATCTTTGGTGACTCTGATCATGGTTTTACATTTTATTCATGTGTCTAGAACATCTGTAGAACATCTATTTAATATTTCATATCTACTATGCATCCTAAGCAAATACCAGCTTGCCTCTTCCACCCTCTGTTAGGCAGCTCAACCCAATTTCTTTGCCAACATTAATTATACCACCATTTGTCAGTTCTCAAATCTTACTTCTTTGCAACATTCTCCTTTTAAAAATTTTCTTTCCCATACCTTTTCCCACTGCTAAAAACACGCATGTATTTCCCAAGTCAATATATACCAAATGCTCTTTGATGATATATTTTGGGTTCACACTTTGTTTTTTCATTTTCAAAACACTTATCTAAATCATCCTCATGTTCTCTTAAGCCTTTCTAAGGCAGCATCCCAAGAATAGCTCTCGGCCTTCAAAATCCGAACATGTCAACATACCAAAGCTGCTGAAATAATTTTCTTCCAAGTCTATTTCAATGATATGCCTCTGAAGCTTATTAACATGGCATCATTTCTCATCATCAGCTGTTTCAACTCAGAAATTCTTTGCCTAGCCCTTAGGATATTCCTAAAGATCCTTCACCCCCAACCCCGCTTCCATCTCATCATCCACACACCTTTCCACAAACATTCTGTGTCTTTATGTGTGTTGTTCTTATTCTTGTGTAATATAATGTTGTCTTCTCTCTTTAGCCCTCTCATTTCCTAAACTTCACTAAAAATACTAAAATTACTCGCACTCTTTAAAAATTTCAAAATGTATCATTTGCAAAGACAAAATAGCTAAAAGTTCGGTGAATGCAACAAAGAAAAAGGATTAAACAAATTTTAAAACATTAGGAGTGAGAAAGTATCATACATAGGAAAAGGATAAAGATTTTCTGAATCATGAGGGAATTATAGGTATAAATACACATAACTAAATTTGAAAAGATAGATGAAATGATTAGGAAAATAACAAGTCAAACAAGAGGAGGTCGAAGGCCAGGCATGGGGCTCACACCCGTAATCCCAGCACTTTGGCAGGCTGAGGTGGGAGGATTACTTGAGCCCAGGAGTTCGAAGACCAGCCTGGCAAAGGTGGCAAGACCCCATCTCTATTTAAAAAAAAAATAAGAGGTAAAAAACACAAATATATCAATAATTATAAAAGAAATTTAAATTTCTTTTTAAGGAATGAATTTCAGAAATGAAATTATTCCCTCTACCTCCTAAAAAAGATCTAAAGCAGATATTTTCATGAGCAATATAAGATTAAAAGTATAAATTCTGTTTTTAGAACTGTTCCAGAGCATGTAATAAGTTTAACAGCTTTCTAAATAAATTTATAAATTATCATAACTCTGATACTAAAGTCAGAGAAAAAGAGGATTAAAAAATACTCCCAATCATCCTCACTTATAAATCCAAATACAAAAATCCTAATTAAAATATTAGTGAAACTATGTAAAAATGTATAAATGAGCAACATATTATAAAAAGCAGTGTTCCAAATATTTATGCAATTATTAGCAATAAAATTCAGTACATCAACATAATTGAAAGCTAGAAAAAGAACTTCCACTTCTTCAATGAAGAGTAAGTGGCCCCAGACCTGTTCCTGCCATCCCATAAATAAAAATAAAAGTAGACAAATATAAGAAGCAATATTTTCAGACATTAGATAACAGGCCTCATATGACAGCAATCTTTGAAGAGAGGGAAATGATTAAGGTAAACCTCATGGTTGCTCTATCTTTTTGACTGAAGGCACTTTTTGGATCATGGTTAAGGAAAGTTCCAAGCAAATTGCACTTAATAAGTAATGTGAACCTCTACAAAGGCAAGCAACAAAGCACAATAGGAAAACTAATCTGAACAATTTCCAAGTTCACAAAGAGCTAAGCAATGTTCAAGTTCTAATACATCATCGTGAAAGGACCTTATTAAAAGCCCAGCATATTGAGGAAAGATACCAAAGGGTTATACTTAAATTCCTTAAGGATTATGCTTAAAGCAGACCAGATATTCAATAAAATGTATAATATCCAATAAAAAATTACTACACATGTGAAGAAGCAGAAAAATGTGACAAATAAATAGGATAAAAGTCATTCAATAAAAATAAAACCAAAAGTGGTAGGCATAATAGAATTATCATACAAAGATTTAAAAACAGGTAATATAAATATGTTCAAGAATTTAAAGAAATACAAGAATGAAATGAGAAAAATGGAAACTATAAAATAAAATTACAAAATGGAACTATACAGGTGGAAAACATGTTATCTAAAAAAAAAAAAAAAAAAAACTCAGTGAATAGGATTAGCAGCAGTTTAGATACTCTTAAAGAAAAGAAAAGGCTGGGTGTGGTGGCTCACACCTGTAATCTCAACACTTTGGGAGGCTGAGGCAGGCAGATCAGGAGGTCAAGAGATGGAGACCAGCCTGGCCAATATGGTGAAACCCCCATCTCTATTAAGAATACACAAATTGACCAAGTGTGGTGGTGCGTGCCTGTAATCCCAGCTACTCTGGAGTCTGAGGCAGGAGAATTGCTTGAACCTGGGAGGCAGAGGTTGCAGTGAGCCAAGATTGCTCCATCACACTCCAGCCTAGGCAACAGAGCAATACTCCGTCTCAATTTACAAAAAAAAAAAAAAAAAGAGATCAGTAAACTTGAAAGTATGTGCTAATCATCCAAATGGAAGCACACAAAAAAGCCAGAGCCGATTATATACTGTCTACAATAAATGACGTTAAATAAAATTATAGATAGATTGAAAATGAAAGAATGAAAACAAATATCCTAAATCAATAGAACTAAAAAACAGCTAGTGTAGCTTTATTAATATAAGAAAAAATTTCAGAGCAAAGAGTATTACCAGAGAGAAATAAGATCATTTTAAAATGGCAAAGGAGACAAAAAATTAAAAGGACATAACAATTATAAATTTTCAAGTCCCTGATAATGGAGATTAAAAATATATGAAACAAAACATGTAGGACTAAAAAGGAAGATAGAGAAATTCACAACTATTTTCAGGGACTTCAACACATCTCTCTCAATAATGATAGAATAAGTAGGCAGAAAATCAGTAAGTAAATAGGGCATTTAAACACTAACATAAACAAACTTAAACTAATAGATACTTAAGTAGCATTACATCCAATAAGAGCAGAATACACATTATTTTCAAGTGCATACACAATACTTACTAAGATAGGCCACAATCTGGGCCACAAAAAGAAGTATCAATAAATTTTAAACCATTCAAGTCATGCAAAGTAAGTTTTCTGGTAACAGGGAATTGTATTAGAGATTGATAAGAGGAAATATAGAAATATTTGGAAATCTAATGACACATTACTAAATAACCTATTGATTAAAGAAGATATTACATAGGAAATAAGAAATCAGAATGAAAATTAAAACATAGCATATCAAAATTTGTATGCTGCAGTGCTTAAAAAGAAATTTATAACTTTAAATGTCTTTATCAGAAGAAAAGAAAAGGAGCTAGGCATTCACCTTAAGAACATAAAAAAAGAGAAAAATCTGCAGTTAGCTATGATCAAACCACTACACTCCAGCCTGGACAAGTCTCCATCTCTAAAAAAAAAAAAAAAAAAAAAAAAAAAAAAAAAATATATATATATATATATATATATATATATCTCAAACGCAAAGTAAGCAAGTGAAAATAAACTGCAAAACTGAGATAACAGCAAAAATCAATAAAATTGAAAACAGAAAACACTACAAAAAAAATCAATGAAACAAAGAGCTGCTTCTATGAGAAGTTTAATACATCTCATAAGTCTTTAGAAAGTCCGATCAGAAAAAAAATAGAAAGTAAGAATTACTAATGGGAAGAGAGAGGAGACATAACTACAGATCTTACAGATATTGCAAAGATAAAGGAATATTATGAAGAACTTTGTGCTAGTAAATTTTATAGTAGTCTAGATAAAATGGATAATTTTATTAAAACAAAGAATGCATGAAAGCTCACTTAGAAAGAATACATAAAAAGCCTTTTATCTATTTTTTAAATATGATTTTGTTGTTAAGAACTTCTCACAAAGGAAACTCCAGGCCTAGGTGGCTTTGTTGATACATTTTATCAAACTTTTAAAGAAGAAATAATACCAAATTTTTGCAAATTCTTTTAGAAAACATAAAAAAGGTAATACTTTCCAACTTCTCCCATGAGTCCAAAAATACTCTACTACCAAAACCAGTAATCAAGCATTAAAAAGAAAAAGCAACTACAGAGCAATACCCTTCATGAACAGGGAAACAAACATGCTTAATAAAAAATTACTAAATGGAATCCAACATTATGAAAAAAGAATAAGAAATCATAATCAAGTGGAGTTTATCACAGAAATTCAGGGTTGGGTTAACAAAATACAATCAACCAATGTAACTTACCATACAAACAGATTACAACAAGAAAATTATGTGATCATCTTAATAAATGCATTAGAAGCATTTGACAAAATCTAAAATATCAAGTCATATTAAAAACTCACAAGAAACTACAAGTAAAAGAAACTTTTTAAACTTGATAACATCTATTGAAAGTCTAAAGGTAACATCACATGTAATGATAAAACAATGAACTCTCCTTCTAAAAGGAAAGGTATCTATATTTTAGTGGAGGTCCCAGCAAGAACAATACAGCAAGAGAAAGAAATAATATGTATAGGTAGAAAAGGGAAAAACATAAAAAGAACATTCTTTGTGAATAAGATTATTCTCTATGTAGAAAATCTTAAGTAGTCTACAAATAATTGCATGCATCAAACACACATTAATTATGTTGCTTGAGACCTTCTCAAAGAAGGGCCTGAGAGGTCTTCTAGATATTGGGAAAGGCAGGGCAAGATCCTCAAGAAATAGATAAAACAAGTGACATAAACAGAATAAATATGTGAATGGAATATTTTAAATTGTCATTATAAGCTGGTTATACAATTTCTACCTAGTAATTCAAACAACTTTAAAAAGGGTCAGAAGTAATAAAAGGATTTTAAAAGGTGACCAGGTGCACAATCAGCAGACACATCAATAGCACAGTGGTTCAAGAGCAGACTGTGGAGAAAGTCTTTGTCTTGTTTCACTCTGGCTCCACTTTTTCCCAGATATATTATAGCTGTGTAGTCTAGTTACTTAACTTCTCTATGTCTCAGTATCTTCTATAAAATCAGGTTAGTAATGGCATCATTCTCACTGAATTGGTTTGAGAATTAAATGTTTTTATATATGTAAAGCACTATGACTGGCATATAGTAAAGTACATTTAAGTGTTAGCAATTTTTTCTTATGCCAGAGCAATAAATAATTCCAAGATGTTATGAACAAAGGTACTCTTTACAATACCTGCAAATATTGTAATTCTCATGATTTAATCCTAAATGCTAGAACTATATGAGGAAAGTCATAACATACATAAAGAAAACTACATTTTATGGAAGTACATAAAGTAAAAACTGAACTAATTGGTAACTACATTTTATATTTAAAGTCTTAACCTTATGAAGGTGCTTTATAAGCATTTAAGTCATATAAAGTAATCTACAAATTAATCTGTAATTCAGTGAAATCCCAATCAAAATCCCAATGGAATATTTTGTAGAACTTAACATACTGATCCTAAAGTTTATCAAGAAGAGTAAAGAAAGGAGACTTAGCCTATCAGATACAGTAATTATGATAATACTGAAGTAATTAGAACAGTATGACATTGGTTCAGGAATGGAAAAATAAAATAATAAAACTAAATAGAGTCTACAAGTAGAAATAGTATCAATAAAAATTAATATATAATAAAAGTTGCATTTAAAATCATTCAGGAAAACTCAATAGAATTTTAGTTACCCACTTGAAAAAGAATTAAGTTATACATTTATCTCACATCATTCACAAAAATAAATTCTACATGGATTGTTACACAATGAATTTTATGTATGTACATTAAAATATAAAATATTTTTTAATATTTTTGAGATGGAAAAAGCTTTTCCATGCAAGACATAAAATCTAGAATGCTTAAAGATTGAAAGCTTTGACTACTCAATTTTTCAAAACAAATTATGTAATGAGAAATGGATAAATACATTTAAAAGAAAAGAAAGAGACTGTAAAAAATATTTGCAACATATAGGCAAAGAACAACTAATTATTGAAAATAAGGAGAGAGATCCAAGATGGCTGATGATTAGCAGCTCGGGCACGTACCTCCCAGTGAAAGCGCAAAGAACGAGAGGACGCCACACTTTCAGACGAATATTAGTTGCTCACGGACCACAAGATTCCCAGTGGAGGAGCTCCACGGGTCGCCAGGGCGACTCTTGTGGCCGGCGTGGCGGTTTTGCTGGTGCCTTAGCACGCCAGTTCTTGGTGCAGAGTCTGGATATTCCCGGGCAGAAAAGCACCATCAATCTTAACACCGCTGTTTTGGCCGGCTCAGTGGATTGCTCAGATTTCGGCACAGGGAATCAACAAGTTGGACGTCAGAGACCCAGTTAGAAAGTCGGTAATTATAAAGACGACAGACGGACAAATATATAATGAAGGGAAGAAACCAGCGTAAAAAGGTAGAGAATACTCAAAATCAGAATGCCTCTCCCTCTACAGGGGATTGCAATTCCTCATCAGCAACGGAACAAGGCTTAATAGATTACACGGGTGTTCCAATAACAGAAGCAGGTTTCCAAACGTGGGTGATAAGAAACTTCTGTGAATTAAAAGAACTTATTCTAACCCAATGCAAAGAAACTAAGAACCTTGAAAAAAGGTTTGACGAAATGTTAATGAGAATGGACAATTTAGAGAAGAATATAAGTGAATTGATGGAGCTGAAAAACACAACACGAGAACTTCGCGAAGCATGCACAAGTTTAAACAGTCGAATTGATCAAGCAGAAGGAAGGATATCAGAAGTCGAGGACCAGCTCAGTGAAATGAAACGAGAAGACAAGAATGCAGAAAAAAGGATGAAAAGGAATGAGCAAAGTCTCCAGGAAATATGGGACTATGTGAAAAGACCTAATTTACGTTTGATAGGTGTACCTGAATGTGATGAAGAGAATGAATCCAAGTTGGAAAATACTCTTCAGGATATCATTCAGGAAAATTTTCCCAACCTGGCAAGGCAGGGTAATATTCAACTCCAGGTAATACAGAGAACACCACAAAGATATTCTTCAAGAAGACCAACCCCAAGGCACATAATTGCCAGATTTATTAGGGTTGAAATGAAGGAGAAAATACTAAGGGCAGCTAGAGAGAAAGTTCAGGTTACCCATAAAGGGAAACCTATCAGACTTACAGCAGATCTCTCAGCAGAAACCCTACAAGCCAGAAAAGAGTGGGGACCAATATTTAACATCCTTAAAGAAAAGAACTTTCAACCCAGAATTTCCTATCCAGCCAAATTAAGCTTTATGTGCGAAGGAAAAATTAAATCTTTTGCGAACAAACAAGTACTTAGAGAGTTCACCACCACCAGGCCTGCTTTACAAGAGCTTCTGAAAGAAGCACTATACATATAAAGGAACAACCAATATCAGCCTTTCCAAAAATATATCAAAAAGCAAAGAACTTTAACACAATAAAAAATTCACATCAACTAATGGGCAAAACAGCCAGCTAGCATCAAATGCTGGTATTAAACTTATATATATTTTAATTGGATAAAAAGCCAAAACCCATCGGTATGCTGCATCCGGGCCCATCTTACATGAAACAATACACAAAGACTCAGAGAGAAGGAGGAAGACTTACCAATCGAACAGAGAGTAAAAATAAACTAATAAACAAAAAGCAGGAGATGCAATTCTCACCTCTGATAAAGTAGACTTTAAAGCAACAAAGATCAAAAGAGGCGAGGAATGACATTACATAATGGCAAAAGGATCAATGCAACAAGAAGAGCTAACGATTCTATAGATCAACGAGATAGAAAATTAACAAGGATATTCAGAACTTGAACTCAGACCCGGAACAAGTAAACTTAATAAATATTTATAGTACTCTCCACTTCAAATACACAAAACATACATTACCACCTCACACCTATTCCAAAGGTGACTATATAATTGGAAGTAAATCACTCCTCAGTAATCGCATAGCATTTCATAGGTTTAAATTAAATATTGGTTGGCTGTTTGTTTGTTATCTTCTTCCCTTATTCCTTCCTGACTACATCATTAAGTATAATTATCAGTATAAAAGAGGTTTTCAATACCCATTACTAAATTGCATTCTAGCCTGGGCAAGAAAGCAATACTCCCATTCTCTCTCCCTCTTTCTTTTCCTTCTCCCTCTTCCCCATTCTCTCTCTCTCTCTTTCTCTTCCTTTTTTCTCCTTCCTATTCTCTAGAAAAAAAAAAAAAAAAAAAGAAAGTAAGATAACACAATGTACAAAAAAATCATAAGCAGGCAATTCACAAGAAATAAGCCCTCAAATTTCCAATAAGTATGAAAAAAGATTCAACTTCATGTCCTTTGGAAAAGCCAAATTAAAATAACAGTTGCATTAAATTTTCACTTATCATTTTTAACAGTAATTATAATCATTGTTAATAACCACAGTTGACAAGGCTGTGGGCAAATATGCATTTCCATAGACCCAGACTAAAGGTATAAATTGATACTGTTTGAAGATCAGTTTGGTAGTATCTACTAACATTTAAAAATGCATATGCACTTTGACACAACAACTGTACTTCTAGGAATCTATACTATAGAATAGTCTAACATGCCCACAATAATAGGGCAATATTAAACTGATATCAAGGACACTCAAAGACATTGTAGTATAAAAACTTTAGGTTCAAATGCTGCTTATGACTCATTAGCTGTGGGATTCTGGTCAAGCTGCAAAATCTCTGAACCTCAATATTCTTACCTGTAAAATGGGAATAATTATGGGACCCAGTTTATAAATTATTTGGAAAGAAAGAATTAAATAATTCTTGGGAAGGGCTTAACACAGGGCATGGCAACTTGCAAACCTTTAGTAAAAAACTTAACCTTCTGCAGTACTTTTTAGAACTTTAAATCATACCTGTCATATAATAGGAGCTTCATAAACACTTGTTGAATGAATTTCATATTACTGTTTCTCCCGAAGGCTCATTTCCCCTGCAATATGGTTTCTGTGGTGGATGTTGTTATCTCTCTGGTGTGCCACTGAGGCCTTCCTTCAGGATGCTATGGGTGCTGTCAACAGTCAGCACTCCATTGCAGATCGCTTCAGGAATCATCTTAACTGAATAAAGCCACCTGGTTCAAGAATACAACTCCTTCGCAAGGTGGTCCACATTTCAGTGATTTATTGATGTGAGGACTTAGCCCATCCCTCTTGTCCTAACGCAGTAGAGTTTTGAGAAGTCATTCTATCTCCAGAACTCCCCACAGGGTAAACTGAGTTTCCTGCTGAGAAAGCATTGCAGCTCACCTCTCACCTTCTTGCTCTCCCAAATCCTGCTTTCTTTTCCCTCCCAGGTATTGGTCTTAAGAACACACCCTAAAAATCACCCTAACTGCTAATCTCTTTTAATTGACTTCTAGAGGAAACCCAGCCTGTGACAGTCTCTAACACCTGAATCTAATGTAGCACAGAATCATTAGATTCAGGTGAAATAGCTAATGGTTTTCCCTCATCACGATTTGTGAATAATAGTAAGAATAATAATAATTTTATATTTATTTAATGTCTCCTTAACTAGACTATGAGCTAGCTACAGACTGTTTTTATTTAAAATTCTCATATTTTTTATCATAGAACATTTAGTTTTGACTTTTTAAAAATATTGCATAAAAATATTTATCATGATTACTAAGCTTTTTTGTGCCTCCTTAAATTTTGTGCCCAATGTAAGTTACTCATTCACTTTTTCCTGATCCCAACTCTAGCAGTAACCACATATTTTTGTTATAGTTGGTTTACTGGTTGTTTAGTTGTGTGTGGGTTTTTTTATTCATTTTTACCATAACTAAGGCAATGCCTGACATGCTGTAGTTACTCAATAAACATCTATCAAGTGAATAAATAAATGAATTAACTGCAAGAATTTTCATTGCAATGCTGTTTGTGATAGGTGAAATATAACAATCAAGAAATGAAAGTTTAAATTATAATACATGAATGCTATATAAAATTTTTCAAAAAAATACATAATATACATATGCATGCTAACATGAGAAAATTTGTAATACATATTAACAAGTTAAAGAGAAAATTGCAGAATGATGTATATAGTTTGATCTCCTTCATGGACAGATACATAGAAAAATGATAGATAAACGATAGAGATAATCTGAATATAGTATATCATATAGCAAATGCTAACAGAAGTTGCCTTGCATAAGTGAATAGAATTGTAAGTTTGAGAAAGGACATAAAGGAAAACTTATATACAGTACTATATATACTTCTGAATTGTTTGAATGTCCAAAGAACCTACATGCATATATTAGCTTTATAAGGCTTTTAAATAAAATTTTTCAAAAAGATTTACTAACTCCAGGAAGTCTTCTGTCTTGGAATACTGCTGGATACCACTTTATCATGAGCCTTCTTAGCACAGGGCACTGGGCCTCTACTTGTTTGCATGATGTACCCAAGGTCCAAGTGATTCACATCTATGTGTATACCGTCTCACCCACCTGATGGAAAAACTCCTTTAAGGCTGAGACTGATAGCCCTATTTCTTATGACTTTCCAATAATATAGTTCTATAGTACTCGACTGTCGTATCTAAGGTTGTATCTGACTACCTTATACATATGAGCAATGTTGGTCTTTCTCTTTTTTTGAGATGGAGTCTCACTGTGTTGCCCAGGCTGGAGTGCAATGGTGCGATCTCGGCTCACTGCAACCTCCGCCTCCTGTGTTCAAGCAATTCTCATGCCTCAGCCTCTTGAGTAGCTGGGACCACAGGTGCCCACCACCACACTGAGCTAATTTTTGTATTTTTAGTAGAGACAGACATATAGTAAAGTACTATATGTCAACAGTCAACACCATGTTGGCCAGGATGGTCTTGACATCCTGACCTCGTGATCCACCCACCTTGGCCTCCCAAAGTGCTGGGATTATAGGAGTGAGCCACTGTGCCCAGCCAGGTCTTTCTTATAATATTTGTATATTACATACAAATCTGTTATTGTGAGATTTCTTTTACGTGTATGTTTCTTTATATACATGCTAGAAATTATAGTAAGCACTAGGCTCAACCAAAGTTATAAAAAACAGTTATGGGCCTGTTTTAGTTAGGGTGTCTCCAGAGGGACAGAACTAATAGGATATATGTACATATGAAAGGGAGTTTGTTAGGGAGAATTGGCTCACACAATCACAAGGCAAAGTCACATGATAGCCCATCTGCAAGCTGAAGAAGAAGGAAGCGAGTAATGGCTCAGTCCAAGACCAAAGTATCAAAAGCAGGGAAGCCAACAGTGCAGCCTTCAGTCTGTGGCCAAAGGCCTGAAGGCCCCCAGCAAACCACTGGTGAAAATCCAAGAGTCCAAAGGCTGAAAAACCTGGAGTCTGATCTCCAGGGGCAGGAGGAATGGAAGGGATCATCCAGCATAGCAGAAAGATGAAAGCCAGAAGACTCAGTGAGCCAGCTTATCCCACCTTCAACAACCTGCTTTGTTCTAGTGGTGCTGGCAGCCCATTGGCTGGTGCCCACCCACACTGAGGGTGGGTCTTCCTCTCCCAGTCCACCAACTCAAATGTCAGTCTCCTCTGGCAACACCCTCACAGACATACCCAGAAACAGTACTTTACCAGCTATCTAGGCATCCTTCAATCAAGTTGACACTAACATTAATCATCACAAGGCCATACTTAGATAGTCAGTAGGTTTCTTTCCCATAGGAGTTTTCATGCACCAGTTTTACTTATGGTAACACTGAAACAGTATCATAGGATAACAACTTAATGCCAAGCTTTAAGAGAAATGACTACACAACAGCCAATGAAGCATGTCATTAATCTCTATTATCTGTAAAACATTTCAGAAAGTATTGAATAGGATAAAAAAGGCAACAATAACCAATGACAGATTTTTAGCAAATTGTCTTATACTATATTAGTCCATTTTGACACTCCTGACAAAGACATACCCAAGACTGGGAAGAAAAAGAGGTTTAATTGGACTAACAGTTTGACATGGCTGGGGAGGCCTCAGAATCATGGAGGGAGGTGAAAGGCACTTCTTACATGGCAGGGACAAGAAAAAATGAGGAATAAGCAAAAGTGGAAACCCCTGATAAACCTATCAGATCTCACAAGATCCATTCATTATCACAAGAACAGCATGGGAAAGACTAGCCCCCATGATTCACTTGCCTCACCCTGGATCCCTCCCAAGTTGAGATTTGGATGGGGACACAACCAAACCATATAATTCTTCCCCCTCACCCCTCTAAATTTCATGTCCTCACAATTCAAAACCAATCATGCCTTCCCAATAGTTCCCCAAAGTCTTAACTCATTTTAGCATTAACCCAAAAGTCCATAGACCAAATTCTTATCTGAGACAAGGCAAGTCCCTTCTGCCTATGAGTCTGTAAAACCAAAAGTAAGCTAGTTACTTCCCAGATGGGGGTACAGGTACTGGGTCAATACAGCCAGCCAAATGGGAGAAATTGGTGAAAACAAACAGGGCCATGCAAGTCCAAAATCCAGTGGGGAGGTCAAATTTTAAAGCTCCAAAATGATCTCCTTTGACTGCAGGTCTCACATCCAGGTCACACTGATGCAAGAGGTGGCTTCTTGTGGTCTTGGGCAGCTCTGCCCCTGTGGCTTTACCAGGAACAGCCTCCCTCCCAGTTGCTTTCACTGGTGTGGGATATCTCCAGCTTTCCCAGGCACCTGATAAAACTGTCAGTAGATCCCATTCTGGGGTCTGAAGGATGGTGGCTCTCTTCTCACAACTCCACTAGGCAGTGCCCCAGTAGGTACTTCGTGAGGGAGCTCTGACTCCACATTTCCCTTCCACACTACCCTAGCAGAGGTTCTCCATGAGGGCTCTGCCCCTGCAGCAAACTTTTGCTTGGGCATCCAGGCATTTACATACAATCTTCTGAAATCTAGGTAGAGGTCCCCAAACATCAATTCTGACTTCTATGCACCTATAGGCTCAACACCACATGGAAGCTACCAAGGGTGAGGGCTTCCACTCTGAAGCCACAGACTGAGCTCTACGTTGGCCCCTTTCATCCATGGCTGGAATAGCTGGGACACAGGGCACTAAGTCCCTAGGCTGCACACAGCATGGGGCCTTTGGGCCCAGCCCACAAAACAGTTTTTCCACCTGGACCTCCAGGCCTGTGATGGGAGGGGCTGTCATGAAGCTCTCTGACATGGCCTGGAGACATTTTCTCCATGGTCTTGGGGATTAACATTAGGCTCCTTGCTACTTATGCAAATTTCTGCAGCCAGCTTGAATTTCTCCTCAAAAAATGGGTTTTTCTTTTCTACTGCATCGTCAGGCTACAAATTTTTCTCAACTTATGCTCTGTTTCCCTTTTGAAACAGAATGCTTTTAATAGAACCCAAGTCACCTTTTGAATGCTTTGCTGCTTAGAAACGTCTTCCAACAGATATGCTAAATCATCTCTCTCAAATTCAGAGTTCCACAAATCTTTAGGGCAGGGGCAAAATGCTGCCAGTCTCTTTGCTAAAACATAACAAGAGTCACCTTTGCTCCAGTTCATCTTCACATGAGACTACCTCACCCTGGGTCTTATTGTTCATATTGCTATCGGTATTTTGAGCAAAACCATTCAACAAATCTCTAAGTAGTTCCAAACTTTCCCACATTTTCCTGTCTCCTTCTGTGCCCTACAAACTGTTGCAACCTCTGCCTTTTACCCAATTCCAAAGTTGCTTCCACATTTTGGGGGTATCTTTTCAGCAACACCCCACTCTACTGGTACCAATTTACTGTATTAGTCTGTTTTCCTGCTGCTGACAAAGACATACCTGAGACTAGGAAGAAAGAGAGGTTTAATTGGATTTACAGTTCCATATGGCTGGGGAGGCCTCAAAATCATGGCAGGAGGCAAAAGGCACTTCTTACATGGTGGCAGCAAGAGAAAATGAGGAAGAAGCAAAAGTGGAAATCCCTGATATACCTATCAGATCTCATGAGACATATTCACTATCACAAGAACAGTTGGGAAAAGACCAGCCCTCCATAATTCAATTACCTCCCCCTGCATCCCTCCCACAAAACATGGGAATTCTGGGAGATATAATTCAAGTTGTGATTTGGGTGGTGACACAGACAAACCATATCATATAGAAGAATTTTAAAAATTTTTTTTTACTTTTAATTTTTGTGTGTATATAGTACATGTATATATTTATGAGGTACAAAAAATATTTTGATACAGGCATGCAATTTGCAATAATTACATCATGGAAAAGGGGGTATCTATCCCTTCAAGTATTTATCCTTTGTATTACAATCATTACAATTATTCTCTTTTAATTTTTTAGAAAATTACAATTAAATTATTTTGGCTATAGTCACCCTGTTGTGCTATTAAATGCTAATTAATATTCATTCTTTCTATTTATTTTTAAATTTGGGGATACATAGTAGGTGTATATATTTATGGGGTACATGAGATATTTTGATACAGGCATACAATGTGAAAAAATCACATCACAGAAAATGGAGTATCCATCCCCTCAAGCATTTTATCCTTTGTGTTACAAACAATCTAATTACACTCTTTAAGTTACTTTAAAATGTACAATTAAATTATTTTGATTATAGTCACGCTGTTGTGCTATCAAATAGTAGGTCTTATTCATTCATTCTTTTTATTCTTTTTTACCCATTAGCAATCCCCATCTCCTCTCTAACCCTGCACTACTCTTCTCAGCCTCTAGTAACAATTCTACTCTCTGTGTCCATGAGTTCAATTGTTTTCATTTTTAGATCCCACAAATAAGTGAGAACATGTGATATTTGTTTTTCTGTGCCTGGTCTATTTTACCTAATATAATGACCTTAGTTTAATCCATGTTATTTGCAAATGACAGGATCTCATTCTTTTTATGGCTGAGTAGTATTCCATCATATATAAGTACTACATTTTCTTTATCTAGTCATCTACTGATAGACACTTAGGTTACTTCCATATCTTGGCTATCATGAACAGTATTACAACAAACATGGGAGTGCAGATAGCTCTTCAATATATTGATTTCCCTTCTTTTGAGTATATACCCAGCGGTCAGATTGCTGGATTACATGGTAACTCTATTTTTAGTTTTTTGAGAAACTTCCAATTGTTCTCTATAGTGGTTATAATAATTTAAATTGCCACCAGCAGTGTATAAGATTTCCCTTTTCTCCACATCTTCATCAGCATTTGTTATTTCCTTCCTTTTGGATAAAAGCCATTTTAACTGGGCTTTTATCATCTCTGGGGTGGGATGATATCTTATTGCAGTTTTGATTTGCATTTCTATAATGATCAATGATATTGAGCACCTTTTTATAGGCCTGTTTTTCATTTGTATGTCTTCTTTTGAGACATGTCTATTCACATCTTTTGCCCATTTTTAATTGAATTATTGTATTTATTCCTATAGAGTTGTTTGAGCTCCTTATATATTCTGATTGTTAGTCCCTTGTCATATGGGTTATTTGTAAATATTTTCTCCCAGTCTCTGGGATGTCGCTTCATTTTGTTGTTTCCTCTGCTGTGCAGAAGACTTTTAACCTGATGCGATTCAATTTGTCCATTTTTGCTTTGGTTACTTGTGTTTGTGAGATAATACTCAAGAAATTTTGCCCAGACAAATGTTCTGGGGAGTTTTTCCAAAGCTTTATTATAGTGGCTTCAGGGTTTGAGGTCTTAGAATTAAGTCTTTAATTCATCTTGATATGATTTTTTTATCTGGTAAAAGATAGGGGTCAAGTTTCCCTCTTCTGCATATGGATATCCAATTTTCCTAGCCCAATTTATTGAAGAGACTGTCCTTTCTCCAATAGAGGTTCTTGGCAACTTTGTTGAAAGTAAGTTCACTGTAGGTGTATGGATTTGTTTCTGGGTTCTCTATTCTGTTCCATCGGTCTGTGTCTGATTTTTATGCCACTACCACGCTGTTTTGGTTAATATAGCTCTACATAGTACAATTTGAAGTCAGGAAATGTGATTCTTCAGTTTTGTTCTTTTTGCTCAGGATAGCTTTGCTTATTCTGGGTCTTTTGTGGTTCCATATAAATTTCAGGATTATTTTTTTCCATTTTGTGAAGAATGTCATTGGTATTTTTATAGGGATTGCATTGAATCTGTAGATTACTTTGGGTAGTATGAAAATTTTAACAATATTCATTCTTCCTATTCATGAACATGAAATATCTTTCCCTGTATTTGTATTTTCTTCAATTTCTTTCATCAGTGTTTTTATAGTTTTCATTGTAGAGATCTTTCACTTCTTAGGTTAATTTCTAGGTATTTAATTTTATGTGTGGCTATTGTAAATGAAATTACATTTTTAATTACATTTTCAGATTCTTCACTGATGGCATATAGAAATGCTACTGATTTTTGTGTGCTAATCCTCTATCCTGCAATTTATTAGTTTTACGGAACTTATTACTTCTAGTAGTTATTTGGCAGAGTCTTTAGGTTTTTCCAAAGACCATATCAACTATAAACAAGGATAATTTGACTTCTTCGTTTTCAATTTGGATATATTTTTTGTTTTGTTTTGTTTTGTTTTGTTTGATTGCTAGGGCTACCAGTACTATGTTGAATAACAGTGGTGAAAGTGGGCATCCTTGTCATGTTCCAGATTGTAAAGGAAATGCTTTCACTTTTTCCTCATTCTGTATAATATTAGCTGTGAGTCTGTCATATGCAGATTTATTATGCTGCAGTATGTTCCTTCTATACATAATTTTTGAGAGTTTTTATCATAAAATGATGCTGAATTTTATCAAATGTTTTTTAGCACCAATTGAAATGATTATCTGGTTTTTGTCCTTTATTCTGTAGATATAATATAGCACATTGATTCATTTTCATATGTTAAACCATTCTTATAAGCCTGGAATAAATCTTACTTGGTCATGATGAATAATCTTTTTAATGTAGTGTAGAATTCGGTTTGCAAGTATTTCATCGAGGATTTCTACATCAATTTTCATCAGAGATATTGGCCTGTGGTTTTCTTTTCCTGATGTGTTTTGGGTTTTGTTATCAGCATAATATTGGCCTTGTAGCATGAGTTTGAAAATATTCCCTCCTCGATTTTAATAGTTTGACTAGGATTGGTGTTCTTTAAATATTTGGTAGAATTCAGCAGTGCCCTCATTTGGTCCCAGACTTTTCTGTACTGGGAAAATTTTTATTGCAGCTTTAATCTCATTACTTGATATTGGCCTGTTAAGTTTTTTTCATTTCTTCATGGTTTAATCTTGGTAGCTTGTATGTGTCTAAGAATTAATCCATCTCCTCCAGATTTTCCAAATTATTGGCATATCATTGCTCACAGTAGCCTTTAATGATTCTTTGAATTTCTGTGGTATCAGTTGTAATTTATCCTTTTTTTAATTTCTGATTTTATTTATTTGGGTCTACTCCCTGTTTTATCTTCACAGTCTGGATAAAGGTTTGTCGATTTTGTTTATCTTTTCAAAAAAACAAACTTTTTTTATCTTTTGTATTTTTTTAAATTCAAATGTATTTATTTCTGCTCTGATATTTATTATTTATTCTACTAATTTTGGGTTCAGTTTGCTCTCGCTTTTCTAGTTCTTTAAGATGCATCATTGGGTTATTTATTTAAAGTTTTTCTTCTTTTTTGATGTACATATTTATAGCTATAACTTTCCCTCTTAGTACTGCTTTTGCTGTGTCTCATAGGTTTTGGTATGTTGTTTCCATTATCATTTGTTTCAAGAAATTTATTATTTCCTGCTTAATTTCTTCATCAACTCACTGGTCATTCAGAAACACTTTTGTTTAATTTCCATGTGTTTTTATAGTTTCCAAAATCCCTCTTGTTGTTGATTTCTAGTTTTATTCCATTGTAATCAGAGAAGATGCTTGATGTTATTTCAATTAGTTGAAGGGTTTAAGATTTGTTCTGTGACCTAACATATGCTCTATCCTTTAGAGTGAGCCATGTGCTGAAGAGAAGAATGTGTTTTGCAGGCTTTAGATAAAATGTAATGTATGTAACTATTAGGTCCATTTGTTCCATAGCAAAGATTAAATTCGATGTTTCTTGGCTGAGTTTCTGTCTGGGAGATCACTCCAATGCTGAAAGTGGGGTGTTGAAGGCTCTAGCTATTATTGTCTTGAGGTCTATCTCTCTCTTTAGCTCTAGTAATGTTATATTTCCTTTATATATCTGTGTGCTACCATGTTGGGTGCATATTTACAATCATTATAACTTGTTGTTGGATTGACCCCTTTATCATTATATAATGACCTTCTTTATCTCTTCTTACAGTTTTTCTCTGAAATCTATTTTGTCTAATATAAATATAGTTACTCCTGCTCTTTTTGGGTTTCTGTTGGCATGGAATACCTTTTCTATTCTTTTACTTTCAGTGTATTTGTATCTTGATAGGTGAATTGTGTTTCTTTTAGGCAACAGATTATTGAGACTTATTTTTTTTATCCATTCAGCCACTCTATATATTTTGATTAGACAGTTTAGTCCATTTACATTCAATATTATTATTGGTAAGTAGGGATTTATTTCTGTCATTTTGTTTTCTGGTTGTTTTATGACCTTCTCTTCCTTCCTTCTTTCCTCTTTTCCTGTCTTCCTTTCAGTGAAAGTGATTTTTTCTGTTGGTATGATTTAGTTTCTTGCTTGTTAATTTTTGTGTATCTATGTTGTTCAATTTGAAGTTACCATGAGGCTTGCTTATATTATTTTATTTTAAACTGATGACAACTTAACACTGATTACATAAACAAACAATAAAAAATGTACACTTTAACTTTCTCCACCTGCTTTTTAACTTTTTGCTTTTTTCTTTTTATGTCTTATCATATTGTCTGTGTCTTGAAAAGTTTGTTATTATTTTTTATTGGTTCACCCTTTAGTCTTTCTACTAAAGGGTACCTTACACACCACAATTATAATGCTACAATATTATCTATTTTTCAATGTGTTTATTATTACCAGTGAGTTTTGTTCCTTTGTATTCTTCCTGTTAACATTAACATCCTTTTCTTTCAGACTGAAAAGCTCTCTTTAGCATTTCTCATAGGACAGGTCTGGTGTTGATGAACTCCCTCAGCTTTTGTTTGTCTTGAAAGATCATTATTTCTGCTTCATGCTTGAAGGATATTTTCACCAGATATACTCTTCTAGGGTAAAAGTTTTTTTTTTCTTCAGCACTTTAAAATGTCATGCACTATCTCCTGGCCTGTAAGGTTTCCACTAAAAAGACTGCTTCCAGATGTACTGGAACTCTATTTTATGTTATTTGTTTATTTTCTCTTTCTGCTTTTAGGATCCTCTCTTTATCCTTGACCATTGGGTATTTGATTACTAAATGACTTGAGATGGACTTCTTTGTGTTAAATCTGCTTGGTGTTCAATAACCTTCTTGTACGTGACTGTTTATATCTGTCTTTATGTTTGGGAAGTTCTCTGATATTATCCCTTGGAATAAAGTTTCTACCCCTATCTCTTGCTCTACCTCCTATTTAAGGCCAAACACTCTTAGGTTTGCCCTTTTGAGGTTATTTTCTAGATCCTGTAGGTATGCTTCATTCTCTTTGATTCTTTTTGTCTTTTCTGACTGTATATTTTCAAATGGTGTGTCTTCAAGCTCACTAATTCTTTCTTCTGCTTGATCAATTCTGCTATTGAGTGACGTATTGCATTCTTCAGTATGTTAACTGCGTTTTTCAATTCTAGAATTTTTGCTTGATTCTTTTCAATTATTCCAATCTCTCTGTTACACTTATCTGAGAGAATTCTGAATTCCTTCACTTTGTTATCTTTTGTTTCCTCAAAATAGCTATTTTGAATTATCTGTCTAAAAAGGCACGTATCTGTATTTCTTCAGAATTGAGCCCTGGTGGCTTATTTAGTTCATTTGGTGAGGTCATGTTTTCCTGGATGATCTTTATGTTTGTAGATGTTCATCAGTGTCTGGGCATTGAAGAGTTAGGTATTTATTGTAGTCTTCATAGTCTAGGCTGTTTGTGACTGTTTTTTTTTTTCTTTTTTTTTTTTTGAAGGCTTTCTAGGTATTCAAAAGAATTGTATCTCAAGCACAGTATCACTGTGGTTTTTGCAGACTCATAGAGGAGGTACCACCTTGGTGTTCTTGGATGAGATCTAGAAGAATTCTCTGGCTTACCAGGCAGAAACTCTTGTTCTTTTCCCTTACTTTCTCCTAAACAAATGGAGTCCTTCTCTCTGTGTGTGTTGAGCCACCCAGAACTTGAGGTATGGTAATGTAAACACCCGTGTGGCCACTGCTGGGTCAGATCTGAAGTTAGCACAGCACTGGATCTTGCCCAAGTCCCAGTGTAACAACTACCTGGCTACCATCTATGTTCACTCAAGGTCTTAGAGCTCTATAATATCAGGTCGTAAAGCCATCTATACTCATATCTTTCCTTTAGGGTGGTGTGTTCCAGACCCCAGGCAGGTCCAGAGATGCTGTCTGGGAGCCAGGGATTGGAATAAAAAACCTGAGAAATTTGCTTGATGTTCTATTCTACTGTGGCTATGCTGGCACTCAAATAACAATACGAAGTCTTTCCCACACTTCATTCCCTATTCCACAACCACCAACCTAGAAGGATTCCATTAGGGGAGTTCTTCTAGGCCACACCAACATTCACTTAAAGCCCAAGGGCTCTTCAATCAGTTTGTGGTGAATGCTCCAGGCCTGGGACTCATGTTTCAGGGCAGTAGGGTCCTCTCTGGCCCAGAGCAGGCATCCAGAATATGGTTCAAGAGCCTCAGCCTGGACTCAGGGCCCCCAAGAGCCTGCTTGTTGCTCTATCCTACTGTAGCCAAACTGGTATGTAAGGTGCAATAAATTTCCCTTTACTTTTCCCTCTGCTTTTCTCTAACAGGAGTCTTTCACTGTAGCCACCACAGCCGAGAATGTGCTGGGTTACTACAGTTAGTACATCTCAGAACCAAGTCTACCACATACTACCTGGGCATTGCTGTTGGTTATTCATGGCCCAAGGGCCCTTTATTCAGCAGGTGATGAATTCTGCTAGGATGGGGCCCTTTCCTTCAAACCAACAGGCTCTCTTTTGGCCCAGGGTGTGTCTAGAAATGTTATCCAGGAGCAAGGGCCTGGCATGGGAACCCTACAACTCTGCCCCATGACCTATCCCATTGTGACCAAGATGCAAGACAAAGTCCTTTTTACTCTTTGCTCCCTTCTTGTTAAGCAGAAAGAAAAAGATACTTTTGTTCCTGTGAACTGCGCTGCCTAGGGTTGTGGGAAGGAAGGTACAAGTTCTCCTTTAGCTACCCAACTGGTGTCTACCTAAGTAACATGCAACCCTAGTCCTCTTGCCCAGCTCAGCACTAACAATTGTCTAGGAATTGCAGTCCTTGTGTCCTAGACTGCTTTTCAAGATTATCTAGGATGCCAAAGCACTTTGGGTTGCAATGGCAGGGCTTGCCAGGAAGCTCAAGTTTCAACTGATAGGATGGGCAATTCCCTTCCGGCTAGGTCAGGTCCAAATGCTCCCTTCATGCACAGACACTGGCTGAACCCAGCACATCTTTAATCTCCGCTATGACAGAGCAGCAATGAGTTCAATGTAAAGTTCCCTGGTTGCTGCACTCTCCCTCCCATAAATCACAGACCCTCCATGCTGCATGGCCATTGCTGGGGGATGGGGAAGGATGATTTTGGCAATCTGAGACTGTCTCTTCTCTCTCTCACTCTCTTCAATGCCTCTTTCCATGATATGAAGTTAAAACAGGGAACTGTGATTGTTCACCTGATGTTTGGTTCTTGAGACAGTGCTCTTCTGTGTGTAGACAGTTGTTAAAATTTGATGTTCCTGCTGAGGGTATGAACAGTGTACATTCCTATTCCACCATCTTATTCCCTCCTTCTTATACAATAGTTTTCTCTTTCTTCTTCTAACTCCTAACTCTGGAGATGGTTCAACATGTTCTTCCAGATCCTGGAATTCCTAGGATAGTGGATGGCTAGATGCTGATGGGCACGGCTGTGAAGACTTGGAGAAGACAAAATTACCGAATTATTTCCCAAGAACCAAGTTCATTGAGGTCTACCTTTATGCTTCTCTTTGTAAATGACCTGCAGTTTCTACTTATCTAGGATTACATTACAACGCAGTTCATGAAAGTTGACTTATGTTTGTGCACAGCCTAAAGTGAATAGAGTAAATCTTAACATAAGGTTAAATCTCTGAATACAGAGATACTTGATCTAATTCAGTTTTATTATTATATTTCCTGTTGACAACACATTAAATTTGGAGATCAATTGCACTTAAAATGTCATTGTTCCCATGTTTGCATTCAGATTTAGAATCTAACATTCTTATCTGCAAACTGCAAAACTGTTTAGATTCTAAACTTTCTACTGGAGGATGGTGAAGAAGAGTATATTTTAAAAAGTTAATGGGGAGTTTTTTTGAACCTGGCATCTGAAAGTTATAAATTTTAAAACCTCATTTTAACTTCCAGTTAAAACTAATTATCTTTATTTAATGCTCTAATTAAAAATGAATGTGATGCAACTGCAAATATGTTAAGATTAGCACAGACACCTAAAAGGAAAAAATAGTCATAATTCTCTGGTTTGTGCTGAAGTAAATATGCTTCAAATTCTTTTTTCTTTTAAATAAAGTCACTCGATGTTTACCATTTATTTGTTATCCATCAACCCTTACTATTTCTCAACCAAAATTTTCTTGTGCATTTTATGCTTACTTTCCTGCACATCAATGATAGTGCAGATGATAAGTTAACACAATCAAAAGCATAAGGAGAAATGATATCATCTAACATGTCATTGAATAGCCAAGGCCCAATTTTACTTGGAACTCCTTAAAATCAATGTCAGCTCAGAGAAATGCTGATTCATTTTTATAAGGGTCAGTGCATAATCAGACTGAAAAGACAGAAGAGTTATACCAGAAATAAGTGCCAGATTTAGTTCACACTGTTGGAAGCCACACTTTTATCCTCAATACAATGCTTGAAAAGATCATGCTTTGAATAAATTCTGTCTTATGGGAGAATATTCATGTGTCTTAATCCTAGTTTAGGATTGAGAGTTGTTTTAAATTTTTTTTTCCTTTTCCCTAGAAAATTCAAAATAACAACTGAGATATTGAAGCTCTCCACCAACTGGGAAAATAATAGGTTCAACAAATAAATTTATAAATAATATAGCCCAGAAAATGTTCCTAAAAATTTCTTCCTCCTCCCTCCTTACAGCTGATTAACTTAAATGCTGAGGAGTATGGAGCTTCTTTCATTTCACCAAAAACCAATTGTAAATGCAAAATAATGTGCTTCTTCAATTGAACTCTACCTCTCCGTTATCAGGATTGGCTCTGACAACATGGTGTAACAAAGAATGAGTGAGGGCTTTGGCATCAGAAGAGCATCAGGGTTTTGCTTTTTCTCTTCCCATTCTTCAGCCAATTATTTACCTTTTTTGAACCTCATTCCATCATCTATAAAATGGTCAAATGAATTGTCTACACAATAATGCACATAACACAATGATATGGTACATAAGGTTGTTCAGAGGCGGCTACTTTTTCCTATTGTTTTCCTTTTGTATGACTGTATCTTTTCACAGCATGGCCTATTTTCTGTATAGCAAGGGTACTAACAGTGTCTGTCACGCTGGGAATATCTTGCAAGTATTCAGCAGCATCCCGGATTACTAAAGGCATGAACTAGGACTCTGAGTTACCAAAGAGACGAACAAAATTATTCACTTAGGGATGACTCAAGTCCTTGAGAGTGAATTAACATTTACCTGTTCTAACTAAATATCTCACTGGGTAAATTGTTGGCAGATGTTGAAAGAAAATAAATTGCTATTAAACAAATATGATTTTGACCAAATGAGCTAAGTTTCTGTGATTTTTACTTTATGTTTTATGCAGAAATAAACATATCCATCACATCAGTGAATTTGTGCTAGGCTTCTTAATGTCCTATTTCAGATAAAGTGTTCCTTTTTTATGAAATCCTGATTTAGGCTTGCTGCTTAGAGTAAAATATCAAAATGACATTTTTTTTAATATTGAAACTCTCCATCTATTGGGAATATAATAAATACCACCAATAAATTCATAAATAATACAACCTATGAAACATTTCTATGAATTTCTTCCTCTCCCCATTCCCACTGAACCGGCAACTTAGTTCCCTGAGGCATTTGAAAGAATGACCAGAGTATTGAAAATTAAAGTGTAGCAAGGTAAGCAAAAAGGAGACAACTGATTCCTCTGGGAAAAAAAGGTGTCAGCACTTACCAAAATATGTATTCCCATGAGCACACAGAAAACCAAACCTCTACAGCATTCTCGACTTCATAAATACTGAAAGGGAAGAGAGTATGTGTTAACCACTCACATCCCCTCATTAAAAGCAGTTTGGCATATGAAAGATAAGCCATTGTCAAAGTAGCAGAAAAGACTTTTTCAGGCCCTACACCCAAAGTCTATCTGACACAAGGGGCCACAGCATGACACTAAAAAATGGTGTGCTTCCTGCCTAGGAAATGATACAGATGGCTGTACCTGACTGAGTGCAATAGTAGTGTAATGGCAGGCTCTGAAGGCTGCTTTATTTGGTAATTGTTTGGGAATAGGTCTCTATACTAGCTACATAATTTCTCACAGGGATGCTATATCATTTGAGGGCTTCAAGTTCTATTCATCTGGAAAATGTAATCTACAATGAGGAAAAAAAAATGTACAACAGCATGACCATGATGTCTCTACAAGGCGAAAATGCCTGCAGTAAAGAACGACACGCTGATTTAAGTGCTGCTGTCAACATTTGCTTCCTGTAGACTCCAAGGACCAATACACTCTTCCAGGGAAGCAAATTTGGGTCTTATAGACAGACAAAGCTCCTAGAACTGATTATTCAGTCAAGTCCCTAGGAACTCTTAACACGTTTCATATTTATCAATTTGAAAGAATGTACTACTTATCCAGAAACCTCCTTTCTCCCAGAAATATAATCCATCAACAAAAATATCACATCAGCAAAAAAAAGGAGAATTAAATGTCTCCCTATTTACTGTACCTTTTGAGTGTCCTGCACATTGATGTATGTCTAATATCTAGCTGCCTGTCTAAAAAAAAAATCATTACTCATTGGTACCATTCTCACCCGTCACAGTGAATGACTCAGTAAAATGTTGCTGAGTAGGGATCTCAAATGCTACCAGTTCTGATAGCCAGCATCACAAGAAGGTTCATCCCTGGGAAGTTTGTAATTAGAGAATGGATCTAAGATAAATGCACTAAGAGAGACAGACCAACAAATTCAAATTGTTTAGATGGATCTCAGCTCTAGTGACAAGTTCTGATGTATTAATAAATTTTCGATTTTCATCATGCCATTTGATATCATCACTTGGAACTTAACATTTATTTTAATGTTATAAATTGTCCTGACATTTTTAGCCAGTGACTCAGACCAGACTAGAGCTAGGAGCCTTAAATAAATTGTCACTCTTTAGAATTGACATTTATGCCTACTCTACCAATTTCTATAAATATTCAAACTGTTGAATCAGATAAAAACAAAAATGAAAAACCACCTGTACAAATTAGAATGAAACGAAGCTGATTAATCATAGACTGCTACTGTGGGTCACACAAAAGTTGATGTGGCCCAACCTGAAAGATTCAGGAGACTAAAGCAAGTTTCCACTTCATTTCATTTCACAGTGTCTGCTGTCTTTCGGCTTCAGGCACTGACCTAGGCCCATGGATAGAAAGGTGAATAATACCAAATCCTTACTCTCAATGACCTCTCAGTTTATTAACAGAGAAAAGATAAAACACAAACCTTTACTTTACAAAACTCATAATAAAAATATTTAAGAGGGTCATCTGAGGAGTTAAAGAAGAAGGGAGGAGGGAAACCTGACTCTCCCTCCAGAGGATACTGGAGGGATACGAAGAGTTAAGCAACTCTCAAGTACAGAGGAGCTCACACTTCATCATGGCATGTGATAAGGGAAGGTTCCTGCCTCAGAAGATTGCTGAGGGGATCAAATGATGTCATTTGCTGCAATGAGTGGGGCAAATTACTCACTGTTGACTTAAAATCTGTGAACATTATTTGTAGCATAATTACATTGTCTTGGAACAAGATAGGAGCCCAGAGCTCTTCATGCCCAGTCCATCCTCTCCCCACTGGGTGGCCCCTCTAACAGGTGTATCAGTGACTGCAGTGGCAACTTGGCCTGCACAGCAAGGTGCCTCCTTTTATGCCACAATGTACATGAAGTGATGTATATCCATGTGTACCTGGAGGAAATGTACCATTTAAACTATTATGCTGTTAAGATTCCACTCCAGCTCCTCGTAAGATGCTGATTTCTCAGGCATCGTGGCAGTGATCTCATTGGGTGGAAATGTTTGATTAAAGCAAGACTTTCCTACTAGAGTATTTTTACTTAAAGCATTTATGCCAAAACTTTCTTTATGAGTTCTCCTCAATGAACTGCATTATATGAACCCATCCCTGCTTTTATTTCCTCCCTATGATTTTATACCACTCAAAGAAGCCCTTAGCAAATTCTAAGTGATGGAGTGTGAATTCAAAAACCCTTCGATTTTAGGACTGAATGAAGTCCTAGAGGACAGTGTTTATAGACAATTTCATATAGGATTATGACTGCTGCCATGCAGCATACTCCTCACCCTACAGTTCCCTCCCCATCTGCCAATCACCTCCTTTCAAGACAACCTCTGTAACTATATTCCACAGAAATAGGAGGTGGAGGTAAAAGTCACTTAACATGTTCAACCAATGATATTTCATCCCTATTTTCTCCCTTTCAGAACTGTACATTACCACATAATATTTATTTTTAATAAATTTTGTAATGCAGCAGTCCCCAAACTTTTTGGCACCAGGGATAGATTTCATGGAAGACATTTTTTTCCCACAGACAGAGGAAGGAGGAGGATTGTTTCAGAATGGAACTTTTCCATCTTAAATCATCAGACGTTAGATTCTCATAAGGAGCATGCATTCTAGATCCCTCACATGCACAGTTCACAATAGGGTTTGTACTCCTTTGAGAATCTAATGCCACTGCTGATCTGACAGGAGGCAGAGCCCAGGCGGCGATGCTTTTGTCATCCACCACTCACCTCGTGCTGTGCTGCTCAGTTCCTAACAGGCTGCAGACTGGTAGCAGTCTGTGGCTTGGGGTTGGGAACCCTCAATGAAATGGATTTTGTGATTATCTATTACTTACCTGAAACAATTTTTCCTTTTTGCTAGAACAGACGGATTCATGTGGCTATTGTTCTTATACGAGACATTCTAAGGTATCTATGACCTTTCAGAGACAGGGGCTGTCTCTTAGAAAAAAGAGAGAATAACACTGAACACTGTTAAAGTGTCTTGATTAAAGTCCCTTTGTTTAGAAATCATGCTTGCTTATGTTCTGGTGTACCAGAAACACCATTCACATTTTCATTAATTCACCAATAAATTTAAATAGCTACTATGTGTCAGGCACTGTCCTAGATGCTTGGCATACATGAGTGAGCAAAATAGACACGACTCCTTTCATCATAGATCTTACATTCTAGCAAAATCATACTGGGTTTAGGACAGAGTAACATTACAGACAGAGAAAATGGTGAACCAGCCAATAATTAGTGTTAGCTGTTCATCCATTTGGAATACAATAAAAGTAGATTCTTACTTCACACTAGACACAAAAATCAATAACCAGTAGACATTTTCATAATAAAATTCAAAAAAAATATCTCTAAGAACTTAATGCAGGAAAGCATTTTTTAAACGGGACACAAACCAAAATCCATATTGTTATATTTGACTATATAGTAGTTAATAGCTTCTGCAAACAACAATCAAACCACAGATTGGGAGAAGGCACACAGCCAGGAAAGAATCTGTATTCAGGAAGCATAATGTATTCCCAGAAATGAATGGGAAACAAAGAAAAAAAGATCAATTCCTTAAATGGGCAAATGATATGAGAATTCATAGAAGAGAAAATTTGGGTAGTAGATAAACTTATAACAAAATGTTCAGCTCCTAAATTTATAAAGAAAGTGAAAATTAAAATAGCAATGAGACACAATTTTACACTCATTAAATTTGCAAATACCTTAAAGTCAGACAATATCAAGTGTTGATGAAGATATGGAGTAATAGGACTTCTCATATACCACCTGGGAAAGAGAATATTGGTACAAATATCTTATAGAGTGATTAGGTTACATCCAGCAAATTTAAAGATGTTGAACTTGCACTCCATTCCTCTGGAGAAACTTGCATGCATACACAAGAAAACTGCATAAAAATGCTCCTTGCAGAAATATGCAAGAGCAAAAAAATGGGAAACAAATTAAATGCCTATTAACAAGGGACTAGATAGATCACAGAATATTCAACAATGGAAAACTCTGGCTGTTAAAATGAATAAGTTGGGGTCACATTAACATGGAAAGTCCTCAGAAACATAATGTTGTAGGAAAAATATGAGCTGTAGAAAGACACATACAGTACATTTACAGTTTCAAAATCTGCAAAAATACACCAATTAAGGAGTATAGATTTATACCAAAAGTACTTTTAAAAACCATTAAAATAAAAGGCATCAAATTCAAATCCATGATAGTGGTTATTTCTGTATGGGGGACAAGGGAATAGGGCTGGGGAGGAGTATTCGACTGTCAAAAGACAAAATTACAGCAAATTTCGTTTAAGGATTTATTTGGCTTTAAGGACTTAATAAGACTTTGAACTTGGGGCTGATGCAGGCTGAATGGAATCTCCAGCCGTCTGGCCTGTTTCTAAGTTCAGTTTGATTATGTGGCACAAAGCATAAGTGACTCCACTATGGTTTGGCAGTAGACTGCTGGGGCCTAGTACAGACGGCTAGTCCAAAACAATAGGCTCTCATAAACTTTATTTAACACAGCAATCCTAAACTCTTACTGTAATGGTTTGAGGGGTTTTTTTTAAATATCTGAAGTGAATATGGTAAAATCTTAACATTTAATATATCTGATTGGTAGATATGTAGATCCCCACAATGTTGGCCTCTATGATTTCCCACAAATGTAAAATATTTATAACAACATTATTTATATTTAAATAAAGAAAAAATGAAATAAAATAAGATTAGATGAAATTTGTTTATTTGTACCTGAAATAAGGCTAAAAGAATTTGAGAACATGGGCTCATACTACCTACTCTGAAGAAAGTAATTATTAAAATCAGGCCATTTTCTTCCTATTTTCCACTTGTTCCTGCTCCCACTGCCAGAGTAGACCATTCACTGGCTGTCCCTGTAGTTGGTGGCAGCTGGCTGCTGCCTGCATGCAAAACCCCTTTGCCATTGACCCCACCAGCCACTCACAGGCTGTTTGAACCTATGGAGAATCTATTTTCAGGAAGGGGTGGGAGGAACAGGAAATTGTCCTCTAATACCTGGCCTTGCAATCTATAGGGAATAAACTGACACAATTCATTGACCATTCTCTATGTTTAATTTTCTTTGTAATTCCCATTTTGTTGCATTAAAAAAAAAAAAGAATCAAGGTATGACCTTTCCCAGAGAGAACAGACATTGCCATTAGAAACACAAAGTAATAATAGTAAATTGTTGCTGACCCTTCTTCAACCCTATCTTGAGTTTTTTTAGATACTGGCTTCATTTATTTGCTTTAATTTCCATAGCTAATTGGTTCATGTATCATTGCCTTAGGCACCTCACACCACTTCCTTTGTGAAATGATATCACTCTTGTAAAGGCAAAAATTTAGTGCCATCTTTATTTTCTACATTATACTCATCTCCCCAGTGAGGTGAAGCAGACAAACCAATAAAAGCTAGGGATTTTTATATAGTTTGGATGTTCATCTCCTTCAAACCTCATGTTGAAATGTGATTTCCGGTGTTGGAGGTAGGGCCTGGTGGGAGGTGGTTGGATCATGGCAGTGGGTGCCTCGAGTACAGTTGAGCACCAGACCGTTGATGATAAGTGAGTTCTCACTCAGTTAGTTCATGTGAGATCTGATTGTTCAGTGTATGGCACCCCCTATGTTGGTCTGTTGCTCCTGCACTCACCATGTGACATTCTGGCTCCCTCTTTGCCTTCTGCCATGACTAGAAGTTTCCTGAGGCCCTCACCAGAAGTTGAGCAGATGATAGCACCACACTTCCTGTACAGACTGCAGAACTCTTTTCTTTATAAATTACATAGCCTCATGTATTTCTTTATAGCAACACAAAAAAAGGCCTAATACAGGTTAAATCCAGAGTTTTGTTTTATTACATTACTATATTATATATCATATTTTTCAAGAATTTTTTAAGATTATTTGGACAGCTTTATATGTGTAACTGGTATCAATGGATAATTTTTTTTTAATAGACTTCTCCATTTTTCACTTTTTACTTTTTATGTTTAATTAGGAAGGACTGTGCTTCCCAAACTTTAATGTGCATATGAATCACCTGGAGATCTTGGGGCGGGGCTTGAGATTCTCCATTGCTAACAAGCTCCCAGGTGATGCTGATGCATTACCTCTGAGCAGCAAGAAGCTCAAGTACATTTTTCAAGGATGGGTAAATAGTAAATTACCCAAGTCTTTGCATATTTGAGAATGTCTTTCTATTGTCTATGAATATGAATAACACCTTCAGTAGGAACAGAATACTTGAAGCATAGACTTTCTCCCTCAAATCTCTATGGTTAGATGCTTTATTATCTTCCAGCATTCTGCATTGCAGGGAATATTGAGGATTACTTTCTGTGAGCCCCTCAGAATACAGGACCAATTATTTTTCCTGCCTGGAAGCTTGAAGGAGGTTTTTTTAAATCATATAAATTCAAAATTTTGTCAGACTAAATCTAGATATATTTCTACCTTCACTTAATTTGGTCACAAACTTAATTTCAAATTTGAAATTAAGAACTTTGTTCAAGCTTATAAAAACAATTTTTCTATTATGAATATGCTCAAAAAACTAAGGAAAACCAGTATGTAAACAATTATAGGATACAAAGTACCAAATATGTAGGATGAACAAAACACTTAATGTACAACGTAAGGACTACAGTTAATTGTAGTGTATTATATTTAAGATTCTTGTGAACTGAATAGAGTAAGGCTGCTTTTGCCATGGGGGGAAGAATTGGAAACTATATGAAATGATAGATATGTTAAAAATCTGTCCCACTGCAGTAACCATTTACTATATGTATCTTATAGCATTATGTTGTGCACCTTAAATATACAAAATGAAATTTTAAAAAATAATCAAAGCCAGAGAATGAGAAGACAAGCCATAAACTGAGATAAAATTTTTGCAAAAGACATATCTGATAAAGGACTACTGAGCTAAATATACAAAAGTATTTTTAAAACTCAACAACAACAAAATGAACAACTACATTGAAAAACATGCCACATAGCTGAACAGATACTTCTCCAAAGAAGATACACAGATGTCAAGCATATGCAAAGAGACTTGACATCATACTTCATCAGGGAATTACAAATCAAAGCAGCACTGAGATATCACTACACACCTATTAAAATGGTGAAAATCCAAAACACTGACAACACTAAGTACTGATAAGGATGTGGAGCAACAGAAACCCTCATTCATTGCTGACAGAAATGCAAATGGTACAACCACTTTGGAAGACAGTTTGGCAGTTCTTACAAACTAAACAGATTCTTACTGTAAAATGTAGCCATCGCACTCCTTGATATTTACCCAAATGAGTTGAAAACTTATGTCTACATAAAAACCTGCACCCAGATATTTATAGCAGCTTTATTCATAAATGCCAAAACTCAGAAGCAACCAAGATGTCCTTCAGTAGGTGGATTTTAAATAAAATATGATATATATAGACAATAAAATATTATACAACATTAAAAATAAGTTAGCTGTCAAGCCATAATGAGACATGAAGGAATCTGAGTTAGTCTGTCCTTACACTGCTAATAAAGACATACCTGAGACTGGGTAATTTATAAAGAAAAGAGGTTTAATTTACTCACAGTTCTGCAGGACTGAAGAGGCCTCAAGAAACTTACAATCATGGTGCAAGGGGAAGCAAACATGTCCTTCACATGGCAGCAATGAAGAGAAGTGCAGAGTGAAGTGGGAAAAAAAACCCTTATAAAACCATCAGATCTCATTAGAACTCATCCACTATCACAAAAACAGCATGGAGGTAACTGACCCCATTATTCAACTACCTCCAGCTGGGTCCTTCCCACAACACGTGGGGATTATGGAAACAACAAGATGAGATTTGGGTGAGGACACAGCCAAACCATATCAGAACCTTAATTGCATATAACTAAGTGAAAGAAGCGAATCTGAAAATAATTATATCTGTTTGATTCAAACTTTATGAATTCTGGAAACGGCAAACCTATGGAGATACTGAAAGAATTTGTGGTTTCCAGTTTTCTAGCAGGAGAGAGGAATAAATCACAGCAGAGAGGATTTTTATGGCAGTGAAATCATTCTGTATGATACTATAATAGTGGGTACATATCATCATACACTTGTCAAAATGTGTAATATACAACACTATGAGTGAATCCAAACTGTGAGTGACAATTATGTGTCAATGTTGGTTCATTAATCATAACAAATGTAACTACTCTGATGTGAGATGTTGATGGTGGAGGAGGCTGTATGTTGGGAAGGTTGTATATGGAAACTCTGTACTTTCTGTTAAATTTTGTCATGAACCTAAAACTGCTCTAAAAAAATAAGATCTATATATTCAAAAAGTTAAAGGAAAGAATGAATGACAGCAATTCTCACATAATGACAACAATGTCTCACAGAATAGAAAATATCAATAAAGAATTAGAAATTATAAAACAAACACATAGAAATTCTGGAGTTAAAAAGTGTAATAACTGAAATTTTTTAAAAAAATCCATCAGAGGGACTCAACAGCAGATTTAAGCTGGCAGAAGAGAGAATCAGCAAACTTTAAGATATGTTATTTGAGGTTATCCAGTCTGAGAAACAGAAGGAATAATGAAGAAAAATAAATGGAGTATCAGAGATCTTTGGGAAGCGATCAAGCATACCAACATATGCCTAATAGAAGCCTCAGATGGAATGCAAAGAGAGAAAGGGGAAGAAAGAGAATGGGGAGAAATAATGACTAAAAACCATTAATCTACAATCCAAGAAGCTCAGTAAACTCCAACTAGAATAAACTCAAGGATATACACACCTAAACACAGCATAATTTAACTCTTAAAGACAAAGAAAAAATTTTTGAAAGCAGCAAGAGAAAAATGACCCATAATAGGCAATAGATTATCAATAAAATTAATAGCTGATTTCTTAACAGAAACTAGAGGCCTCAAGAGGGTGGGCTGACAAAATCAACACACTGAAAGAAAAAGATAGTCAGCCAAGAATTCTATATGCAGAAAAACTACCCTTCAAAATTAAAAGAGAAATTAAGATATTTTCAAATAAACAAAAACTGAGAGAATTCATCACTGTCAGGCCCACTCTGCAAGAAACACTAAGGGATGCCTTCGAGTTAAATGAAAGGACACAGGAATCCAACTTGAGTTCACACAAAGAAACAAAGAACACTAGTAAAAGTAATTACATAGGTAAATATAGGACAGTATAAATACAATTTTATAACATTTTTCTTCTATCTGATTTACAGGACAACTGAATAAAGCAATTATTAAAAACTGTATTTAGGTGATTACAGTATATAAACATGTAATCTGTTTGATACTAATCACACAAAGAAGTGGGGAAAAAATAAAGTTATACTAGAGCAAAATTTTGTGTACTATTGAAATTAAGTTAGTACTAATGCAAACTAGATGATTTTTAGTTAAGATACTAATTTTAATTCCCAGGACAATCACTAAGAAAACAACTCAAAAAAATATAGCAAAAGAAAAAACGAGAATTTTTCCCTGAATGGTTCATACCCAGAGTCTCGCCCATACATGATTAATATAATTTAGATGATAATATCTGTAACTTTTGAGTGGATGACATTTAGATGAGACTTTGAACTTGGGGCTGATGCTGTAATGAGTTGAGGCTTTGAGGGATGTTGGAAGGAGAGCTCTATGTATTTTGCATGTGAGATGTTACATGAATATTGGGGAGCCAGAGGACAAACTGCAGTGGGTTTAATAGTGGTCCCCAAAAAAGTTATGTCCAGGCCCTAATTCTCAAAACCAGGATAGTCTTATTTGAAAAAAAAACTCTCTGCAAATGTAATTAAGGATCTTGAGGAAAGATCACCCTGGATTACCCAGGTAAGCCCTAACTCCAGTGATAAGTATGCCTAAAAGAGACAGAAAAGGAAGAGAAGCTGAGGAGAAGGAAGCAATGGCAAACTCCATATGAAGGTGAATTAGAGATTGGAATAACATGGCCACAAGTCAAGAAATGCTGATAGTCACCTGTTGGAAGAGACAAAGAACAGGTTTTCCTCTAGAGCTAGAGGGAACATGACCCTCCTAGATTTCTGATTTCTGGCATCCAGAACAGTGGTAGAATACATTTCTGTGGCTTTAAGCCACCAATTTGTGGTCCTTTGTTATAGTAGCCATAGAGAACTATTTTCATATTCCAGTCAAAAGGTAGAGATTGGTAGAATGGATTAAAAAAGAAAAAACATGATCCAACTATATGAGATCACACTTTAGACCAAAGACATAAAAATGTTGAAAGTAAGAGGGTGGGAAACAATACAATACTATGCAAACAAGAACCAAGAGAGAGCTAGTTACTGGCTATACTGATAGCAAATGAAATATACTTTAAGACAAATTGGTAGTAGAGACAAAGAAAGACATCTTATGATGATAAAATGGTTAGTCCATCAGAAAAGCATGAAAATTATAAATACATATACATCTTACAACCAAAACCCAAAATGCATACAGCAAAACAGACAGAATTAAAAAAAAATAGACAACTCAAAAGTAATTGTTGGAGACTTCAACATTCTTACTTTCAATTTTTTTTTTATAATTTATAAGTTTGTATAGACTCCAAGTTCTTTAGACACTCTTACTTTCAATAATGGATAGAACGACTGAACAGAAGATCAATAAGGCTATTGAATACTTTAACACTATAAACCACTTAGACCTAACAGACATCTATAGAACACTCCACCCAACAACAGCAGAATACACATTCTTCTCAAGACCACGTGGAATATTGTTTAGACAAGATGCTTGGTCATAAAACAAGCCTAATTAAACTTAAAAGGGCTGAAATTATACAGAATATATTCTCCAACTAAAATGAAATTAAACAGAAATCACTAACAGAAGGAAACTTGGAAAATTCACAAATAGATGCAAATTAAATACATACTCCTAAATTACTGATGAGTTAAAGAAGAAATCACAAGAGAAACTAGAAAATATTTTTAATGAAATAAAAACACAACATACCAAAACTTACAAGTTACAACTAAAACAGTGCTTACAGGGAAATTAATAGCTATAAATGCTCACATTGAAAAAGAATAAGTACATTAGTATACTTACGAAGTATTAATTAATGAGAGTTGTTTCTAGCTTCTACTCTTTCTCATTAGGTTTCCTGGAACTTAGTTCTTGAAGTAGCCAGGGAAACTACATTCATTACTTTATGCATATTAAATCATTTAATCATCACAACCCTAAGCTATAAGTAATATTATTATCTGCATTTCACCAGTGAGGGAAAACACAGAGAAGTAATTTGTTCAAGATCACAGAGCTTATAACTGAGAGACAGGGAATGAAACTTAAAAAGTCTGGTATCTAAAGACAGGATGAACAGAACTAAAGGACTCAATTCTTCGCTTCTGAGTTGCAAAATCAAAGTTTAAATATTTTAGTAATATACCACAACTTGGCAAATCATGGCCCATGGCCTGTTTTTGTAGGACCTGTGAGCTAAGAACGTTTTTTTAATTTCTAATTGGTTTTCCAAAACTCCAAAGAATATTTTGTGACCCATGAAAATTATATAAAACCATTGGTGGTGGTGTTCGTTTTGTCAGAATGGAAGCCAAATAGCCTCACTTATCATACCATACAGCAGTTCCATGGTTTAGCAGTGGTTAAGTTTTATTCCCCCTTTTTTTTGTTCAGGGTCAAGACTGAAATTTTTCTGAGTGAAAACTGCCTTCACCTATGATTATCAAACACTAAATGGATTTCGAAATTAGTTTTGCTGAAGACTCGACAGTGTTTTTAGAATTAAAAGTTTTCCTTCAAATTTCTAGCTCTGGCTGTGACAACATAGATAATATTGGGCTAACTCTCATGCTGAATGCAATTATGAAAGCTTAACAACGTATTTAAAAATTAGTTGAAGGAATTACAGAGCAGTCAATGCAGGCAATATTTAGGGGACTGCATGTTCCTTGAACAAAAGGAAACACAGGAAATAAACTCTATAATCACCTTGGCTTTTTTTCCTGAGAACATTTCCCAATTTACAGAGCTGAAGAGTAAATGGAGGCCAACCAGAAGCAGTGGTCTCACTGGGCTGACAAAGCAGATCTCCAAGAATGGGTATCAAAAGACATTAAAATGTAAGGGCAAAGACTCAAGAAGCAGGGACCACAGATAAAAGAACCTCAAAATCTGCAAACAAATTCCTCTTTTTTAGCCAGCTGACACAAAATTTTATGTGAACAGGATTGTGCTACAGAAAGTCCAGAAGAAAACAGGATCTGGGAGGTTAAAAAGCTCAGCACCAGCTAAGCAGCCTCCTAGTGCTGGAGAGACAGAGGTAGAGTTCAAGGCCCCAGCCATGTTATAGGGGCTGGAATTTTTGTCACACATAAGGTATGAGGACTACATTCTAGGATTAAGGGAGAAATAAGAACCCTTAAAAACAGTCATTTATAGAATCAAAATGATTTGCTGTGCTCAACCCTCTGACAAAAAAATCAACCTGCCTTGGTCTACTTGTCCCCCAGCATATGGTCTTTTTTGGGACGGTCTATTACCAGTTGTGAGCTGATGAATGTTGCAAAACCATCTTAGAGTGGGGAGGGCATATCCTGATTTATAGCATTTACTTATTTCCCTTGTGTAAATATTGCCACTATGACCAATTTCAAGTTAGCAATGTAACATCATGAACACAGATTTGGGAAGGGATGTGTACAATTGACTCTCACCAACGGTGTGCACAACTCCAGAACATAGCTATAATCACACACCTAAACCCTGTATTTCACATCTCCAAATAAAAAGGAAAGAATGACCATAAACCCAAATCTGTGTAATAACTTATCATTTGTTTTAATATTTGGAAACGTTGAGTTCATTTGAATAACTCCCTCTTTTCAGAGATTTTCTTTGCTGTAAGGTGAGACTTACAAGATAATATTATTCCTGAACATAATTTCTTCCCTAGGCTACAGCCTGAGTCTCTCTCATTCAAAGACAAACAAAAGAAGTGACTTGGACACCAATGAATAATTTTTCCATTGATTTGCCTTAAACAGATGGTGATTAAACATAGTTCAATTCAACAAATATTTATGGAATGTGTACTCTATTTAAGTCACTCTGCAATGTAATGAACGGTTTCCCATGTCTTCAATTATTCTTATCAAAACAAATATTCAACAGCCTAAAAGAAAACTTGTAAGGAAATATTTATTTCTCAAGATTGCAGAAAGCAGGGGGGGACTACCCAATGCAAAGAGCAGCATACGTGATGAGTTGGAAAGACCAGAAAATGAAAACACTGTGACTCCAAGTCTTCATTTGTTGTCCTTCTGTGGCACATGACTCAGCTTGAAATCATTCCCACCATGATCCATGCCAAAAAGAGACCAGTTCTACATTTTGATTTCATTAATCTAAGTTCTCATTATCTTATTTTTGGCTCTCCTCTTCTACCAGGGAAGAGTCAGACAAGTCTTTTGGGGCAGTTCATGTATGCCTAACTCACCTGTTTTCTAACACAGGAAAAGCATTTGCCAGGCATGGTGGCTCATTCCTGTAAACCCAGTAATTTGGGAGGCCAAGGTGGGCAGATTACTTTAGGCCAGGAGTTCAAGACCAGTCTGGCCAACATGGAAAAACCCCATCTCTATTAAAAATACAAAAATTAGGCAGCCATGGTAGCACATACCTGTAATCCCGGCTACTCCGGAGGCTGAGGCATGAGAACCCCAGAGGCGGAGGTGGAGGTTGCAGTGTACTGAGATCACACCGGTGAACTCCAGTCTGGGTGACAGAGCAAGACCCTGCCTCAAAAAAAAAAAAAAAAAAAAAAGAAGGAAAGGCATCATCCTTGCTGTCCTGAAACCCTTGCCTTATAATGCATTTTCTTCACAACATAGTCTCTCTTTGAGGAAGAACGATCCTATTGATTCTCTAGAAGTGATCGCTTGATGTACCTTTTCAACTTGATGTAGAAAAACATATATTCTAATATTAAATTATCTAGCCTGCTGAAATGCAGCCATTGTGTTTTTTCTGGCTTATGTGATCCCACTTGTGCCAAATTCTACTTAACTTTGCTGTTTTGTTTATCTGTCATAGTAATACGGAAAAGTGTATAATGTTCCCTACTGCTAGTATAACAAATTATCACAAATTCAGTGGTTTAAAACAGTAAGCCAGACATCTTACTGTGCTGGATATGAAAAATCTGAAATTGGCCTCACTGGGCTAAAATGAAGGAGTCAGCATGGCTGAATTTCTTCTGGAGGCTCTAGAAGGAAATCATTACTTATCTCTTCCCACTTCTAGAGGCTGTCTGCATTTTGTGGTTTGTGGCCCTTTTCTCTACCTTCTAAGCCAACAGTGACCAGTCAAGTCTTTCCCACCTCACATCACTCTGACACTGACTCCCCTGCCTCCTTCATTTACTTATAAGTACCCATCTCAAATAATCTCCCCATCTCAAAGTTATCTGACTTAGCAATCTTAATTCCATCTGCAACCTTAGTTCCCCTCTTGCCATGTAACATGGCATATTCACAAGTTTCAGAGACTAGCACATGGGCGTTTTAGGATGGCCATTATTCTGCCTATTGTGGAAGGGAAGAAGGTAACAGTGAGTTTCAGCTAGAAAAAAAACAAAGAGTAAAGAGTACACAGAACATTTTACAAGTCCATTTTTTCTCAAGGAAGATAATTATACATTGTCATTCTACAAATGAAAATATCTAATTCAAATGGGCAATTCTTCACACTGCATGTGCATGGCTGAGACACTTTTTTCTTGCAAATGGAATGCCCTTAAAAATGTCTGCATTACTACAATAGAGAAGTGCCAATCTATTGACTGTCCTTCAAAAGTTGCTTCATGTGACTCCAGAGTTGAAGCATGAAAGTCATTCATTCCACATCCAAGGAAACTGATACTGAAAGGCATGATGAAACTCACCTACATTTTCACACTAAGTGAGCCAGAAACAGACTTCAAAACCATGTCTCTCAACTCCCAATTCAGGGTTATTTTCCCACACAAGACCATGTACCCATGACTGAGGATCTTTAGTAACTTTCTCACTATTGGCATTAGGGAGAAATTGAGTATAAAGCCCATTACTTTAGACAATTAAGGGAGAACAGAATCTGAATTCTACTGTGAGTACTGATACAATTTATTGTTGCAAGGAGACTGAGTAGACCATAAGTTTGTTCTAAATATTCCTGTGAGTGTCAATGTTGATTAGCTGACTCCACAGTTATTCCCCCATAGAATAGAGGTTAGAAAATACTCATTTTTTTCCTACTGCTAAATAAGAAAAAAATGAGAACTCTGCCAAAGAGTTGAAAGACGCTCTGAGAAAGCTTTTGCCTTCATGGTTAAATTAACAATCAGGCCTAGATTTCCTCTTCCTTTTTATTCCTACTTGGAGATAGGCTTTTTTGTGTTTGTTGCTCTATCCAGAGCATCAGAACATTGCCTGGAACATAAATATTTATTGAATAAATGAATAAATATTTTTGAATGATGCCAGAAGTTACAGCAGCTACTTGAGACTTAAAAGGAAATCAGGAGAATTCCAGAAACATCATCCTTGACATCATGGTGTCACTGAATTAATGCCAACAGCTGCTCCTCTCCATATTTCTTGTTATATGACAAAATTTAACTCCACTTGATATTTTCATATGCCAGGTTTTTTGTTCCTTGCAGCCAAAAGCATTCCTTCTCAACAGAGTCACTTTGTGTGTTACAATTCTGCAAATCAGACATATAAAAATAGCCTTCTTTAGTATGAGGGAAATGTATGGGGTGATGGTAATGTGCAATATCTTGATAGAGGATCATGTATGCATTTTTCAAATCTTAGTAAATGTAACACTTAGGGTTTGTGCATTTAATTATGTCTAAATTTTAATTCAAAGAATAAAAGCCATAAACAAGTATGGAATTCTGGTTAATAAAACACATAATGAAGTTTTTACAGGGAAGTATATAGATATCTGTACTTTACCTTGAAATGCATCAAAAACATAAGCTATGGATTGATGGGTTGACAGAATGATTGATAGACATAGAATAAAGCAAGTATTATCTCAAAAAATGTAAGAGACAAGTAGTATGTATTTGGGAGTTTATCCTAAAATTAGTTCAACTTTTATGTCCATTTGGCAATGTTCATAATAGCCTCATCTTATAAATATATGTACCAGACCTTCAGGAAATGATGGTTATGAAATTTTTAATTTATGTGAGACTGAGTAGCTCTCTATCTGGGAGTAGTAGGCAATGGCTTAATACACATCTATATACATCTGAAAGTGTGTAGCAACCATACGGTTATATCTGAAGATGTGTAGTATCCATAGTACTGATCCACCCAAAATGAAATTCTCAATGGTAATTTCTTTTTGAACTCGTTAAAATTAATAGTAAATTTTCCTGGAAGAATAAATAGATACCAATAATTACGAATTAAAAAAAAAAGAATAAAAAGGAAGAATTTGTTCAACTGTACATTAGAACAATAGAAGAGTAATGAGAAGGCATTTCCCTTATTGAAATATATTATACTTTATTTTTTGAATTATAGTATATATTTTTTAAAACTTCCTGGAAATACTGGGTGACTTAACTGACATCCTCTTAAAGGCATAACTGAGATGTAAAAAAAAAAAAGCAAGGGGGCTGGATGCGGTGGCTCACGCCTGTAATCCCAGCACTTTGAGAGTCCGAGGTGGGTGGATCACTTGAGGTTGAGAGTTCTGACCAACACAGAGAAAGTCCATCTCTACCAAAAATACAAAATTATCTGGGCATGGTGGCGCATGCCTGTAATCCTAGTTACCTGGGAGGCTGAGGCAGGAGAAATGCTTGAACACAGAAAGGAGATGTTGCAGTGAGTTGAGATCGTGCCATTACACTCCAGCCTGGGCAACAAGAGCAAAACTCTGTCTCAAAAAAAAAGCAGCAAGGGAAGCAGTCTCCGAGGCCAAAACCCCAGACCCCAACTAAGAACCTCTTGCCAGTTACTCCCCGTCTGACATAGAACACATTTGATCATGATGGAGTGTGAGAATAGAGACACCAAAAGGAGAAATTATAAAGAATAATTTTATTAAGTAAGAACTACATTGGAAAACAAGGATAGCTTTATGGGCAAGTGTGAAGATGATCATATAAATAAATCTTTAAAATATTGACATTATGTTTTGATCAGGAAAAAACTATTTTGGATTATGACCCTCACCACATATGTTTATTCATATATTCAATATTATACACATATACAAAATGCTAACATATTATGTATATTATAAAAGCACTCCCAAAATGAAAATTTAGGTTGGGTGCAGTGGCACATGTCTGTAATCCTAGCATTTTGAGAGGCTGAGGCAGGAGGATCATTTGAGCTGAGGAGTTCAAGACTAGCCTGGAAACATAGTGAAACCCCATCACTACAAAAAAAAAAGAAAAGAAAAGAAAAGAAATAAATAAAAATAAATGTAAATTTAAAATAGGAGTTGTCTATGTGTGCACAAATATGTGTGTGGATGTGGATGTGTTCTAATTTGGATTATCCTGAGCACTTCCAGGGATGCTCACACTCTCCTTCCCTACTTTGTTCTTGTTTCTGTTTTTCTGAGATGGAATCTCACTCTGTCACCCAGGCTGGAGTGCAGTGGCACTATCTCGGCTCACTGCAACCTCCACCTCCAGGGTTCAAGCGATTCTCCTCCCTCAACCTCCAGAGTAGCTGGGATTACAGGCACGTGCCACCGCACCTAGCTAATTTTTGTATTTTTAGTAGAGACAGGGCTTTGCCATGTTGGCCAGGTTGGTCTCAAACTCCTGACCTCAGGTGATCCACCAGCCTCAGCCTCCTAAAGTGCTGGGACTACAGGCATGAGCCACTGCTCCTGGCCTACTCTCATCTTCCACTTTAGAAACCCTTGGTCTTTATGAATCTATGTCATGTAAAGTGAGGATGAGTTAGTTAGAAAGTCCCATGTCCCTTGACTTCCTTGCTGATGACTGAATTTATTTCCTTAGTTTTAGCGTATAGCATAAATAATTCCCAGCTATTTTCCTGAGAATGCATTTAATTACAAAACATGAAGTGAAAGCATGGAAGTATCAGCTAACTCAATGGGGAAGAGATCAATGTGGAAAGCAGAGAAAATGGTGAGAAGTCATGAGGCCCCTGATGGCAAATAACCCTCTTTTAGGGACATGAAGCCATTTACTTGGGAAGAATTTATAGCACAGAATTTGACAAAACTAGAATATTCTTCAGTTCTTACATGTTTTATTTTTAAATAAAACATTTAATGATCAGCCTGCTTCTTTATTCCAAATAGGTAAGACAATAAGCCACAACGTCTTCCACCCTATTCATCTACATAGCAGGTTTGTTGCAACTGGCTGGCTGGACAGCCCCCACTCCAATTCTTGCCACTCCCATTCTGCCCACACTACACCTCTGGTCAAAGAGAATAAGGCACAGATGAAGGTCAAGAATTTCTGGGTATTATATTTCTTTCACCCCAGCTGGATTGAGGACCTGCATTTTTTTAATTCTTGAATTTTCCATGCTTCTAATGTTTCTTAATCATTAAAAACAACCTTTAAAAAAAAACACTTCAGATTATTTCAAATTATATTCTTTTGATTGCTTTTGCTATTTGCCACTCATTTTGTAATCTTGAGGACGTAGCTATTTTAGCTTTGAGTAAATGTCTTTAGTAAAATTGAAAGTAAAATCTAATAGTTTTTCTTAGCTTTTACAGAAAATTAAATTCTAGCTGATCTAATGAGAAAAATAATTAGGGGGGAAGTTTGTTTTTTATTGGACTGTTTGTGAATATATGGAAAACTCCTATTCTTTCTTTCAGGTGTGGCCATAAAGCAGTCTTCTTTCTCCACTTATGCAGATGTGGGCTAGGGCTAGGATTGAGTGACATGCTCAAAGCTTCCATTACCATTCCACCACATCCACATATCTGTAAGTCAAATGCCACCCACAGCTACAGCTTCCAAGTCTCCTTTTTAAAGAGGAAGAGTTATTCCAAGTATCCCATTTCGCAGATAATAGAGAGTGTAACCCTTTGCATACCAAAAGGCTTTAATTTTTACTTTGAAAGTTGACAAGCTTTCAAGAATGAATTTTGTGTTCTAATTCAAAAGACATCAGACACAATGTGATATCTTATTGGTAGATTCAGGACTAACATGATGAATACCAATTTCTATACCTTCATGCAAGAGTGAAATAATGCCCTTAACATCTGTGGGGAATCCAAATCAGCCAAGACACGTATGCTTCTTAAATTCGCATTCATTTTTTATCTTGTTCCTGTCGCTTTCCTCGCCTTCTCTTGTTATGAATGTCCTTGTGGCTGATATGTCTGAATGCAGGAGCTCTTTCACCAACTAGAAACTGCACCTCCTAATGGACTATAGCTTAGAAAACAAAAGCCATCTTATAAGTGGTAGTGGATAGCCCTCATGGGAGAATCTGAAAGATGTTCCTATGAAAAATGTAAGGTGCTCTTACTTAATTTGGATGTTTATCAAACTCTTGGCTATATTTGGCTTTCAGCTGTAATACAAATTGTGAATGCCGGGTAGGTAAAATATCATTTAAGAACTAATTCTCAGAACACTCATGTAATAGCCCAGAGTATATCAGTATCTTGAGTGGAAAAACCAAGGCTCCAAGCAAAAATTTCCTATCCAGGCTACATTAAATCCATTATGATACTGAAAACTGAATTCATGCATTCATGCATATACTAAATAGATCTGTTTCTACTTGGAGATTAACAGATGCTCTGAATTCTGATTACATATTACTCAGCCTGCTCTTCTAGTCCACAATCTCTCACACTTCATTTCACTTTATGTCTTAGAATTGTATTCTATTAAGAATTTCTAGGCATGTGCATGATGCCAGAAAGTCAAAATGAGTATAAGTCGACCTCTAAATTGGAGATTCTTAAGTAAAAGAGGCAAAAAGCAGTGTATACAACTGACCAAAAATACTCACATCCCCTTGAAACCAAGTATTTACTTTAAAAGGTTAAAGCAATTTTTCTGCTTCCTGAATTATCAGGATTATAACTCCAATTCTTCACTTATTTGGACTTTGCCAGATTTGGCTCCAAATCATGTGGCACTGATGTAAAACACAAAAGAGACCTACCATGAAGTTCAAGCATCCAGAAAGCAGCACCACAAGGAACAACCAAAAAGGAGCAAAATAGAAGTTAACCATACCCAGGATTTCTAGAACACATAATCCATATGAGGTGAAACTAGAGAATCTCCCCTGCATGTGAAAACATTATCTTCCGTGGAATTTTCAGGCACAAAAATAACCCATGTAACAAATCAAGAAGATAGAACCAAGTTGCAAAATCCTACAATACGCAAGAATGCATCTGATGTCATCTGTGACAGCAAATTTCAGATTCTCTCTCATGTATAAAGTGAGCGGGCTTCATAAACAGGGTGGAGGGACTGCCCACTAAAAACTACATATTGTGCCTCTAAAACGATATCATGTCCACACATTTTTTTTAGAACAACTAGATATGAAAATCTGTTCTGAATGGAATAATGCACTTAAGATCTGTGTTTGGTTCTTCCCTTACTGAACAGCATCCTCGCCCTGCCCTCCTTTCCACAATGCAGTGATGAATAAACTAAGTGCAACAAAACTGCACAAGTATGAGTGGAATCAAATAGATCCACACAGGCACAATGACTATGTTTCAGGAGGCTGGATAACTCAGCATTAAAATATGTGCTTCTGTATGCCAAGATGTGATGAGCATCCCAGCCATTTCATTCAGCAAATCAAATAGTCTTTCCTTCTCAAAGACGACCATGTTATGGAGCAAATACATTTAGGACCTGTGTTTCAGGAAGCAAAAGAATGTTTTTCCTAAGTGCTAGAAAACAGGTGATTTAGACATAAGCAAATAGCCCAAAGAACGTGGCTGACTCTTCCCTGGCAGAGGAGAGCCACAAATAAGGTAATAACATTTCAATTTCATGAGTCAGTTGCTAGAGAACAAAAAGATTTCCTCTTTTGGCTGTGGGTCACTGTGGGGATCACTTCAAGAGATATCACCGTGGAGTTCACACAGCACAACAAGCACAACAATGGAAACTTGGAACGGCAGCATTGCCTGCTCTCTAATGTGCCAAACCCTTTATCTTAGGCTCTTATACACATGCTATTTGCTTAGGGCATTATTTTTTTCTCCTCATCTCTGCAATTTTGATAATAGTTTCTTTCCAATAACTTTCTTATCCAACCGCAGAATCTAATGGCCTGATAAGAATAATTGAAGAAATGTAAAACCTTTCATTACCAACCAGAGAGCCTTAAATACATGTTCCATAAATGTTTGTGGAATCAAACTTTGCTTAATCAACATCTGTTTGAGGCAAATAAATGTAAAAGTTATTCATTAGAGTCCAGGTCATCTCCACTATTTGACTTTGAATAAGATTCGCTCCTGCTGTAGTCCAAAAGAGAAGTTATATTCATGAATATTTAATAAGTGCCCCCTTTTAGGGGAAAAAAACTAAAAGGAGAGCAAATAGCAGCTGCTTTCTAAAACCTTACTTTTTCTTGCATCCTCAACTTCCAACAAGAATTCTATCTAACCATGCTGCATATAGAGATGTTTTAACTTTCCTCCCTGTGGCAACAATTATAGAGTTTGTCTCACAACTCCAGCCCAAATATTTTGGAATATACTCCACTGACTATTAGTGCAGGAAAGCTAAGGGGTCCCAGGCACTGGCAGAGCTTGGGCTTCATCCATGACCCGGTCTCTACCAAGTAGACACACCCACATGTGATGTGGGAGGCTGGAGGCAGAGCCTGGGCGGGTGCTGCTGCTTTCTGTTGATGAGCACAGCTATGGAAGGTATTCATTTTTCTGTCGCAGTAGTAATCAGGGACCCAGGGTCAAGTCCTTAGCATGGTGCCACACTGGATCCAGTAAGCCTTTTCTGGGGCCAGAAGAGAAGGACTGAGCAGAAAGCAAGAGAGAAAATATCCGGACTCAAGGTTCCTGACTCATAGTTCAGAAGGAAAAATAAAAACTTGTGAAGGGAGAGACATCCAGATAGCTGAGGCCTTATAGCAAGGTTGGTGCCCTTCTCTCCTAAACTAGCAGACACCAACCCTTTTAGAAAAGTCCCACATTTGTGAAGGATATAAACAGACACTTTTCAAAAGAAGGCATTTATGTGACCAATGATCATGAGAAAAAAAAGCTCATCATCACTGTCATTAGAGAAATGAAAATCAAAACCACAATGAGATACCATCTCACGCCAGTTAGAAGAGCAATTATTAAAAGTCAGGAAACAACAGATGCTGACAAGGATGCAGCAAAACAGGAACACTTTTACACTGTTGGTGGGAGTGTAAATTAGTTCAACCATTGTAAAAGACAGTGTGGCAATTCCTCAAGGATCTAGAACCAGAAATACCATTTGACCCAGCAATCCCATTACTGGGTATTTACCCAAAGAATCATAAATCATTCTACTATAAAGACACATGAACACCTAAGTTTATTACGGCACTATTTACAATAGCAAAGACTTGGAACCAACCCAAATGCCCATCAATGATAGACTGGATAAAGAAAATGCGGCACATATAAGGCAGCCATAAAAACGAATGAGTTCATGTCATTTGCAGGGACACGGATGAAGCTGGAAGCCATCATTCTCAGCAAACTAACACAGAACAGAAAACCAAACACCACATCTTCTCACTCATAAGTGGGAGCTGAACAATGAGGACACATGGACACACGGAGGGGAACATCACACAATGGGGCCTGTCGGGGGTAGGGGGCAAGGGGAGGAAGAGCATTAGGACAGATACCTAATGCATGCAGGGGTTAATGCCTAGATGATGGGTTGCTAGGTGCAATGAACTACCACGGCACATGTATACCTATGTAACAAACCTTCACATTCTGCACATGTATTCCAGACTTAAAGTAAAATAAAATAAAATAAGAAAAGTCCCACATTTAGCATGATGCTGTATTCAACATGAGAGAGATGAAGTAAGCAATAACTGCTGGCAGGTGGGTGTCAGGACAACTATGTAGGGTTCCACTCTAGAACTATGCATAAAGAATAATCAAGAGTTCTTAGTACCCCACCACCAACAACAACTAAAGGGGGCAGAAATATTATGGGAAGTGGTAAACAGGAAGATTTAAAAGGTCAGGAGGTAGCTGCAATGTTCAGAGGTTTTGCAATTGGAAACAAAGGCCAACTGCCAACATGCACCACACCTCGGTGGATACCAGCTTAGGATGTTCAGGGAACAGGTACACCACAGAACATTACTGCAGGTAACACAGTGACAGACTGATGCCCAAGTCCAAGCAGGACAAGACACCTCAGCAGATGATATATTACTTTCCTGGTGCCAGAATTATACATAAGTTGTCCTGTGAAAATAGACCATTCCTGAGTGGTAGAAAAGGGACACAAGGGAGGCATAAAGAAAATACAAAAGACTGATGTATGCAAAAGTAGCTAAGATAGGAATTGGACTATGACTGTAATAATATTTTAATTTCATGGAAAAGACACAGATTGGACTGAAAATACTGGAATGAGAGAAAAAGAATAAGTTGTCTGGTCAAAACAGACTGATAGACTAGAGGACAAAATGGAATTATAGAAAAAAGAATATAGAATTACTTTTTAAAAAAACACATCAATCATTATATGTAAATTTTGACCCTACTCTTATAGACAGAATTTATTTAGTGTTTACCATGTGCCAGTCACTGCTCTAATTAAATATAATGAATATTATGTAATCTTGGTGTAGTCTAATTATCTTCATTTCACAGGTAAGGAAACTCAATCTCACAACTATTAAATAACTTGCCCAAGGATGAACAAAATTATATATATGATAAAGTCATACCTTTAGCCAAGCAGTTGCAGAAATTATCCCCAATGACTAATCAGTCACTTCAGATGTTTTGTTTCTTTCTCATCTATTTGACAGTCAGATAGTACAGAGATAGATAGCAATGACCACTGTTTGCACTGTGGATCGGAAGGGAAGAAGAAAATGCATCTTACCAAAGCTGAGATTTTCTTCCCATAACTAGAGTTTGCTTTCTTTGCCTTTTTCTTAACAATATGCCCAACTCCATGAAAATAAAGACTAAGAACAAAAATCAAGGTGTTTGGACACGGAATAGACAGCTGTTGCTGTATATTAGACATGAACCCTGTCCTCTTCTGGGATTCAAATCACTTATTCTGTCATTAATTTACAAAAAAAAAAAAACTGGCTATCCGATATTCTTCATCTCTAAGTCTTAAAGAAAGAATTATAAAATCAACGCTCATATTATTTTAAAAATTCTAATGTAATATAATTTTAATGTGGCGTGAGATTTAACATAAAAGAACTAGCCTACGGCATTTTCTTTTTCTGCCATCCCTCGGGACTAAGCCTGGATGCATTGTTTTTCAATGTTCAAAATTGCAGTCCACCTTTGCTCACAGCATTGCATCAGACCATACAGGCTTATAACATTCTGGACACGCTCTGCACAGCCCTGTCATCCAGATTCCATTCTGTTTCTCTTTGCCCATCAGGCCATCCCGGAAGCTGAGGAGGAAGGCGTGGGTGCCAGTTGTCAGTTCTGAGTTGGAGAGCTGGAGCTAACCCAGGCCCAACTGGGAGCCCAGAAACCAAGCTTCCCCAGCCAAGCAGTGCCTGCCTACTTTGCTAAGAGCTTGCAGGGTGCAGACACTGAACATGTTCTGGATGGTTGTCTTCATAACTTGTGCTGTCATTGTCAGACTGCTGAGCTGGGAACTTTTCCCAGAGGATCAGCAGCATATTTCACTCCAGCTTATGTGCTTCTTTCTGCATCTATTTTTGTATTCAAAACACAGCAATTCCTTAGCATGTCCTGTTTGCTTTTGTATATACCCATTATGGAGCCCAGAATATAATAAGCACTCACTAAATACTTATTGAATAGATAAATGAATAAATGATAGAATTAATCGGGAACCCAAAGATAACCATGTAAAAATAGATGTAATTTAAAAGCAAGCTTTTTGGCCAGGCCCAGTGGCTCACACCTGTAATCTCAACAATTTGGGAGGCCAAGGCAGGAAGACCACTTGAGCCCAGGAGCTGGAGACCAGCCTGGGCAACATAATAAGACTCTAACGCTACAAAAAAATAAAATAAATTAGCTGGGTGTTTTGGCACATGCCTGTATTCCCAGCTACCCAGGAGGCTGAGATGGGAGGATTGTTCAAGCTGGGGAGATCAAGGCAGCAGTGAGTCATGACCATACCACTACACTCGAGCCTGGTGACAGAACCAGACCCTGTCTCAAAAAATAGTAATAAAGCCTGGTGCGGAGGCTCATGCCTATAATCCCAGCACTTTGGGAGACCGAGGTGGGTAGATTGCTTGAGGTCAGGAGTTCTAGACCAGCCTGGCCAATATGGTGAAACCCTGTCTCTACTAAATATAAAAAATTATCCAGGAATGGTGACGCACACCTGTAATCCCAGCTGCCCAGGAGGCTGAGGCAGGAGAATCGCTTGAACCTGAGAAGTGGAGGTTGCAATGAACCAAGATTGCACCATTGCAGTCCAGCCTGGGCACTGCAGTGAGACTCTGTCTCAATAATAATAATAATAAAATATTTTAAAGCAACTTTTCTTGAACCTAGCATTGCTGTCTGGATACCAGGGTTTCCAGTGTGGACTCTTGGTGCTTCTTTAACTTTAACATGCACATGGACACAGGGAGGGGAGCACTACACACTGGGGTCTGTTGGGGGAAAATAGGGGAGGGACAGCGTGGGGTGGGGAGTTGGGGAGAAATAGCATGGGGAGAAATGCCACATATAGATGAAGGGGAGGAAGGCAGCAAATCACACTGCCACGTATGCACCTATGCAACAATCTTGCATGTTCTTCACATGTACCCCAAAACCTAAAATGCAATAATAAATAAATAAATAATAAATAAATAAAACATGCATAAGAATCACCTAAAGATGTTGTAATGCAGGTTTTGATTCTTTAGGTGTATGATTGGGCTTCAGTTTCTGCATGTCTGAAAAGCTCCCAGGTGATGCTGTTTACTCAGACAACATTTTCAGGAGCAATGTCCTAATCAATTAATTGGTCTCACCATCATTAGAATCTTAGTGAACTTCTAAGGTCAGGCAGACTTGTCCATGGTTAATAAAACAACATGCATGTCTTGTAACATAATAAGCAACAAATAAACACAGAATCAGGATTTCGTCAGGAAAAGAATAAATTTGGCTGATATAAAGGACAGGACAATTTTTCTAGTAATTCAAAAGGAGAGTTTACATAAAAAGTTTTCTCACTCCTATACCTCAGAATGAATTTCAAAACTTTCTATATAGTGAGTGTAGTGTCTCTACTTTTGAGCCATTGCTTAAATTCACTCAAGATTGTGAATTTAAGATTTACTGCATTCACTTTATAGAAAGTAGATTTAAATTTATTCAAATCTTCAGTTATAAAATGTATTCAAACCAAAATGTGGTTCTTCCAGACTTCTTCACTAACTTTATTCTCATGAGAAATGAAAAAAAAAAGTGAAAATCTGATCATTAGCTCACGTAACAATTAATTTTATGTGGCAACTTGACTGGGCCACTAGATGCTCAGATATCTGATTCGACATTATTTCTAGATGTGTCTGTAAAGATGTTTCTGGAAAAGATTCACGTTTTAACTGATGGACTGAATATGGTAAATAGCCACTTTCCAATGTGGGTGGCATCATTCAATCCACTGAGGGCCTCAATAGAACAAAAAGGTGGAGGAAAATTGGATTTTCTCTCCCTCTGTCTAACTGCTTGAGCTGAAGCATCAATCTTCTATCCTCAGTGCTCCTGGTTCTCAGGTTTTCAGACTAAGATGGAATCTACACCATTGGTGCTCCAACTCTCAGGCCTTCAGGCTATACCACTGGCCTTCCTGGGTCTCCAGCTTACTGACACCAGATGATGGGACTTCTCAGGCTCCATAATCATGTGCCTATACTTCATCATAATTCTCTTTCTACATTATATGTATAAAACATATAATACATACATATATAACAATAAAACATGCGCATACATGCACAGACTGATTATCTGGAGAACCCTGACTAATACACCAGAAGAGTTTTTAAATGTTGACACTTGTTGTTGATAAGAAGGAGAAAGTAGAGAGTAAAATGGAGCTTAAATTAACAGAGTAAATTACAGAGGAAGTAGATTGTAGTTTTCCAGAAACTGAAGCCTTTTGAGATAGAATGGAAAGAGACAAGATATTCTTATGAGTAGTGCAAAGCATGATTTTAGAGGAAGATACTCATTTATTTTCAGTGGCTTTAGGTCACAGATTGGTATGTAGTGGCTTCTACAAATTAATTACAGGAAAACTTCTCCCTTAAACTTTATGTTTCAGAAACAAATATTTTAAATAGTGGTCATGTTTAACCCTGGGGTTAGTATGCAAGCTAGAATCATGATAGGCCCTCACTAATAAATACATAACCTAAAATGCAGACAACTGAGTTCCTCATACTCCCAAGTTTATAATACAGTCACCAATTATTCATGTAAGGCTCCTCTTTGCTTTTATTTTTCTTCCTTTTGCCTCAATCTGCACTGCCAGTCTCTTCCTAGACCTGTAGAAAATAACTCTAATGTGTTTAGCATTTTTCCTAGATATGTAGGTATATTTCAAATATGGTACTATTTTGTTGCATGTTTATGTTTTAAATTTGCCTAAGTAAATGATGTTATAGACCTTGTTACCTTACTTTTTCCTCTGAACATTATGTTTGAAATATTCATCCCATAACTCTACATTTAATAGAGATAGAGTTTTGTTTCCTCTGTGAGCATCCCCAGTATTTTTCACCTATCTGGTTCCCTAGATACTGTTGCATAGGTTGTCTACAATGCCCTGTTCTACAAATAATGCTTAATCAAATACAAATAGCTACTTAGGGACCAGAACAAAAATTCCACAGGATGGGCAGGAGACCTATGTGTACTAAACTAGACTAAACTAAACTAAACTAAACTAAACTAATCTAAACTAAACTAGGTATCTCCAGATTACTCTCCAAATTAGCTCTTTGAGATTGTTGTCTCTGCTTCACATGTTTCTGTATTGGTTTCCTATTTTTTCTAAGGTTTTGTGGGGAGGTGGGGTTTTTTTTCTATTCTAGTTATCAATCCCTTCTGAGCTTTTGACTTCTCAAATATTTTCTCCTGCCCAGACATGGTAGCTCAGGCCCATGATCCGGCACTTTGGGAAGCCAAGGCAAAGGTAGGAGAATCTCTTGAGGCCAAAAGTTCAAGGCCAACCTCAGCATCAAACTGAGATCCTGTCTCTATTTTTAAAATAAGAATAATTTCTCCCAATCTGTTTCTTGTTGGTTGACCTTATTAATGGTGCCCTTCATCAAAGAGAAATTTATAATTTTTTATGTAGTCAAGTTCAGTTTTGTTTTTGTTTTTGTTTTTGTTAGGCTCATTGTAACCTCTGCCTCCCAGATTCAAGTTATTCTCCTGCTTCAGCCTTCCAAGTAGCTGGGATTACAGGTGCAAGCCACAACACCCCACTAATTTTTATATTTTTAGTAGAGATGGAGTTTCGCCACATTGCCCAAGCTAGTCTCAAACTCCTGACCTCAGGTGATCCACCCCACTCAGCCTCCCAAAGTGCTGGGATTGCAAGTGTGAGCCACCACAGCCAGCCAAGTTCATTGTTTTTTATCTTATGACATACCTTTGAGATCTTATATACTAAGTCTTTCACAATTCAAAATCACATAGGTGTTTTCTGATGTATTTTTCTTCACTTCACAGTTTTACCTTTTATATGCAAGCCTGTAGTCAATTTAAATTGTAAATTTGAAAATTTTTTTCCATATAGTGGCCAGTTTTCCCAATATCATGTCATTAAAAAAAATCCTTTTCCATTGGTCCTACTTCTATCAAATATCAGGTTCCCATGTAAACATGGGCTTGTTTTAGAGCATTTAATTCTATTCCATTTCTGTGGCTTTATAGGTTTCTGAATTGACTGACTTTTTTTGAGAACTACATCATAATTGTTTTTAGTTTCTGGATTCAGCTTGCTAACATTTGGGTAAAGATTTTTACATCTATATTCATACGTGAGAGTCATACAAAAGTCATCTTTCTTGAACTATTGGGAGCAGTTATGATCCCCCTAATTTTTCCCAGGCAATAGAATACAGACTTTGTAGCAGGAATTGATTCCTTGATTTCAGGGGGAAAGTAGGCCATTCTCTGACCATAGAAGATGAATCAGGATTGGTTTTATCCCAGTCTTAGGAATTCCACACTTTTCTGCCAGTGATTGCTCTGGGAATCTGCATGTGACCCAATTTTGACCAAGGGAACATAACAGGACATGTGTTCTGGAGCCTCCCTTCCTTAATATATAAATAACCACACTTGGGAAAAGCCCTACCCCTGCCTCTTCCTTTCCTAGAAACTCTAGTTTGAGATTATGAGGCTCTAAGTCACAGCATGAAGTATCATTATGATAAAAAGGCAAAAATAAAAAGGATAGAGAAAAAAAGATTAAAGAAAAACTAGGTTTCTGATGCTATCACTAAACAAGTGAATCAATTCTATCAACTTTAAGCACTATAATTTTTATATGTAAGAAAAGTAATCACTATTTGTTTAAGCATGGCTAAGTTTTTTTTATGATTTGAAGCTGAATTCATCCTAAATTATACACTTCTGTCTTATAGTAGGTTTTCCCAGAAACAGACCCTAAGGTAAAGATTCAAGAGTAAAAATCCTATGTAAATATTAACAAAGTGCAAAGATATATGAAAAGGATAATATATCAAGATCTAATTGGGTTTATTCTAGTAATATAAGGCTGATTTAACATTTGAAAATCAATGTAATTCACTCCATCAAAGATTAAATTAGAAAAATCATATAATCATCTCAGTAGATGCAAGAAAATGATTTTATTCAATTAATCTTTCATGATAAAAATTACTATCAGACTAGAAATAGACGGGAACAGCTTATTGTGTAAAAAAGTATCTGTGAATCCTATTGCAAACATCATGGTGAATGGTAAAATACTGAAAGCTAAAATTTACCTCTGAGAATGAGGACAGGATATGGATGTCTGCTTTCACCACTTTTCATCATCACAGTCCTAGATATTGCAATAAGGTAAGGCAAGACAAAAATAAGGAAAAAGTTGTAAGTTAAAACTAAAATGATCATTTTTTCCAGATGACATGATATTTGGGTATGTAAAAATGTCCCAAAGTACCCACAAATTAATATTACAATTGATACATGTATTCAGAACAATTACAATATCCCAAATCTGTTTTATGTCTATATAGTAGTAACAAACAAAATTTAAATTTAAAGAAATTTTATAATTTTTTTTAAAAAACTTAACAGCTTGGAAAAAATCTAATGAAATTAAAAAGTCTACAAAATATTGCTTACAGAAATAAGGAAACCCTAAGTAAATAATTAGATGTAATACATTCATCAGTTATGAATCAATATTGCAAAGATGTTCATTTCCATGGTAAATCTATAGATTCAATGAAATTCCAAACAAAATCCTAGCAACTGTGTTTGTGGAAACTGGCTAATTTAAATCATATACAGAAATAAAAATGATTGTTAATAGCTAAGTCCTCTTGAAGAAAAATAAATTGGATCACCGACACACCCAGAATAATTGGTAAAAAAACATATTGGGAAACTTCCACTAATGGATATAAAACTACATTAATTAAGACAGTGATGTATTGGTGTAAAAATAGACCAAGAAACCAATGTAAGAGAATAGAAAGTCCAGAGCAAGATGGTGGAATGGAAGCCCCAGACCCTCCTTTCCCCCAGGGAGACACTGACTCAACAAGAGTACACAGACTATACCCCTTTGTGAGAAATACAGAAACAAGTTAAGAGGTTACTGCGCCAGAGGAGAGCATGAAACCAATCACACTGAAACCAGCAGGAAAATCTGTGGCACTGACTCACCATTCCAGAACTCCAACAGATCAATAAGTAAAAGACAAATGATCTAATTAAAAATGGCTGAAAGGTTTGAACAGACACTTTAGAAAATAATATTAAAATTAAAAATTGCAATAAACCAGCAAAGTGTTACACAACCTTATAAGTAATTAGAGAAATGCAAATTAAAAATCACTATTTGATACCATTACATACTGAATGAAATAGCTAGAATTAAGACTGACATCAACATCAGGTATTCCTGTGAATTAACAGAAGCTCACATATACTGCTGTTGAAAGTATAAATTGATACAAATAGTTAGAAAACTATTGGTCATATGTAAAGTTAACCATACATATATCTGATAGCCCAGCAATTTTGTTCTCTGTAACTTACATTAAAAAAATTGTACCAAATGTGCACCAAAGGTCATACACACACAAAAAAAGAATTTTCATGGCAACATTATTCACAATGGTTAAGATTTGGAAACAGATCAAATGGATAAACAAATTGCAGTTTATACACTAGGATACTAGATAGCAATAAAAATGAACAAATTATGGCTACGTGCACCACCATAGATGAATGCCATATATGTAATGTTGAGTTATAATAGCAAGGTACAAAAGAATGATTTATATATGGTTCCATTTTTCTAAAATTTGGAAACAGGCAAAACTAATCTATTGTTCTTAAACTCAAGGCAATGACTACATTTAGAGAGATGAGAGGGAGTAGTCAAGTGAGGAGACACAAAGGGAATTTCTGAGGTCCACTCCTATCCTACTTCCTAATCTTAGTGGTACTTACATGGGTAGGTACATTTTGTGCTAAGTAGTCAAGATATAAATATGATTTATGCATTTTCCTATGTGTTGAGAAGAAGACATATAGTAAAAATTACCCCTTTTTCTGCTAACTCCTTTCTACTCACAATTTCTACCATCCAGCCAGGGTAAAACTTACTCTTTTTAATTCGACTCCCTCTATATTTTGTTGTTTTGTGTTTTTTAATTAAATCTTTATTTTGATATGATTACAGATTAACATGCAGCTGTAAGAAACAATACAGAGAAATTCTATGTATCCTTTATAGAGTTTCCTCTAATGGTAACATTTTGTAAAACTATAGTACAATATCACAACCAGAATATTAACATAGTCAAGATTTCAAAAAAAGAAAAAAAGAAAAGAAAAAGATTTCCATGACCACAAGTATCTCTCATGTTACGTATAGCCACAACTACTTCCCTCCTGCCCCCACCCACATGTCTAACCTCTGGCAACTACTAACCTATTTTTTTTCTTTCTATAATTTTGTTATTTCAAGAATATCATACAAATGGAATCATAAAGTATATAACCTATTGGGATTGACTTTTTTAACTCAGCATTAATTAGTCAGAGATGACTCTTCAAGGTTGTTGCATGAATAAATAATTCCTTCCTATTTTTTGCAGAGTAGTATTTCATGGTTTGGATGTGCCACTGTTTTTTTAATGATTCACCTGTTGTTTCCAGTTTGGAGCTATTATGAACTACTACTGTAAATATTCACATACATGTTTGTGTGGAACTCAAGTCTTTTTTTCTCCAGTTTTAATTTCTAAGAGTGTAATTGCTATTTTATGGTAGCTGCATGTTTAGATTTAAAAAAAAAAAAAAAAAAACCTGTGAAACTATTTTCCAGAGTGGCTATGCCATTTTACATTTCCATCTGTGATGTATGAGGAATCCAGTTTCTCTGCATTCTCTGTTGCCATGGTTTTTTATTTTAGCCATTCATATAGGTGTGTAGTGATATATCTTTTTGTAATTTGAATTCTCTTGTTGTCCACTGATGTTGAACACCTTTTCATTTATTTATTTACTACCTATGTATATTTGGTAAAATATCTCCTCCTGCCTTTTGCCCATGTGCTGATTCAATTGTTTGCGTTTTTACCATTTAATTTTTAGAATTCTTTATTAGTATATCTTAGATATAAGACCTTTGTTAAATATATTGTTTGTTAGTCCTTTTTCAGTTACATGCGTTTTCTCCCACTCTGTAACTTGCTTTTTTATCTTCAACAGAGTCATCCACAGAACAGAACATTTTAATTTTTTAAAGTCTAATTTAACGATTTTTCCTTTTATAGATTGTATTTCAGTGTCAAGCCTGAGAATATTTGCCTAGGCCAAGACTCTCAAGTTTTTCTCACATTTTCTTCAGAAATTTCATAGTTTTATGTTTTACATTTAAGTCTGTGATTCATTTTAACTTTTTACCTATGGATGTTCCATTGTTTCAGCACCATTTGTTGAACAATCTACCTTAACTCTACTAAATTGCTTTTGAACTTTTGTAAAAAATCAGTTGGACACGTTTGTGTAGATATATTTCTTGGGTTCTCTACGTTCTGTCCCAGGGATCTATTTGTGCCTCTGCAAATACCACACAGTACAGATTACTATAACTATATAATAATGCTTGAAATTGAGAAGATGGATTCCACTAACTTTATTCTGCTCTTTCAAAACTGTTCCAGCTTTAGCAGTTCCTTTCTCTTTCCAAATAACTTTCAGAATTTTCTTGTCTATATTTATAAAAAAAACGCTTGCTGAGATTTTGATAGCATTTGCACCAAACCTTAATCCATTTGAGGGTGCTTTTCTGCACTGAATGATATGACCATGTGATATTTCTTTTTCAATCCATTAATGTGGTATATTAAATGAATATATTTTCAAATACTTGCATCCCTGAAACAGACCCAATGAGGTCCCAGTGTATAATTCTTTATTTTGCTGAATTATATGTGCTAATATTTTAACTCTTTTGAACCTATATTCATGAGAGATATTGGTTTGTAGTTCTTTTGGTTTTCGTTTTTATATATATATATATATATATATATATTCTTTTTTTATCGTACTTTAGGTTCTGGGGTACATGTGCAGATCATGCAGGATTGTTGCATAGGTACATACATGGGAATGTGGTTTGCTGCCTCCATCCCCCTATCACCTATATCTGGCATTTCTCCCCATGTTGTCCCTCCCCGACCTCCCTACCCCCTGCTGTCCCTCCACTATTCCCCCCCAACAGACCCCAGTATGTAATGCTCCCCTCCCTGTGTCCATGTGTTCTCATTGTTCAACACCTGCCTATGAGTGAGAACAGGTGGTGTTTGATTTTCTGTTCTTGTATCAGTTTGCTGAGAATGATGGTTTCCAGATTCATCCATGTCCCTACAAAGGGCACAAACTCATCATTTTTTATGGCTGCATAGTATTCCATGGTGTACAGGTACCACATTTTCCTTGTCAAGTCTATCAACGATAGGCATTTGGGTTGGTTCCAGGTCTTTGCTATTGTAAACAGTGCCACAGTGAACATATGTGTGCATGTGTCTTTATAATAGAATGATTTATAATCCTTTGGATACATACCCAGTAATGGGATTGCTGGGTCAAATGGAATTTCTATTTCTAGGTCCTTGAGGAAGCGCCACACTGTCTTCCACAATGGTTGCACTAATTTGCACTCCCACCAACAGTGTAAAAGTGTTCCTGTTTCTCCCCATCCTCTCCAATATCTGTTGTCTCCAGATTTTTTAATGATCAACATTCTAACTGGCGTGAGATGGTATCTCAATGTGGTTTTGATTTGCATTTCTCTAGTGACCATTGATGATGAGCATTTTTTCATATGTTTTTTGGCCTCATATATGTCTTATTTTGAAAAGTGTTCATGTCCTTTGCCCACTTTTGAATGGGTTTCTTTGTTTTTTTCCTGTAAATCTGTTTAAGTTCCTTGTAGATTCTGGATATTAGCCCTTTGTCAGATGAGTAGATTGCAAAAATTTTCCAATTCTGTTGCTTGCAGTTTCACTCTGATTGTTTCTTTTCCTGTACAGAAGCTCTGGAGTTTAATTAGATCCCATTTGTCTATTTTGGCTTTTGTTGCCAATGCTTTTGGTATTTTAGTCATGAAGTCCTTGCCTGTGCCTACGTCCTGAATGGTTTTGCCTAGGTTTTCTTCTAGGGTTTTTATGGTGTTAGGTATTATGTTTAAGTCTTCAATCCATCTGGAGTTAATTTCAGTGTAATGTGTCAGGAAGGGGTCCAGTTTCTGTTTTCTACACATGGCTAGGCAGTTATCCCAACACCATTGATCAAGCAGGGATTTCTTTCCCCATTACTTGTTTTTGTCAGGTTTGTCAAAGATCAGATGGTTGTAGAGGTGTGACGTTGCCTCTGAGGCCTCTGTTCTGTTCCATTGGTCTATATCTCTGTTCTGGTACCAGTACCATGCTGTTTTGATTCCTGTAGCCTTGTAGTATAGTTTGAAGTCAGGTAGCGTGTTGACTCTGACTTTGTTCTTTTTGGTTAGGATTGTCTTGGCTATGAGGGCTCTCTTTTGGTTCCATATGAAGTTTAAGATGGTTTTTTTCAGTTCTGTGAAGAGTGTCATAAGTAGCTTGATGGGGATACCATTGAATCTATAAATTACTTTGGGGAGTATGACCATTTTCACGATGTTGATTTCTCTTAACCATGAGCATGGAATGTTTCTCCATCTGTTTATGTCCTCTCTTATTTCCTTGAGCAGTGGTTCATAGTTCTCCTTGAAGAGGTCCTTTACATCCTTTGTTATTTGGATTCCTAGGTATTGTATTCTCTTTGTAGCAATTGTGAATGGGAGTTCGTTCTTGATTTGGCTTTCTTGTAGCCTGTTATTGGTGTATAGGAATGTTTGTGATTTCTGCACATTGATTTTGTATCCTGAGATTTTGCTGAAGTTGCTTATCAGTTTCAGGAGATTTGGGGCTGAGACGATGGGTTCTTCTAAATAATCATGTTATCTGCAAATAGAGACAATTTGGCTTCCTCTTTTCCTAATTGAATACTCTTTATTTCTTTTTCTTGCCTGATTGTTCTGGCTAGAAATTCCAATACTATATTGAATAGGAGTGGTGAGAGAGGGCATCCTTGTCAATTGCCAGATTTCAAAGGGAATGCTTGCAGTTTTTGCCCATTCAGTATGATATTGGCTATGGGTTTGTCATAAATAGCTTTTATTATTTTGAGATACATTCCATCAATAACTAGTTTATTGAGAGTTTTTAGCATGAAGCCTGTTGAATTTTGTCGAAGGCCTTCTCTGAATCTGTCGAAATAATCATGAGGTTTTTGTCTTTGGTTCCGTTTATGTGGTGGATTATGTTTATATACTCACATATATTGAACCAACCTTGCATCCCTGAGATGAGGCCTACTTGATTGTGATGGATAAGCTTTTTGATGTGCTGTTGCAATCAGTTTGCCAGTATTTTATTGAAGATTTTTGTGTCTATGTTCAACATGGATATTGGCCTGAAGTTTTCTTTGATTGTTGAGTCTCTGCCAGGTTTTGGTATCAGGATGATGTTGGTCTCATAAAATGATTTGGGAAGGATTCCCTCATTTTAGGTGGTTTGGAATAGTTTCAGAAGGAGTGGTACCAGCTCCTCTTTGTACATCTGGTAGAATTCTGCTGTGAACCCATCTGGACCTGGGCTTTTTTTGGTTGGTAGGTTATTAATTGCTGCCTCAACTTCAGCCCTTGTTATTGGTCTATTCAGGGTTTCAACTTCTTCCTGGTTTAGGTTTAGGAGGGTGCAGGTGTCCAGGAATTTATCCATTTATTCCATGTTTACTGGTTATATGCATAGAGTTGTTTGTAGTAATCTCTGACAGTAGTTTGTGTTTCTGTGGAATCAGTGGTGATATCCCCTTTATCATTTTTTATTGCATCTATTTGATTCTTCTCTCTTCTCTTTTTTATTAATTTGGCTAGCTAGTCTATTTTGTTGATGTTTTAAAAAAAACAGCTCCTGGATTTATTAATTTTTTGAAGTTTTTTGTGTCTCTATCTCTTTAGCTCTGCTCTAATCTTAGTTATTTCTTGTCTTCTGCTAGCTTTTGAGGTTTTTTTTTTTTTTATCTTGCTCCTCTAGCTCTTTCCATTTTGATGATAGGGTGTTGATTTTATATCTTTCCTTGTTTCTCATGTGGGCATTTATTGCTGTAAATTTTCCTCTAGATACTGCTTTAAATGTGTCCCAGAGATTCTGGTACATTTTATCTCTATTCTCATTGGTTTTGAAGAATATCTTTATTTCTGCCTTCATTTCATTGTTTATCCAGTCAACATTAAAGAGCCAGTTGTTCAGTTTCCATAAAGATGTGTGGTTCTGAGTTAGTTTCTTAATCCTGAGTTCTAATTTGGTTTCACTGTGGTCTGAGAGACTGTTTGTTATGATTTCCATTCTTTTGCATTTGCTGAGGAGTGATTTACTTCCAATTATGTGGTTAATTTTAGAGTAGGTATGATGTGGTGCTGAGAAGAATGTATATTCTGTGGATTTGGGATGGAGAGTTCTGTAGATGTCTATTAGGTTTGCTTGGTCCAGATCTGAGTTCGATTCCTGGATATCCTTGTTAATTATCTGTCTCATTGTTCTAATATTGACAGTGGAGTGTTAAAGTCTCCCACTATTATTGTGTGGGAGTCTAAGTCTCTTCGTGGGTTGTTAAGAACTTGGTCTGTGTATCTGGGTGCTCCTGTATTGGGTATGTATATATTTAGGATCATTAGCTCTTCTTGCTGCATTGATGCTTTTACCATTATGTAATACCTTTCTTTGTCTCTTTTGATCTTTGTTGCTTTAAAGTCTATTTTATCAGAGACTAGGATTGCAACTCCTGCTTTGTTTTGCTCTCCATTTGCTTGTAAATCTTCCACCATCCCTTTGTTTTGAGCCTATACATGTCCTTGCATGTGAGTAGGGTTTCCTGAAAACAGCACATCAATGGGTTTTGACTTTTTATACAATTTGCCAGTCCGTGTCTTTTGATTGGGGAATTTAGTCCATTTACATTTAAGGTTTATATTGTTATGTGTGAATTTGATCTGCCATTTTGATGCTAGCTGGTTGTTGTGCCCATTAGTTGATGTAGTTTCTTCATTGTGTCTTTACCATTTGATATGTTTTTGGAGAGGCTGGTACTGGTTGTTCCTTTCCATGCTTAGCGCTTCTTTCAGGAGCTTTTGTAAGGCAGGCCTGGTGGTGATGAAATCTCTCAGCAATTGCTTATTAGTAAAGGATTTTATTTCCCCTTTGCTTATGAAGCTTAGTTTGGCTGGATATGAAATTCTAGGTTGAAAGTTCTTTTCTTTAAGGATATTGAATATTGGCCCCCACTCTCTTCTGGCATGTAGGGTTTCTGCCAAGAGATTCACTGTGAGTCTGATGGGCTTCCCTTTGTGGACAACCCGACCTTTCTCTCTGGCTGCCCATAGCATTTTTTCCTTCATTTCAACCCTGGTGAATCTGAGGATTATGTGCCTTGGGGTTGCTCTTCTTAAGGAATATCTTTGTGGTGTTCTCTGTATTTCCTGGACTTTAATGTTGGCCTGCCTTGATAGGTTGGGAAAGTTCTCCTGGATAATATCCTGAAGAGTGTTTTCCAGCTTGCATTCATTCTCTCTGTCACATTGAGGTACATCTATCAAATGTAGATTAGGTCTTTTCACATAATCTCATATTGCTTCGAGGCTTTGTTCATTTCTTTTCACTCTTTTTTCTCTAATCTTGCCTTCTCATTTTATTTCATTGAGTTGATCTTCAATCTCTGATATCCTTTCTTCTGCTTGGTCCATTTGGCTGATGAAACTTGTGTATGCTTCATGAAGTTCTCATGTTGTGTTTTTCAGCTCCATCAGGTCATTTATATTCTTCTCTAAGCTGTTTATTCTTGTTAGCATTTTGTCTAACCTTTTGTTAAGGTTCTTAGTTTCTTTGCATTGGGTTAGAACATGTTCTTATAGCTCAGAGAAGTTTGTTATTATCCACCTTCTGAAGCCTGTTTCTGTCAATTCATCAGACTGATTCTCCATCCAGCTTTGTTCTTTGCTAGTGAGGAGTTGTGATCTCTTGGAGGAAGAGAGGCATTCTGGTTTTTGGTGTTTTCATCCTTTTTGTACTGGTTTCTTCCCATCTTCATGGATTTATCTACCTGTGGTCTTTGTAGTTGTTGACTTTCAGATGAGGTCTCTGAGTGGACCTCCTTTTTGTTGATGTTGAAGTTATTTCTTTCTGTTTTTTAGTTTTCCTTCTAACAACAGTCAGGCCCCTCTGCTGTAGGACTGCTGGAGGTCCACTCCAGATCCTGCTTGTCCAGGGATCACCTGAAGTGGCTGCAGAAGTAAGGGTTGCTGCTGGTTTCTTCTTCTACCTTCATCCCAGAAGGGAACCCACCAGATGTCAGCCTGAGCTCTCCTTTATGAGGTGTCTCTTTGGATATACAGAGGTCAGGGAGCTGCTTGAGGAGACAGTCTGACCCTTATAGGATCTCAAGTGCTGAGCTGTGAGCTCCATTATTTCATTCAGAGCTGCTGGGCAGGTATATTTAAGTCTGCTGCAGCAGAACTCCTAACCACCTTTTCTCCCAGGTGCTCTGTCCTGAGAAGGTGGGGCTTTATTTATAAGTTCCTGACATGCTGCTGCCTTTTTTCAGAGATGCCCTGCCCAGCAAGGAGGTGGTCTAGTCACGGTCTGCCAGCAGAGTTCTTGTTGAGCTGCTGTGGGCCCAGCTGCTGTTTGAACTTCTTTGTGCTTTTGTTTACAGAAGTACAGTTAGAACTGCCTTGGTAATGGCGGTCCGCCTTAGTAATGGTGGACTGCCTCTGTAATGGCAGACTGTCTCAGTAAAGGTGGATTGCTTCGGTAATGGCAGACTGCCTCAGTAATGACGGACTGCTTCAGTAATGATGGACTGCCTCGGTAGTGGCAAACTGCCTCGGTAGTGGCGGACTGCCTCAGTAATGGCTGACACCCTCCCACCACTGAGCTGTAACCATCCCAGGTCCAGCTGTGCTTGCTGCAAAACTCTCAATCGAGGGCATTTCAGATTGCTGGTCTTTGTAGGGGTGGGACCTGCTGAGCCAGATCACCTGGCTCCCTGTTTCAGCCCCCTTTATTTCAGTTGAATGGGCAGCTCTGTAGTTCAGGCATTCCTGGCACCAGTTGAAGCGACCACCCATATTTGTGTGAGTTTTTGTATGGAAACCTGCAACCCCAGCTGAAACAACCATGCTGGAAACTCACAGTGCTTTTCAGCCTGGGAATATCCTGATCTGTGGGCAGTAAAAACTCATTTGGAAATGCAGTGATCACTCACCCTCTGCATTGTTCTTGCTGGGAACTGCACTCCAGAGCTCTTCTTATTCAGCCATCTTGGATCCCAACCTTGGTTTTTGTTTTGTTTTTGTATCTGTCTGGTTTTTGTACACACATAACAGTAGCTTCATAAAATTATTTTTGAAATGCTTCCACCTATGCTACTTTCTGAAGCAGATTATGTAGAATTGATTTTAATTAGGGTTTAAACACTGGGTATGATTCTTCAGGGAAACCATGTGGTTTTAGAGATTTAGTTTTTGGGAGTTTATAACTATGAATTCAACTCCTTAAGAATTCAAACAGAACTACCGAAATTGTCTTTTTCTTATTGGGAGAGTTGTGGTTGTTGGTATTTTTCTTTTTCTTTTCTTTTTTTAAGAAGAAAAAAAGGAAGAAAGAAAGAGAGAAAGAAAAAAAAAGAATGACGAAGAGGGAGAAAAAGGAAGAGAAAGAGGGAGAGAGAATGGGAGTATTGCTTTATTGCCCAGGCTAGAATGCAGTCTAAAAATGGGAATTGAAAACCTCTTTTATGCCAATAATTGTGCTTAACAATGGAGACAGGAAGGAATAAGGGAAGAAAATAACAAACAAGCAGCGAACCAATATTTCATTTAAACCTATGAAATGCTATGCAATTATTGAGGAGTGATTTACTTCCAATTATGTGGTCACTTTTGGAATAGGTGTGATATGGAAGAATGTGTGTTTTGTGTATTTGAAGTGGAGAGTTCTATAAATGTTTATTAAGTTTACTTGTTCTGCGTCCAAGTTCAAGTCCTGGATGTCCTTGTTAATTTTCTATCTTGTTGATCAGTCTAATATTGCTTATGTATCTGGGTGCTCCTGTATTGGGTGCATATATATTTAGGATTGCTAGCTCTTCTTGTTGCATTGATCCTTTTACCCATTATTTAGGATCATTAGCTCTTCTTGTTGCATTAATCCTTTTACCATTATGTAATGTCCTTCTTTGCCTCTTTTGATCTTTGTTGATTTAAAGTCTATTTTATCAGAGATGAGAATTGCAACTCCTGCTTTTTATTTATTTATTTATTTTTGCTCTCCATTTGGTTGGTGAATCTTCCTCCATCCCTTTGTTTCTTTGTGTATCGTTGCATGTGAGATGGGTCTGGATACAGCACACCGATGGGTTTTGGCTTCTTATCCAGTTAATAATATATATGAGTTTAATACTGCTATTTGATGCTAGCTGGCTGTTTTGCCCATTAGTTGATGTAAGTTCTTCATTATGTTAATGCTGTTTACTTTTTGATATATTTTTGGAAAGGTTGATACTGGTTGTTCCTTTATATGTGTAGTGCTTCTTTCAGAAGCTCTTGTAAAGCAGGCCTGGTGATGGTGCAATCTCTAAGTACTTGCTTGTTCACAAAAGATTTTATTTTTCCTTTGCTTGTGAAGCTTAGTTTGGCTGGATATGAAATTCTGGGTTGAAAGTTCTTTTCTTTAAGGATGTTGAATATTGGCCCCCACTCTTTTCTGGCTTGTAGGGTTTCTGCTGAGAGATCTGCTGTACGTCTGATAGGCTTCCCTTTGTGGGTAACCTGACCTTTCTCTCTGGCTGCTCTTAGTATTTTCTCCTTCATTTCAACCCTAATGAATCTGATGATTATGTGCCTTGGGGTTGGTCTTCTTGAGGAATATCTTTGTGGTGTTCTCTGTATTACCTGGAGTTGAATATTGTCCTGCCTTACTAGGTTGGGAAAGTTTTCCTGAATAATATCCTGAAGAGTATTTCCCAATTGGATTCATTCTCTTTGTCACATTCAGGTACACCTATCAAACGTAGATTAGGTCTTTTCACATAGTCCCATATTTCTTGGACACTTTGCTCATTCCTTTTTATCCTTTTTTCTCTAATCTTGACTTCTCATTTTATTTCATTAAGTTGGTCTTCGACCTCTGATATCCTTTCTTCTGCTTGATCAATCGACTGTTAAAACTTGTGCATACTTTGCGAAGTTCTCATGTTGTGTTTTTCAGCTCCATTAATTCACTTATATTCCTCTCTAAATTGTCTATTCTCATTAGGATTTTGTCAAACCTTTTTTCAAAGTTCTTAATTTCTTTGCATTGGGTTAGAACAAGTTCTTTTAATTCACAGAAGTTTCTTATCATCCACCTTCTGAAGCCTACTTCTGTTAATAGAATGCACTCGTTCTCCATCAGGCCTTGTTCTGTTGCTGATGAGGAACTGTGATCCACTGCAGAGGGAGAAGCATTCTGATTTTGGGTATTCTCAGCCTTTTTACACTGGTTTCTTCCCATCATTGTAAATTTATCCACCTGTCATCTTTATGATTACCGACTTTCAAATTAGGTCTCTGAGTGGACGTCCAACTTGTTGATTCCCAGCGCCAAAATCTGAGCAATCCACTGCGCTGGCCAAAACAGCGGTGTTAAGGTTAATGGTGCTTTTCTGCCCGGGAATCTCTGGTCTAGCTCCCTTCTTGAGTCCATCCTTCAATCAGCTGAATAGGTGACTCTGTCTTCCCGGAGCTCCAAACAACATCAGCCAAAAGGAGACCCAGTCCTGCTCACTCTGAACCAAGAACTGCCACGCCGGCCACAAGAGTTGTGCTGGTGACCCATGGGGCTCCTCAGCTGGGAATCTTCTGGTCCATGAGCAACAAAAATTCATCTGAAAGTGTGGCATCCTCTCATTTTCTGCACTTTCACTGAGAGCTACAATCCTGAGCTGCTAGTGATCAGCCATCTTCTGGTATTTTTCAACGAAGTGATTCATGTCATCAAATTTATGTGTTTAGGGTTATTAATAATATTTCCTTATTAGCTTTTTGATGTCTACAAGGTCTGTAGTGACATCCCTTGTTTTATCCCAATCGATGATCATGTCTACTGTCTTTTTTTGTCAGTGTGATTGTTAATTTTACGTGTCAACTTGGGTAGGCCATAGTACCCAGAAATTTGGTCAAACATTATTGTGGCTATTTCTGGAAAGGTGATTTTGGATGAATTTAATAATTTAATTTTTTCTAAATTTTGGATTCAGTGGTATATGTACATGTTTGTTACATGGGTTATATTGCATAATATTGAGGTTTGGGGTATAGATGGTACCATCCCCCAGGTAGTGAGCATAATACCCAACTGGTAATTTTTCAGCCCATATCCCTCTTCCACCTCTCCCCTCTAGTAGTCCCCAGTGTCTATTATTCCCATCTTTGTATCCATGTGTATTAAATGTTTTGCTCCCACTTAGAGGTAAGAACATGTAGTATTTGGTTTTCTGTTCCTATGATAATTTCCTTAGAATAATGGCCTCCAGCTACATCCTGTTGCTGCAAAAGATATGATTTTATTATTTCTTTTTATTCATTGTATATACGTACCACATTTTCTCTGTCCAGTAAACTAGGGATGAACCCTTAGGTTGATGATAACATGTCCTTGCTTTTGTGAATAGTGCTGCAATGAAAATACGAGTGCATGTGTCTTTTTGGTAGAATGATTTATTTTCCCTTGGTTATATACCCAGCAATGGAATTGCTGGAATGAACAGTAGTTCTGTTTTAAGTTCTTTGAGAAATCTCCAAACTGCTTTCCACAGTGTCTGAACTAATTTGCATTACCACCAGCAGTGTATAAGCATTCCTCTTCACTGCATTGATATTGTTTGACTTTTTAATTAGTCATTCTGACTCATGTGAAGCAATATCTCTTTGTGGCTTTGATTTGCATTTCTCTAACGATTTGTAATGTTGAGAAGTTTTTGATATGTTTCTTGACCACTTGTCCATCTTCTTTTGAGAAGTGTCTGTTCATGTTCTTTGTCCATTTTAAATTTGTTTTGTTTTGTTTTGTTTGTTTTGGGTTTTTTTGCTTGTTGATTTAAGTTCCTTGTAGATTCTGGATATTAGACCGTTTCCAGAGGCATGGTTTATGAATATTTTCTTCCATTCTGTGGGTGTTTACTCTGTTGATTATTTTGCTGGGTAGAAATTCTTTAGTCTTAGTCCCTACTTGTCCATTTTTGTTTTTGTTGCAATTCCTTTTGGGGACTCAGTCATAAATTCTTGGCCAAACGTGACATTGAAAAGGGTATTTCCCAGACTTTCTTCTAAGATTTTTATAGTTTGAAGTCTTACACTAAAATCTTTAATCCATCTAGAGTCAATTTTTGTATATGACGAAATGTAGCAGTCTAGTTTCATTCGTCTGTATATGGTTAGCCAGGTTTCCTAGCATCACTTATTGAATCGGGAATTCTTTCCCCAATGCTTATTTTTGTCAACTTTGTCAAAGATCAGATAGCTATAGTTGTGTGACTTTATTTCTGAATTCTCTAACCTGTTCCATTGGTCTATGTGTCTGTTTTGTACCAGGACAATGCTATTTTGGTTACTGTAGCCTTTAGTATAATCTAAAGTTCAGTAATGTGATGCCTCTGGCTTTATTCTTTTTGCTTAAGATTTCTTTGGCTACTCAGGCTCTTCTATTGTTCCATAGGAATTCTAGAGTAGATTTTTCTACTGTGAAAAATGGCATTGGTATTTGAATAGGGATACCATTGAATCTGTATATTGCTTTAGCTAGTATGGCCATTTTAACAATATTCACTCTTCTAATCCATGAGCATAGAATATTTTTCCATTTATTTGTGCCAAATGTAACTTCTTTCAGCAGCATCTCACAGTTTTCCTTGTAAAGATATTTTACCTCCTCAGTTAGATGCATTCCTAAGTATTTCACTTTTTGTGGCATTACTGTAAGTGGGATTGCATTCTTGATTCAGCTCTTAGCTAGAATATTATTGGTGTAGAGAAATGCTACTGATTTTTGTACAATAACTTTGTACTCTGAATCTTTATTGAAGTCATTTTTCAGTTCCAGGAGCCTTTTGCCAGAGTCATTAAGGTTTTCCAGGCATACAATAATGTTATCAGCAAACAGAGATAGTCTAACTTCTTCTTTTCCTATTTGGATGCCTTTTATTTCTTTCTCTTGCCTGATTGCTCTTGCTAGAACTTCCAGTACTCTGTTGAATAGGAGTGGTGAGAGTGGGCATTCTCCTTTTGTTCTAGTTCCCAAGAAGAATGCTTCCAGTTTTTGCCATTTCAGTATGATGTGGCTGTGGGTTTGTCATAGATGGCTCTTGTTATTTTGAAGTATGCTCCTTCTATGCCTAGCCTGTTGAGGGTTTTTATCATGATGGGATGTTAGATTTTATCAAAAGCTTTTTCCATATCTGTTGAGATGATGATATGGTTTTTGTTTCTGATTCTGTTTATGTGATGAATCACATTTTCTGATTTGTGTATATTGAACAAACCTTGCATTCCAGGAGTAAAGTCTATTTGATTGTGGTGAATTAACATTTTGATGTGCTGTTGGATTCAGCTGGCTAGGTTTTTGTTTTTTTCTTTTGAGGATTTCTGTGTCATGTTCATCAAGCATATTGGCCCGAAGTTTTCTTTTCCTGTTGTGTCTCTGTCAGATTTTGGTATCAGGACAATGCTAGTTTCATATGATGAATTAGAGAGGAGCCCTTCTTCCTTGATTTTTTTGAAATAGTTTCAATTAGTACCAGTTATTCTTTGTACATCTGGTATAATTTGGCTGTGTGAATTCATCTGGCCTAGGACTTTTTTAGTTGGTAGGTTTTTTTATTACTAATTTAATTTCAGATCTTAGAGATTAATATTTTAAATTAGTAAATGAGTAAAGTACATTGCCCTTCAGAATGTGAGTGGGCCTCATCCAATCAGCACAAGGTCTGAATAGAACAAAAGACTAATCTATCCTGAGCAAAAGAGGATTCTCCCAGTAGATACTCTTCAGACTTGAACTGCAACATCGGCTCTTTCTTAGGTCTCTAGCCTGCCATCCTACCCTGCAGATTTTGGAGTAGCAAGCCTTCCTGATCATATAAGCCAATGCTCACAAGAGAAATAAAATCTCTCTTTCTCTATTTATATCATTACGTCTTCACATCCTATTGATTCTGTTTCTCTGAAGAACCCAGACAAGTAGAGCTGGTCTTGCTAGAAGTATGTCATTTTTATTTACCTTTTCAAAGAACTATGTCTTTATTTTATTAATTTTCTCTATTGTTTTTCTGGTTTCACCTTCATTGATTTATTCTCTTAGTTTTATTTATTCCTTCCTTCTGTTTCCTTTGGGCTTATTTTGCTCTTCTTTTTCTAGAGTTTGTATAGGAGAGCTTAGATTATTGATTTGAAACTCTCCTTCTCTAGAGTATGCATTTAGTACTATAAGTTTTTTTTTCAGCACATAGTGGTTGTTCCACTAGAAAATATATATACCACAGTCTACTGGTATTGTCACTTCACCAGTTCAAGTGAAATACAGAAAACTTACCTCACTTATGCTCCCCTATTTATTATATAATTATGTTACTTGTTACCTTTACATATATTTAGAACCACATCAGACTGTTACATAATTTTTGCTTCAATCACCAAGCATACTTGAAAAAATTCAAAAAGAGAAAGAATGCTTATTGTTCTTAACCGTATTTTTTGCTAATAATATTTTTTATCTTCCTGATGTTCCAGAACTCCTTCTTTTATTGTTTCCCTTTTCTTCTTCTTTCAGAATTTTAATGACATGAATATTAAGTCTTTTGTATGAGTCCTCCCAATTTGTTCTTCTTTTTTAAGATAGCTATGTCTATTCAGTTTTCCGTAATTTCACGTGAATTTTAAGACTAGCCAGTCTACTTCTGGAAGAAAAACAAAACAAAGCAAAAACACCAGAAGATTTTTATAAGTAAGATATTCAATCTGTAGATTAGTTTGGGGAATGTTGCCATTACAACAATATTAAGTCCATAGACATGGAGACGTGGAATGTTTTTCCACTTAAATAGATTTTCTTTTTGTTTTTTCAATAATGTTTGTAGTTTATAGTGTGCAAATCTTGCATGTTTGTCTTTATATGTTAAGCATCCAGATGATTCTTATTTTATTTGTAAATTGTAAATGATAACCTTTGACTATTAGCAATTAGAAATAAAGTCTTTAGCATGCTAACTTTTCTGCAACCCCTTCTCACCTTCCCCTCTAACTTTGCTGCTTGTGTTATTTCCACATCATTAGAGTAAATACACATATATGCTGTGTGTTAGTGTCATTATTCTAATCACCACATTTATTTTAGTCCCAGTTCCTGTGGTTAAATATATGTAACACACACGGAAGGCATTTTTCAGTTGGATGTAGTCTATTTTTTTCTTTCAGAACCATATTCCCTAGAATTTTGGAAGTTATCATCTAGGTTTATAAGTGAAATGGCCTTATAATTTTATTTCTTATATTTTCATTTGGACTTGACATAACATTTTCAAGGTTATAGTAGCTTATAAATGAGTTCGATGGCTTTCTTATTTATATTTTCTATAATTATCTGCAAAATATAGAGATATTCTATTACTTAATTTTTTTGGTAAAATTATTTTATCATCTCTGATATTTTCCAAGGAAAAGTCTTTGATCTCTATGGCTGCTTTTTGAATGATTATTGGTCTATTTCTTTTCATTCTTTTTCCTCATATCAATTTTGACATTTTCAGAAATCACCCATTTCATCTATGCTTTGAACTGTCTGCATATATTTTTATAATATTTTTATTATTTTAAATCCTGTGCTATCTGTCATTATTTGGCAATTTTTTCTGTACTTTATCTTTCTTTTCTCTCTTCTTGTCTAAACTACATCGGTCTCAGTAGAGGTTTGTCTCTCATAAATCTTTTCAAACCAGTTTTTGACTTTGTTCTGTACTGGAGGCCTTTAGACATAGATTAATAATGCTAATGTTCTCCAGACACTTTAGTTATAAACACTTTTTATAGATATAAGTTCAAAATATAATAAAGCAAATCAATTTTTTTTCACATCTAGATAGTGCTCAAAATCAATGGGGTTTCCATTAAAACCCTAGAAGAAAACCTAGGCAATACCATTTAGGACATAGGCATGGACCAGAACTTCATGACTAAAACACCAAAAGCAATGACAACAAAAGCCAAATAGACAAATGGGATCTAATTAAACTTAAGAGCTTCTGCACAGCAAAAAAAAAAAAAAAAAAACAATCATTAGAGTGAACCAGCAACTAACAGAATGGGAAAAAATTTTTGCAATCTACCCATCTGACAAAGGGCTAATATCCAGAATCCACAAAGAGCTTAAACAAATTTACAAGAAAAAAACAAACAACTCCATCAAAAAGTGGGCAAAGGACATGAACAGACACTTCTCAAAAGAAGACATTTATGCAGACAACAAACATATTGAAAAAGCTCATCATCAATGGCCATTAGAGAAATGCAAATCAAAACCACATTGAGATACTAACTCACACCAGTTAGAGTGGCGACCATTAAAAAATCAGGAGACAACAGATGCTGAAGAGGATGTGAAGAAATAGGAATGCTTTTACACTGTTGGTGGGAGTGTAAATTAGTACAACCATTGTGGAAGACAGTGTAGCGGTTCCTTAAGGATTCAGAAATAGAAATACCATTTGACCCAGCAATCCCATTACTAGGTATATACCCAAAGGATTATAAATTGTTCTATTATAAAGACACATGCACATGTATGTTTATTGCGGCACTTTTCACAATAGCAAAGACTTGGAACCAACCCAAATGCCCATCAATGATAGACAGGATAAACAAAATGTGGCACATATACATCATAGAATACTATGCAGCCATAAAAAGGAATGAGTTCACGTCCTTTGCAGGGATGTGGATAAAGCTGGAAACATCATTCTCAGCAAACTGACACAAGAACAGAAAACCAAACACTGCATGTTCTCACTCATAAGTGGGTGTTGAAGAATAAGAACACATGGACACAGGGAGGGGAACATCACACACCAGGGCCTGTTGAGGGTGGAAGTCTGGGTAGGGATAGCAGTAGGTGGGGGGATAGGGGAGGGATAGCATTAGGAGAAATACCTAATGTAAATGACAGGGTGATGGATGCAGAAAATCATCACAGCACATGTATACCTATGTAACAAACCATAACCTTCTGCACATGTATCCCAGAACTTAAGATATAATAAAAAATATAAATATAAATATAAAAAATAAATAAAAGTTATTTTACCAAAAATAAAAAAAAAATGTGGCACATATACACCATGGAATACTATGCAGCCATAAAAAAGGATGAGTTCATGTCCTTTGCAGGGACATGGATGAAGCTGGAAACCATCATTCTCAGCAAACTAACGCAGGAACAGAAAACCCAACGCTGCATGTTCTCACTCATAAGTGGGAGTTGAACAATGAGAACACATGGATACAGGGAGGGGAACATCATATACCAGGGACTGTCGGGTGGGGAGGGGGGTAGGGGAGGGATAGCATTAGGAGAAATACCTAATGTAGATGATCGGGTGATGGATGCAGCAAACCAACGTGGCACATGTATACCTATGTAACAAACCTGCACGTTCTGTACATGTACCCAAGAACTTAAAGGAAAGGAAGGAAGGTAGGAAGAAAGAAAAAGAAAGAAAGAAAGAAGAAAGAAAAAGAAAGAGAAAGAAAGAAAAGAAAAGAAAAGAATAGAAAGAGAAAGAGTAATTAATGTTGAAAAAAAAACCAGTGGGGTTTCTTTCTTCTTATGACCAGTATTTTTATTTGTCTGGCCCTGTTATACATATTTAATACCTAAATCATGTTATTGTTGTCACAATTATTATGATGGAAAAACCATTAGAACACTCAAAGTGTCTGAGTTGCCCAGGAGTCACCACATCATGACAAACAGCATTCTCCCTAATATAAATCATGTTTCCCAAGAAAACAAAAATATCATGCCCACTTCTATTGATAAAAATGCATGATGTGACAGAACTCCCTATACTTGTTTTGTGGTGGTTGTTGTTAAAAAATAAAGAGAAAGCCAAGTGAACACTTTTAGAAATTTTTCATAGAGGCAAAGAAAGTAAACTTAGAATTACATGATTTAGTGTGGTTTGGTGTTAAAAGTAACCACAGAAATAAAATAGTTCATTGCCCTCATTTTGCAATTGAGAAAGGCTTGACCTGGAGAACTGACATGTACAAGATGATGCAGTGAGAACCAGAACTCTTTCAGACCACTGATTACAGCTTGAGAATGAACTGATTTTTTTCTTACTGGAACACACTAGAAAAGAAGCAAAATTCCCAGAAACTACAAACTTAGTAGTGACGGTAATGATGACAGGAGGATGGAGAATTGAGAATGCAAGATGGGAAACAGAACTTAGAGGAAGAATCCTATAAAGCAACTTCAATAAGGAAAAAATAAATTGGGGAACACTATTTTATTTAAATTATCATATGATAATAAATTTAAACTATTGTTATTCATGTCATTTTTGTAAATCAAAGCCAGAGTTCCCATTTGTATTTTATTACTCATATTGGAATGATTTTTCTCACTGTTAAACCAGTGATATAGGCTGGGCACGGTGGCTCACACCTGTAATCCCAGCACTTTGGGAGGCCAAGGAGGGTGGATCATTTGAGGTCAGGAGTTTGCAACCAGCCTGGCCAACATGGTGAAACTTTGTCTCTACCAAAAAAATATATAAAAATTAGCCAGGTGTGGTGGTGGATCCCTGTAGTCCCAGCTATTCGGGAGGCTGAGGTTGGAGAATTGCTTGAACCCAGGAGGCAGAGGCTACAGTGACCCAAGATCATACCACTGCACTCCAGCCTGGGTAACAGAGTGAGACTTGCCCCCTTCCAAAAAAATGTCTGTAATCCCAGCATCTTGGGAGGCCGAGGTGGGCAGATCACCTGAGGTCAGGAATTTGAGACCAGCCTGGCCAATATGGTAAAACCCCATGTCTACTAAAAATACAAAAATTAGCCATGCATGGTGTCATGTGCCTTGCAGTCCCAGCTACTCAGGAGGCTGACGCAGAAGAATTGCTTGAACCCGGGAGGCAGAGGTTGCAGTGAGCCAAGACTGCATCACTACACTCCAGCCTGGGCAACAGAGCAAGACTCTGTCTCAAAAAAAAAAAAAAAAAAGCCGGGGGGACTGGGTGTGGTGGCTCACGCCTGTAATCCCCACACTTTGGGAGGCCAAGGCGGACGGATCGAAAGGTCAGGAGATCGAGACCATCCCGGTCAACATGGTGAAACCCTGTCTCTACTAAAAATACAAAATTAGCTGGGCATGGTGGTGCATGCCTGTAATCCCAGCTACTCGGGAGGCTGAGGCAGGAGAATTGCTTGAACCTGGGAGGTGGAGGTTGTGGTGAGCCAAGATCTCGCCATTGCACTCCAGCCTGGGCAACAAGAGCAAAACTCCATTTAAAAAAAAAAAAAAAAAAGATATGTTTACCTTCAAATTATCTTTGCAATTATGGAGGATGGGATGCAAGAAAGAAGGCAAACAGAAAACAGGCATCAACATTTCTTTTCCTGGGTAATTCTAACTCATGCCAGCATTTCCTGTCCATCATGTTTGCAATCTAGGAGGAAGAGGAAAAAATATAATATCATTTTATTTAAACTCAGAACCTAATCATCAACAGCCTTTAATCTCTGAAATCAGTACTACTGCCCACATGCTAAATGCCATTATGAAATTTGATTTCCTATATGTAGTAGGCAATGAAACTGTTCTAATTGACACTGATACATATTTGTAATAACTTCTGTAGAAATTAAAAATCAATGCCAATTTCAACTCTCTGGGTAATTTATTGAACAGATTAAAAAAATTCACATAAGTTCAACAGTTGCAAATGGCATAACAACAACAACAACAACAAAATTCTGGCATAGCACTCTCCTGTTCTAAACCCAGAACCAGTCTTCAGGCTACAGGGCTTACCAAGTCCATGGATCAAACTTGCTAGACCCTAAGTTTGCTTCAGAATTTAGGGAGACTCCCAAAATGTTATGGTAAGCAGGAGCACCTCAATAACCTTCACATTTTCTCTATTCACACCCTCAGACCAAATCACCAGCACTATGCTTCACTCTCTTTTCCAAGACCTTTTTGTTCTGCTTTAAAGGAGATACAGCTGAGGATAATGGAGTAAATCTCACTACAATCAAACTAGGCCCCTGTATTCAGACACGACACACTGGGAGGCCAGGTACACTGATCCAAGTTCCAGTAGTTGGCCTTTGATTAGACTATGCTAACCAGAAGAGTCAACATAAATGAAACAATGTGCGTGAATGCAGGGTGTGTTGCGCGCGCGCGCACACACACGGACACACACACACCCCCACTGAGTAATTGGTGAGACAGCTGCTGTTGAGGCTGTTGCAACTTACAGTTGTCATTTAGAGGTAAGAAGTTCCCAGTACCTTTCATCATCTGTGGGAGGGACAGCATTGTCCTGTGGGCACTCAATATCTCCGAGCACCAGGCAGATTGAAAACAAGCCTCTCCTAAAAGGACAGTCAGCCCTCTTTAGTATGTTCACTTCAGCCTTTCCTTCCTAAACTGCTGGCTAGAATTTAACAAGACTTTACAGACAGCAAATGCTGCAGATTAGGAAAGCTGTCAGAGCTATTATTTCCTTTTTCTTTTCCACATTGATTTCATCTGAAACTGAACATATCAGCAATTATGCCTGTCAAATCTTGGATTAAACTTCCTATATAATTTTGAAAGTATTCTCTGTTGTCATCAGGCCATCTGGAGTTGGGTCCTCTGTATGAATTCCCACAGGTATACAATTGTACCAGGGGTCCAAGTCAGGTAGTGTCATTTCCAGGGGTCCAAGCCAAGTAGTAAGCATAAGAAATATATGCTTGTGTTAAAAAGAAGAGAAATAGAGAGGTGAATTGTACAGCAATAGAAATTGTGTTCAGTTGGGTTGGGAAAACCTATGCAAAACTAATGTTTGCTCTAATTTTTATAATATAGATTTGTATTTATGAGTGTGTGCATACATACATAGAGAGAGAGAGAGAGAGACTGCTAGACTATAACAAATAATAGCATGGTAGGATATTACATACTTTTATTTGTTTTCACTTCCCCATCTTTTCTAAGGTTTCTTCAGTAATCTTGCATTAGTTTTCTTATATAAAAAAACTTTTAACTAGCATGAGATGAGCTATAGGAAGAATGTGTGTGGAACATAAATCTCCTTATATAGGGCCAGAAAACCCAACTGTATATAAACAGAAGGAAATGTACAATTGTATGTAAGTAAACATACACAGAGCTCGGAAAAATAGAGTTGAGCCTGTGAAAATAACAGAGCTGGAATTGCCTCCCCAGAATATTTATATACACCCACAAAGATATTTATATAAACTCATGGTCTAAGACTTCCCATGTTACATTCTTGCCATTTTTATAGCCCCGGTGGCCCCAGAAGAACCTCCTTTACAACTCTACTGTTGAGTACCTTAACCTTGTTCTGACATATAAATTCAAATGACAATATATTATAATATGGGAATCTTCTCCAATAATGGCACAAAGAAAAGGCACCAAACTCTTCCAAATGCCATTATTTTTTAGGAGAAATAAGGGGCCAGAAAAGAAGAAGGGGTGGTTTAAAAACAAACAAAAAAATTATTCCCTCCTTTCAAGCCAAAAGCACTAAATTGTAACCACCTTATAAATCTCTACCAATTTGTGCTCTATGTAAATTTCAAATGGGAGTTCTCCTAGTAAGCCCTCCCCTAGAAAGTGGTTGCCAGGATTTTTACAAAATCATTACTGGTAAGTTTTTTTTATGCAAGAAAAGTATCAGCTGCAGCTCCATTATTTTGGGGGTACAAAAATGTATTTCAGGAAGCAGTATGCTCTTTCTTTTTTTTAAAGACTAGTTCAGCTCATAATTATATTCTCACAAATTGAGAAATAGGAAATTTTTTTATAGATCAATGGCTTTATGCAAGCAACAGCTCATGAATAAATCTCTTTTTAAAGACCAAAATGTGACACAAGCTCATTATTAAAAAATATTCAAATACCTAAGTATATAGCTTTAAGGGGAAAAAACTGCAGTATAGTATTCTGAACCAGAGCTGCATTCTCAATGATAAATCTTTTATTTTTTTAATTATTGGGAGAGTACATTTTTGGTTAAATTAAAATGAGATCTGTGAGATGACTTTTCCTACAGATATTTCAACTGTAACAAAATAATGCAACACTAATCTGTAAGACTTTTTCAGTAATAGATGTTTTTCCTCAGTAAATCAATGCAAAGGCTAATTGGGGTGGAAGGTGACTATCTCTCGTGGTTATAAATACATTTGCATTGCTATCAATCTTTTCCACTACCAATGTTAAACGAGGCTGAACAACCTAAAGGAGGAAAAGAAATTTGACGCTCAATGTTAGCACATAGTAAATGCTGCCATCAAGTGGCCAAATAGAGAGTTGCCTAACCGAAAAAAAGTCAACTAAATTACTAACACAATCCATCTTATTCATAGTTTGACATATGTTTTTATCATAAACAGGGGCCATATGTGGTCTGTGGCCCATTTCTGTATCATCCTCAAGCTAAAAGTGTGGCCCATAAAGTTTAAAAAACAAAACCCACAAAACTCTGCAAGTGGATTTTCCTACAGTAGCTCATTACTAAATCATATATCCTGATCTCTTATTCTGTCTATTGCAAATTGCATGTTGGTGACATTGACCTTGGACCGCTTAATGTTAAATCATTGAACTCTATTTTCTTATATCAAAAAATAAATTGTTTATTTAGTCGGCTGAGCACATAATATATGCACATTTCATTTTAATAATTTTCACTTGTCATTGCTTAGGACCAACTTTGGAGTGAACGGGATATGTCTGAGTGATAATATGTAATTTCCCTAAAAGACAACCTAATGCTTTCACATATTAGACAGTGTGAGGTATAGGTTTTCAACTCCTTAAACATTGGCCCCTATGTCTCTATGATTCATTGTAATATTAATATTATTATGTTAGTTCAATTTCATGTGGCAGGGAAGAAAAGTCTGTTATGAAGCTGAGAATCACAAAAATGTGTACTTTGTTTAAATCAACAGATGTAATAATGGTCATGAGAAACTAATTTTTCTTTTATTTACAAAATAACATGCAAAAGCATTGCATACAAGTTAAAATGTTTATTCTCAAAGATGTCACAAATGATGCAGACAGATAGCTAATCATTGCTCAGTGAACAAACATTTTAAGTATGCATTTCATAATTAATAAAATTTTGAAAGTAGGAACATGTTCTGAGGTTTCCAAAGTTCTATAAAACCTATAGTATAAAATATTTCTTAAAATATAGTCACCATTTCTGGCAATGAAATTATAAGAAGTCCTTTTTTTTTTTTGTTTTGACTTTTAGGTCTGGGATACATGTGCCAGTTTGTTACACACGTAAACTTGTGTCATGGGGTTTGTTGTACGGATTATTTTGTCACCTAAGTATTAAGCCTAGTGCCCATTAGTTATTTTTCCTGATACTCTCCCTCCTTCACATAGAGGAACAATAGTGTGTATTGTTCCCTTCTATGTGTCCACTTATTCTCATCATTTAGCTCCGACTTATAAATAAGAATATGCAGTATTCGTTTTTCTGTTCCTGTGTTAGTTTGCTAAAGATAATGACCTCTAGCTCTATCTATGTTCCTGCAAAAGTCATTATCTCATTCTTTTTATGGCTGCATAGTATTCCATGGTGTATATGTACTATATTTTTCTTTATGCAGTCTATCACTGAAGGGTATTTAGGTTGATTCCATGTCTTTGCTATTGTGAATAGTGCTGCAATGAACATAAACATGCATGTATCTTTATGACAGAACAATTTATATTCCTTTGTGTATATGTCCAGTAATGAAATTGCTGGGTCAAATGGTAATTCTGTTTTTAGCTCTTTGAGGAATCACCACACTATCTTCTACAATGATTGAACTAATTTACACTCCTACCAAAAGTTTATAAGCATTCCTTTTTCACTGGAACCTCACCAGCATCTGTTATTTTTTGACTTTTTAATAATAGCCATTCTGACTGGTGTGAGATGGTATCTCATTGTGGTTCTGATTTGTATTTCTCTAATGATCAGTGATATTAAGCTTTTTTTCATATGCTTGTTGGCTGCATGTATGTATTCTTTTGAAAAGTGTCTGTTCATGATCTTTGCCCACTTTTTTTTTTTGAGATGGAGTTTCACTCGTTACCCAGGCTAGAGTGCAGTGGTGTGATCTTGGCTCACTGCAACCTCTGCCTTCTGGGTTCAAGAGATTCTCCTGCCTCAGCCTTCTAAGTAGCTGTGATTATAGGCATGCACCACCACACCTGGCTAATTTTTTGGATTTTTAGTAGAGACACCTGCATGTTGGTCAGGCTGGTCTGGAACTCCTGACCTCAGGGGATCCGCCCACCTCAGCCTCCCAAAGTGCTAGGATTATAGGCGTGAGCCACCGCCTTTGCCCACTTTTTAATAGTTCCCCCCCACCCGTAAATTTAAGTTCCTTATAGATGCTGGATATTAGATTTTTGTCAGATGCATAGTTTGCAAAATTTTTCTCCCATTCCTTAGGTAGTCTATTTACTCTGTTGATAGTTTCTTTTACTGTGCAGAAGCTCTTTAGTTTAATTACATCCCATTTGTCAATTTTTACTTTTGTTGGAATTGCTTCTGGCATCTTCATCATGAAATCTGTGCCCAGTTTTGTGTCCAGAATGGTATTGCCTAGGTTGTCTTCCAAGGTTTTTATGGTTTTGGGGTTTACATTTAGGTCCTTAATCCATCTTGAGTTGATTTTTGTATATGGTGTAAGGAATGGGTTCAATTTCTATCTTCTGCATATAGCTAGCCACTTATCCCAACAGCATTTATAGAATAGGGAGCCCTTTCCCCATTGCTTGTTTGTGTCAGTTTTGTCAAAAATCAAATGGTTGTAGGTGTGAAGCCTTATTTCTGGGCTCCCTATTCTGTTCCACTGTTCTATGTGTCTTGTTTTTGTACCAGTACCATGTTTTGGTTATTGTAGCCCTGTAGTAAAGTTTGAAATCAGGTAGCATGATGCCTTCAGTTTTCTTCTTTTTGCTTAGGATTACCTTGGTTATTTGGGTTCTTTTTTGGTTCCATATGAATTTTAAAATGGCCTTTTCTAGCTCTGTGAAGAATGTCAATTATAGTTTAATAGGAATAGCACTGAACCTTTAATTTGCTTTGGGCAGTATGGCCATTTTAACAATATCGATTTTTCCTATCCGTGAGCATAGAATGTTTTTCCATTTGTTTGTCATCTCTGAATTCTTTGAGCAGTGTTTTATAGTTCTTGTAGAGATATTTCACCTCCCTGGTTAGCTGTATTCTTATGTATTTTTTTTTCTTTTTCATGGCAATTGTAAATGGGATTGTGTTTCTGTTTGGCTCTCAGCTTGACTGTTTTTGGTATATAGGAATGTTAATAATTTTTACACATTGATTTTGTATCATGAGAATTTGCTGAAGCTGTTTATCAACTTAAGGAGCTTTGGGGCTGAGATTATGGGGTTTTCTAGATATAGGATCATATTGTCTACAGACAGGAATAGTTTGACTTCCTCTTCCTATCTGGATGCCCTTTATTTATTTCTCTTGCCTGATTGTCCTGGCTGTGACATCCAATACTATGTTGAATAAAAGTGGTGAGAGAGGACATCCTTGTCTTGTGCTGGTTTTTAAGAATGCATCCAGCTTTTGTTCACTCAGTATGATGTTGGCTGTGGTTCTATCAGAGATGCCTCTTATTATTTTGAGATATGTTCCTTCAATATCTAGCTTACTGAAAATTTTTAATATGAAGGGGTGTTGAATTTTATTGAAAGCCTTTTCTGCATCTATTGAGATAATACTGTGGTTTTGTATCGAGTTCTGTGATTGTGATGAATCACATTTATTGATTTGCATATGTTAAACTAACTTTGCTCCTATGGTTAAAGCCTACTTGATTGTGATGGATAAGCTTTCTGATGTGCTACTGGATTCAGTTTGCCAGTATTTTGTTGAGGATTTTTGCATCAATGTTCATCAGAGATACTGACCTAAAGTTTTCTTTTTTTGTTGTGTATCTACCAGGTTTTGGAATCAGGATGATGCTGGTCTCACAGAATTAATTAGGGAGGAGGAGTCTTTCCTCCCCAGTTTTTTAGAGTACTTTCAGCAGGAATGATACCAGCTCTTCTTTGTACATCTGGTAGAATTCAGCTGTAAATTTATCTGGTCCTGTACTTTTTTTTGGTTGGTAGGCTATTTATTATTGCCTCATTTCAGAGTTCTTTATTGGTCTGTTCAAGGATTCAGTTTCTTCCTGGTTCAGTTTTGGGAGGGTGTATAAATGTGGAAGAATTTATCCACTTCTACATTTTCTAGTTTGTGTGCATAGAGGTATTCGTAATATTCTCTGGTGATCATTTGAATTTCTGTTGAGTCAGTGGTAAGATGCCCTCTGTCATTTCTCATTGTGTTTATTTGAATCTTGTCTTTTTTTAAAGTGTTTACTTTAAAAAATAAGATTCTTAGACCTTATATTTGACCTATTGAGTCAAAATGTCAAGGAGAAAAGGGACCTAGAATCTAACTTTTTATCAAATCCCACAGGTAACTTCTATGACCTTATAGTTTAGGAACTTCCTCATTGTAGTTAATGAGAGACTAAACTGATTTTCTTAAGATCTCAAAGCTAGACTTAGAGAATTACAATCAAAAGTAGAAGCCAGACTTCCTTGCCTCCATTCCAGAATTTCTCACCCCATATCATATGAACTGAGAAATACTTTCCCATATAAGATCTTAGTATCCTTGCACGATTACAGGAAGCTATTACCTACATGTGGAGACATTTCTTAAGTTCTATTTTATAAACTTTAAAAAGTAAAAAAATAAAATGTGCTATGTCATTAAAAAAGGTATAACATTAAGTTATTGAAATTATTTTTCACCATTAAAATTAATAATAGTTTGACTTCCTGTTAAAGGCAGCAGGATAGTCTTTGCTCTATTCTTTACTATGAAACCAAATAAAAATAAGGTCAAAAAACAAATCAATAGATGAACCTGATAGTAGATTATTTGCCCAAAGAAAGGCACAATAATCCTCCTACCAGTTGATGCACACCTATTCTGAATGCGACTTCGCCACCCCTTGAAACTGGATTAGTCCTCTGACTTGCTTTGACCAATAGAATGCAGAAGAACTGATGCTCTGTGCTTTCCTAGCCTCAGTCATCAGAGGTCTGCAGCTTCTCACCCCCATGGTACACAGAGATCTCCATGCTGTGAAGACACCCAGGATGAAAAATCATGTGGACAGAGAGGCCAGACATTTCATTTTTTTCAGCCATCCCAGGTGAGCCACCAGCTGACCACAGACACTAAAGTGAACCCAGGTGAAAACAGCAGAACTGCCCAGTCAACCAACAGAATTAGGAGAAGTAATAAACTTTGTTTAAGTCTAAGTTTGGAGTAGTTTTTTAATAACAATATATCATCAATATGCTAAGAAAAAAACATAACCCTAAACCACAACATATGAAACAACAACCACAGTGCTAAACCACAGCTGCTGTCAAGTGCAGTGAAAATAATACAAAGATAAAGGAGTGCTCCATAACAAACATAACAATCTCCAGGCTTTGAGTGAGGCATCTTTATTTGAATGGCCAACTGAATTACATACAAATGTTGTGGAACCCTCGGTAAACCTTATTTTATACCACAGAGTGGCAACATTATCAGGCTGAATAAGAAAGCACACAGACATACCCCTTTTCAAGAGAGCTGCTGTGGGTGAAACAGGGTGGTAGAGACATTATTATTGGCAAGAAAAAAAATTACTACCAAAAAAGAAAGAAAAGAAGAAAGAAAAAAAGAGAAAGAAAAGAGAAAGAAGGGAATGAAGAAAGGAAGAAATGAAAGAAGATGATAGATAGATAGATAGACAGACAGATAGATAGATAGATAGATAGATAGATAGATAGATAGATAGATAGATAGATGACAGAGTAAATAAATAAAATTGTGGCTTCCCTATGTGTCAGAGAAATTTCTTGCTAACTTATAGTTGATTTGTATTCGTAGGGTAGAGTATTAGTGAGAATATATTCAAAGCCAAGGCCTAAAATTCAAACTACCTGCTGCACTCTACTTAGCCTTCCTCTATGCTGTCCATCATCAAACAGCTGATTCAGGTGTGCATTAAAGATGAATAACAGTCAAAAAAATCAGCCTGGGCATGTACAAAGACAGTACCAAAACCTAAAGAAAAGAACATGGCAAACAGAAGCCAAAAAATACACAAGACTGAAACACTAATCAGGCAAAAGATTAATACATAAATCAGTCACACAAAAAATAATACTCTTAAAATATCAGGAATTTAAAAAATTATAACCCCTTTGTAAGAAGAGTTGAGACAGGACACTATAGGACTCAAGGGAAAAGATGAGAAAATAAAGGTAATGAAAAGTTATGTGTCAGAGTGAAAATAATAGAAAGGAAAAATTAAACTATTATGTAAATGAAGGTTACATTAGAGGCATCAAAAGTAAAAAAGTCATTTCCAAAATCAGAAAAATATAAGAAAGATACCAAGACAAAAAGAATCACCTTTAGATTTTCTTTTAGAATCACCTTTAGATTTTCTTTTATAATTACCATTTTGGAGCCAAAGGAAATCCAACATGTGTATAATTGACATTTCTAAATAAGATATATAACAGAATAATATTCAAAGATATAATAAAATGAAATTGCCCTGAAGTAGAAAAAAATTCAAATTAATAGACAAAATTGGCATTATGTATTCTTTAAGACAACTACTATAGTATAAACTTAGAGATTAATGGAGAAATCACTGTAAGGATATTACCCAACTGTGAGAATTAGAAGTACTATAGAACAAAACATAAATGTAACAGGTCGATTTAGAAATGATAATAGAATCCACTTCAGGAAATATAAGGAAAGAAGTGGGAGTGAAAGTAAGAAAAAGAGGAATCATACTCACCTCTACGTAGATCTCTTAGAAGGGGAGTCAAACAGACATTGAGACATATGTAAGTCTCAAATCATGACTTACATATGTAAACACATTTTTAAAATAAACATCTCAGCATATAGCAAGGAGAAATTATTAAAAATGAAAAGCTTACTAATAAAATGACAGGTTTTAAGTCAAAAGTAGTTGTCAAAATTCTAAATGTAAATGAGAAGAACATAACCCATATGTGTGTATATAACCCCCTCATATTAGATCAAGAAGGAAAAATTTTCTACATAAAAGGGTGATTCTGAAAGTCTTAAAGAAAAAGAATAGCAAAAATACACCAGTAAACAAACAGACAGACCAGAAACTGCTGGTGAACGAGGAGTCAGAGATCCACTGAGTTGTAGATGAGAAACGCTACTCTTACCTCATCCATGGCAAGGACAATGAAGCTCATTCCTGGCTGAAGGAGGTACATCATCTAAAATAGAAAACCAAAATTTAAGAAATAATCATAATAAATAGTAGCCCAATTTCAACACACCTCACTGCCTCACTCAATATTTATTCAACAGTATTAACAATTTTTTAAATTTTTTCACTATATTTGTAAGTCATTTTAAACAATTTAAACAAGCCTATCCTGAATTTATTAAATATTTCTTTTTCTAATAACTATATTTCAGAGTTGCTTTTACAAAAACAATACTTTACACTTTTACATAATTTTTAAAATTCTTTTTTATCTATTGGCACAATTTACTTCTTCACTCTAGAGAGAGGAGAAGAAAAAGAACTATCTGAAAGGCGATGGTAACCCACTGAGTTTAATATTCTTTGCATAATTTTCACAATATGGTTTAATGCTTCTTCAAAATGCACTAAAGTGGTCTGACAGCCACAAGAAAACTATGTTATAATTATCCAGGAAAACATACTCTGTAATATTCCACGCAGCTTAGGAGAACTCTAAGGCTCACGGAAACTAAGAGCTTTTCCTAACACTAGCAAATCATAGGACAACGGGAAAGCTGTCTCGTTCCCCACCAACCTAGGTGTGATGGATCTTCTTATGGAGGACGTGATGACTGGAAACAATAATCTAGAAAATAACTGAGAGCCAAAACAAGAAGCCACCAGGATGTGGCAGGCAAAATTTTCACCAGAAGTGTCAAGTTTAATAGAGACCATGAATACCACAAGGCTGAACATACTAGGAAGAAAGTCTCAGCAGAAATTACCAATATGTATCATAAGTGTTAAGTGCCTGACCAGAGGAGTACATGAGTCTAGCTCAATTTTAATACATGAAATTTTAATTAATAAATAAAGTTACATGTACCTCATGTACCTAATTATGAACCCCTAAAATTATTTCTAGTTAAGCTGTTACATTTGAAAGTGAATTCATTTTAACCTTTCCACTAAAATGAACCAACAGGTTTTGGGTGAGAGCTTGAGCCAATGAGAAAAGGATAAATCACCAAGAAGCTGCTCTCTTACGTTTTTCTGGTAAAATGATTAACAGTATTTACAAGAGTTGATGTGCTTTCCTGAGTTGATCAATCATATCTAGATAAATGTTTAAAATGCATATCTTGGGTATTACATGTGAAATTATCTGGGAACATTATTTCCTAGTGTCTTTGAAGACAGCTGATATGAGTAGTGTATTGAAAGGGGGAAGTGGCTGAGAAAGAAAAAAAGGATTTACATGAGAGAACTAAAAGCTGAAAACCAAACTAACACATTGTTTTCCTATAGTCTAGATGTGCATATGGCCAACAATTCACTTTTAAGCCATTAACCATTTAATTAATTCATTTATTTTGAGATGGAATTTTGCTCTTTCACCCAGGCTAGAGTGCAGTGGCACAATCTCAACTCACTGCAACCTCTTCCCCTGCCCCTCTTCCTCTCCACGCCCCCACCCCTCCCCTGGCTGCCACCAGGTTCAAGAGATTTTCCTGCCTCAGCCTCCCAAGTGGCTGGGATTACAGGCACCCACCACCAAGCCCAGATAATTTTTGTATTTATAGTAGAGAGAGGGTTTTGCCATCTTGGCCAGGCTGGTCTCAAACTCCTGACCTCAGGTGATCCACCTGCCTCAGCCTCTCAAAGTGCTGGGATTACATGCATGAGCCACCGCACCTAGCCAAGCCATTAACTATTTTAACAGAATCACCTTTTTGAAAAAATTATTTGTGCCTTAATTTCGTATAACTTATCACACAAAAATAAAAAGGCCAGCTGAACTTTGCATTCATACATTTTAGGACTGCCACCATCCCAGTTAAAAACTGTTAAGAAGACAGTTAAGAAGCTATTGTTTTTTAAATCCTGAGGAAAGCAGCAATGATCACAATGAAAATTTGGAGTGCCAACGTGAGCCAGGCTTTCTCACACATACTATCTCATGTAGTTTAAGTGAGAGAATGGAAGATCTTGAAGAGGAAATGGAGTTTTGTTCTAAGGGGTGAGGTTGCAGGTGGGTTAGGAAACAACTGGAAATCTCAGAATTAGGGGTAGAGAAGAGACCAGAATTTCCCTCTAATATAGTGTCCTCATGAGGTTGACTGCAATAAAAATGAATCCTAGGAGGTACCGCTTTGGCTGCTACGGAAAAATTTCCTCTGGCTTGGTTGTTCATAGAGAAAACTGATGCTCTGCACCACTGACCAACCCACTTTTAAATGTTCCAACTGGACTGAAACAATGAGCAGGGTCTGATCAACTACGCTCACAGAAAATCAGAGCCCTTACTCCAGATTTCTGGCCTGATTAAACTCTCAAGGATTTGTTCAGCTCTAGGGTGTGGGAGGGCCTTCCCAGTCATGACTGATATTGGTTGTCTTGCTAACCTATGTGAACAGAGGCTTAGATATAATTTGACTTAGAAAAATAAAGCAATAGGACATGACTTGCACTTGAGTGTTAGGAAACAAATACATCTCTGCCTCAATCATAGTCAACACAAGCTCTCTCTCAGCAAAAATGTATTGTGCTCAAATAACATCACTGCATTAAATTCAACTGTTACCCAGAGTTTTTAGTCTACTGTCATTCTCTTCATACTTTGCCTATAACATGGCTGTTACACAGATTTAAATTAAGAAATATTATCTAATAGCAATTAACATATGAAATTGATGTGAGAATGGGACAGGATTCTAAATTCAAGGCCAACCAGTAAGTAAGCTTGCCATTGGCTTGCTAAGCTTAAACATCCATGAGGTAGATGTCAGTAGCCCAAGGGTTCTGATAGGCATCTCTTTTTGTGAGCCACTCCAATGGCCCAAACATATTAAGGGCAGATAAACATTGTCAGGGACAAAACACTGTAGCACTGCAAGCAAAGATACTTTCCTCTGATCTTTACATCTTGTGGTTGGCTAAATAATGGTCCCAAAGATGTTCCTGTTCTGATCCCCAGAACTTATAAACATTAATTTATTTGACAAAAGGAACCTTGGAGATATGATTATGTTAAGGATCCTAAGATGGGATTGACCTAGATTGACCAGGTGGGTTCATGTAATCACAAGTATCCTTATAAAAGAAAATTAGGATGTCAGAGAAAGGAGAAGTTAATATGACGACCGTGGAAGCAGAGATTAGAGTGATTCAGTGATAATTCAAGGAATATGAGCAGCCGCTGGAAGTTAGAAAAAGAAACAGATTCTCTCCTAAAGCCCCCAAAACAAACCGATCTTACTGTACCCTGATTTTAGCCAGTAAAACTGATTTCAGACTTCTGACCTCCAGAAATGTGAGATAATAAATGTTTTGTTTTGGAGAGAGATCCAAGATGGCTGATGATTAGCAGCTCGGGCACGTACCTCCCAGTGAAAGCGCAAAGAACGAGAGGACGCCACACTTTCAGATGAATATTAGTTGCTCACGGACCACGAGATTCCCAGTGGAGGAGCTCCACGGGTCGCCAGGGCGACTCTTGTGGCCGGCGTGGCGGTTTTGCTGGTGCCTTAGCACGCCAGTTCTTGGTGCAGAGTCCGGATATTCCCGGGCAGAAAAGCACCATCAATCTTAACACCGCTGTTTTGGCCGGCTCAGTGGATTGCTCAGATTTCGGCGCAGGGAATCAACAAGTTGGACGTCAGAGACCCAGTTAGAAAGTCGGTAATTATAAAGACGACAGACGGACAAATATATAATGAAGGGAAGAAACCAGCGTAAAAAGGTAGAGAATACTCAAAATCAGAATGCCTCTCCCGCTACAGGGGATTGCAATTCCTCATCAGTAACGGAACAAGGCTTAATAGATTACACGGGTGTTCCAATAACAGAAGCAGGTTTCCAAACGTGGGTGATAAGAAACTTCTGTGAATTAAAAGAACTTATTCTAACCCAATGCAAAAAAACTAAGAACCTTGAAAAAAGGTTTGACGAAATGTTAATGAGAATGGACAATTTAGAGAAGAATATAAGTGAATTGATGGAGCTGAAAAACACAACACGAGAACTTCGCGAAGCATGCACAAGTTTAAACAGTCGAATTGATCAAGCAGAAGGAAGGATATCAGAAGTCGAGGACCAGCTCAGTGAAATGAAACGAGAAGACAAGAATGCAGAAAAAAGGATGAAAAGGAATGAGCAAAGTCTCCAGGAAATATGGGACTATGTGAAAAGACCTAATTTACGTTTGATAGGTGTACCTGAATGTGATGAAGAGAATGAATCCAAGTTGGAAAATACTCTTCAGGATATCATTCAGGAAAATTTTCCCAACCTGGCAAGGCAGGGTAATATTCAACTCCAGGTAATACAGAGAACACCACAAAGATATTCTTCAAGAAGACCAACCCCAAGGCACATAATTGCCAGATTTATTAGGGTTGAAATGAAGGAGAAAATACTAAGGGCAGCTAGAGAGAAAGTTCAGGTTACCCATAAAGGGAAACCTATCAGACTTACAGCAGATCTCTCAGCAGAAACCCTACAAGCCAGAAAAGAGTGGGGACCAATATTTAACATCCTTAAAGAAAAGAACTTTCAACCCAGAATTTCCTATCCAGCCAAACTAAGCTTTATGTGCGAAGGAAAAATTAAATCTTTTGCGAACAAACAAGTACTTAGAGAGTTCACCACCACCAGGCCTGCTTTACAAGAGCTTCTGAAAGAAGCACTATACATATAAAGGAACAACCAATATCAGCCTTTCCAAAAATATATCAAAAAGCAAAGAACTTTAACACAATAAAAAATTCACATCAACTAATGGGCAAAACAGCCAGCTAGCATCAAATGCTGGTATTAAACTTATATATATTTTAATTGGATAAAAAGCCAAAACCCATCGGTATGCTGCATCCGGGCCCATCTTACATGAAACAATACACAAAGACTCAGAGAGAAGGAGGAAGATTTACCAATTGAACAGAGAGTAAAAATAAACTAATAAACAAAAAGCAGGAGATGCAATTCTCACCTCTGATAAAGTAGACTTTAAAGCAACAAAGATCAAAAGAGGCGAGGAATGACATTACATAATGGCAAAAGGATCAATGCAACAAGAAGAGCTAACGATTCTATAGATCAACGAGATAGAAAATTAACAAGGATATTCAGAACTTGAACTCAGACCCGGAACAAGTAAACTTAATAAATAGTTATAGTACTCTCCACTTCAAATACACAAAACATACATTACCACCTCACACCTATTCCAAAGGTGACTATATAATTGGAAGTAAATCACTCCTCAGTAATCGCATAGCATTTCATAGGTTTAAATTAAATATTGGTTGGCTGTTTGTTTGTTATCTTCTTCCCTTATTCCTTCCTGACTACATCATTAAGTATAATTATCAGTATAAAAGAGGTTTTCAATACCCATTACTAAATTGTATTCTAGCCTGGGCAAGAAAGCAATACTCCCATTCTCTCTCCCTCTTTCTTTTCCTTCTCCCTCCTCCCCATTCTCTCTCTCTCTTTCTCTTCCTTTTTTCTCCTTCCTATTCTCTCTCTCTCTTTCTCTTAAAAAAAAAAGAAATTAATGGAGCTCAAAAACTGTTATTGAGTTTTTGAATAAAAAAAAAAAAAAAAAAAGAAAATAGAACTCCTCTCCCCGACAACAAGCATGAAACCTAGACCATCACTCCAAAAAAATAAATAAATAAATAAATAAATAAATGTTTTGTTTTAAGCCACTAATTTTGTGGTAACTTGTAACAGCAGCAACAGGAAACTAATACATATCTCTTCCTTTCCATAATCAGAGTGGTGGATAATTTAGATTTTTTTGTTTTGTGTAGCTGGCCTAAGAGTCAAACTGGTCTAATATTAGTTTAATTTTCCCATTCAAATTTTGGAAATCATGCATTTCAGGCTAGAAAGAGAGAAGATAAAACCATCCACAGTGATCATAATGAAAACATGGAGAGCCTACATGTTCCAGACTTTCTTACACATGCTACCTGGTATAATTCTCACTACAACCCTGAAGGATAGGTGGCAATTTCCCAATGTTTGCAGAAAAAGACATAGGCCCAGAGATTAAGAATCTTCCTTCCTCAAAACACATCTCCTCCAAGAAACTTTTCCCTAATCCCTCTCCTCCCAATGATTGGGTTGGGTGGTAGGACTGGGCTCCCTCACAACCTCAGCATTCCCTTAGCACTCTGAGTTATAACACGTATCCACTTGTTCACCAAACCCACCCTCTCTACACAGCCTTGAAGCTAGAAACTATGCTTCATTTATCTCATCTCTAGAAATAAGGCTAGTATAGAGCTGAGGTTCAATATATGTTTCATAAATATATGAATTAAGTACAAAATTAACACAAATGTAGGAATTACGTAAGTATCCCCAAAGGTTGTAGCCCCTTTGATAGCTGACACCTCCATCCAGATTGGATATTAGGAATCTTCTGGTCCTCCTACAAGTTCTGTGATCCCAGCCAATCTTCTCAATTAGAAACAAGCCTTGATGATATACTTCAAATTCAATGAAGCAAGGAGGAGATTTAAAAAATGAAGTAAGCATCTCTAATTCTTATCTCAAGTTGTTTTTAGCTAACACTGTAGCTAAATAGAAAGTTACATAAATATCTCCTCCTAAACTATCCCATAAAATTCTCAGTGTTTAAGGAAAAATATACCATTTCTAGATAAAGTACCTACACTATTTTTTTGACAACCTACCTTGTTGATAACGTTTTTAGTCATTAATTTCAGATTCAGGAAGACAGAATTCGGCCATTTTTCATAGTCCTGCAGAAATCAGACACATTTCTGCTCAACTGAGCACAGGATAATGCTCCATGGTCTACTCAACTGAAACACATCACCTCAGCCACCATACGTTACCAACTATTAAAACAAAATGGGAATCAGCTTTTCAACCCAATAGTTTACCTAAAAGTCTCTCTTAGGCAGGTTTGACCTTTATAGCATGAATTTCATTTTGCTGTAAGCTCTTACATTTATATTACTGCTTAACATGCACTCTTCATAGAAATCTGCCCTAACAATTTCAAACTATATTTATTCATGCTGAGCAGTCTGCTTAACTACTAGGCTAAAATGCAGTACAGTTACCAGAGAAATATTTCCTGTTATTTCAGAACTGTGAAGGTCAGACCAGTTTTATGCAAAGGGAAATGAAATGTTTTGTGTCTTCAGGCTGTGTAGTATAATTTAAATGCTTTCCTTACTGTTTATGGTAGAGCCTTCCACTGTTCCTTATTTTACTATTTTTTCACCACTGTTCTCCCCTGCCCTTTCTTCCATGCCTTTTTAACTCAGCAAAGTTATTTCTAATGCTCAGATACCTATAGAAATTATGTAACATGGACAGCCATTGAAAATTTAAGTTAAATGCAGTCTATTTTTAAACTGAACGCAAGAATTAATTAAATAGTTCTACAAACTTCTTTAATCACATAATTAGTCCCTTGGATAATGTAATTCATTTCATTCTCTACACTATTTTCAGGAGTCAGAGAAGCCCATAGAGATTGCCCATTGTTGGGTTCCTATTAGACTTGCACACAAGAGCAACATAAACCCAGCCCTGTTGTAAGTGGCTGATTTCCAATGGCACTTTACAGCACAGTGACTAAGTGCTTGAGCCCTGGAGTTAGAAAGACCTGGGTTTAAAACTTAGTTCTGCCTGTCATTCACTATGCAAACGTAGGCAGCTTACCTAGCCTCCTTTGTTCTGTGTTCAACAAATTTTTGAGCACCCACTGCTCTAACATCATTATTCCTTGTTTATGGAATTACAGCAAAATTAGCCTAGGTACAATTGCAAAATTGGCAAATATTTTCTTCATTGAAAATCCAGTGAGTACTGAAACCAAGCCAGGCCCCCACAATATGGCTGAAAGTGGGAAAGAAGTTCTACAGGGCCTAGCAGTGTGTTAAAGTTTGGGCCCACAATGGGGTCAACCAAAGTACAATGCAAAAAGAATAAAGCAAACTTAGTTGGGGTTAGGACAAGTATCAATGTCAGGAGAGCCCAGTCTTGTGGGTAAGACACAGCAACAGGTAAAATCCTGGCTATATTCAAAAACAGGCATTTAAGTGGCCTTACAATTGTTCCTTGGTTTTCAACCACCACTGCACAATTCGCTATTACTAGAGATCAATGGGCAAGAAAGAAGTGAAGTTGAGAATTCCCATAAATCTCAGCTTACAACTTTCCCATATACCACCTTCTTACAAATGGACATGTATGTGTGTTATACATGACGATGCTATCCAACATGTGTTTTGTAAATGTAATGGGCTGAATAGGCCCACAAAATATATGTTCACCCAGAACCTGTGAATGTGATCTTATTTGAAAAGAGGGTCTTTGTGAATATAATTAAGTTAAGGGTCTTAAGATGAGATCATCCTGATTAACCAGGTGAACCTTAAATCCAACGACGATGCCCTTATTACATAAGAAAAAAAAAGACAAAGACTAGAGGAGAAAGCCATGTGAAAACAGAGGCACAATATGGGACCCCAAAAGATTAGGCAGGTTAAAAGCCTGACTCTGTTTCTAGAAGACAAACAATTTATTCAGTCAACAGATGTTTTATGAAAGACCTAGAGTTTGATGGGTATGGTCAGGTCAAATAATATAAGCTGGAGTAGTAGGAGGGTGTTTCTGTGACTCGATGTCCACCAGAATACCTTGAGCTTATCCTTAACCTGTGGGTAGCACTGCTAATTCCAGGTCTAATCAACAAATAGATCTGGAATGGTCAACATCCTAATTTTACCTTTGTCAGGGTTGTCTCAGAAACCAAGGAAGTTCCTGAGACATTAGGAGAGGGACACCAGTGGCTATTACTGTCAGGGCAGTGCCTGGAACAACAAGGCATTACTTCTTCCCTCCTCAGCTTCTTCACCCTATAGACAGCTGCCACTTATGCTTCCCTGGCACTTTTCCTTGGCACATTCCTGTAGAAATGTGATAAAAATAAATTCAGACTGCAGTGTTTCTGACTTAAAGTGTCATCATCTTTAATACATTGTCTCTAATCCATCATCTTATTGCATTAATGTGTCCTTAATGCAGTATCTCTATTCAAGAAAGAGACTGGCAGTGAGAGAGCAATGCTTCCTCCATTTGCATGTGGTCACTAAAGATTTCTAGCTAATGTGGCAGAGCTTAGGCTCCCTTCTTTGAAATAAACACAAAATTAACAATGTGAAGGAAAATCATAAGTACAAAATATAAATGGAAATTTGAAATATAAAGGTATATGAAGATATGGTTCGGCTTTGTGTCCCCATCCAAAATCTCATCTTAAATTGTAATCACCACATATCAAAAGAGGGACCCAGTTGGGGGTGATTGGATCATGGGGGCAATTTTCCCAATGCTGTTCTTGTGATAGTGAGTGAGTTCTCATGAGATCTAATGGTTTAAAAGTTTTTGGCAGTTGTCTCCTTATTCTCTCTCTCCTGCTGCCATGTAAGACATGCCTTACTTCCCCTTCATATTCCTCCATGATTGTAAGTTTCCTGAGGCCTCCCCAGTCATGCAGAATTGTGAGTAAGTCTCTTTTAGTTGTGAATTACCCAGTCTCAGGTAGTTCATTATAGCAGCGTAAGAACAGACTAATACAGAAAATTGGTAATGAGAGAAGTGGGACACTGCTTTAAGATACCTGAAAATGTGGAAATGACTTTGGAACTGGGTAATGGGCAGAGGTTGAAACAGTTTGGAGGGCTCAAAAGAAGACAGGAAGATGTGGGAAAGTTTGGAACTTCCTAGAGACATGTTGAATGGTTTTGACCAAAATTCTCATAGTGATATGGACAATGACAACCAGGCTGAAGTGGTCTCAAATGGAGATGACGAAGTTATTGGGAGTGAAGGTCACACTTGCTATGTTTTAGCAAAGAATCTGGTGGCATTTTCCACCTGCCTTACAGATCTGTGGAACTTTGAACTTGAGAGAGATTATTTAGGGTATCAGGCAGCATATATTTCTAAGCATCAAAGCATTTAAGGTGTGACCTGGCTGTTTGTGGAAGTGTATAGTCAAATGTATTCACAAAGACATAATCAGAAATTGGAACTCATGTTTGAAAGAGAACCAGAACCTGCAAGTTTGAAAATTTGCAGCCTGACCATGTGGTCAAAAAGAAAAAAACATTTTCTGGGGAGAAATTCAAGCCAGATGCAGAAATTTTGATAAGTAAGAAGGAGCTGAATGTTAATAGTCAAGATAACAGAGAAAATGTCTCCAGGGCATTTCAGAGATCTTCATGGCAAACTCATCACAGGTCTGATTGATGGCCTAGAAAGGAAAAATGGTTTTGTGGGCCAGGCCCCTGGCTTTGCTGTTCTGTGCAGCCTTGGGACATGGTGCCCTGTGTCCCAGCTGTTCCAGCTCTAGCCATGGCTAAAAGGGGGTAAAGTATAGCTCAGGCCTTTGCTTCAGAGGGTACAAGCCCCAAGCCTTGGTGGCTTCCACCTGGTATTTGGCCTGCAGGTCCACAGAAGACAAGAGTTAAGCTTTAGGAGACCCTGCCTAGATTTCAGAGGATATATAGAAACACATGGCTGTCCAGGCAGAAGTCTGCTGCAGGGGTGGAACCTTCATAGAAAATCTTTACTAGGGCAATGCAGAGGAGAAATGTGAAATTGGAGCCCACACACAAAGTTTCCACTGGGTAGTGGAGCTGTGAGAAGAGGACCACCTTTCTCTAGACCCCAGAATGGTAGATCCACTGACAATTTGCACCATGCACCTGGAAAAGCCACAGGCACTCAACACAAGCCTGTGAAAGCAGCCATGGGGGCTGTACCATGCAGAGCCACAGAGGTGAACCTGCCCAAGGCCTTGGGAGCCTGCCCCTTGTATCACTCTGCCCTGGATGTGAGACAGGGAGTCAAAGGAGATCAATTTGAAGCTTTACGATTTAATGACTGACCCACTAGGCTTTTGACTGGCATGGGGCCTGTAGCCTCTTTGTTTTGGCTAATTTCTCCCATTTGGAATGGGTGGATTTATCGGATGCCTGTACTCCCATGTATCTAGGAAGTAACTAACTTGCTTTTAACTTTACAGGCTCATAGAAAGGACTTGCTTTGTCTCAAATGAGACTTTGGAATTGAACTTTTAAGTTAATGCTGGAATTAGTTTAGACTTTGTAAGACTGTTGGGAAGGCATGATTGTGTTTTAAAATGTGAGAATGACATGAGATTTGGGAGGGGCCAGGGGTGGAATGATATGTTTCAGCTCTATGTCCCCACCCAAATCCCATCTCAAATTGTAATCATCACATGTAGAGGGAGGAACCTGATGGGAGATGACTGGCTCACACAGTGGTTTCCCCCATGCTGTTCTCAGAATAGTGAGTGAGTTCTCACAACACCTGATGCTTTTAAAGTTTTTGGCAGTCTCCCACTCCTCCTGCCACTATGTAAGACATGCCTTGACCGCCCCAGTCAAACTCCTCACCTGGTACCATCCCCAGAATGGGTCATGCCCTTTAGCCATAGATGGCGTTTACCACCCACTTTGGTCTGCATTCCCAAGCAACCCAACTCTGGGAAGACCTGGGCCTGGCACTGGGGACCACTACTGGCCTCACACCACCCATAGGCTGGGCCTCAATCAGAAGGACTTGGGCCCCCCATGAGCATTGCTGGGGAGTGGGTCTTTTATATGCCACATTTCCTGCACTCCACTGTGGGGCAGGGATTCAGCACTGGGTTTTTCCTGTTCACTTGCTGTTACTGACAGAGTCCTGGTTAGTTTCTTTTTCTCAGCTGACTAATACGCTTAAATTCAGTAGGTTGCCATTTCTGATCTGAGGTCATGTTTGGAAGGACTTGCCCCTGCACCTTCAACTTCCATCATGATTATAAGTTTCCTGAGGCCTCTCCAACCACCTGGAACTGTGAGATAATTAAACTTCCTTTCTTTCTAAATTACCCAGTCTCAGGTAGTTCTTTATTTTAATGTATGCATGTATTTATTTATTTATTTATTTTGAGACGGAGTCTCACTCTGTCACCCAGGCTGGAGTGCAGTGGCATGATCTTGGCTCATTGCAACCTGTGCCTCCCAGATTCAAGCGATTCTTCTGCCTCAGGCTCCTGAGTAGCTAGGACCACAGGTGTGTGCCATCACACACTGATTTTTTTTTTTTTTTTGATATTATTAGTAGAGACAGGGTATCACCATATTGGCCAGGCTAGTCTCAAACTCCTGACCTCATGACCCACCTGCCAGTAGTTCTTTAGAGTAGTGTGAAAGCTCTAGTAAATGTGCATGCAGCCACAATAATGAACCACACTTCAAAAAGTCGACCAAAGGCAGTGAGTGTTAGAGCTCATTGAGAGAGGAAGCTGAGAGTGGGCTAATGCAGATGCAGTAATACAGGGAGATCACCAGATGAAGCGTGAAATCAACAACTACTTACTTGCAAAGGCAAGGTCTGGGTACACGGCAGGCAAAGCACTTGAGAGTACTTATAGCTGTTTGACAACACACTGTGGCAAAGGAAATTGAGATAAGTAAGGGGGAAAAATCTGATGTATTGAAAGAAAAACCCACCTGTTGGGGTGAGAGGATAGAAATGAGATGGAAAACGGTGACCTGTTCTTGGTTAAGATAAAAGGAACACACTACATCAGTTCATAAGCAATCCTGTGACATAGGAACTTTCAATGTGACCAAAAAAATATTCTACTAGATAATAGCAGAATCTAAACCACAAAAGTGTTTTTTTCTTTAATTTGTAAAGCCTACAATTAATTAACACAGCTGACTCTTGCAGCCCTTCTGTTATATTTTATCTTCAAAAGAAATAACCAGCCCACTACGAAATAGCTTTTCAAGCCTATTCTCTTCATCATTGACTGTGTTTCTGTGCCATCTATTCTATTCTTTGCAGCATCGAATGTTGTCTTGATTTCTGTTGGGCTTTTATTTTTCTCTCTCATTTCTTTTTTAGCTTTACCAGTTCACTATTTATCTCTTTTTGCTGTTGTATCACTTTTTTTCTTATGGCTTTTTCATTTTTTCTCAATGCTCTTACATCAAAGGACTATATTTTCTTTTATTTTGCTAGATAGTCCAACTTCTCCTACCTCATTTTTTTCCCCAAAACTCTTAACTCTAAGATGAATAGTAACTAGAAATGAACCAGCATGAAATGTATAAATATGGAATGCACTACATATATAATATACTTAATGGAATGTATAATATATATTCCATATAAATATACATACATATTAAATAAATATATATACAGAAATACTTCAAGAAAAAATAAAAAGATAGCCAAAAGGTGTGCCAGAAAAACTATACTATAAAGCATATTTCTAAAAAGCAAATGAAGGTCAAGGAGAAAATAGCTTTTCCATAAAATTAAAAATAAAATAAATAGAAAAAATAAAACCATGATTTAAATTAAGGAAACATTAGAAATATCAAAAAGGACATAGACATTAGTGAAAATGAAGTCATAAATATGAAGAATCACATTGAGGAAACTGAACAAAATGAAATGAAAAAGAAAACACTGTACAGATAGCAGAGAGAAAATGAAAGAATATGAAAGGCAAAAGAGTTCCAAAATAGGAATAATTGGTATTGCTGAAAAAGAAAACAAAACAAATGAAACAAAAGTTTGCAAAAAAGTGTAATAGAAAAAAACTTCTATAAAAGATTGAAGACGCATATTATACCCCTCTGAAATTGATGTAAAACAATCAACTTCAAAATTTGAAAGATGAACTTAAAAGATACTATAAGCACCCAGGCAAAAATCAACCAATAAGTCAACTCACCTATGGGGTGGGATGTACAAGGAACTGCTCCGTTTGTCATGCAAAATCTTTATTGCCAGAAGACAGTAAAGCAAGTCAACTAAGTTCAAGAGTCAAAAGGGTATGTATTTATTCCCAGCCAAGCTATTTTTTATAAATAAAAGCAAATAACATAAATTATTAAACACAAGGAGACTCAAAAATAATTGACAAAAAAATAGTTAAAGGACTGGTGGAATAAATTGATTACACTCATGTATAAAAGCTGCCAGGCATGGTGGCTCATACCTGTAATCCCAGCACTTTGGGACACCAAGGCGGGCAGATCACTTGAGCCCATGAGTTCAAGACTAGCCTGGGCCACATGGCAAAACTGTCTCTACAAAAATTACAAAAATTAGCCGGACGTGGTAGCGGCACCTGTAGTCCCAGCTATTGAGAGGCTGAGGTGGAGGATCACTTGAGCCTGGAAGGTTGAGGCTGCAGTGAGCTATGATCATGCCTCTGCACTCAAGCCTGCTCTACAGAGTGAAACTCTGTTTCCGATTTTTTAAAAGCCATGAAATAATAAAAATATAAATATTAAAAATTATGAATATATTTGTCAAAATCTAAGAAATATTGAGAGAAAGAAAAAAACTGTGTGGTATAATAATGTAAGCAGATTGAAGTTTTTAATTTTGGGGGGCATATTATTACTGGATTGTTTAAAGTAAATAAATCAAGCAATGGAGATAGTTTAGTATATAAAGGGGAACACTTAAAGATATGCAAATAATAATATAACCAGGCAAATTAAAATAATAGCATATCCTGTTATTCTATGAGATAGTATGTTGTAATGACTTTAAAACTCCATAAATCATTCTATAAATTGTGATACCAGAAAAAGAAAACTGTTCCAGGATATTTTTTGACTAAAAAAAATAAATTTTAAGAATTAAAAATAAACACGGAAACATAGATGACTAGCCTAATCATATATTAAAATATATTATAAAGCTATGGTAATTTTAAAAGCTGAGTAAACAAGTTGATTAAACAGATTAAATTCCAATAATATATATACAACGGGACTTTATTATATGATAAAAGTTATTTTTATGAAGCAGTGTCGAGAGATCTGTTGGTCAACAGGAGTGTTGGAGAAAACTAGCTGTAATCTGGAAATGCATCAACGAAGATCTCTATTTCACTCCTATCAAAATAAAACAAAAGTTTTAAAAGCTGTAAACATACATATGCTTTGATCCAGCCATTCCAATTCTAGGAATTTTTCCAGTTTATATATTTTAACTAATATATGTGTGACTATGGAACAATTTATAGGATCCATTTTTAATTTAAAAACAAGGTACAAAATAGTACATCCAGTATGTTTGTACTTATATAATGCTACATTATATGATATATATTTGGGTATATGTGTAAAGTTTACACAAGCATAGAACATTTCTAGAAAGGATATGCATAAAATTGAATAATAGTTGCCTCTGGGGAAGAGAGACTAGTTAACTGCATGCCTGGCATCAGGAGACTTTCCTTCATTGTATAATTATATGTACCATTTGTATTTCTATCATAGGCATACATTGTTCTTTGAGTTAATAAAATGGTATCGAAACGCCCCAGGTAGCAAAGACAGCCAGAGAAGCTAGGTGCTGAACCCTGCTTCCTGGGACCCTGAGAATCCAGTAACAATGGACTTACACTACAAGTTACAGGCAATGTTGATCCAAGTTATAACTTGCTTGATTCATTGAAATCACTAACTTGAAAGATGCATGGAGTCAGAGTGATATTACACTGTGGTGATATATCAGCTATTCAAAGAGTCAATTCTTAGTCATTGATCTAACATGATCTTAGTACTAGGTTGCAAAGATAGGATTACATTCATGGCTTATATTCTAAATACTATAATACAGTTAAGGAAAATTATGGAACTTTCCTTCAGTTTCAGATCAAATCTAGCCTCCTTTACTTGAGGGCAGATTCTCTGATTTCAAGGCACAATTAAAATAAACTGAAAAATGTCTGGTGATGTCTGAAGCCTCCAATACAAGGGTCACAGTCAAAAACAATTCTTTTGCAGCCAAGTTTAATATGAAAATTTTATTTTCCTAATGAATTTACAGATATTTCATAGAAATAGAGCTCCAATTACAAGGCAGAGCTTTATCACTTTATCATATTCTCTATAGCAACTCCTTAAGTTTCAGCACTCCCAAAGTGGACTTGGAGCCATGTTTTCACAAGAACTTTATTTAAACCAAAAAGAAATTGAATGTTCCTCACATGAGAATGATATACCCATTCTCTTATGCATTTTTGTGTGTCCAGGATAAGGCTCCATATTCTATAGTCTGAAAGCATTTTGCAGCTGAAGAAAAGGGCACGTTTTTAGAGCAGATGATGATGGTGCTTTCAACTTGGTGAAAGGTAAATAAAGAGGAGTTCAAAGTCTCGCTGCAATTTAGATGTAGTTTACTCATCAGGAAAGCTCTTGAAAACCACTCACAAGTTAACTACCTGTCATTTTCCAACTAGACTACAGTCTTCATTTACTGTCCTTACAAAACAGGAGGAAGAGTTAGCTTCAGAAATACATTTACTGTAGAGATTCTAGGGGTTACAAGCTATAAAATCAACAGAAATTTAAAAGTATTTATTTCACTAAATAGTGTTAAGTCCACTAGTTAAAATATATGTTTATAATGAATTTTTTAATTATAAAATAGAGAATGTAAGTACATTATAATTGTAAGGGGACTGATTCATGTCATATATTAGAGTTCAATAAGTATTTGACTTTTTATTTGCCCATCTCAATCAAATTAGTGATGCAAAATCATGTTTCCAGTTTAACAGACTTCTGTCAACCAATACTTTTCTTCCTCCCTTTTTCTGACAAAGTCCCAGTTTATCTGCATCTTATATAAATTGAAAAATTCTTTTTCATTAGGCTTCAATCATAAAGGCAATCCACAAACAATAATTTATTGTTTATCTGTAAAGCATTATGCAAGGCTCTGCGAGATGCCAACATATTTTTGAATAACAAGGCCTCTGATGGAAGGATGCTAGAGAAAATACATCTCAACCTTATTAGTCAGTCCTTGTTATCTGAGCATTTAAGCCTCCCAGCAGATTCTAGGTGGCATACATTTTCAAGAGTCTTTATAAACAGAATACAACCACTTAAATTTCCTCACACAAGATTTGATCTCACACAAACATTTCCCTCCACTTACCACTAATATCTATCTCATTTCATACTAATAATATATTTGTAGATCATTCTTTCACTGGATATTTATAATATGCTATAATACAGTATAAAGTACATTTAATTGTAAACCAAAATTTCAAATTTTGCAAATGAAGGATATCGTGATATCAATGAAAGTGATGTTGACAACTGTTTAGATCACATCTAAGCTGTTAACAAATAAGGATTTTCTAGAGCTAGACCAGTTAACCAAAAAAAGCGGAATAATTATACATCTTTAATCCTACTTGGGTTTGCTTAAACTCTTGAATATGAGAAGTCATGACTTGAACTAAATTAGGGAAATTTTCAGTCATTATTTTTTCAAATAGTTTTTATGCCCCATTCTATCTTCTTACCTTCTTGAACTTCAACCATACCCATATTAATTCATTTGCTTTTGTCTCACAGATGCCTGAAGATCAATATATTATTTATAAATATTTGTTCTAGTGTTTTTCATATTAGATAATTTTGATTTATCTTCAGGCTTAATAACTCTCCTGTGTCATCTCCTTTCTGCTATTATTATTTTTCAGTTCTAAAATTTCCATCTGGTTTTTAAAAAGTTGTTTATATTTTTTATGAGGTTTCCTACCTTTTTATTCTCTGCAAGAATATTTGTCTTTACATCCTTGAGTATACTTTTAATAGTCACTCTTCTTCTTTATATATATACATACATAATTGCACTTTACGTTCTGGGGTACATTTGCAGAACATGCAGGACTGTTGCATAGGTACATACATGGCAAGGTGATTTGCTGCCTCCATCCCCCCATCACCTATATCTGGCATTTCTCCCCATGTTATCCCTCCCAACCTCCCTACCCCCTGCTGTTCCTCCACTATTCCTCAACAAACAGACCCCAGTGTGTGATGCTCCCCTCCCTGTGTCCATGTGTTCTCATTGTTCAACACATGCCTATGAGTGAGAACATGTGGTGTTTGATTTTGTGTTCTTGTGTCAGTTTGCTGAGAATGATGGTTTCCAGATTCATCCATGTCCCTACAAAGGACACAAACTCATCATTTTTTATGGCTGCAGAGTATTCCATGGTGTACAAGTACCACATTTTCCTTGTCAAGTCTATTATCGATGGGCATTTGGGTTGGTTCCAAGTTTTTGCTATTGTAAACAGTGCCACAATGAACATACGTGTGCATGTGTCTTTATAACAGAATGATTTATAATCCTTTGGATATATACCCAGTAATGAGATTGCTAGGTCAAATGGTATTTCTATTTCTGGGTCCTTGAGGAATCACCACACTGTCTTCCACAATGACTGAACGAATTTACACTCCCAACAACAGGGTAAAAGTGTTCCTATTTCTTCACATCCTCTCCAGCATCTGTTGTATCCAGAATTTTTAATGATTGCCATTCTAACTGGCATGAGATGGTATCTCAATGTAGTTTTGATTTGCATTTCTCTAATGACCAGTGATGATGACCATTTTTTCATATGTTTGTTGGCCTCATAACTGTCTTCCTTTGAAAAGTGTCTGTTCATATCCTTTGCCCACTTTTGAAGGGGCTTGTTTGTTTTTTCTTGTAAATCTTTTTTAGTTCTTTGTAGATTCTGGATATTAGCCCTTTGTCAGAAGGGTAGATGCAAAAATTTTTTCCCATTCTTCTGGTGGCTGGTTCACTCTAATGATTTTTTCTGTTGCTGTACAGAAGCTCTGGAGTTTAATTAGGTCCCGTTTGTCTATTTTGGCTTTTGTTGCCAATGCTTTTGGTGTTTTAGTCATGAAGTCCTTGCCTATGCCTATGTCTTGAATGGTTTTTCCTAGGATTTCCTCTAAGATTTTTATGGTGTTAGGTCTTATGTTTACATCTTTAATCCATCTGGAGTTAATTTTAATGTAAGGTGTCAGGAAGGGGTCCAATTTCTGCTTTCTGCACATGGCTAGTCAGTTTTCCCAACATCATTTATTAAACAGGGATTTCTTTCCCCATTGCTTATTTTTCTCAGGTTTGTCCAAGTTCAGATGGTTGTAGATGTGTGGCATTGCCTCCAAGGCCTCTGTTCTGTTCCATTGGTCTATATCTCTGTTCTGGTACCAGTACCATGATCTTTTGATTACTGAAGCCTTATAGTATAGTTTGAAGTCCGGTAGTGTGATGCCTCCAGCTTTGTTCCTTTTGCTTAGGATTGTCTTGGCTATGTGGGCTCTCTTTTGGTTCCATATGAAATTTAAGGTGGTTTTTTCCAGTTCTGTGAAGAGGGTCATAGGCAGCTTGATGGGGATAGCATTTAACCTATAAATTATTTTGGGCAGTATTGCCATTTTCACAATACTGATTCTTCCTAACCATGAGCATGGAATGCTTTTCCATCTGTTTGTGTCCTCTCTTATTTCCTTGAGCAGTGGTTCATAATTCTCCTTGAAGAGGTCCTTTACAGCCTTTGTTAGTTGTATTTCTAGGTATTTTATTCTCTTTGTAGCAATTGTGAATGGCAGTTCATTCTTGATTTGGCTCTCCTTAAGTCTGTTATTGGTGTATAGCAATGTTTGTGATTTCTGCACATTGATTTTGTATCCTGAGACTTTGCTGAAGTTGCTTATCAGTTTCAGGAGATTTGGGGCTGAGATGATAGGTTCTTCTAAATATACAATCATGTTACCTGCAATTAGAGACAATTTGACTTCCTCCTTTCCTGATAGAATACGCTTTATTTCTTTTTCTTGCCTGATTGTTCTGCTAGAACTTCCAATACTATATTGAATAGAAGTGGTGAGAGAGGGCATTCTTGTCTAGTGCCAGATTTCAAAGGGAATGCTTCCAGTTTTTGCCCATTCAGTATGATATTGGCTGTGGGTTTCTCATAAATAGCTTTTATTATTGGGAGATACATTCTGTCAATACCTAGTTAATTGAGAACTGGCTAGTGGTCTGTCTGTTTTGTTGATCTTTTCAAAAAACCAGCTCCTGGATTTATTAATTTTTTGAAGTATTTTGTGTTTCTATCTCCTTCAGTTCTGCTCTGATCTTGGGTATTTCTTGTCTTCTGCTAGCTTTTGAGTTTTTTTGATCTTGCTCCTCTAGCTCTTTCCATTTTGATGATAGGGTGTTAATTTTATATCTTTCCTTGCTTCTCATGTGGGCATTTATTGCTATAAATTTTCCTCTAGACACGGCTTTAAATGTGTCCCAGAGATTCTTGTACATTATGTCTCCATTCTCATTGGTTTTGAAGAACATCGTTATTTCTGCCTTCATTTCCTTGTTTATCTAGTCAACATTCAAGACACAGTTGTTCAGTTTCCATGAAGTTGTGTGGTTCTGAGTTAGTTTCTTAATCCTGAGTTCTAATTTGATTGCACCGTGGTCTGAGAGACTGTTTGTTATGATTTCCATTATTCTGCATTTGCTGAGGAGTGATTTACTTCCAATTATGTGGTTAATTTTAGAGTAGGTGTGATGTGGTGCTGAGAAGAATGTATATTCTGTGGATTTGGGGTGAAGAGTTCTGTAGATGTCTATTAGGTTTGCTTGATCCAGATCTGAGTTCAAGTACTGGATATCCTTGTTAATTTTCTGTCTCATTGATTAGTCTAATATTGACAGTGGAGTGTTGAAGTCCCCCACTATTATTGTGTGAGAGTCTAAGTCTCTTTGTAGGTCATTAAGAACTTGCTTTATGTATTGGGTGCTCCTGTATTGGGTTCGTATATTTTTAGGATCATTAGGTATTCTTGCTGCATTGATCCTTTTACCATTATGTAATGCCCTTCTTTATCTCTTTTGATCTTTGTTGGTTTAAAGTCTATTTTAACAGAGACTAGGATTGCAACTCCTGCTTTTTTTTGCTCTCCATTTGCTTGGTAAATCTTCCTCCATCCCTTTATTTTGAGTCTAGGTGTGTCCTTGCATGTGAGATGGGATTCCCGGATATAGCACACTGATGGTTTTTGACTCTTTATCCAATTTGCCAGTCTGTGGCTTTTGATTGGGGCATTTAGCCCATTTACGCTTAAGGTTAATATTGTTACATGTGAATTTGATCCTGCCATTTTGATGCTAGCTGGTTGTTGTGCCCATTAGTTGATGCAGTTTCTTCATTGTGTTGATGGTCTTTACCATTTGGTACATTTTTAGAGTGGCTGGTATTGATTGTTTCTATGTTTGGTGCTTCTTTCAGGAGCTCTTGTAAGGCAGGCGTGGTGGTGATGAAATCTCTCAGCAATTGCTTATTCTTAAAGGATTTTATTTCTCCTTTGCTTATGAAGCTTAGTTTGACTGGATATGAAATTCTGAGTTGAAAGTTCTTTTCTTTAAGGATGTTGAATATTGGCCCCTGCTCTCTTCTGGCTTGTAGTGTTTCTGCAGAGAGATCTGCTGTGAGTCTGATGGGCTTCCCTTTGTGGATAACTAGACCTTTCTCTCTGGCTGCTCTTAGCATTTTTTCCTTTATTTCAACACTGGTGAATCTGATGATTATGTGCCTTGGGGTTGCTCTTCTTGAGGAATATCTTTGTGGTGTTCTCTGTATTTCCTGGACTTGAATATTGGCTTGCTTTCCTAGATTGGGGAAGTTCTCCTAGATAATATCCTGAAGAGTCTTTTCTAGCTTGGATTTATTCTCTCCATCACATTCATGTACACCTATCAAACATAGATTAGGTCTTTTCATACAATTCCATATTTCTTGGAGGCTTTGTTCATTACTTTTCACTCCTTTTTCTCTAATCTTGCCTCTCACTTTATTTCATTGAGTTGATCTTCAATCTTTGATATCCTTTCTTCTGCTTGGTTGATTTGGCTACTGAAACTTGTGTATGCTTTGCAAAGTTCTTGTGTTGTGTTTTTCAGCTCCATTAGGTCATTTATATATCTCTCTAAGCTGTTTATTCTCATTAGCATTTTGTCAAACCTTTTTTCAAGGTTCTTAGTTTTTTTGCATTGGGTTAGAATATGTTCCTTTAGCTCAGAGAAGTTTGTTATTACCCACCTCCTGAAGGCTGTTTCTGTCAATTCATCAGACTCATTCTCCATCCAGCTTTGTTCCCTTGCTGGTGAGGAGTTGTGATCCCTTGGAGGAGGAGAAGTGTTCTGGTTTTTGGTGTTTTCATCCTTTTTGTGCTGGTTTCTTCTCATCTTAGTGGATTTATCTACCTGTGGTCTTTGTAGTTGGTGACTTTCAGATGAGGTCTCTGATCCTTTTTGTTGATGTTGAAGTTATTTCTTTCTGTTTTTTAGTTTTCTTTCTAACTGTCAGACCCTTCTGCTGTAGGACTGCTGGAGGTCCACTCCAGACCCTGCTTGCCTGGGAATCACCTGTGGCAGCTGCAGAAGAGTAAGGGTTTCTGCCAGCTTCTTAGCATCTTAGTCCCAGAAGGATACCCACCAGATGTCAGCCTGAGCTCTCCCTTATGAGGTGTCTCTTTGGACAGGGGTCAGGGAGCTGCTTAAGGAGACAGCCTGACCCTTATAGGAGCTCAAGTGCTGAGCTGTGAGCTCCATTGTTCTGTTCAGAGCTGCTGGGCAGGAACGTTTAAGTCTGCTGCAGTGGAACTTATAACAGCCTTTTCTCCCATGTGCTCGGTCCTGGGAAGGTGGGGCTTTACTTATAAGTTCCTGAAATTCTGCTGCCTTTTTTCAGAGATGCCCTGCCCAGCTAGGAGGTAGCCTAGTCACAGTCTGCCAGCAAAGGCATTGCTGAGCTGCCATGGGCTCTGCCCAGCTGCTGTTGAACTTCCTTGTGGTTTCGTTTATAGAGGTATAGTTAGAACTGCCTCAGTAATGGCGGTTTGCCTCAGTAATGGCGGACTGACTCAGTAATGGCAGACTGCCTCGGTAGTGGGGGACTGCCTAGGTAATGGTGGACTGCCTCAGTAGTGATGGATGGCCTAGGTAATTGTTGATGCCCTTCCCCCCACAGAGCTGGACCGTCCCAGGTCCAACTGCACTTGCTGTGAAACTCTCAATCCAGAGCATTTCAGATTGCTGGTCTTTGTCGGAGTGAGACTTGCCAAGCCAGATCACCTGGCTCCCTGTTTCAGTCCCCTTTTTTTCAGTTGAATGGGTGGCTCTGTTATCCTGGCATTCAAGGCACCAGCTGAAATGGCTGCCCAGATTTGTGTGAGTTTTTGTGCAGAGACCCGCCGCACCAGCTGAAACAGCCATGCTGGGGACTCATGGCACTTTTCAGCTGGGTAATCTCCTGGTCTGTGGGCAGTAGTAACTTGTTTGGAAATGCAGTGATCACTTACCCTCTGCATTATTCTTGCTGGGATCTGCACTCCAGAGCTGTTCCTATTCAGCCATCTTGGATCAGCCCCCCTAATATTCTCCTTTACTAATTTTAAACCTGGGCCACTGCAGGTCTGTTTTCTATTGATTGACTCTTAAGAATGAGTTTTCCTGTTTCTTAATATATTGAATAACTTTGGATTATATCTTGGTCATTGTCAGTGTTAAGTTGTGGAGACTCTATATTACATTGTATTCTTCTAAAGATGTTTGCTTGCTTGTTTTGTTTTGTTTTTGTTTTTGTTTTAAGCTGAAATCTCACTGTTGCCCAGGATGGAGTGCAGTGGTGCAATCTTGGCTCACTGCAACCTCTGCCTCCCAGGATCCAGCAATTCTCCTGCCTCAACCTCTAAAAGTACCTGGGATTACAGGCACCCACCACCACGCCTGGCTACTTTTTTTGTATTTTTAGTAGAGACAGGGTTTCACCATGTTGGCCAGGTTGGTCTTGAACTCCTGACCTCAGGTGATCCACCCACCTCAGTCTCCCAAAGTGCTGGGATTACAGGCATGAGCCACAGCACCTGGCCACTTGTTTGTTTTAATACACGATTGATCAAGTTGTTTCAGACTTCAAATTCTGTATTTTGTGTGATAGCTCAACTTTCATTTGTTTTATCCTTAACTAAAACCGACTCTTGACATGTGCAGTTTTCAGGGGTCACTTAGAGATTTTGTAAAAGATTATGCAAAAAAATTTACTCTCTGAAATTTCCTCCTCACTTTACATTCTCTGTGGATTCTCTGAAGTCTATTGTCTGGCAATGAAGTACAGAAATACTGCAGGTTTTAAATATGAATTTTAGCTATACCACAAACCAACTGCTGCCCTCCTCAGGCTTAAAGCCATGGAAATGGGTAAGTTACCCTGTGCCATCCCTTCTTCCAAGTGTGGACTACCCTACAATGTCTTCCTGTTTTTGTTCACACTCTAGATCCAGAGTTTATTGTTGTTATCTGTAAGCCGATCAGATCTAGTAAGACGTTATTCAGCCATATCAGAAATAGAACTTGAAGACTCATGCCTCAAATAAAAAGGTTAAATTAAATGTCAAAAATTAAATTAATAATGTCCTCTAATAATTTTACAAAACTGACTTATTTTATGAGCATATTGTAAGACCAAAGTGAAATATCATATCTTGATAGCATACAATTGTTAGAAATGTTGCTCCAAAAAATATTAATTCCTTCTTTGATTTATAGACACTTTCAATTCTAACCTAAATTTACTGAAATTAAAATTGTTATTTTTAAATTTTTTCAGTTTTCATTTTTAAAAGCAAGACCATCAAACCTATCAAACTTTAAAAAAGTCACTATTTACTATAAACTATAGTTTACATTTTATTCAAATTTACTTTACATGGCTTTTTTTCCATCATTAATTATCCTCAGATAAGGAGCAGTTTCTGTACCTTCAGGTCCATCTCATGTACCTAAGCATTCCCATTTATGACGGCAATTGGGAATACTCAAAACTCAGAAGAGTAGTATTTTAGACTTCAGGCCTATTATCAATCCACTTGTTAATCCAGTCCCTGAATCAGCCCCACTTTTTGATTAGGATTCTTCTCCTCTGTCAAAAGCTTATATTTTGTCTCTCCTATCTCTCACAAACTTTGACTTTGTTATTTCCTCTCTGGTCTTCCCTCCTGTCCAACATCTTCTGCTACGGTGTGGTATACAGCTTCTGATATGACACCCAGAGGTTCCTGCCTAGTCATGCCCTTGTGTAATTCCATCCTCTAAGTGTGAGTTATAGCTAGGAACTTGCTTCTAATGAATATAATACTGCAAAATTTGGAAATGTAATTTCTATGATTAGGTTACACATTATTGTGACTTTGTCCTGCTAGCAGACTCTACTTCCTTCTCAGCTTGCAGTTTGATAAAGCAAACTGCCAAATTGGAGAGACCCACATGGCAATAAACTGAGGGTGACATTCAGCCAACATCCATTGAAGAACTAAGGACTTCATTCTAACAGTTCATGAGGAACCAAATCCTGCAAAAAACCACACAAACTCGAATTTCCCTAATCAGGCCTTAAAATGACCACAGCCTAGTCAACACTTTGATTGCAGCCTATAAGAGGCCCTAAAGTAGAAGAACTAGTTAAATTCTGGCCACATTCCATCAAAGGACTTCAAACAATGAAAATATAGTATTTTAGAATACTGGTTCTCAAACTTAAGCAAGCATCAGAATTACCCAGAACATTTGTTAAAACATAGATTGCTGAGTCCCATCCTCCCCTTATAGGATGTTGATAATGCTTGTCTCGGGGGTCACACTTTGTGAACCACCATTTTAGAACATGTCTCTGGTCACATAAGGAAAAAATGACGGGGTAGGAGGGCAAGCAAGGGACCTGTTGAAGGCTATTGTTAAGAACCCAGGGGCCCCAATCTATAAAAGTGGCATTGAGAATAGAAGTAAGTGGGCAGATATATTAGATATTTAGGAAATATTATAATCAAGAATTGGTAACAAGTTGGATAAGGAGGGAAAGAAAAAAATCAAGAATGACTCCTAGGCTTCTGGCTTAACAATTTGGGTACATGGTCATGTAATTTAAGGCAAAAGTGGTCAAAAGTCATGTAAAAGGATAACTGATATGTAGTAACAGGACAGTTACTGGCAACCTTAGTGGGAGCAGTTTTGTTAGAATGAAGGGAAGAGTGAGTGGGCTGCAGCCAAATTACAGTGGAGGAGGTAAGTGGAGATATAAGGTGTATACACCTCTTTAAGAAATTTGGTGACTGGGGAAGAAATAAATAAGACTCTAGCTAGAAAAGGACACTGAAATAGACAAGTACCTAAAGCCCAGGGTTAGTATTAGGACCAGTCCATTCTATCTAATTCATCTTTCTCTGGATTAATAAAGCAGATCGTTCTCTGGATGCTGGTTTGGATAGTGAAAGGAGAAGAGGGAATCTGAGTTCAGAACATGGCAGGTTCTAGAGGGATTCTAGAATTTAGAAAATAGTTGTGCTGGTTAATTGGCAGGGGTGGGATAATGGCATCAGTTCATAGGGCAAAGTGGTGATATGAGGGCACTGAATATTCCTGATAGATGTGAAACTGATAAAATACTTTTGCATCTTGATTTATTCATCAAAAGACTTTAAAGTGTACCTTCCTTTTTCTCAATAACTCTGCTCCTAACTTTCTCAGAACTACTACTAAGAAAGTAGTTCTAAATAGGAACAAGTGATTATTGAGGAAGATGTTTATCACAACACATTTTATAGCAAATAATTAAAACCTTACACATCAAACAATAAAAAGTAAATTAAGGAAACTATAGTATAGCAGTTTGGTAGAATTTTACTGCATTTTAAATGGTCATTTACAAAATAAGTCATAACATAGAAGAATACTTAGAGTATATTATGTTTTTTAAGAGTCCCTAAGGAGTGAGGGACAAGGGATATCACTAGAAGTAAATATGTCCAATTGTATATAGTTGCTACATTCAGATATTCAAACAATTTGAGGCTTAGTTTGATTTCTTTTTAAAATTCTCATATTTTGGCTATATTAAAACTTCATAATTCATTGTAAAATGTTCTGCCAATGACAGAGAAAATATAATGAAAATATAAGTACCATGTCCTTGGAAGACCACCACGTAAGTAGGGAGGATAAGGTTAGAAAAAGTATCTGTTTTATTTAGAAACTTTTTCTAACCTTATCTTTCCTACATTTCATATCTCAAGGAGGAGGAGAATGAAGAGAGGTGCTACATGAATTTTTAAGAACTGTTTTTGCTGTTTTCTAGCAATAAGCTAGATGTATATTTGTGGGTGATCACTAGCTAGATGAATAAAGGAAACTGAAGTATAAATCACTTTTCCTCCTGTGATTAACTGAGATCTTCAGGTTCAAAGCAAAGAAGTAGAAAGCAGAAAACTTGAAACGACAGGTACATAAATGCATAAAGGTAACTCTTGATTAACCATCTCAGGTGTAGGCCTTCCTCTGCACTTGTTATGGCACATCAATTAACCAACTATTCCTGGTGACCCTTAACTTTTACCAGCGGCTCATAAAAACTTTTTCTTCTTTGTTTGAGAGATTTCATAAAATCAGACTCTCCCTTCCTTGAGACTTCACATCTTACCATAAAATTGATGCCTAGGAAGAGTTTAAACATTGCTCATTGAAGGCAATACTACTTCATTTCTCTTCTTTTAGGCAGAGTTTTGAGGTGGGAAAGAACACAAGTAATCAACCCAACTATTCTTGTTTTAGTGATTGTGATAGTGGTTCTCCTTTTCTTCAAAAAAATGGAGAAAAATTTGGACATTCCTCAAATCTGAAAGCAGTAGCAGATGGTGGAAACTCAGGATTTGTTGAGGTTGTAGAGAACAACTTCTATTCAGTTTTGAACATACTTGCTTCAACTATTGATGACTCCCAGAGTTGGTAAAATGGCCACAAGCATAGAAGACTGCCCCCCACAACCGCGCGCACACACACACACCCACACCCACAGAGAGAGAGAGAGAGAGAGAGACCCGTAGAACAGAAAAGATATGAGAAGTAGATTTAGCAGAGTGTTCTTTAGTGTAAAGTAACAAAATGAAGAGATACAGATGATAGGAGAGCTATTTTTATCCTCCAGAACCCTTAAGAGGCTAGGGTCTTGGGGACACAAGGGAAGAATGTGTTGTGGGTGAGACACAAATTAAAAACAAGAAGATGGTTTATAAGTTAATATAAAAAGAAGATGCTCCCTTTTTAACACCAAATATAGAACACTAAAGGCTAGGAACACAGCTTTCAATGAGAGACATGCAATCTTCTCCATAGATATTAAACAATCTCAGATGAAAGACACTCACATGGCAATAACAATGCTCTAGGAAAAATGGCCTCCTGTTTGGCCACTGCAAGAAAAAGACTAGGCACAATACACAAATAGGTTAAAAGTAAAAAGATAGGCAAAAAGATATCCTATGCAAACAGTAACCAAAAGGGATCTGCAGTGGGTATACCCATGCCAGACAAAATACATTTTAAGACAAAAAAAATCTTTTAATTAAAAGGAACACTCCACATGCACTACAATGTCTATAAATTTTTTAATTATAAATGAGTAATAAGTATCAGCAAGGATGTGGAGGAATTAGAACCCTCATATATCACTGATGGAAATGTAAAGAAGTGTAGTCACTGTGGAAAAGTTTGGCAGTTTCATAAATTATTAAAAATAGTCACCATATAGCCTAGCATTCTACTCAGAAAATTGAGAACATAGGTTCATACAATTGTTAATAGTACCCCTATTCACAGTAAGGAAAAGGTGGAAATAACTCAAATGTCCTTCAACTAAATGGATAAACAAAATGTGGTATATCTATAAAATGGAGTTTTATTCAGCCACAAAAAGAAATGAAGTACTGACATGTGATGCAACATGGATGAAACTTGATATGCTAATTGAAAGAAGCCAGTTTTAAAGGCCACATCTTATGATTTCATTTATATGAAATGCTCAGAATAGGCAAAGCAACAGAGACTGGAAGTAGATTAGTGGTTGCCAGGGTGTAGGAGCAAATTAGCAGTGACTGCTTAGCGAGCATGATGATGAGAGTGATGAAAATGTTCTGGAATTAGACAGTGGTCCTAGTTGTACAACATGTAAATGTATTTAATGCCACTACATTGTACACTACATTGTAAAATGGTGAATTTTTATATGAATATGATCTCAGTAAATTGATAGACAGATGATAGCGTGTGAGAAGAGGTTGGATGATGCCTAATGTATACCTGTGTTCAAAGATAGAGAAACATGCAAGACTTGGCCGATTTTAAAAATTTTTTAAATTAGATAACAATATTTTTCCAATGATAAAATGTCTACAAGGCAGAATCCTTTTACATGAGCAACTGAGAAGTGTTGCTGGTCTGCATTCATATTCTTTTTATCTCCTAGAAGTATTATCTCCCTTTCACATCATACACATTTTATTCTCTGTAAGCATACTGTGAAAGCACAAAGGAGGTAAAAGAAATAAATGAAATCTGATTTCCTCTATAGAATAGGAAATTTCTATTTGCATTGATATACAAATATGTTGCAAATAGAAATTTATTCATCTGTGTCTAAACCAGCAGACTCAGACCTTAGCTGGTTAAAACATAAAATGTGTTATGTTCTGAAATAAATGAAATTTTTAATTTATCTTTTCTAACTGATGAGTGTACAACAAAGAAATGTGAAATCATTTTCCTGTTCTACTTAATGACATTCCTTATTTTTTTATTAACAAAATCAATTAAAAGCAATAGAATTTTGTATATTTTGGGGGGTTTTTATTTTTTGTTTTTTGTTTTGTTTGTTTGTTTGAGACAGTGTCTCGCTTTCTTGCCCAGGCTGGAGTGCAGTGGCATGATCTCGGCTTACCGGAAACCTCCGCCCCCGGGTTCAAGTGACTCTCCAGCCTCAGCCTCCCAAGTAGCTGGGATTACAGGCGCACATCACAACGCCAAGCTAATTTATGTATTTATAGTAGAGACAGGTTTCACCATGTTAGCCAGGCTGGTCTCAAATTCTTGACCTTGTGATCCACCCGCCTCGGCCTCCCAAAGTGCTGAGATTACAGGCGTGAGCCACCGCGCTCCATCTTATATTTTGGCTAACACCTGATTTAGGAAAGTCTTATCCTTTGTATATAATCTTCATAATGTAAATATATGAAACTAATGGGAGTTTTTGTTTTTGTCCTTTATTTTGTTTTTTTTAACTTTTAAGTTTAGGGGTAAATGTACTCTACATATCTGAAATCAAAATGATGAGTTGCACTGAATTTTTAGATCTTGAACTAACTAGATTTCTAAATCTATACAAAAAACAATGTGAGATGATTAATATGGAACATTCATGAAAGGTCAGCTACATGTATAATGCATCGAATATTTCCAAGAACTCTTTAAAAGAGAAATTTGCTTATAAAACATTTCTTATATTTAAAGATATTTTTAAAAATGAATTCTTACCATAGCAGAGAGGGAAAGAGTTCTTCATTTTAACATAAGTTTAGGGTTCAATCATTTTTATGTCAGTAACTTTATACATTGCCCGAAGGAAAACTGAATGTCATGGGTAGCAAATACTATCACAAAATTAAGTTTGAAATAATTATGCTTGCTCTTTGAAATTTTTGAGAACCACCCTTAGTCTCTTGATGGTTCCATTTTCTCTCAGATTAACAGCAAGTTGTGGGTACCCTCCTCTCAGGCTCACTTACATCTCAATCAAACAAAAACACTATAGCCCATCCCTTTCCCACCTCCCTCATGCACATCATCTCTATAAAGCCTAAATCTGAGCAGCCCCTTCTTCTTTTCACTTTCTCCTTTCTTTGGAATCCCAGCTCATCTTCCCAAGGTTTTCTTTTCCTCCGTATTCTTTCTCCCAAGTAGCTTAGTCTATCCTCACTAATAGACTCTTCCCTCAGTAAACAGTCAAGCTTCTCCAATCCTAAAAACACAAGCAAAACACTCTCCCTTGATTCTGCTCCTCCCAGTTATTTCTCTATCTCGTTTCCTCTGAGCCAAGCTTCTTGAATGGAGAATTCGAGCAATTCAAAGCTCTTGTTTCCTCACCTCTTCATTCATGTACTTCGCTGGTTTTAAATTTTCATTTGAAAATTACAGATATATATATATATATATTCATGATCTCATCACTTCTTAAGAAAAATGATATGTTAAAACATGAAAGTTCGCCTTCTCCATTCATGCCTCTCTTTGTAAGGCTCCTAGAAAACTATGCCAAGGCTTTCTCTGGGATAAAGATGAGTCATCTCCAGGGTAGCACTAAAACATGAAACTTGCTCTTTTATTCCTCTGAAGTAATTTATATACCTTACCATCAGAGAGAAGCAAAACATGCAATAGTTTTCAGTCATTTTATCTTCCTCTATGTCATAAAAACTTTCACGTGTTTACAGCTTTGAATATTTCTATGAGAGAAGAAAGGAAATATATACGTCTCAGTGTCCTAAATATGAAAGGAAAGGTAGGACTTAAATATTATTTGTTGATATTTGGTACATGAAAAAAGGGAGCATTGGACTAGATTGCATCATGAAGCTAAATCACAAATAAACCTCTTATATGGTGATATCATTTGGATTTGTTTCCCCACCCAAATCTCATGTCAAATTGTAATCCCCAGTGTTGGAGGAGGGACCTGGTGGGAGGTGATGGGATCATGGGAGCGGATTTGCCCCTTGCAGTTCTTGTGACAGTGAGTTCTCATGCAATCTGATTGTTTAAAAGTGTGTGGCACCTCCCACTTTGCTCTCTCTTCCTCCTCCTCCAGCCATGTAAGTCATGCCTGCTTTCCACTGGCCTTTCACCATGATTGTATGTTTCCTGAGGCCTCCCTAGCCATGCTGCCTGTACAGCCTGCAGACCTATGAGTCAACTAAACCTCTTTCCTTTATAAGTTGCCCAATCTCAGGTGGTTCTTTATAACAAGGCGAGAATGGACTAGCACATAGAGCTGTCTTCACTCTTTAAGTTTCTTAAATAATTTGAGGAAAGAAGTCATACTGGAGTGTACTCATGCCAGCATTTCTTCTTGGTTATCCAGTTTGTTGGGGGTGTAATTGTCCATAATAGTCTCATAATCCTTTATATGTCTGTTATCAGTTTTAATGTCTCCATTTTCCTCTCTGATGTTGAGTCATCTTTATTTCTTAGTCTGACTGGCAGGTTTATCAATTTTATCTTTAAAAAAAAAACTCTGTTTTGTTGATCTTTTCTATTGTTTTTCTAGTTTCTATTTTATTTCTGCTCTGATACTTATTATTTCCTTTCTTCTACTAACTTTGGGCTTTTTCTTTTTTCAAGCCCTTGAAGTGAAACATTTAGGTTGGATATTTGAGATCTTTCTTCTTTTTTGATGTAGGTATTTATTGCTATGAATTCCCACCTTAGAAATGCTTTTGCCGCATCCCAGAAGTTTTAGTATGTTTTGTTTCCATTTTCATTTGCCTCAAGAAATTTTTTAATTTTACTTGTAATTTCTTCATTGACCCATTGGTTGTTCAAGATGTTCAATTTCCATGTATTTTTGAATTTTTCAAAGTTTCTCCTGTTTTTAGTTTTGTACTATTGTGGTCAGAAATGATACTTGACATGATTTCAATCTTCTTAAATTTGTTAAGACTTGTTTTGTGACCTAATGGATGATCTAGCCCAGACAATGTTCCATGTGCACTTAAAAAGAATGTATATTCTGCAACTCTTGAATGAAATGCTCTGTATACGTCTATTTGGTCTAAAGTGGAGTTTGAATCCAGTATCTTTATGCTTATTTTCTGTCTGGATGATATTTTCCATTGCTGAAAGTGGACTGTTAAAAGTTCTGTACTGTTACTGTACATACTATTACTGTCTATCTCTCCCTTCAAATCTATTATGTGTTGTATATTTAGATGCTCTAATGTTGGGTACATATATAATTGTCATATCATATCCTCCTACAGCATTAATCTGGTTATCATTATATAATGGCCTTTTCTGTCTTATTTCAGTTTTTTACTAAAGTCTATTTTATCTAATACTCCTACTGTCTTTTGATTTCCATGTTCACATAATATCTTTTTTCATCTCTTTTCTTTCAGTTTATGTGTGTCCTTACAGCTGAAGGAGTCTCTCCTTGGCAGCATATACTTACTTAGGCAGGCAGATTTCCTGATCTCAGGAGTTTGAGATCAGCCTGGGGCAACATGGTGAAATCCCATCTCTACTAAAAAATAGAAAAAATTAGCTGGGTCCACACCCGGCTGTATGCCTGTAGTCCCAGCTACTTGGAAGGCTGAGGCAGAAGAATTGCTTGAACCTGGAAGGCAGAAGTTGCAGTGAACTGAGACTGCGCCACTGCACTCCAGCTGGGCAACAGGGCAAGACTCCATCTCCAAAATAATGCTACTACTACTACTACTACTACTAAGAATCGTGCTATTACCAGGTACCATGATTGTTTACCTGATTCATTTCACTACTGTGAAGATATTTTTGTGCATGGATAGTTGCTCAAATTGATGTTTCTGCAAGGGGAAAGATAACTAAAAAGTCCTCTTCTGCCATCTTGCTTTGCCATCCTCTCCATTTTTTTTTTTTTTTAATGTAAATAAAGGAGACATAATCTACTCTGCCAAACTGGTCCTCTTGCAGAATAAAGACTCAGCAGAAGGATAGTCTTGACCATGAAAGCTTACCAATCCAGGAGCCAGAACTTGTTTAATACATTTGGATGGAGATCTCTCTATATGTTATTTAGTACCTGGTATACAGAATAGAGAGTGTATAGTTTCCTGTTTTCCTAAGCACTGCATAATAAGTTTAATATTTCACATTATTTAGGGTAGTATTTTCAATCATTTTTTTAAAAGAATCCATTTTTTAAACATTTTTCCTGGATTCTTAGTGTAACAGAAAGAGAGGGTAACAGAGTAAGAGTAGTAAAGTGTAATAAATTGACAATTTAGAAAGGTACACCAGAGTTAAAAGAAGTCAAAAAGGCTGATAATTGGTGTGGTATTTCACTGGAAGAAGCTGCTGTTGCCCAACAGACTTTCTGGAGCCTGGTTATTGGAGCAAGGAACTTGGGGATCAGCTATTGCCTAGAAGCATGAGGCTGTCATGGAGCTAGTCTTACTTTCAGAAGACTAGAGTGAAACTGTCGTTGACTAGCTTATTTCCAGAAGCATGGCCAATGGATGATGTCATTGATCGATTTTCAGAGCTTGTGTATTTATTAAAGTCATCTTAAATTAATAGTGGTTACTCGTTCACAACTTGGGGCTTTGGCTAAAATTCGAATAGGCTTTTCCTTTCTTAAATATGAAATATTAAATACTTTCAAGTTTTACTCCCCACTTTTGGTATTTGTTCAAACCTGTAGGAGAGATAAGGGATTGTTCAGATGTTTATTTGTGGAGAAATAATTTTCAGCTGCTATTACCATGTGAGTAATTTCAGCATTCCACAGTACTGTGGAGTAAAAATAGCCCTAATTGCCAATATTCATGTAATTTATCCAGAAAAAAAGCCTAGGGGACCCTAACAAAGTCAATACTGTATTCAGGACAAAATACTGTACAAGGAAGACATGGTTGATTTTCTACCTATATGACATTTAAAATGATATTTTCATTTCCAAGGCACAATTTAAGATGGCTAGAACATAACGGTATAAGCATAATTGGCATGCTAAAATTATTTTTTTACAATGATGAGGATGAGGGTAAAAATAGAAGATAAAAATCATGAAAGAGATTGTTATATACACCATCTGGTTAGAGATGACCAAATGATTTCACTCAAGAGAACAGAGCAGGAAGTTTGAAAACAATACCAAGAAGTCTTCACACTAATGCACATACAAGACTATGAACAAGATTTACATACAAATCAGGGTAGTGTAATAAGACACAGAAATCACTGACATGGTATGATTAAGTTTCTGATTGGAATACACACTTATGAGAAGAAAGGGGTAGAGGAGTATACTGAGAGGCTGTATACTTGCAATGAAATTTAGTACACCCAAGGTAAATGCACTGTGGAAAATATTTGGGCAAAGAGAGGGGAAATTAAGACACTTTTATGAAAGGACATTTCAAAACGCCAGGCCAGTTAAAGAAAATCAGTATTTAAGCACACAAGCCATGGTCTGACACAAGGTGTTCAAGAGAAGCATAAAATACTAAACATAAAGTTGGGTAGTGACAGAGACCCCCAATTGTCTGGAAATTTCTAATTCTTATTTTACTCCAACTAGAGTTTCTGATGTTCTCACTCATATGTGGGAGCTAAAAATCAATACAATGTATCTCATGGAGAAAGAGTTGAAGGATGGTTATGAGGCTTCAAAGGGTAGTGGGGAGTAGAGGGTAGGATAAACTGGGGATAGGATTAATGGGCACAAAATATAGTTATATCAAGTCAGGTATGATAGCTCACACCTATAATCCCAGCACTTTGAGAGGCTAAGGCGGGCAGATCACTTAAGATCAGGAGTTGAAGACCAGCATGGCCAACATGGTGAAACCCTGTCTCTATTAAAAATACAAATATAGCTGGGCATGGTCTCACACACCTGTAGTTTCAGCTACTCAGGAAACTGAGGCAGGAGAATCACTTGAACCTGGGAAGCAGAGGTTAGCTGAGATGACGCCACCGCACTCCAGCCAGGGAGACAGAGATAGACTCCATCTCAAATAAATAAATTATATATATATGTGTGTGTGTGTGTGATACACACACACACATATACATACTTAGATCGAATGAGTAAGATCTAGTATTTGGTAGCACAAGATGACTATAGTCAGCAATAATTTATTACATATTTTGAATAACTAAGAGTGAAATTGGAATGTTCTTAACATAAAGAAATGATAAATGCTCAAAGTACTGGATATCTTATTTACCCTGACTTAATTATTACACAATGTATGCCTGTATCAAAACACATGTACCCCATATAGATACCTAACATGTACTTGTAATAAATAAAAACAAAAACAAAAATAATTTAAACCCAGAAATTCTGCAAATTCTTTATATCCCTAAAATCTAACCTTTCAGGAAATAGAGAATACAAAAATTGGAGATACTATTCTGGACAACAAAAAAGACCAGCAAGAGGAATTTGTTGATAAAGCAGAAGGGTCAGGCATCTTGAGAGAATGTGAGCATCTCATCTTAACGTCTATGATACCTTGTGAAAAGAATTCAAGACTCTGACTTCATTTCTGCAATGAAAAGTGATCCTAAAAAGAAAAAAGTTTGAGAAAACAGCTTCCTTTCTAACAAGCTCAGCTTTTAAAAGGGTACACACAAGAATTAAAATACAGTGTGTACAGGAAAAAAAGTAAAAAAATGATAATATCTTTAAGGTTTCATATTAGCTGGAGATTCTTTTTCATGCTAAAGCCAACAAAAAAGAGCCTTATAATCTGTATGTGGAGCTATATGTAAAGGAAAGGCTGAGGGATGAGAAAGAGAATGTAAGGCCCAGCTTTCTAAAATGAAGAATAATCTTTAGCCTGAAAAGTTAATGGAGAAAAAATGGCAAGAAGGAAATAAAATCCAAAACTCACGTCAAACTAAAACAAATTCCTTTTTTGATAGCATAATGAGAATGATAGGGCATGGAAATAGACCAAATGGTTTACCTGGATTTCAGCAAAGCTTCTGATAAATAGCTAATAGTAATTAAGTGGTGCTGAAGGATTACCTTACATTACAGAGAATATTTAGACATGTTATTGGTTCAATGGATTGATATTGACCTCAACATGGATTATAGCTTCTTCAAATAGGACATTACCCTGGCCCTCTCCTGTTGTCATTTTTATCAATGAGAGTATAAAATTAAAGATTTTGAATTTGTTGATGTCATTAAGTGAGGCAGAATGGCAGCTGCACAAGGTGACAGAATTAGGCCCCAGTATTTTGAAACAGATAGTAATAATGGTGACAATCTAGGAAGATGAAGTTTAATAAATACCAGGCCTTATTCTTGTCTTAAAGAGCAGAAGTATACATGAGAAGTCAAGGTGTGGGTCAGTTTAAAATTGTACATTTTATTAATGTAATGGTAAATGCATAAGAGCTATTATAAAGATCATCTATTAATCCTCAAAATCACACTTCAAAGTAGGCATTATCTCCAGTTTAAGGTGAAGAAACAGGGTAAGTAAGATAACTTTCCACAGTTCTCACAAGAAGTTTAGACTGAGATTAAACTTGCCTAATCCTGACATTCATGCTCTTTCTAAGGCTGCACACTGCTACAACATCTAAGTTCATATGGGAGACTTAGACCTCACTTGATTTCTAACTCCTATATGTGCTGTGGTTGCATTTTCTTTAATATTTTAATTCTTGGTGCTATTTCAAAATGACATTTTCTTTTACAAAAGGAGGAAAGTTCATCTTTTGATAAGCAGCTTCATTCAATTAGGCAAAACTAATTTACTTCAAACATTCAAATCCTTCCAGTGTGGCACAGAACAAATGTTGGCAAACTATGGTCTGCAGGCCGAGTCCAGCCCATCTCCTATTTTTGCTCGGCCCACAAACTAAGAATGGTACTTAACATTCCTAAATGGCTGAAAAAAATTGAGAGGGAATTTTATGACACATAAAAATTATATGAAATTCAAATTTTTAGTGTCCATAAATAAAATTTTATTGGAACACAGCCATATTAATTCTTTTACATATTGACTATGGCTGCTTTCATGCTACAAAAGCAGAGTTGAATAGTTATGACAGAAACCATGTGTAGTTCTTTCATTGTTTTGCACTGCTGTTCAACATGCTACAAATCTGTGATGGCTATAAAACTCAACAGCATTTCAAGTGTCATATATATTGTCATACAGACATTTTATTTTTTTATTACTAATTCATATACATCATGTCAAAAAAGGTTTTTAAAAAGTAGACTTTGAGTGATGTACTTTTAAGGCACAGTGGAGTGTGAATTGTTGTACAACTATATGGCAAAGCATTGTGTTTATTATGCAATGACACTTTGACTGTGCTAAAATAATACATTTTCAAACCAAGCACTCATCACAATATTCCCAACCCACAGGAAATCAACAGTTAGAACAATTAGAAAACTTAAAACATAATACCTCATCACAGCATAATCTACTAACTTAAAAAAACTAGAATAAGGGTGTAACCAAAATAACTTTCTGAGTGGCTCATTTGTTAGCCAAGCAAAGACAACTATATACTGATGATGAGTTAGAGTCAATTGAATTGTGTTTGACTGTAGCAACCAGAAAGTGGGCCCAGAGAAAAACTTCTTTATGACTACTAGCTTTTCAGTAAGAATACTTGCTTGGAGACATGAGGACATTATGGCAACACCAATAGTCAATTAAAAAACAAGGCAAATGATTTTAAGTAGTTTTGCTGGGCTTTTGGTGAGTCAACAAATGTTACCAATATGGCCCTGTTGTATACTTGAGAAGTCAATGGTGAGTATGAAGTGACTCAAGAACTAGCCTTTATGAATAGTCTACATACAATAACTACAGGAAATAATATTTTCAAAGAAGTCAAGAAAACACCAATTCAGTATAACCTGAAGTAGAATCTGTTAAGATGTGTTGCAATTCATGGTGGTAAAAATATGTGTGAAGTGGCAGGAAAAAAAAAAAAAAACCCTGCATGATTGAATAAATTAGTCAATGGTTACATGCTGCATTACTGATCAGCAGATATTTGTGGGAAACATTTGAATTATATCATGTCACTGAACTAGTAAAGTCAATGGTGAATTTTATTCACTTGTGATCTTAATCATCATTGGTTCCATTTAGTTTTGTCAGAAATAGAAGTTGAGTACTCTGACTTGCCCAATTACATAGCAGATTGATGACAGTAAAGTTTTTTGGTTTTGTTTGACACAGGATCTCACTCTGTCACCCAGGATGGAATGCAGGAGCATAATCATGGCTCGCTGCAGCCTTGACCTCCTGGGTTCAGGACATCCTCCCACCTCAGTCTCTTGAGTAGCTGGGACTATAGGTGCGTGTCACCACACCTCACTAATTTTTTGTAGAGACGAGGTTTTATCATGTTGTCCAGGTTGGAGCGGTAGTTTTATTGCAATTTTTTGAGCTCAGAACCAAGACTGAATTGTTATAAATGAGGAGAATCACCCTCAAACTATACTCAAACACTAAATAGCTTTGGAAATAAGCTTTTGCTATAGACTTGATCATGCTTTTTACCAAATTCAACCTACAATTACAAGGCAAAACAGCACTTATATGTGAAATATACTGTGACAAGGTCATTTTGATGGCAATTCATGTTGTTTAAATCACAGGTAGTATCAATGTGGCTTTATATATTTCTCATGCTATCAAGGTAAGAAGCAAGATCTCCATTCCCACACAAACTTGTAGTGAACACATTTTCCAAGTTCCACTACAGTTCGAGCTGCATTATTGGACCTTGATGCAAGTGCAAAGGACATTTTTCTATTTCAATATTCATTTTAATATACAATTGAGCATCCACCTAACCTTCAATATGAAGTGATTAATCTGCAATGTAACGACAGCTAAAAGGCAAAGATCAGTAGCAGAATCTAACGGAATTCTATAAATAGATTAATATGATCAATTTAAATCACACAATCACAACTGATAACAGAACTTGGATGTATCTAATCTGAGTGAAAAGATGTTTTCAAAGATGAAATACAAAAAAATAACATTATAGGCCAGCATTACAAAATGAATATTTATAACTAATTTTGAACCCCAATTTAGTGAGATACTATCCCCTCAAAATCACTCGATTCTTGTCATTAGTAGCCCTGTATTACAAAAAAATTTAAGTATTAATATATTTTGAATTTTATCAATAAAATATATGTGAAAAGTTTTCTTTCTCATTACATAAATATATAAAAGCCTCAATTTTGCCTCTTGGCTCACAAAGCCTAAATTTTACCAAAAAGTTTCCAACCCCTAGTCTTGAGAAGTGCCAGAGTGTTTGTCAGTTTAAGTGAAATCAAAGTATGATAAATATCCCAAAAACAATTGGTCTAACAAAACCATTTTTATATCCCAATAATATTACCTGATCATTCTTCTTTATACAGTCCTTTCTTTGGTTATGATCCATGTTGTCTTATGAACAAGTAAATTTCCTAAGAAAATAATTTATGTGGGTCTGTATTAGAGCTGGGCAGAGAAGAAACTAGTTACCCTGAACATCAGCAAATCTTTATAATTCTATTTGCACTCCAGTAGAAAAAAATGTTTTTAACTCCTCTCAACCAATTCCATCACCAATGTGTCTCCTGGTCAAACTATGACTCAGACTCAGCCACTGGAAGAACAACATTCCCTTGTCCATAGTAATTGGCTGAGGGGTGGGCACATCAACCAATAAGAGAATGTCAGTCTTAGGCTGCTGTTGGAACTATTGAGAAAAATGGCCCTTTGTTTTTGCTGAGGATACTAACATGGTAAGAGTAGAAGTCTCAAGCTGCTGGATGGCCATTTTACCATGACACATGGAAAGTCTACCTGACAGTGACAACAGCAGGGTGGAAAGCAAAACAAAACAAAAAAAAACATACGGAGAAAGATTCCTGTCTTAACTACAGGATTAAGCATGTTTGAAGGCAGTCCTACCACTACCAGACTTTTCAGTTAAATGAGATAATGTACACTCTTATTGCTCAAGCCAGGTTAAATTTCTGTCACTTGCAGAACAGAACTTCAAAGAGTTCTGACTAATGCAACTATACATTCATTCAGATTGGAATCTTAATCTTTAGTTGAATTTTTTAAATAGAGCCTTTAACAGTTTTGTATCATCTCCAGATTGTTCTCCTACTTCTGAAGGTCTCTGCTGCTGAATGGACACACTTTTCATAGGCTGAGTGTGGGCTTCTTTGCCTTATCTTACCTGTAGCATCCCTCAGTACGTAGCGCACCATTAATGCCATTTTGTAAAATCCCTTAAAGTACCTAGAACAATGATAAACGATGAGATACTGTTACAAATATGTGCTCTCCATCTGCACTAATTTTAGTCATTCACTTAAAACTAGATTAATAGTGGTTAATTTCTGTGAATATAATAGTATGATTCCATTTTCAAAAAGGATAAATGATTCTATTTACCTTAATTTATCAGAAGACATCTTTAATTACTGCTCTATCAAACAGTTCAGAGTAGTATATATTTTTTTAATATTAAAGAAAGCTTATATCCTTTACCTAGCGTGTGCTCTTTACCACTGGATTTCAAGAAAGCAAAACAAAACATAAACAAAATAACAAAAGCATATTCCTTTAACTCTGCTTCTCACATATAACAGACTAAATAAACCAAATTTTAAAAATTCCTATCTTAAGGAGTGGCATTATCTTACCCATCATTACAGGAAATGGTAAAGAGCAAGTTTAAAAAAACTACTTTTATTTTTTTTATTTCTTTTTCAGTTACATACTTTTAAACAGGGATGTGTTTCATTATTCAGACATTCAGGCAATGTTGACTTCATTAGTGTTGACAGAAAATAAGCATAAAAATGCAAAACATTGTTGGCTTAACCTGAACATACCTGCATTACCTATTATTGACCAGTTTGTGTTGCCAAAAGACTTATTCCTTGGCATTAAAATGGAGCACTTAAAAATATTGCTAAAAAGCAAATGTCTACACACTGGTCTTTGCAGCAAATAAGGGTATTTATACTTTTAAAATATTTTAAGTCCATAATTGGATTAATATACACACCTTCTTATGTATAAGGAGTTCAGATCATATAAACACTGTACAATCCAAAAAACCCTACTGAGAATAAAACTAAATAGGCTTATGATAAGAAATACAGATATCGCATGTATTTACAAATATCATAGACACACAAATTTGGTCAAATACTGTAAAGAAAGAAGTGGTTTCACATTATAATGGCCAAAACATCCATCTTCCTTACTCAAAGTAAATAAAATAAAAGCTCAGTAGGTAACTCCTGCAATTTAAGACATCATGACAGTATACAGATAGACAGAATGGAAACTGTTGACCAAATTATACAGCAAATGTTTTCTAGGTTAAGTGTAGGTCTTTAAAATCAAAAAAGATCAATCATAGGATTCATAGCAACAATGATAAACAATGTCCTGATTTGTGATGTTCATGTGGGTGCCTAATTCATCAAAAACAATGCATTAAACTTTTGGCTAATAAGAAAAATAAATTACAAAGTACAATTAAATCCCTGTAAATGCAATAATGAAATAAAAAAATGTAGATTTATTTACTTTAATATACATCTTAAATGTTACCTTGAGACAATAAAAATAAATAAGCATGCCTGGAGGCATACACTTAAAGACAACGAAGAGACTGCATGGAAAGAATAAGTAACAATTTTATAAATGAAAGATGAACATGAGATTTGTTCAAAATAATTACCTTTCTAGCCAGTCTTTTTGTTTTAACCCTTCTTAAAAATTCTGGCTAGTAGAATGTGACAATAGTACATGTGTGTCTTCATGGCTTAAAACAAAGCAGACTTGAAAAGTGAAGTGGGCTTCCTTTTTAACAGAATTTTTTTGTTTGTTTATATGCAGGCACTTCAAAAGACTATGGAGGCAAAGCACCTGACCCATCCTTTCCAAAATATTTTTCAATCATCAAAATTATGCTTAAAGAGTAGGAAAAGTCCAGAGAATCAGCAAAGTTGAATATAAGAGACTAATGTGCACAGAGGGCATAGAGTGACCCACTTTTTATTGCTGGGGGTCCTTTTTTTTTTTTATCAAAGAGCAAAATAATTACACAGACACCATTGCATGGCACATCCAAAGTTTTCTGCTTAAGGGAGAATGTAATCATTCAGCAGTAGGTTTCAGTGAGATTTCTTTAGGCTTCCACCATATACATTGCAACAAGGTTCACATTTACTACTTCTCCTTAGTGTACTTCTTTATAACTCCAACATATATCACTTCTTAAAGTATTCATTTCTTGCTGTCTAACATACATTATTATTTGGAAGCATAAAGTTACATTATACAAATATTTTGCATTTTTAAAAATAAGCGCTTTTGCCACTTCTGCAACACAGTACTTCACATAGTGGTGCAACAAAAGCAGAGCACATATTTACTGCACTACTTAAGATTCATTTTACCACTACCATCTGCTGAACCCATATTGCTTTTTCCTCAGTACCTCTGGGCAGTGACTGTACCATGATTTCACAGAGAGAATGTTAACATGACTTATGAATAACAGTACCATCAGTAATACTGAAATCAATGCAGATGTCACAAAATATGAACTTCTCAAGGAATAATTTCTTTTAAATATTTGGGCAACTCTCTTTTCTCTGTTGTATTATCCACTAAGAAAAAAAAATATTCCTTTTTGATTATGCTCTTACAGAAGTTATAAAAAATCAGATTAGGTATAAACTGGTTGACACTTAAGATACTGTACTGCTTTCTATAACAGAAGAACTTCTGAAAAATGTTCTACAGAACTGTATTCCTCAATACCACCTCATTGGTCCATTCCATTCATTGATGGGCAAAGCACTCATGTTTTGACAAAACTTTAAAGCTTCCATAGAAGTTAAATTAGAAAAAAAAATGAATGTAAGACAACCACAAAATGAAGTATCGAAGTATGACATTTTTGTTTCTAAGAGTGAGTCCTTGAAAATATATGTGGTCACTACAGAGATGATTTTAATCACAAGACAGCAGATGAACATGTAAGTAACTCCCCAGGATCTGTCTGTGTCCAGAGTCATTTGTGGCGCTGTATAGTTTTCCTTTTCCTTCGTTTGAAAAAACAGCAGCACCTGCAGATGAGGGAAACACTCTTTTTATTTTAAAAGCACTAAAATGTCACAGAGTTGACTTTATCACACTAACTTAAATGGTCATAAAAAGCAACAGGCTAGTGCAAGATAAACAGTGATTACACCAATGAAGCATATGTATTAGTGAAAATATGGCAGAGTTATTACTATTATGTTTCATCCACATGCCTTTTAAGAACAGCAAGACATTCTATGCAACATAAAAAGGAGCCATTAAATTCAAAAGATTTATACCTAATCTGATTTTTAGTAATACCAACTGAAAAGTTCATCCTGTACATTATCTCCCTTTCTCCCTGATATTTATATATGATTGTTGAAGCCATTATTAGAAAGGTAAAAATGATCCTAACATTGGGGAGTTTATTCTCACCAAGAATCAGTTTAGACTCCAAAAATAAAAAGACACTCCAATATAGTCAACGACACTTTCCATCATATTTACAGAGTGAAAGACAGAAAATACATTATATAGAAAGTCAAGACCGGCAATTTTTAATTCCTTAGGGTTACAGAAGGTCAAGCTTATTGAAAGTTTAGTCAAGGTAAAATTATAGTTAATATTTAAAGTAGTACAACTGAGGTGATTCTGTTTTGCAATTCAAAACTGCAAAACACTATAATCCTGACTTTTATTCCTAGGTGAAAAAAAAATCTTGGCTGGACACAGTGGCTCACACCTGTAATTCCAGCACACACTGGGAGGCCAAAGCAGGAGGACTGCCTGATGTCAGAAGTTGAAGAATTCAAGACCAGCCTGGGCAAAAGAGCAAAACCCTATCTCTAACTCTTTCGCTCTCTAAATATATACACATACATAATTATCTCTAAATATATACATACATACACACACACACACACACACACACACACACACACACACACACACATACACATTGGGCCTGGTGGCACCCGCCTGTTGTCCCAGCTCCTTGAGAGGCTGAGGCACGAGGAATGTTTGATCTATGATTTTGCCACTGCACCCCAGTCAGTGTGACAGAGCAAGACAATGCTGTGATCTGGTATGAACTGAAAAATGAGAATCACTGATCTGCTCCCACCAAAAAAAAAAAAAAGAAAAAAATTAAATGTACATGTATCTTTAAAGTCTCACAATCCTTCAAATAAAGGTATGAAGGTATGGCATTATTCCCCTCCAGATGTAAGAGTCAGCACAGTATACAACATGACAGACACTACATATAGTCAGGCACCTTTTCTTTTAACCTTTAAACAGTCCATCCCTTCCTAAGGTTGAGTTTACTTTTGGCACAGGCAAGCATGGTTGGGTATCCCTGGATTTTCCATTTAACTCCTGTGTGGATGTGTGGGTATGTCTATAAATCATATTTTGTAATAAAAGCAAAGTATATTTATATACATGGTGATTCTATTACCAAGAGCTGTCAATTCAAAGACTGTGTGTAATATGACCTTATAAAGATGTTTCTATAATTCTTAGCAATCTGTATTCATTAAAGAATAGCTTTAGCCAGGCACAGTGGCTCATGCCTATAATCCCAGCACTTTGGCAGGCTGAGGCGGGTGGATCACGAGGTCAGGAGTTTGAGACTAGCCTGATCAACACGGTGAAACACTGTCTTTACTAAAAATTAGCTGGGCTGGTGGTGGGCACCTATAATCCCAGCTACTCAGGAGGCTGAGGCAGGAGAATCACTTGAACCTGGAGGCGGAGGTTGCAGTGAACTGAGATCAAGCCATTTCACTCCAGTCTGTGTGACAGAGCAAGACTCCATCTCAAAATAAAAAGAATAGCTTCAAGTGTCCCATCCAGCAAAAGATTACAGAAAATGAAATAACTACTAGATATGTTTTATATACTTCTGTGAAATAAATGTAAACAGAATCTACACTGTCCAGTTAAATTACATAATCTCTCTACCCACATTATTAGTCAAAAATAATTTTGTATCACTTATTATTGTGATTTCTGCCATAATTATGAAACTGCTATGAGGGTACTAAAAACCAAATTACACAACTGCATTTCTTAAGTGAACCAAAAAGTATATACTGACTAGACCATGGAATGTAAATAATTTAAAACTGTGGATCAGCTGATAAAAATTCAACTAGAAATATATGTAATGATGGATGTTTATAAACTTTACCCATATGGAGGTGACTAGCAGAAAGAACTGAAATGAGTTACCCAGTCAAGAGCCTAGAGAAGAGCTGCTACAGTGAAACAAGACCACAGATGTTAAGAGATTTGCTCTGGACTTTAAAAAATAAGTCAAATTTATTTTTAACTGTCAGCTACCTAATATTTCTCAAATCTCAATCACTTTCTAAATGATAAAATCCTTTACTCCAAATAAACCTTTAAGATGTAGAAAAGAGCAGAAAAATATCCATATGGCAGAAAGCAAGACATAAAAATAGGTATTTAGAAGCGACAGACCAAATACTCAGAATATTACATTTAAGAATATGGTCATATTTCAATGGAAATGTATTAACTGTTTGATATAAAGTTGCTTTAATAATGCTCACTATTCTTAGATACTATCTTTTCAAATTTCAAGGTATATTCTTTCAAAAATTTTCTAAAGTTACATTAGCCCTTTGAAATGAGTAATTTAATGTAATACACATTTGATGAACAAGACTGAGTCTCAGATTTTCTACACTTGTATTAGCAATTTACTTTGCTTAGTTTGTATTTTCAGTATTTGAGAGTTCTGAGAGTTGAGTTCTTTACAACTTAAGTAATCTTTCCTTCAACAGCATTTTACTGAACTACGGCAAGCATTTATTTGAGACTAAATAAGATTTTCAAATAAATTCTAATGGCCCTTAAATTCAAACACAATCTAAAAAGGACACCTATTTTTCAGAAATAAATCCCACTAAATAAACATCCTTATAACAGATTTGCAAAAGTAAAGCTGGCATGCTATTAAAGCCACTACCACCAGAGGACAGTATTGCCTTATGTGATACAAATGCATCCAAATAACACAGAAGAGAGATGCTCTCAAAATATGATATACTTACAGAAGAAATAAATTGATGTTTTAACTTTATGGCTTATTTCTTAACATAAAAACAATTACCGAAATAATTAATTTATAGTCTTAGTGATTAAGAAATCAGGTCTCATCTCAATTGCTTCCTGTCTCCAGCACTCAATCTGAAACAGTGCTTCTACCATGTAGCCACTCAATCACAATACTGTTTTATTTTCCTGTAATAACTTACTCTTGCTTTAAAATTATTTTATTTATTTGCTATTTGCCTTTGCACTATAATTTAAGCTTCATAAAGGATTGCTCACAGTTAATAGTCCAACAAACTGGTACAAAGTTTGTACTTACTTAATAATGGTCCTCTCACCTCAGCCTCCTGAGTAGCTGGGACTACAGGCGCTCAGCTGGTACTTTTTTTATTTTTTAACTTTTAGTAGAGACTAGATCTCACTATGTTGCACAGACTGGTCTCAAACTCCTAAGTTCAAGCAATACTCCCATCTCAGCCTCTCAAAATGTGAAGCTACATCTCTACTCTAAAATTCGTTGGGAATAAATGTTAAGTCCTACTTACAATTAACTTTAGAAACAAACTTAGTACAGTTAGGCAACAAACAGGCAATCATAACAGATCAAAGTCCTAAAACACACAAAGGCTTTTGCTGTTGATACCATACCATCATTTCTCCTTTGTTCACTGCCGTTTTCTTAATCTAATTTGCCTTGTTTTCCTGGATATATGTCATATACTTCCTTCTTTCAAATCCACCCAGAAATGGAAGGATGTTTCCCTATCTGGACATGATGTTCTTATTTATCCCTTCTAAGATGACTCATTGCACATCCTTTGGTTGAGAGACTGTCAGTACCTCCTAGACCTACGCACAGAGGACTCCAGAACCTAGCTTCTCCTGTATAGAAGTATCTTTTATGGAATCTAATCTTTAATTCTTTGACAAAGAATATTCCCCTTAAGTGTAATTTCATATCTCTGGATCTCTTGATTAAAAAAAAAAATGAGGAACCATTTAATTAAGCAAGTAGAGTTTAGATCACAGAATAAGATCACCGACAAAATTAATCCAACTAAAAGCCTTCAGGCCCATCTTCATCTCGAATTCCTTCCTCCCTATCCACTTAAGTCTGAAATGACTTTCAATTAATCCCTTAAGTCTGAAATGACTTTCAAAATTTCCCCATCTTCTCATGCTGGCTTAGTTCAGAACTTTTCAACTTGCCTCCACCATTGCTAAGCACCTTTTAAAGTACTTTCCAGTCTAAGTCTCTCCTCTTTCCATCCAAATGGCCCCCATCATAAAAATGGCCAAGTCCTTTTCCTCTGAAATCTCATCAATGATTCTCCATTGACTAAAACATTAAGTTCACACAGCTCTTCAGAATTTGGTTCCCAACCTATTTCCACTCCAGTCTCATCCTCCATGAGGCTTCCTTCCCAGGTAGCCTATACTGTGGATGGAAGGGAGGGAAAGTAAGAAAAAGCGAAAATCTCCTTGCCATTCCCAGAACATACCAGGTGGGATTTCTTACCTCTTTATCTTTGCACATGTTCTTCTTTCCACTTAAAATCCACATGCTCTCTCCCAAAAAACAGTTATACAGTCTCTGTCACTTTGTATTACGATTTTTATACCTCTCTCTTTCTCACTGAACTGATCTCGAGGAAACATATTATTCTTCACTCATCTTTATAGTTCTAGAGATTATCAAAGTCTTGAACACTTAGTATTATAGAAACTAAACAAATGGTCTGAGACTGTCATCTTAAAACATTTTTTAAGCAACAGTTTATTAGAGACTACTAACCCAAAATACAAATTCTCTATCTAGTTTCATAGGAAAACTTAATTCATATTTTTAAACCATTTTCTGCAATCTGATAAGCCCCAGGAAGTGACATAAGCTTCATAACTGCTGCCAAATTAATTTTCCTAAGGACCAACCTGATCATATTGTTTCTTGGCTTAAAAACCACATGATGTTTCTTGGCTTCCTTTCTTGTGCTGAGAAAGATAATGTCCAAATTTGTTTACTGGCTACCAAGGCCCTTTGAGATTGGGATATTATTAGCCTATCTCGGTTTCCATTAATGTGTTTATATATTTTCTGCCTGCATGAGTTACTTCTTAAAGTTGATCAATTCTGTCCTTGCTCTAACCTCTCTCTCTTGACTTCCACCCATTTCCCTTGCCAAATCATACTCATCTTTGAAAACTAGTGTAAATGCATCCTTACCCATGAGGACTTCTCTGATCTTCCCAACTAGGAGGACATACTCCATTTTCTGAACTCCAGTAACATTTATCCCTCTCCTATAGTGCTAATCGTATAATACTTTTTATTAGAATGGTCCTTAACCCTGGCTGCTCCTAGAGTCACTTTGGAAGCTTTTTATGATAAACATGTCCCACCATAGACCAACTGGTAAAATCAGAAACCTTGAAAGTACAGCCTAAGCATTATAGTCACCTAGGGAGTTTTAAAACTCCCTAGGAGTGCTATCATTTATCACTTGTCTTAAAATTCTCAACTACAGTAAACAAAAAAGACAAAACCTCATTATTAACCAAGGTAATTAGCTTTTCCATCATTCTACATATGGGAGAATAGAGTATTTTACATCATTTGGAAATCCAATGCTAAAATGTGCATTACAAAATACATTCTATTTAATGGGGTGGGGTGAGAGGGATCTCTGCCAATTATAGGTAAGAAGAAAGATGATAATGAAACAAATTCTGAAAGAGAATTCTAAGCAGGTCTCTAGTTATGTGTCAAATGGTGGCAGAAAGAAGACAAGTACAAGATGCAATTTAGAAAAGGAGCTGGGTACAGTGGTTTGCACCTATAGTCCCACCTACTGGGGAGGCTGAGGCAGAAGAATCACTTGAGCTCAAGGGTTCAAGGCCAGCATTGGCAACATAGCAAGATTCCCATCTCTTAAAAAAGAAAAAAATCATGCTCAAATGTTTAGTCAAAGATTAAGGGGATATGAGAAACAAAATAATAAACCTGTAGAAATGTTAGCATAAACCTAACTAAAGAAAAGAAAAAATCTTGTGTGTTTAAATAGAATGTTTAACCAGCAAAGAGATAGGAAAATTCTGAGAATTTCTATAACCTACCTAACCCACCTGAAGTAAGTCTTCACTGATATCATGAGTTGCTATCCTTTTTTTAAAACAACCATTTTATTAAGATATAATTCATGTGTTATAAAATTTATCCTTTGAAAGTATATCATTCAATGGCTTTTAGTATTCAGACTGAGCAGCTATCACCACTATCTAATTTCAGAACGTTTCCATCACTCCATAAAGAAATCCCATCCTCCTCTTCTTGCCCTGAGCAATCACTTATCTTTTGGTGCCTATATATTTGCCTATTCTGAACATTTCATTTAAATGGAATCGCATTACATGTGGCCTTTTGTGTTTGGCTTCTTTCATTTAGCACAATGTTTTCAATTTCATTTCTTTATATTGTCACATGGCAGTCCATTCTATGGGTATACCACATTGTTTAATTATTTAGTAATGATTTATTAAGGAACATAGCCACTAGGAATCTGAGGATGAAAAAAAATCTTTGTTTTCAAGAAATTCAGTAAGTTCCAAGAAATGGAAGGTACATAAATAGGATAACATAGCAAAGGCATATTTAAGGAATCAATGCTATATAAAGTTCAGAAAGGAAAACAGAACTGTAAAGATAGGCAGGGGCCAGACTATGACAGGTATGAGAGACCTTGGTGCCATGCAAAGAAATATGGACATGATGTGACAGGCAATGGAGAACCCTTCCTACAGGAACAGCCTTCCCACCACTTCCTTCTTTCTTTCACATCCTCCAATGCCCACAGATAGAGACCCAAACACACACCCACACTCATCCCAACTAAATAAACTACTATGCCATTCTTCAGCGCCACCTCCATAAAGTATTCTCTGATCATCCAGGTCAGGAAATAATCTTTATCTTTATAAACTCTAATCATTTTTTTCAATATCCTTTTCATAGTATTAATCATATACTGACATATACTAGTACAACTGCAATCTTCCTGCTGGCTTGTAATCTACTCAAGAACAAGGACAGTATCAGGTATTTCAGAAACCTCAGCAGTATAATTCAGCAATTAATAGATTTGATTAAAAGCAAGTCTCCAGGAGGATGTAAATGAAGAAAAGCTAGTTTCAGTGAAAAGTGTGGGTATGGAAGTAGAAATATGGGATACCGATAAAAGAGGCACAAGCCTGGGAAGAAGAGAGATGAGAAATGTCATTGGCAGCTGGAAAAGAAGAAATAAATAGGGGTGATAATAGCTATTGAGTACCTGCTGTGTGTCAGACAAAATACCAGCACTTTATCACATTTAATTTTCTCAACCAATGAAGTAGATATTATTAGCTTCATTTTACAGAAAAAGAAACAAGCTTTCTTGAAGGTAATAAGTAAGTGACAGAAACAGGATTCTTCAACCTATGTTTAACTGCAAAAGATGTGTGCAGTAGAATCTGCCACACCACCACCCTATGTTCCTGTCTTAGGATTGCACCTAAAATTCACAAACATAAGTTGTTGTTTTTGTCTTTGATTTAAAAACATGCAAGTAAGACTATACTTTCAGAGATTTATTTCTGCAGTTCATAAAAATACACAAGTATACAACTAGTTATATCCTGAAATACACTAGTCTTTGTCACAATGTCAATAAATTCTATAGTCAAAAGTGATAAAAATGGATTCTTAATCACCGCTCTTTAAGAAAAAAATCCACAAGTTTCCTAATTTTGCAGCCAGCAAATGAGCATTATTTTGAAAGTTATATAAGGTGTCTTTAGATACGAGTAAAATATTTCAGCATTTACTAATCTAGGCAACTTCCTTTACTCAGTCCCAGTCTGACTCAAAATTTGTTTTGAAACTGAGAGAAGCATTTTAAGCACAGTATTACAACTAAAGGCAAATGTCAGGAAATAACTTAAATCCAAAATTATTTCTATTAATAAGAACATTACTTTTCATATCATGAGGATTTTTAAAATGACTTTCTCATTATAAGGTTATCATAAAATGTATCGATATTATGTTCAAGGGCAGTAACTGGTTAGTAAATGAACTATTGTTTTAGTGATACTACTGTGGGGAATGAGATCTGCTATATGTATTTAACAATTGCAAACAGAAAAAAGAAAACTTAATGCAAAAAATCTATCTTTCTATTTAAATAGCAAATAAAAACTATTACAAAACAAATGCACAAGCACAAGCAGGGTTGGTGTATCATCTATGCAATTAAAAAGTGGCCCTGAATCTATGTCACTTGAAGTAAAAAAGTTGCAGCAGGCAAAAGAGCTCCTCAATTATTTCTTGCTTTTCAGAGCTATCTTAATGATATCAAATACTTTTGAATAACTTTTACCAATTATAATTGCTATGTTGAGAGTTTTGTTTTCAAAAGACACAAAATGATGCTAAATCTTTGAAATTACAGTCAACGGAGCTATTTCTGCCTGCCTACACTTGAGACTCACCACATGTTCAACACTTTCTGGCAGCTATACACACACAAAAAAAAAAATACAAGGGAAAAAAAGAGAGAGAATCAGAAACAGCCCACATTGAAATTATCACATTGTTTTTCATGCTTAATTTTTTCCAAGCAATACTGTTATAATTTATGCTTTAAAAAACAAATTCAATATATTAAAACATGCATTTTATAAAATTAATATGTATTCTTACGCTTACAGAAAAAAGATAGCACATCAATAACTTTCATGCATCAACACTCTTAATTCTAAATAAGAATTTGAGCACAGTTCTTAAATATTTTATATTATTAAAATGTTTACTGAAACAGCCCTATTTTAAACTTACTATAGTGATTAAAATAATTAAGCATACCACTTGTTTTGCATGCACCTATTCCCTGAAAAAAAATTCCTGAAATAATTTTATGTAACTATAAATCTCAAACATGCATAATTTAAGAACAAAACGTTACTAAAACAAATAAAACAAACACATACTTGGTTTCATCCATCACTTCTACTTCAGTAGGGGCTGTGATGGGTGCATTTGAACGTCCTGCAGTGGGATCATCTGTGTTTAACTCTCCATTTGTAGAACTTACAACCTGTTTGAAAAAAAAAAAAAAAAAAAAGAAAAAATATATATAGTACACATACATACTCATAAATATACATACACACTAAATAGGTTATACAAGAATAACCATAATTAAGGTTAAAGTATTTCAATTAGAAAGTTAATGTGAGGAACACAAAACAATAGATAGCAACTAAATATAGTAATAGGTCTAGCATTTGATTTAAAGATCAAGGTCATCTAATATGTGCTTTTCAACTTACTTCCTTTCCTTATTGAAACCTCTGTCTTCTGTCTCCTTCCCTCTGGTTTTTAAGGCTAACTCCTACATGTATGTCTCAATCAGTTTCCTCTTGCGTGCCTATGTCCTTTGGCACTTTGCTATATCATGAATTACTTTCCTTGAATATAGAAAAACTTCAATATTACTCCTTCGAATGGATCCTTCACTTCAATCTGCAATTATGCTCAAGTCTCCATTTCAAACTGCCCATTTAAATAGTGACAACACCATTCATTCACCCAGTTGTTCAAATGCAGGGGTCACTGTGATTCGTCTTTAACTTAAACCCCACATCTAATCCATCAATGGTAGATCCTGTTAAATCCTCCTCCAAACATATCCCATATCTAATCAATTCTCACCATCTCTATTAGTACCAGGACTCCAGTCGAAGGCACTATGATCTCTTATGTGAATAAGAGCAAAAATCTATTATCTAGTCTTCTGCTTTGTCCCCCACTCAAATGTATCGTCCACACAGCAATCACGTTGCTCATTTTAAGTTGCAAATCACATCACATACAGCTCCCTGCTTAAAACTCTCCAATTGTTGGCTTCCTATTTCACTTAGAGTAAAAAATCTATACTCCTTATACAAATTGACAAAGTCCCACATGATGTGATGCCCATCTACCTCTCTGATCTCATACCACCTTCTCCATAGCTCACTAGCCTCCATCCAATATGTCAAGATTCTTCCCATTTACAGCCCTTGGCATTATCTACTGTCACTGCCTAGAATTCTCTTCCTACTTATTAGCTGACTTCTCATCTTTCAGATTCTCTGAGCAGGCCTTTTCTATCACACAGCTAAAAATTTTCATGCTGATACAGTCTTTTATGTCACACTCTATTTTAAATTATTTGTACAGTATTTATCAGTGTTCACGTTTTTCTGATTTGCTTATCTGTTGTGTTTCTTGACACCCATCCCTACCTCTATTAAAATTAAGCTCCAGGACAACAGAGACCTTGTATTGTTTCCTGCTATGCCTGGCACAGAACAGGCACTCAATAAATATTTGTGGAAATAAATGAATGCATGTGTGCATGAATGAAATCCTGAAACAAGATAAAAATCATAATGAAATTCCCAAATTCTCCCAAATTACCCTGTTTCTGCAAATTTACCTTATTGTTCTATTTCTTCCTTTTCCCTTATCACTAAACTTTTTGGAAAAAAATATATATAACTTACCACTTCCAGTTTTATAAAATTTTCCAGTTGTTTATTCCTTTACTCCTTGCAATTAGTTCTCTATCTCTACATAACTCTAATAAGAGTTATCTTAAGGGTTACCAATGATTCCGAGGAAATGTATTCAGTATACTTTGCTCAGTGCCTTATTTTCTTGTACATCAAATCACTTGGCACTAGTTGAACATTCTGGAGTAAGATGGGTCTAGATTCAAAACCTAGCTCTACCACTTACCAGCTACGAGACTCTGGGAAAAATATCTTACCTTGCTAAAGTTCTTAAGTACGATGAACAGTAGCATATAATTAACAAGGTTGATATGAGGGTGTGATAATATCAATACATAAATGTCAATATATAAAGCACAGTGCCTGGCATATGGGAAGAGCTCTAAATGGTGGCCATCCATCACTATGTTTCATCTATAATCATGGCTTCAACTATCACCATTAGCTAAAGGGCTCCCTGAGCCTAACCACTCACCCATATACTCAGTTTGCTAAACCAAGTTTGGTACCTCAAACCCTGCATTTCTGAAGGTAAATTTATCTTCCTCCCTCTGAAATGTATTGCTCTTCCCATAGCTCCCATTTCAGTTAAAGCCCTACCATCTTCTCAGACTTCCAGGCTCAAAAATCTAGGAATTCTCTTTGATGCCCCTTCTACTCCATACCTAATCTCTTTAAATGAAATAAAAGGTTAGCAACTCTGACATGGGCAACAGAGTTTACAACTGACTATTAGACTAAAAGTAGTATTTACAGTACCTTATATTTCTAAAATTTAATTAAGTTATTGCTTTAGTCTACAGCATGCTAGGCACCATTGTAGGTATTTGGAATACCAAAGTAAGCAAGATAAACATCCCTGTCCTTGTAGACCTGATACTTTAGTGTAGAGAAACAGGACCCTCTCCAACTCCAAGGAAAGTATTAATAACTACCAATCAACCAATATACTTGAGTTAATTTAGGAATTACAGAAGTTCAGTTTCCTATATCCTATACAGAATAAGTACTTAGAAATGAACACTGCATTTGTGCTTATAGCTGAAAACATACAAAACTGCCTTGATTATCTTCAAAGGCAATCTAAAGAAAAGAATACTCTTATATCTAATCATGCCTCTCCTTTTTTGGGGCACTTGCTTCCCCTTTCTGTCATTCTATTGAGCTGTAAATTTTTTCTCTTTATTTCTCTCTCTCTCTCTAAAAACATTCAAAAATAATTATTTGTTCTAATTATTGAACACAATTTGGTTCTTTCTTCTTAATTTTGAAAATGTCAGAGCCTCTGCACTAAACTGGATAGGAGAGAGAAAGCAGTATTCTTATCTCACATATTCTCTACTACCTTCATCCAGAGCCTGTATACAGTACATAATCAAACAGTTCACTGAAAAATTTCCAATGCTCTTTCCTCAACATACTATTCATGGCTTCTTATTCTCCCTTTTGTTCAATGGCCCTAGACAACTGGAGGGATGCCACCTCAACTTACAGGCAGCTCCTCTAGCATGTCTTCCCTTATTTTAAGCAGCATAATTGAAAATTTAAAAAAAAAAAACCCAGGTATTCTAAATTCTAGCAACATTAACTACATATTTTCCAGCAGCAATGACCATATATACACTGTAATTATATATAATCTGATTTACTTCAGTTCACGGAGGAAGATTTTTTATACCTGACTTTGGTAAATTTTATTTTATTGAAATGTTTCAAATCCCATTTTACCTGGTTGACCAGATCCAGACCAGAAGGAAGTAACATTTCCCTTTTATGTAATTTTTCCATGGTTTCCCAGATTCCCTGATCCTCTGAGTAGAGGCCAGTATCCCAAAGTCAGAATAGAATCACTGTGGTAACAGAGTTAAGACAGGATACTGCTATTGACCTTCATAAAACTGGCCTATTTAACACCAGTGACTTAAGCGTGTTATCATGGCATTAAAACTATTTTCACTTAAAATTTGTGTCTTTTTGCAAAAGGATTTTACAAAGAAGAAATGAAGATATAATACTCTAAATAATATATCATTATATTCCTGGAAGCCTAAATCAATCAAATATATACAAATTATTCTTATAAGCCAAATTCTAATGAATAGTCTACTTAGGTGACATTTCTAGAATCATAACTTGAACTAGAAGATTAGTCTCTGAAATATTAGTGTTCATCAGGCTGGTTTCTTGAAAGTATATAAAAATGACAGATATTCTAAGGTTTGACATTTCAAAAAATAATTTAGGCATTATACAGGATTGTTTGCCTTCTTAAAAAAAAATTCCCTCTGACATTCCCAATTTTACAAGAAACTTACTACGATTCTCATTTTAAGAAGTTAAAAAAAAAAGGCAACTAGACTACAGTTTTACTGTCAGAATTTAAGAGGGATACTGGAGAAACAGCCCACAAGCAAGTGTGAGACATAATAATAGTTCACTTAACATATGCGTGACAAATCCAATTCCAAAAGATGTTATTCTTATAGACTTTAGAGTATAGACATAACATATAGTATTTTTATTGTCAATGATTTTTAAAAGCCAATTAATGTACTTTCCAAATATAATGAATTAATACAAATTAGTTATACTACTGTCTTCCTAATTTCTTTTTTGTTGTTGTTGTTATGAGATGGAATCTCATTCTGTCACCCAGGCTGAAATGCAGTGGCACGATCTTGGCTCACTGCAACTTCCGCCTCCTGTCTCAGCTTCCCAAGTAGCTGGGATTACAGGTATGCAAGACCACACCTGGCTAATTTTTGTATTTTTAGTAGAGATAGGGTTTCATCATGTTGGCCAGGCTTGTCTCAAACTCCTGGCCTCAAGTGATCACCCGCCTCAGCCTCCCAAAGTGCTAGGATTATAGGCGTGAGCCACCACGCCCTGCCTGTCTTCCTAATTTCTATCTGATATCCTGTAAGCAAGATTACCAAGTAATGCCTTGATATAATATATTAATTAACCAAATATATTAGCCAAATTTTCATCTATCCAATCTATTAGAAATACTAAAACATCATATATTTTATTAATGTATTCAGCTTTTTTAAAAGGTATCTATAAGAAAGCACACTAATGAGATATATTAATAGTTAAAAGAGTGACTTCCAAATAATTTCCTGAACCTGTGCTAGGATATATAGATATAGATATAGATATATATAGATATAAAATATGAAACCAACTTCTTTACATATCCTAAAGACTAAAAGTATAATTGATATTCTTGGTATTCCAAAAGATGACCCTAAAGCACAGGCAGTGACATGCTTTAGGGTCATCTTTTGGAATACCAGATCACCAGCTTTGTCCACAAAGATAACCCAAAATGGATTTTCAATTAACTTTCACTTAGGATCATTATTTTCCTTGATCATCCCAGTCTTTGGAGATGTCACTGTAAATGTTATTGTAAAAAAAAAAAAGTAAATTCATAATACTAATGTACCCCAATGATAACAGAAATTTCCAAAACTAGATTAAAGGAAATGAACTAAAAATTAAGTAATAAAGGCATATAACTATATTCCCATAATCTCTCTTTTGCAGATTTCAGTACCCCAGAAAAGTATGAATAGAAAGATGTGATTGTAATAGTCACTAGATTTTGTTCCTTGTTAATAACTGTATTTTCAAATATTTGATAGACTGAAATTAGTAATGTTTTAGAACGGTCAGTATTCACAATTAATGTAACTGAAGTAATGGTATCTACTATTACTCTTGACTTTAACACATATGTTTTATTATCATCTCCAGATATATTTGTCTAATCCTTTTCTTTTATCACCACATGTATTTATTTGTTTGGATGCTTCATCAGCTAAAAGATCAGATTGCTTATCACAACAATGAATGTTATTCTTTCATTTTCCTCAACAATGCCTGGTTGTACAACATATCTGCACCATTTGTAATTCTGCCCCTTTTTCTCCCAAATGCTCAAAGTCACATTATTCCTTATATTCAAACCAAATACTGTACAACTATAAAAGATTTCCAAACAATTGGGGGTATACATAGTACATGTATAAGTACATTTTACATGTAAAATCATGTAGAATAGTTTTTCAGTAGTGTCCTTAATATTTGTCTTCTTCCTTTTGCTTACAGTTTCCTCGATATGGGATCAAATTTTCAGTTGGCACTGAGCTCAACAGATTTGTGCTACAGTGAAAAGCACAGCTAAAATGGAATTAGAGATCACTACTATCTGTTGTACATGATATATTTTAAAATCTAATTTTGGAGATCTTGATTTGTCAGGTAGAAACATATCAAAAAGAAGTAAAAACTGAACTTTTCCTTTTCCCTCAGCCCCACACCCAACTAAAGTCTACCTTCTAATTCTTTTCAAAGCCTTTTATTTTTTGTTATCCCCACTACCCAACATTTTTCCCCAACTACAGACTTTTGAGAGCTGTATTCCTCATTTATACTTGTCTCCTTTCAACCTAGTCTCCAGCAAAAGCAATCTTCAGAAAACACTAATCAAAGTTGGTCTCCTAATTCCCCTATGTTTACCCAGTATTCTCAGAATAAAGCCAAGTTTAATAACAAGACCCGTTAGATCCTTCATAATTTACCTTCTGCCTACTTTCTCAGTTTCACTTCTCAACACACACCAGCTTGACTAAATCAGCTTCCTTAATATGTCTCTCACCCCATAACCTTATATACTATCTTTTCTGACTGGTATACTTCTCTCTTGACCCCTTCTATCTTCTTCAGTTGATTAGCTCCCACTGGTTCTTTAGGTCTCAGTTTAGATGTCACTTTTCCCAGAAAACCCTGACTCATCCAGGTTATGTGCTTTTCCTATCAATTCTCCTAGTACTCTGTGCTATCCCTACTTATCACCCTGCCTGCTCATCAGCCTTCTCCACTGACTTCTTCATGGACACAGGCACCATGTCTTTATATGCTTCTTTTCATTCAAAAAAACCTAGAAGAGCCTAGCACATAACCCTTAGATATTTGCTAAATAATGAATGGCCAAGAAACTGAATGTGGTAGGTCTGAGTTTTTCAGTCGTATTTATTATCACCAATGATTCTAAGAGGGAACTGAGAGGGACACACTTGATTCTCTTAGGGGTTTTCCAGAACACAGGGTAAAAACAATACAAAATAAAGTTTTTAGATATTTGAATATTATTCTTAGTCTCTTGAATGGAAAAAGTTTATCGAATGTACAGCTGTATCTTTTTAGGTAGTGATTTAATATGTTTAACTAAAGAGATAAAATTAGAAAAATCCCATTTATCAATGCTTTCTTTTGACTGTACCTCCAATACTTCACTTCCCACAGATCAATAAAAACCCTACTCAAGTTTCTTAATTTGCAAAAACAATAGATTATACTTACCTAACACTTCCTAAGCCTCAACCTCTATGCTAAACACTTTTTATAAAATTAAATTTTCATAACAAAACCTAAGGTAGAGGTTTTGTTAAAAATCTCATTTACTAATAAATAATCTCGGCACAAAATTTGAACTCAAATCTGATTGCAGAGCTTGGGCTCTAAACTGCAACATCATCAACCTGGTAACACTATGTCTGGTCTGCTATATAATAATTCGGAAAAGCAGGGAATTCAAATTTAGACTCTGCTGACGATTTCTACTAAAAGCACATCTGAAATAACAAGTATCTGAAGATCTTTCTATAGGTCAAAAATGGGAAAAGGTTTCACCTTACATGTCAATTCTAAACAGCTTGGAATGATTTTCAGTGCTGCACTGAGAGCAATGATCAGTTCCATGGAAGAGACTGCACTGACAGATGAGGAGTCAAAGCCATGGTTTCGTCAAGGCTCATTTTAACTAACTATTGATTCTGTTGCTGGATATCCTAAATCTGTATCACACTTCAATACCAGACAGCTACCTATTAATTATGAAAATGTCTTTCCTAAAAACACTATTTAATGATAAACTTAGTATGTTTATTTAGAATAATTTTTTAATTGCCATATAAAGTCTTTGCATCTCCTGCAAAGCCAATGCTTGAAAGTTTGTTCAACAGTTGATTTAACAACCATTGCACAAATAAGCCCAAGGCAAATTCATCTCATATTTTTGTATTATAAAAATTTTTTCTCTTTATTTCCTCCCTTTATCAGACAATGAGAATAATATTAAGAGAACACATTGTTTCCCTATCTGCTTTCATTCAGAATCAAATAAAGTATTCAATTATAACAATATCAGTTCAAATTTTAGGTGCTTTTCTTTGCTCTTATTATGTTTTAATTTATAATTTCATTAGTCCATTATTCAAGTGTTTTCAATAACTTTGAAAGTGTTTAGGACATAAATTATAAATGAATTCAGTCTTTACTTTAGAGTGAGAAGGATTCAGGCATGATCCTACTTAGGCTGTTAATGTCCATCATATCATGTGTCAGTTAATACTGTAAAATACATGAGGTCAATGAAAATACTATTTTTTGTTTTACCTATGTATTTATATTACATATTACTCAAAATCTATTGATCACTTATTGAATATTAGGATGAAGTCAGCTATAGTCTCAGTAGGCTGAAGAGTCTTAGAGAGAAATGAGACATGAGCAAAGTTCAAATATCTCTGTGAAAACATGTGAGCAAAACAATAAATATGAAGTAATGAAATAATGAGCGAATAATGAAATTCATTCACCCTTTGACAGTCCACAGAAATCCCATGAGGCAATGTCGGGGAATCATGTAAGAGTAAGAAGAGGCTAAGAAAATAAATCTGGTAATGGTACAGAAATGGTAGGAAAATTTTCTAATAGTGCCTTAATTGTTGCACTGTGCAAAACACCTGGTATAACACATACACACATACTTAAAAATATGTAAATATATATAGATACATACAAAATATAGTTTGTGTTATGCAAATAAAATATAATTTGCTCAATCAGCTTTTCTAACTGTATGGATTAGGTCATAAAAATTTTTACAATTTCGGTACCCTTGCCTCTAAGTCCTTCACCCTAGGCTCTTACAGATCTACTCAAATAAGTCTACCACACATTACTGAAAATTCTATAAACTACAAAATTCTACAAAAGTAATTGATTTTATAATTTAAATTACCTCTAAAATTTAATGGTGAGAAAAATATGAGAGCTCATAAGATTTAATCATGATTTAATTTTTAAAATTCAAATCAAGAAAAAATAGAATCCAGAGTACAGAATCAGTTGATTAAATATATACACTAAGAAAAATGCAAATTTGATAAAATGGCAAATAATTCAAGTAAAAATATGTAAAGGAAAAAATGAAAATATAAAAAAAATTCTATACTGAAATGTAGTGAAGTAACATTTGTTATCTCACCTACTTTAAACTGGCTTTTAGATTATCTGAAACCAACATTTTAAAACACAATACGAGCCTCAAGCAATCTTTCCCTGTTTCTACAATATATATGAATCATTAAAATTTACAGGGCAATAGACAGCAGAGTATATATAGTAGCTGTCTCTACGAGTATATAAAAGGGGAACAGAAACAAATCATAAATAAGGAACTGCTTAAAATTTGTGTAAAATGCCACACAATTAATTGAGGGGAGTATTTAATAAACACTTGTCATTTAAATTTCCTCCATCTGATATTTTCTCTAAGTACAAACAAAATATACTCTGATAAAAATTAGGGTCATGTTTATTTGAACAATTAATCAGAAAGTTCATTCTGAGTATTAAGGATGAAAAGCGATTATTTAGCTGATTAAGTTTGAAGGAAGCAAAGTCAATGAATGGAAAAAAATACAAAAATGTTCTATTAATTAATGCATTAAAAAATATCGAGATTATTGGGAAGTCAGGTTTAATACCTATTTCAAGTATAATACCGTTTGTTTTTCCAATCTGCTCTATGACTTAAATATTGTTGCATATACTTGCAAAAATGAAGAAAGGAAAAATCTTGGTATTCCTGGTCTTTCTGGACCACATTAATTTTGGGTTTTGTTTTTTTTTTTCTGGTAAATAACAAAGGAATAGAATTATGGAAAGAGTAGTTCAGCAACAAATTTTCCATTAAGATATGAAATCATGCCATGAGTTCCAAAAAAATAAAAAGGATTAGTTGTATAAATCTGGGTAATAATCACTCATGCAAAAATCAGAAAATACCTGTACCGAGCCACCATGTCTGTCTGCTGCAAGGTGAGCTCTCAAATGGTGGGGATTTGCCTGCTGGGAGTCCCAAGCTGCCCTGTGGTCTGCCGACTGCCATTTATTTAATGCATATGGCATGCATGGAAGAAGAAAAACCCAATATGTTAAACATCTTATCCTCATAATATATAAAACAAACGTATAAAAGGAAATTTTAAATACCCTTACTATTCTGAATCATGGTGCAGTTATCTTTGTATACAGAATGTGGAGTGATTTTAGTTAAGTTGCCAAATTGTGTAATGATCAACAATAAAAATAAAATAGAACCATAAAATTTTAGAAGTAAAAATACTTGAGAAATCAGACTCTACCCTCTAGCTTTATAAATCAACTAACAAAGAACCAGAAAGGTAAAAATGCCATGACCAAGAAAGAACTCCAAATAAATCATGGGCACACTAAAAGGCCACCCACTATATTTTCTTACAGCAGAGGTCATTACTGGTTTTCTGATGAGGATCTACTTTTAGAAGGTACCAATGACAGCCTTTACATAACTGTGCTTGAGATTCTAGAAATATTTTCTCTCTTGCTTAGTTCCCTATTTCTGACTGTGAGGATAATATGAGAAAACAGAAAAGCTATTTGAAAAGGGAGAAGCACTATACAGAATACTATGAGAATAAGACAAAACAAATTTTTTTCTAAGTGATAATCCTACACATATGAATCTCTTTGCTTCCTTGATCTCTTTTTATCTGATTCAAATTAAGAAACCCATTTTTATGAAATAAGCTGAAAATACTTGATGTTTTTAGATCCCTTGGCAAATCTGCATGGCAATAACAAACATTATAATCTATCGGTAGAATTAAGAGTAATTTCTTAACAGGGGTCAATTTCTGTTTCAGAAAAATGTAGACAACACTAATAAAAAAAAGTAGAAAGAAGAATACATTATTTAAGCTTTATTACATGTTTGGTTCTGCATTAGCTGCTTTATATGTTATCGCATTTTGAGGTAGATATTATTATCCCCTTTTACTGATGAAGACAGTGAGACATTAAGCACTTCCCTATAGTCACAGAGCTAGCAAGAAGTATACCAGGAACTCCAATTCAGAGCTTCATGCTCTTCCAATAATAATACTACCTAGCTCCTTACCACAATTTAATATATTCTAAAGCCTTCAGTACTCTTTTCTTTTTTTTTCAAACAAAGTCATGAAAATCTTGCCACAAAGTGCCAAGCACATTGGAGTATAGGGACTCTCAAGCATATTGGTGGCCAGAGCAACCTTCAGGGGAGAGATGTAAAATTCAAGTAGATATGTGAATAAATGTTCTGGCACTAAACTTCCTAAATTAAATTGTACAATGCAAAATTACATGCTCTGTGGCATAAAGTGTGTCATCAAAACAATTATGATAGTTCTATAATGCCTTTTCATTAAACCCTCCAAATTCATAACCAGAATTAAGCAGCTTTGTAGCTTAAGCTGAAATCAATTCTTAAATGAAGTCAAGTCCAGACAAAATGAAAGAATGAAAATGATGCTAAAATTGAGACAAATATCTAGGGCAATAAGCAATATTTTGGGGTCATGGAACTCTCTAAGAATATAGTTAAGAGCTACACACCCTCTCCTGAAAATAAACAATTACATGTATGCAACAATTTCAGAATCTTCTCAACAATTTTTCCTACCATTTATTTAGGGACATTACAAAGGTTTAAGTCATTTGAAATAATCTTTCTTCCTTGGGATTGTGAACTGTAGGTTTCTCATAGAACTTAAACTGCTTAGTAGTCTAGGGATATTTAAGAAGAATTTTTTCTAGATATACAATTTTTCTATCAAGATGAAAATCTGTATATTCACATCTCAAATTCAATATATAAGCCTATCCTAAAGAATTGCCTGAAAAAATTACATATATGTATGTGTGTGTGTGTGTGTGTATGTATGTATGTATGTATGTATGTATATTCCCTACATTTAGTGCAACAAGGACTGGACCAATGAAACATAGTTCCCACCCTCAGTGAGCTTACAATCTAGTTAGCAAGACATGTCTGAAACACATAGAAAATTAAAAGTCTACAACATTAGGTTTATAATTTAATTCAACAATAGAGGAATTTCACTTATTATAATACCTAACAGCTCAAGTAGAGAATTTTAAAGAATATCATATTAATCTTCTTCCAAGTATATTCAAGGAATTAACTCCGGTTTATAAAACACAAACTAAGTCTCAACTTCGGAGCTATTTCTTTCTTTATACAGAATCTTATCAGGGCACTCAAGCTATCAATTAATTTTAATATAGATATGAAGTAATTTATGTAGGAGATCCTTTATGACGCCAATTTTTCTAAGTCAAAAATTTAATATGAATCTTATAAAGTTGGCCATGCTTTATAGCATAATATTGTTAAACACTCCCTAAAAATAGCATTTTATTGTGCTTACGGTTTTTAACAAGTGGTGTACTTTCTTTTGATTTTCATACTGTTTTAAACTTCACTTGAAATTTGATGGGATAAACAATGTAAATGTAAAACAGGACAGCACACTATCCTTCTCCAAAAAGGACTGTAACAGAAAATTTCTAGACATTCTTTAACTCAGTGTGATAGCAAAATTTTTAAATCAAAGAGAGAGAGAGAGAAATTGAAATATTGGTCAAAAATTTCAACAGCTTTCAATTCCTTTACCCAGTCAGGAAACATGAACTCTCCACTTCTATGCCTTATCTCAGACTGACTCTCTACTCCTTGTCTAATCCAGCTCTACCTACTCTTTGCCCCAAACAAACTGAACTGCTGCCTATTCCTCAAATTCTCTATTTTTAAACTTCTGCTTCATATTTTATACTATTGAATCTCCCCAGAATGCCCTTATTTCTTCATTTCCCTTCATTCATTCTTTAGGCTCATGTCAAAAGCTACCTTTTCCATAAAATCTTCAGAGTCCCACATACGATCTCCACCATGGCACTTTAAACTCTAGACACAAGAGTTTTGATTGAATGAAAGCTTACTGTATGCTAGAAATTAACATGCATTATTTCCATTTTATAGATAAGGAAACTGAGGCTTTGAGAGATTAACTCATTTGCCCAGGGTTAAGCCATATCCATGTTTGCCTGATTCTAGAGATTGACTGAGCTCTTATCTACCACATTGCTTTTAGTCACTGGTGACAAAATCATTCTTACAGGTTATACAGTCTTCTTTGCTTCTGCATTTCTACAATGTGTAGAACAGTAGCTTTACAACAGCAGAAATTCAATAAATAATTTATTGAACTAAACGATAGTTAGAAAGATCAAGTGCTATTACTATTCACTCCAATAGAGTACCCCATTGGAATCAAAATATTCTAATAAAATATCAAATACTGCTCAAAGTTTACAATAATTTGTACCATTTATTAAAAATTTATGATTAAATATTTTAATGCTATTATTAAACCAATAAACAGTGAAAATTAAGAGAAAAGTTCATCTATTAAAAACATGTATTTTTAATACTTCAATCTTTTTTATCTATTGAAGAAAAAAGTATATGTTTCAATCATGAAACAAAGAAAGATATTTCATATCTAAAAGGCAGCAAACCTGGTTTTTGGATTGTTGCATCTTATCTCTGTGTTGATGTGCTTCTCTGTTTGATGACAGAGCAGGATCTTGCTGAACTGCACCCACTGGAGTAGGCTACAATACAATAACAATTGGCATCGATACATTCCATTTCAAAAATCTTATTTAAAATCATTTACTTAGCTGCTTAAAGAATTAAGGAAAAAATAAAAGACTGTTAAACAAACTAAAGTTTTAGGTAAAGACACCATTCTCAAAATGTCATTAAAGCTAAGAAGGTAAAGCAAAGAGAATACAGATACTTTTTAAAGCGTTTTTAAAGTATTTCAGTTCTTTATAAAGTATTTATTTTTACACCTACAAAAGACCTTCTGATGCTGTCATTACTTTTAGGCTACATTTTCATATCAAAATGATAAAAATATGTCATTTCCAAAGCAAATGTATAAATAGAATAACCTTTTAAGAAAATTAAAAGAATAAAAAAATAAAATAATAACATTGCTTATTTCCAATATTTTGACTTGGAGAGGCTTATAATTTTAATTTTCATCAAGGTATTAAGGTATTAATCATGGGAATATTACACATTTGACATTAAGAACTAAATCAGGATGAAAAGTTAAAAGTGTAACTCTTCATGCTAAAAGGCAAAGAATCCAGATGAAGGGCTTTGAAAAACTCAAAGAATACTAGTATGGCGCTACCTGCAGAAATGTCCTTTAAAAAACAATATAATGAATCATTTAAAACAACTATTTGTTCTCAACTCTTTTCAAATGAACTATACTATTAAAAAGACAACACACCTATGCAACAACCTTGCATGTTTTTCACATGTACCCCAAAACCTAAAATGCAATAAAAAAAAAAAAAAAAAAAGACAACAGATACTATAAATAATATTTTATTATGTAGAATACTCACCAACTGTTTACCAATCCAGTCATATTCATAATCAAACATATATCCTTTTCGATCAAACAAGTCAGTAAAAAGCTTTCTTAAGTAGTCATAGTCTGGTTTTTCAAAAAAATCTAGCCTTCTTACATAACGAAGATATGTTGCCATTTCTTCTAGAAATAATATAAAAATTATTCAAACTATACTTTTCTTTAATACTCAATAATAAAATTAGGTATCTAAAAGCACATTGTATTATATATTTAAAAAACACTGGAAAAGTAACAAAATTCTACTGCAATTTAAATTTTTCTGAGTTTAATTACAAAAATATTAAAAAGAGGAAAAGAAGGAAGGGGAATAGAGACACAAAAAAATGAGAGGTTCAGTTTAACAACCACTATTTTTGCTTCATTACATTAGGAAAAGCTAAAATTTTTATTTTATAAGATTATTTTTAATGTTTGGTAGTAAGACAAGTTGAATAAGCAACTTAATAATGCACGATTAATCACAAAGCATCATAATCAGTTTATATATTTAAAATTTTATTTAAAATACTGGTGAGAACTGATTTATATTGGCTTGCTGGATTTCCTTTAGAATCAGTGACATACACCAACTAATAGCAAATTCAAATTCCTAACCTTGGCTTTGAGTAGTATTCTAACCAATTAAGCTAACAAATGAAAGCTAAAACAAATGTCAAAAACATAACACAAGGGCACAGTGTAAGTCTTCTCTTAATTTCTAGTCATATATTTAACAATTATTTGGCAATATACAAATCTCTGCATGCTATCATAATTCCAAAATGTATTAGATATATCTATTTTTAAGGGTCATACTTCCCAGAAGAAAAAGAAGAAACAAAAAATACATAAAACACTGGGTAAAATGGTGAGCAATCAGTAAAGCAGGGCATTTTACCATCAGGGCACAGAAAATTATTGCAGTAAGAGATGGTAACTTACACCTAGCATTCACCTAGCCCCAGTCAGAAGGAAAAGGGTAACACCCAGCACAATAGGCAACAAAAGTGGTACACAGTAACCTTCTTATGTGGTGACTCTCCCACTATTCCACTTTCTAGCTAAATACCTGGTTAATTGATTTGGCAACCCCATTTTTCCCACCTTTACATAGGCTTCCTTAATGACACCTATCCTACCTGCCTACACTTAAACTGCTAGTACTATTAATCAACATTTAAAAAAATCTACTTCTAGATATTACAGCAAGAAAGGAAAACATAATTAAAGTTGCTGTCAATGAATAAGATAAACAAGCTTGAGAAAGAGCTACTTTAGATTTTGTTGATAATATTATTATTACATTAATAATGCCAGCATTGTACAGGAAAACTAGGGAATACTAAAGTGAGATAGGAATTCCGTATTATATCTTCAAATTTAGTTCTCTTTTCACTTAATGTCGCTGCAAAAATAAATCACATCATTATTTTAATATACTAACAAGGTATTATTATTTCTTAATTTAGAAACCTTAAGTAAATTTTTGTTGGCTTAATTTGAGTTGCCACAAATCTACTTGAAAGCAAAATTGTTTTCATAAATGCATACAGTTCCCCAAAATAAAATTAGCCTAAAACCAGTGAGGTCAGTAAGGTTTTACTGACCCTACTTAATTTAAGTAAGTTTAGTTTGTAAACTAAACCAACTCATACTTCATATACCTCCTCTGAACTTGACACTGAGATCCAAATGATTAACACCGTATACCAAAACTTTGTATCTGGCATTCCTTAGCAAATATTTTAATTTATTAAAAGTATACCATTAAAGAAAATATTTATTCAGCTAGTACTGATCAACACTTTTAACAGATAGGATTTTCCTTTATTAATACCATTTACAAAGCAAATATACAAAGTGTCCCTGTGGGCTAGGCATCAAATGCTGAAATCCTTTAAATCATATTTTTAGCTCTTTTTTTAAAGCATAGAAAAATAATTTATAAACAAGCAATAAAAATCAGCATTTCTAATTTTCTGTATATAATGCATCAACTTCACATTACTCATTACCTGGAAAATTTTCACATAACACTTCTATTGGTGTAGCCCGTTTTGTATCTCCAATTTTCTGATACCTCTCCTTTAATGTATCAGCCTAAAAACGAAAAAAAAAAAAAAAATCTTGAGAATGTGTTAATTTAAAAATTATTTAGCTGGGCTGTACACAGTAGCTTGTGCCTGTGACCTGAGAGTTTTGGAAGGCTGAGGCAGGAGGAGTGCTTGAACCCAGGAGTTTGAGACCAGCCTGGGCAGCAGAGCCCTGATCCCTACTTACAAAATAAAATTTTCAAATATAAAAATTGTTTAGTTGGAAGAGAGGACCTCAATATCTTAATATTTTATGAAATTCAATAAAAAAACACAAAAACAATTACCTTTAAGCCTTGCCAAGGAAGACTGCCTCTCAGAAAATACATGAACATATGACCTAAAGCTTCTAAATCATCTCTTCTACTTTGTTCTGAAATATAAAAGAAATATAAATTTCACTTTTCTCTTAACAGTTAAGAATGAAGAGTTTATTCTTTCATTAGGTATAAATTAATTTCCAAAAGTTCAACATATAAATACAAAATACAGATCTAGTACCTATAAGTGATAAAATTATATCTATATAAATGATGTTTTTATATTAAGATTATTGTACATCTTTAAAATACTCCTTTATGATTTTTAGATGCTATAAGAGATTTATTTATCTGCTTAGATATCTATTCATGGAAGTACAGGCCAAGGGGAAAAGAGTTCCATTGGTCATTCAGCATCACCGTGTACTATAGCTCTGTCTTAAAGATTCAGAAGGTAACATATTAAAACTTCTGAGAAGTCTAGAGTTTAAAAGTTTTAACTCTTTCAACCCTGCATTTCCTAAAGTTATATGAGCACAAAACTTCTATAATAAATACTCTCCATTAAATTAAACATAATTATGGAGTATTGTGTGTAATATATTTTAAGAAAAACTTGTGTTTGACATATACCAACATTAACAACCCCTTCACTATCACCAAAAATGCTGCTTGAACAAATTGTCATTTTCAAGTTGTTGTTATAACAAAATGTTGTTTAGTACATAAGTGAATAAAGATCACAGACTAAGACTCAGGGATATACTTATAAATATTTGCTGATTGAATGATATTTCAATTTTTGTCACTGAAGTTAAATACTTAAGATTTCTTGATGTTTCAAAATAATACAAAAATGCTGACTACAAATGAGAAAAAAATACTTTAATAAAAGGATGTTTATGTGCAAGATGTTTTATCCAAATGAACAATCATACTATCTAGGCAGAATTCAATGCTTTCAGAAAAGCAAACTTTGATTCAAAGTATGGATCTGAACTAGGATGAAGGGTGAGAAAAGGTTTTGATTGTTACTGTGTACTCTCAAACATTCTATACTTGTTGATATGGTTTGGCTATGTTCACACCCAAATCTCATCTTGAATTCCCATGTGCTGTGAGAGGGACCCAGTAGGAGGTAACTGAATCATGGCGGCAGGTCTTTCCCATGCTGTTCTCATGATAGTGAATAAGCCTCATGAGACCTGATGGTTTTATAAGGAGGAGTTTACCTGCACCAGCTCTCTCTTTCCCTGCCACCATCCACCTAAGATGTGACTTGCTCCTCCTTGACTTCCATGATCACTGTGAAGCCTCCCCAGCCATGTGGAACTGTAAGTCCATTGAACCTCTTTCTTTTGTAAATTGCCCAGTCTAGGGTATGTCTTTATCAGCAGCATGAAAACAGACTAATACACTTGTTTTTAATAATACTTGTTATGATTTAAAGATACTATGTTTGTGTTCTTATTTAATCAATATATATACTTCCATCAGACTGCAAGTTGCAGGAGAGTGGATGTTTCTTTGGCTCATTATTCTCAGGATGCAGTATAATGACTGGCCCAGAGGAGGCACTCAACTCATATTACTGCAATAAATAAATGAATATTTGAAAAGATATAATATTAGATATATGTCCTTTTTCTGTAAGCATCAGGGAAATATCTAAAAGAATATACATCAAAATTGGTAGTCATTAAGGCTACGAGATTGGCACACTAGAGAAGAGACTTCAACTTCCCATTTCACATGCTCAAAATACGATATAATTAAGAATTTTTTTCTTTCTTGTACTTTTTGTTACAAAATTTAAGTACATGCTATTAAAAATAGCAAACTTTTCCAACATAAGTAATGGCCTCAAGTCCATCTACATCCACTAATGAAACATGGGGATGAGAATATGAAAAAAACTAGCTATGACTTTTATAACCAAAATTTCACTTCACTAGATTCTGGTGGTCTTAACGGTAGAGTTTGATAAGTTTTTACAACACACACACACCTGCATAACTACCACCACAATCGAGAAGCATTTCTAATGCTCCAAAAGGTTTCCTATGTCCCTTGCCTATTACTCTCCCCCAACCCCCATAATACCACCGGCCTCAGGAAGTCACTTATCTGCCTTCATCACTACAGATTAGACAGGTGTACATGAATGGAATCATACAGTATAGATTCATGCCCAAATTCTTTCACTTACTGTGTTTTCAGGATTCATCCATGTTGCTGTGTGCAATAATAGCTCATTACTTTTTAATGTTGAGTAATACATTATAATGTGTTTATTCATCTGCTGACAGACATTTGGGTAGATTCCAGTTTGGGGCTGTTGTGAATAAAACTGTTATGAACATTCTTCTTGTACTGGTCTATGTTGACATATGTTTTCATTTATGTTGGGTTAATATCTAGAAGGGGGATTGCTACATGATATTGTAGGTATAGGTTTTGCTTTATTAAAAAACCTTTATACCATTTTCCAAAGGGGTTGTGCCATTTCATATTTCCACCAGCAACGTATGGGAGTTTCAGTTGCTTCCAAACCTGTCCAACCTTTAGTATGGTCTTTTAAATTTTAGCCATGCTAGTGGCTATGAAGTATAAGCAGTACTACTAACTCCTTTGAGAAAAGCAAACTTGAAAGTATGGATTAACTGACTTAATTTGCATTTCACTGGTGACTAGTGTTGAGCTTTATTTCATGTGTTTGTCCATTTAAAAAAGTGGGTTGTCTTATTAAAAAGTTTTAATAGGGGGCCACGCGTGGTGGCTCAGCCTGTAATCCCAGCACTTTGAAAGGCCGAGGTGGGAGGATCACAAGGTCAAGAGATCAAGACCATCCTGGCCAACATGGTGAAACCCTATCTCTACTAAAAATACAAAAAAATTAGCTGGGTGTGGTGGCGCGCACCTGTAGTCCCAGCTACTCGGGAGGCTGAGGCAGGAGAATTGCTTGAACCCGGGAGGCGGAGATTGCAGTGAGCCGAGATCCCGCCACTGCACTCCAGCCTGGTACGTGGCGACAGAGCAAGACTCTGTCTCAAAAAAAAAAAAAATGTTTTAATAGTTCCTTGTATATTCTGGATGCAAGTTATTTTCAGATATGTTTTGCCAATATCTTTTCCCTTCAAGACTATAGCTTGCAATTTTTTGTTTTCTTAAGAGCATGTTTAAAAGAAATTTTATATTTTTATGACGTCCAATTTATCAGAGTTTTTTTCCTCTTATTTTTTATACTTTTGGAGGTCCAATCTAGGAAATCTCTGTTCACAAGCTTACAAAGATTTTCTCCTGTTTTTTGATTCTAGAAATTTTATAGTTATGGTTCCTACATTTAAACCAATTTTCATTTTGAGGTAATTTTTTTTGCTTTTGGTGTGGAATAAGGCTTTAGATTCATTTTTCTCAATATTGAGATCTAGTTACTCTCATATAGTTTCTTGGCAAAACTATCCTTTCCCTTGAGTTGCTTTTGCACCATTCTCAAAAATTAGTTGATCATGTATGTATAAGTCTATTTCACACTCTGTATTTTGACCAACTTATCTGTTATCTGCCTTCATATCAATACCACCCAAAATAAACGGACAAAATAATGACAAATGAGAAAATCAATGACCAGACAATGACCAATGGACAATCAGTAATGAAAACCAGTGAAAACAAAAGCTGGATTGGAAAGTTCAATAAAATCACTAATCCTCTTAGAAGGCTAAAAGAAAGAAACACAAATTACCAATAACAGAAGAAACAGGGGGCATCGGAACAGATCCTACAAATATTAAAAGAATGATAAAAGAATATTACAACCAACCCAATAAATTAAACAACTTATATGAAATGGACAAATATCTTGAAAGTTACTAATAACTAAAACTGCCTCAAGAAGAAAATGTGATAGCTCTGTATCAATTAAAGAAATTAAATTTATTATTTAAAAACTTCCCAAATATAATCCAGACAGCATCACTACTAAATTCTATTAAATGGTTAAAGAAAAATACAAGTTCTACACAAACTCAGGATTAGAAGAGTTCCCAATTCACAGCATTACCCTGTTACCAGAAACAGACAGACATTACAATTAAAGGAAACTACAAGAAATATTCCTCATAAAGACAAACACAAAATCCTTAAAAAGATAATACCTCATGACTAAGGTTCACCCTAGAAATGTAGGCTTAGTTTAACTTTTAAAAATCAATCAGTATAAATCATCAAATTAATAGAATAAAATATGAATCATATCATCATCTCAGATATAGAAAAAGCACATGACAAAATCCAACATGCATTAACGAGAAAAACAAGAAACTCTCAGCAAACTAGGATTCACAAGGAAACTTCATTCTGACAACAATTATGAAAAACGTCAACTAACTTCATTTTTAAATGATAAAAGACACTCCAAAGATGGGGAACAAACAAAGATGTCCACTCTTACCCTTTCTATTCAGTATTGTACTGAAGTTCTTGCCAGTACAAAGAAGCAAAGACAACAAAATTAACAGATATTCAGATTGGAAATGGAAAAGTAAAACTATTGCTCTTTGCAGACAACAGGACTGTATAAGCAGAAAATTTCAAATAATCTACAAAAGGTCTATTACAACTAGTAGGTAAGTTTTAGCAAGGTTACAGTATATAAGGTTAATATATAAAAATCAACTGGGGCCAGGCTCAGTGGCTCACACCTGTAATGTCAGGACTTTGGGGAGGTTGAGGCAGGAGGACAGCCTGAAGCCAGGAGTTCAAGACTTAGCTTGGACAACATAAAGAAACTCCAACTTTACAAAACATTTGTTTTAGATGAGCTGGTGGCTGGGTGTGTTGGTGTGCACTTGTATAGTCCCAGCTAATAGGGAGGGTGAGGTGGAAGAATTCCTTGAGCCTAGGAGGATGAGGTTGCAAGGAGCCACGGTAGCACCACTGCACTCCAGCCTGGGTGACAGAGCAAGACCCTGTCTCTAAAAAATAAAAATAAACTGGATTTCTATACTCACAATGAACAAGTGAAAACTGAATTTTAAAACCAATGCCTTTACAACAGCATCGAAAAACATGAACTGTGTAAGGATACATGTATCAATGTATATGTAAGACCTATATATTATATGCATATAATATATATGCATATAGTTTAATAAACTTAAAATACAGTACATATAGGCCAGGCATGGTGGCTCACACCTGTAATCCCAGCACTTTGGGAGGCCGAGGCGGGTGGATCACGAGGTCAGGAGTTTGAGAGAGACCAGCCTGGCCAATATGGTGAAACTCCATCTCTACTAAAAATACAAAAATTAGCTGGGTGTGGTGGCATGTGCCTCTAGTCCCAGCTACTCAGGAGGCTGAGGCAGAAGAATCACTTGAACCCAGGAGGCAGAGGTTGCAGTGAGCCGAGACTGTGCCACTGTACTCCAGCCTGAGTAACTATGCGAGACTCCAACTCACAAAAAAAAATATACATATATACAGTATATATAAAAGTATACTGAGCCCTACAGTAAGACTCTTTGTTAAGGAGAGGAACTCAATATAAAGGCAATTACTCTTTGAACTCTATCCAAGGGGAGCTTTAGTCACATAGTGCCAATAAGCCATAGTCATAAAATGATCTCGCCTATATGGTTCTATCAGAGAACAGTATTAGTCTCATAACCCACAAAGTATTTCAAAATTCAAGCCATAAGTATTAGCTAGTAAAATAAACTTACTACTGAAGCTCAGTTTGTAATACTCTTTACCCTCATAATTCCTTTCTTTGTATTCTTTCACCAACTGACATATCTGGAAATAAATTTTACCACGTAGTAAGTAATAGAAATTACAGGAAGGCATTCTCTTTGAAACACAGTAACTAAAGAACACCTCCTAGGGCCTTTAACAGTTCTTTTACATGAAAAAAAATCTCCCAACAGTAATCTGGCCCTAACTAAACTACGTTCACATTTTTTAAAGCACTTAACTACAAAGGCCTGTTCGAAAATGAATATTTGTCCACAAAGCCAAGAATCATTGTAAGAACTCTTGCTATGAGCACCTAAAGAAAATAGAAAGTGATGATTTTCTTTACAATAGGTATCATTAAAGATTCTTTTAAATAGGTTCTTGAAACCAATTAAAAAGGTACGTAGTCGATTAAAATTTTCCTTTTCGGGAATATATGTACCACACAGAATAATCAACACATATTAAGAGTCTAATATGTGTCCATGCTTCATATACACTATCTTTCAAAACTACAGCTACACTGAAAACAGTTATTTGTAATCCCAAATAAGGAAAGTAAAGCTCAGAAAGATTAAGTGACTACTTCAAAACTAGTTACCTAATAAGTGAAGGGCAAGATTTCAGCCCACTTGTCTGCATTTTCTTTATTTTGGAAAGCATTTTATCACTTAATCAAATGCTGATTGCAAACCTTCTGCAATGCTTTTCTATTTAAAACTTCTACTCTTATAGCTCAAAATTATTTTTTTAAATCAGATTTCATTCCTCACTTGCCTAGCACTGTTTCTATTTCAACTGAAATTTCAATTCAATTTTCAACTATATTCCTTTTTCATTAACTCAAATTTATTGATGCCTCACACAGAAGCAGGAAATTTTCTATGATACTTGCATTTGTTTGCAAACTTTCTACTGCATTTTCTACCATAGTGAAAAACAATGAGGCCAAAAGACATGTTGGCTAAGCTAAGTACAGACATGAGAACACAGCTCAAACAACAAAAATTCTCCCTGAAGAAAGTTTAAATCATTTCTTATAAGTAAAAAATAAAAATTATCCACTACAAGGAAGTAAAAGGTTAACTTCATATTTCCTTCTTAGATATTAAAAGTTACTTTAGTCGGCACTACTAAAAAAACAAAAATATATCTTCCTCAAGATTCATTGAGCTCAATTTTCAAAATTATATAACAAAAATGGTTAAAAAAAAAAGAGAATACAAACAAAAAAGGAAAGAAAAAAACACAATTATGCAAGACAATACACAGCAACAGTTGACTAATCTAAACACCTAATCAAGTAATAAAAACAAAACTTAGAAAGAAAAGTTTTCTGTGCAACTGAACCCAGTACACGCATTCACTTAATTCCTAACGTTCTCTTGAAATCAAGTTCTCTTAATTTAGACATAATTCTATTAAGTTTGGTGACAAGGTCAAAAGAAGTAAATCAAAAGCAGAGAAAAACAAAGTGTTGCCAGCAGTAGCTATACTACGTACAATATCAAAAGGTAACGGATAACACAGGTGAAGGCCAAAAAATAAAAAACAAAAAACATATCAATTACATTCATTATACTTTAAGAAAACAAGAAATGATACATTTTAAACTGTTATAATACAATTATAAAATGTAAATACATGTTTTTGAACTGCAAAAAAGCTGTGTAAGCAGCTTAAAGAGCAGGTCTCAGAAATTTGGACAATTAACCTAGAAATTAAATTATATGAATCACATCACAGAATGCTAGCACAGAAAGAAGCCACTTTTGGAACACCATAATTCTGTGATTCCTTCTCTCTATTCAGAGAACTTACACTCAGAAACTTGAAACATCATTCTCCTATGAACACAGATTTTTATTAACACTTACAAAGCAACTCCGAACTTATCCCTCAAATACTAGTTTCTTTATTCTTGAATAACCAATGAAAATTTAAAAATAGAAGACTTGATTTTTATTTAAAGACTACCCACCAAAGAGAAATATACATTATTTACTTAGTGTCAAATGACTTCAACAAGAGACATAAAGGGGAAAAAAAGTCATCCAAAGGAAGATTATGAGGTTCAAGGCAGCTGACAAAAGTCTTTAAAAAGAATTAGACATGGTCAGATCTGACACAAAAATAACAATATGACAACGCTAAAGAAAGTTTTCATGCAAAGACACTACGGAAATCCACATCTGTAACACAAAGCTTCATCAAGACTGCATCTTGAACAGAGACTTAAGCAGATACAAGAAAGGTGTAAATGCCTTCTGAACATAAATGACCTAGCTAAAATCAAGATACTACAAGAATAAAATGCTAATTTCTATTATGTGATATTACACTACTCTTCCATATTATCGTATTAGGAACATCTTTTTCCTTTTTAAGCCTAATGTAAGTATCAGTCTCCAAAAAGGAAAAATACTTACAAACACATATAATGTTTCTTTGACCAAATATTCTATTTTGAAAAATTCATATGAGCAAGAAGTCCTTGAGTGCCTAAGAATGAATGAATGGATGGAAAGATGGATGAATAAATAAGGCTTTAAAAGTAATCACTGGCTGGGCGCGGTGGCTCACGCCTGTAATCCCAGCACTTTGGGAGGCCAAGGCGGGTGTATCACGAGGTCAAGAGATCAAAACCATCCTGACCAACATGGTGAAACCCCGTCTCTACTAAAAAAAAATACAAAAATTAGCTGGGCGTGGTAGTGAACGCCTGTAGTCCCAGCTACTCGGGAGGCTGAGGCAGGAGAATTGCTTGTACCCAGGAGGCGGAGATTGCAGTGAGCCAAGATGGCACCACTGCACTCCAGCCTGGCGCCTGGTGACTGACAACAGAGTGAGACTCTGTCTAAAAAAAAAAAAAAAAGTAATCACCAAGATCCAGGCAAAGCAGGGAGTGCAGAAATAATATATGCACAAATTAAAATCACATTAAAAGGTCAGGTTTTTTCTGCTCCTTTTCCTTCTTTATCTCTTCCTGACTCCTCGCAAGACCAAGTACTATAAACTTAAAAAAACACTATATCTTCTATGTCCAAAGGTATCCCAATTTACTGAATTAAAGCTTTAATTCCTTAGCATCCAAATTGAATTATCTTAGCTTACTCTTAATTTTTTAAGTAGGAATTCATGTAATCTTGGGAACAAAATTTTTTATCTGTTAATATTACCCATCTACTCCTGAGTTTTACCTGAAAACTGAGAAGCAGGATGCTTATAAATGGGGAAAAGTAAACATTAAACATTTGCTGTTTGCTATACTTGTCAAAGAAATAAATTTTTGTTTTATTCCTGAAAGAGGAGTAAAGAGAGATTATCACAATAGTTAAATCTCATTTCCCAGGTACTGAGGACTTTTCCTAACAATGGCAAACATATCACACTCACTTCACCATTTCTACAAATAGAATGCTGTTACAATTACCATTGTTCAGATAAAGAACATTAGGCCCTAAGGAAGCTGTGACTTCATGTCTCACAATAAAATAGTGGTGAACCTTTGTTAGTTATAAAATACTCTGTTAACAACTCCCATAAAATGAAAATTTCTCACAGATACTGCACATGTAAATAAATACAAGTGTGCCTAATTTTAACAGAAGTCACAATCCTAAAAGTTTTATAGCTACCCAATCATATTTTTAAATCTATTCGGAAAGTCAGCTATTGAAAGCTACCACGTGGAAATATTATCTGAATAAAACTTGCATTTTATAATTTTAAATATTTGATATTTTTCTTAAAAAAACAAAAAACAAGAAACAAAACCAGAAAATTGACATTTTTCAGGCATTTCAGATGCCTGACAAAAAAAATGCCATAAGCCTACAGTCAGATGGGCTGTCAGGAAAGATGCCACATCCTATTTAGTTATGATTGAGAGGCAGTCCCTACTGTATAGGGACATGCTCTATGCAGTAGCTAAGGCTGGGGAGAATGGTTAGAGAAAAAGCTAAGAATAGGGTAAGATCAGGAGCTGAAAGTTGAATTAGATGACTTCCAAGATTCAGTCCAAATATGTGATTGTATATTGGAAGGTACTTTTGAGCAGCAGTGATGGATATGTACTGATTGGTTCACATTTCTGTCTATCTGTTGTGAGATGTCTAATAGTATCTGAAAGCAGAATATCTAAAAGCAGATAATTAAGTTTGTACTTCCTCTGTGATGAACACTGACTGTGGCAAATATAATCTAGAATTGACTTTTTAAGAAACACACAAAAGTAATTCAATAGGAAAGAATATGATATCATAGAAAGAACCTCAACCCCTATCTCACACCATATAAAAAAATCAATTCTGAAGTAAACGCTAAAACCTTAAAGCTTCTAGAAGAAAGCATAAAATGTAACGAAGGTATAGATTTGTCTACCTTATCACATAAAGGTAAAGATTTGTTAGAATTCAAAAGGCAATAACTATAAAAAAAACTGACAAACTAGACTTCATAAATATTCAATAGTTCTGCTCATCAAAAGATACCGTTAAGAAAATGAATAGGCAAGCAAAGACTGGAAAAAATTATTCACAATGCATATAATATGAAAAAATAATTTTACCCAGAATACATAAAGAACTCATTAACAATAAAATTAACATTAACAATAAAATAACACACACTTCTCAAAAGAAGATACACAAATAGCCAATACATACATGAAACAGATCTCAGAAACAATAATCACAAGGAGTTAAAAGACCAACCCATAGCCACTAGAATGGCTACAATGAAAAAGACTGACAACACTAAATGTTGTCAAGAATATAAAACAAAATTCTCATTCATTGCTCGTGCAAATTAAAAAAAAAGTACAAACACTCCCAAGAACAGACAGGCAGTTTCTTATAAAGTTAAATAACACCTACTATAGGGCCAAACTGAAAAATATGCCCACAAAAAGATTTGTAAGAATATTATACAAGTTTTATTCATAAGTCAAAAACTCAATCAAACATCCATCAACATTCGAATGGGTAAGCAGTTTGTGCAATGGAATTTGACCTAGCATTAAAAAAGAATAAACTGCTGATACTGGCAACAACATAGATGAATCTTACAGACATTATACCAACCAAAAGAAGTTGGATGGTTCCATGTATATGAAGTAATAGAATTAGCAAAACTCATCTGTTGTGATAGAAATCAGATCAGTGGTTGCTTCTAGAAAAGAAGGGGAATGACTAAGATGGGTAAAATGGAAGTCTATAGGATGATAGTGTTCTAAATCTTGATAGTGCTATGGGTTACATAGTGTCCATATTCATCAATACTCACAAATTATATAATCAAATGGTGTATACTTTACCCAATGTAAATTTTAAATAAAAATTTCAAATAAAAAAAGAACTCTTCAATAAAATAAGAATTACGAGACTTGCTTTACAAAGTGGTATCATTTGGCAATCTGAAACTACTTTCTGAGAATCCTCAGCTTTTAAAAACAAGTAAATATGAGTAGTGATAGCCAGATTTCCCACTGTTGGTTAAAAAAAAATACAAATATGGAAAAGGGATGGGAATTACAAATATAGAAAAGGGAAATACTATTTTGTACTGACATTGAAATTAGAAGTATATCAGTATAAACTCAAAGTTTTTAATAGATATTAATGTGTGTGTATATATTATATACATATGTAGTCATATTTCTATGTGTGTATGAATATACATATATGCACAAACATTTCCTAGTTCTGCTGCAGAAAGGGCCTAGCAGTAACAACATACCACAGTAATGAGCATACTCAGTGGCCAAATCTTGGTTTCTAAATACCATTAACCGATAAAAGGATTCAGAACTTCTTGGAGAAAAGGACTGATTATGGGGCTTCAGAAGAGAATCTGCAAGATGAGTTTGTTTATAAGAACTTGCTGCACCAGAAAGTAATAAAGTACTGAAAGAATCATGAGAATGTGTCAAAAGGACAGAGAAGCCAACTTGAAGGTGCAACCAGTGGCCAAATCTGGAACCCTTTGGATATCAAATAAATAATGATTTGCGGTAAGCCGAGATCACGCCATTGCACTCCAGCCTGGGTAACAAGAGTGAAATTCCGTCTCAAAAAATATATATATATATTGATAATGCATTCAATACATTACATTAAATAAGAATAAGTTTATATAGACGTAAGTCAATAACTGAGGTAAAAAGGAAAGCTTCTGCTTATATTAGAATATCAACTGACAAATAAGGAAATGTAAATATAAGAAATAATGGAGTTAGAAAATCATCAATGGATGCTAAATCTAGAGGGTAAAAATCTGATGAGGAACAACATATTTACATAATCCCAAAATCTAACTTCAAAATACTTCTTAATTACAAAGGGAAAATAAGAAACTTTTCAGTAGAGAAATTTCGCAGATAATCACCCAAGCAAGTGACCCCAACATGATGCACCAAGAACGTCTCATTTCTATTATATTTGGACTCAAAATGCCTACCCAAATCTAGTCAAAGAGAAATGACAGACCCAAATTGGAGATATCCTATAAAATAGCCTGTGCTCCTAAAAACTATTAAGGTCATGAGCCATAAAGAACAACTGAGGAACTGTTCCAGATGAAAATGATTGAAGGGATATGATAAATAAATGGACTTGGGTGAAGGAAAAAAGCTATAAAAAAAATTCTGTGAAGTTGATACTGTTTCATTCTTTTTACCAATAAGAAACCCCCTAAAAAGGTTAAACTTGTCCAGAGTCACAGTTAGCATACAGGTAAGCCAGCTCTGCCCACCTCTAAGGTATATGCTCTTAGCATTATACTTACTAGGCTAATTGCTATTTCTGCAGCTAGCCATATTGGAGAGCTATAGTCTCAATCCAAAAGTTCCACATGCATTAAATTCAGTTAAAATTTGGTATTCTCTTATATTTTGTAAGAGAAATAATTAGATGCATCTCCAAAACTGTACCAAAGTTGGACATTTCAAGTTACAGAAATACAAAAAAAAAAACACAGAAAATGGAAGGATAGCTGTCATTCATTTACCCTATAATAACTTACTTTCAAAGAGTTATTAAAAATAAATGAAAGTAAACTCTAGGTAGATGTGATAAATGAAAATTATAATAAAAGCTATTGTATCTGCAAAAACTGAACCATAACAAATAAAAACACACAGTGTTAGCACAGCTGCTGAATTCAAGCTTCCATACTTACAAAAGGTACACATACCTTTTCCTAAATGTGTGTTTATGCTCATATATCTAGCTGTTCCTGTAAGGCTCTTGTGTTCTCTGTATGGTATGTGTTTCTTTGTCTCTGGATCAATATATTCCTTTGCCAAACCAAAATCTATAATATGAATAACTTGCTGGGTTTTGTTTCCTGGTCGTCCTATTAAGAAGTTCTCAGGTTTTACATCTCTGTATATCAAGTTCTTTGAATGGACATATTCCATGCGAGAAATCTTGGTTTAAAAAAAAAAAAAAAGAGAAGTTTTATTTTGGGCTTAGACTAGCCTAAGCAACTATGATAAAAGCAAGACAGAACTTTCACAATGAAAACATACAAAATAAATAAATCATAAATTGTTTCAACCCTTTAAAAGTAACATAATGTGTCACCGTGTCGTTCTTCAAATACACATATCGAATTACAATTTAAAAACTTTGCTTTTACTATTATGGTCACTGAGAAACAAGAGTATTTGAATTTTATGGATTCCTTTCATATCAATAAGCCTGATTCAATCAACACTTTCAGAGGATGCTACTTCATAAAATCAAAAAGCCATATTGATACAAGACTTTGAACTCAAAAGTATAAGCAGATATATGGAAAATGGTGCAATATAGTCTTCCTTATCAGGTCAATAATTGAGCAACTTTTACAATTATATTAAAGAAATTTAAGAGTCTAAACTATTAAATAAAAACAAAACACTATCAGTATCTTTTTCTTTTCGTAACACATTTCCTTTACTTTCTCCTAGGTATTAAACATTTAAAAATGATTAATCTTAAAGCTAGGAAAGTCTGGAATCCAACTCTAATATTAATAATATAGTTCATTTTTATTATTTCACAGATTTTCAATGTTCATTGTACAAATTATCATAAAATAGAATATTACAAATAAGAACATAAAATTGCTCCATTTAGTGATAATCATGGTTAACAATGCAATGTAAACATATGGTTACACAGGTCATTCTAGTTTGTTTAACAAGCTTTGCATCACATAATATACAATATTTTATGTATATATATTCTTAATGATATAAGCATTTAAGATTACAAAATATTCTGTTCCATTTGGAGAGAACTGTTGTTTTGGTGGCTTTCTTTTTTTTTTGAGACAAGGTCCCATTCTGCCACCCAGGCTGGACCACATAGCTCACTGCAGCTTCCACTTTCAACCTCCAGGCTCAAGCAATCCTCTTGCCTCAACTTCCTCAGCAGCTGGGACTACACAAGCACACCACCACACCTGGCTTATTTTTTATGTTTTGTAGAGACAGAATCACACTCTGTTGCCCAGATTGATCTTCAACTCCTAGGCTCAAGTGATCCTCTCGCTTCAGCCTCCCAAAGTGCTGGGACAACAGGCACAAGTCACCACATCTAGCCTATGAAACATCCTTTAATATGCACTTTTTAATAGCTGCATATTTTCCTCTGGCTGTTATTCAACTAACTCTGTTATTTTTGCACATTTGGGTTGCTTCCCATTTTTTAATTATAAACATCCTTTCATATAAAGCTTTAAGTATCTATGAATACATCCAAAGGATAAATCTGTAGAAGTAGAATTAATGAGTCAATGAATAAAAACAATTTTAAGACTTCTGCAGCACCCTTCTATTGGCATTTATTTCAAAACTGCTTTAAAATCACTCTTGAATTATTATCCCATAGATTCCCTGAAGTCTAAGTAATTTATCAAGATGCTCTCATTAGTTTGCTTCTTGTTTTTCGAGGTCATAAAGTTTATTACCAAAATTAAGATTTCATGTTTTTCTTTCTGGGTACAGTGGCTCATGCCTGTCTGTAATCCCAGTACTTTGGGAGGCTGAGGCAAGTGGATCACAAGGTCAGGAGATCGAGATCATCCTGGCTAACACAGTGAAACCCTGACTCTACTAAAAATACAAAAAATTAGCCAAGCGTGGTGGTGGGTTGAGGCAGGAGAATCACTTGAACCCAGGAGGCAGAGGCTGCAGTGAGCCGAGATCGTGCCACTGCACTCCAACCTGGGTGACAGAGAGAGACTCTGTCTCAAAAAATAAAATAAAATAAAAAGGAATCCATAAAGAACACATGTTTCTGAGGATTCTCTTTTGAAGTATTCATCTTTTATATGAAAAAACTGCTAGCAACAACTTAGTTCTCAAACTGAGCATTCTGATCTTAATGCAGCTAACATATCAGTTTTTATATAAATAAAAAACACTTGACTCAGTTATTTTAAGTTACATGGATCCCAGAAAGAAAGACAGTATGAAAAGTAGAATCATCTGTATTAGGTCAAATGCTCTATAAGACATCACATAACTTTAAACTTTTAAGATGAATTTGTGACCAACAACCATGCACTTGTTCAAACAACGTCAAATACCCTATTTTACTTACCAATTGTATAGCTATCATGAGAACTGTTTTAAGAGAAAATGTTCTGTCACACAAGTCAAACAAGTCTTCCAAACTAGGTCCCAGCAGTTCCAGCACCATAGCATTGTATTTACCACAAGGGCCGAAATAGTAAACTTGAGGTATACCATCTGGGGGAAAAAGAAATAGTCATTAAATAATTTCATCATCCTAAATACTAAGGTTTTCCTCCTAAAAACTGATATTTAAAATTTTATATTTTCAAGAACTAATGCAGTACTATTACTTTTCCCAGGTACATACTTTTCTTGACCAAACCTCCCCACCTCCCAATACCTTTTCTCTGATGTTCACATTATACCCTAGATACACCTCCATTGCAGCTACATAAACTGAATTACATTATAAACAGTACTTCATTGTTTCTCTCTACCACCTTACTACTGAACAAAAGCTGGGCTTTTTCGCTTTATATTTCCATGGCCTGGAGAAAGACTTAGCACATAGGAAAGATTCCAGTTCTATTGAACAAGAGACACTACTGGCTTTAATAACCTTGTGGTAGGCATACTGCTAAGATCACCCCTCACCCCCAAGATTCTCATCCTCTGGTGGATAAACCTTACATAAACCCCTTCCCTTGAATGTGGGCAGGATTCCTGGGATCTCACTATTGTGACTAACTTACATTGCAGATGTAATTAAGCCTCCTATCCGTTAACTAACTTACACTGCAGATGTAATTAAGCCTCCTATCCGTTGACTTTAAGTTGATCAAAAGGAAGAGAGAGTATCCTGGTCAGCCTGATCTATTCAGGTGAGCCTTTAAAAAGAAGGTCTAGAAGTCAGAGATATTGGAAGCAGCAGAGAATTCTCCTTTTGGCCTTAAAGAAGCAAACCACCATGCCGTGGAGGGAGCCACATGCCAGATAGGAATCCTCCAGGAAGTAAGGGCCTCAGTTCTATTGCCATGAGGAATTGAATTCTGGCAAGACCAATAAACTCGGAAGAGAGCACTGAGGCTCATGTAGATTGTAGTCCAGGCTTACACCTTAATTTCCACATGGTAAGACTCTAAACAGAAGACCCAGCTAAGCCATGCCTGTATTCCTGACCCACAGAAATTGTGAAATAATAGTCTTTCATTTTAAGCCAGTAAGATCTAGTAATAATTCATTACACAGCCATACAAAATAATACAGACTCCAAATATGAAGTCTGAATGCCTAGAAGTCATCTTTTCATTTTCAGAGCTAACAGATTCCCAATAAACTAAAATATAAGGGATCAATTTCCTTTATGTGAAAGTTTTCAAAATCAAAATGGAGTCACTTGTGTTAAAGCCCTGACAGACAGAGCTAGGGAGGGGAGCTGAAAGAAGGATTCTCACACATATATATGCCGGATAACAAGAATTATCACAAAAGTGCAAAAACCACAACCTGGAACAAAAGCCACTGCAACCTTACAAAAAATTACTCTGTGAGTATATCTGTCCAGCAACTGCCTGTCCAACCTTGGACTGATGCCATTCTTGTTAATGATCCTTGTAGCCAAGGAGAATTGTCTCAGAACAACTTATGTGACCCTCCCCATTTTTCCTTTAAAAACTCTTATCTTCCTTTACCTCCCTGAATATATTCACATATATTCCCATTGTGATGCCCACTCCTAAATATCATTTTTAGAGTTTCCCTATTATTTAGTTTGACACTTAACACTGCATTTATGTATCTATTAGCAGGAAAAAATGAACTTCTTCCACCACAAATGTCTCGGTTTTACTTCCAAGTGATTTTTCTTTCAGTATATTGAAAGGGAAAACAATTCTAATAAAAACTTCTCATTTACATATAATATTTAAATATAATATTTACTCTATTATTTTGAATATAAATTATTATAGGACAGAAAACACTGAACTAAAAACCAAGACAACTACATTCTTAGTCTAACCTAATATTCATCAGCTGTATGGCTAGCTTGTCATTCAACCTCTCAAGTGGGCCTCAGTTTACTTATCTATAACAATATTAGTGATTTGGATAAGACAAGTATTCCTCAGATATGAATATGAATGAGGCAGTAGAACATCTGCAGGTGGGAATGGAAGATAGTGTAATCACTGTAGTCCCAGCTACCTGGGAGGCTGAGGCAGGAGAATCGCTTGAACTCAGGAGGCAGAGATTACAGTGAACACAGATGGCGCCACTGCACTCCAGCCTGAGTGACAGAGCAAGACTCTGTCAAAATAATCAAAGCAGGAATGGGTACAAATTGAAACTACATACATGATGCCCTCCCCAGAAACGGAGATTCTGATACACTCTAATGTGTATATGTCAGCACCCCCTGCAAACACACATCACACACACTTGTCTCATCTCCTCTTGCTACTGGGAATCAAAGCCACTCGTACCAGCTGCTCTTATATGTATCTGTCATATCTACCCCTCACATGTGTAAAGGTGGAGAAAAGGTTCAGAAACAGGGAATGAGAGGCTTGTTAAGTTTATTCCAATTCTAAAATCCTACTTTTACAATTCTATATACATTAAGAAGCTGGAGATGCAATTAAGATTTACAAACAGCCGTCAACAACCACAACATTAACAGCTCTCAGCTACTAAGCTTTTAAAATTCTTTCCATAATGTTTTTCCCCACTCTATGCCACTGAAAGTTAATTTACATCCTCTCAATTTAACAATCTCTAATAACTTATTCTACTCCAGTTTGTTACTTCTGATATGAAGGGTGCATGGAAGTTAGATCAAATCTTGTTAGAAGTATATACAAAATGTAAAAATAAAAAGGCTTTGAACTTCTTCAATGAAAGGACTGTCAAAAGGCTCCTCTGCTTCCTTCTGAATCACAATCTATATTCCTGATAGTTAACGTTGTTGAGATATGACTTCTGAATAAGACAGATAGCAGTATGTTTTAGTTTATAAAATGACTGTTTTTTTCCAAATGTTTTTAACAGTTTCCAAAACAGGAAAACCATTTAAGGAATTTCACTGTCTTACTTAATTGAACAAATACTTACTGAACATATACTATATCTTTATGGGACTGGGTTAGGCATTATGAATACAAAAGTGAACAAGACACCATGCTAGGGATGCTTTAACCCAGGAATACAAGGTTGGGTTAATATTCAAAAATCCACCAATGTAATTCACCATAATAATAGAATAAATGGCAAAAACCATAAGATCATCCTAATGGGTACTAAGAAAGCATTTGATATAGCACTCAAAAATCTGGAATAGAGGGTTCCTAAATCTGATAAAAGGAATCTAGGAAAAACCACCAGCTAACATCACATTTAATGGTGAAAGATTGAATGCTTTCCATTAACTACTGAGAGAAAAGAAAATCCAATTTTAACTTTTCTATTTGACTGCAATGAAGCAAAATAAATAAATAAAAAGCATTATTCAATAATGAATGAATGGACTCTACTACTTCAAGAAAAACTGACATCAATAATAAAGGCTTCAAGCAACTAGAATTTTGTAAAGATTTTTATATGCTATGATGACCTTGACAGTTTTCCAATACTTAAAAACTTGTTCTGATGAAATCGTGGTGATATTACCTATTATGATTTAATTTTGGGTAGTGAAATGTGTCAGTACTTGAAATACATGCATAACTCAATGAACCAGTGTTCTCCCAAGGACAATGCATGTAGTTACAAAATCACACATGGGTAAATGGTTCAAAGTACAATGGATTTTAATGTATGAGAGTAGAAAAAGGTTTTTGATATGATTTGTATACTCTACATTGTAACTGACCTTTAAGAAACAATCACTTGTCAAATTTTGGTGTAGACTAACTTTGTTAATCTTGACTAATTAATTTTTTAAATTATGAATATGTCAAAGGCATATTCATAATTAAAAAATTAATTAGTCAAGATTAACAAAGTTGTGGGTTGTTTCTATTCTCATACATTGATGAGAATAGAAAGTAGTAGGTTTTTGGAGGAAAATTACCCTAACCTTTTATTTTTGGAGGAAAATTACCCTATCCTTTTGCTTTTAGAGGAAAATTACCCTATCCTTTTCAAAGTAAGTATACATACACATACAGTGATGTTCAAGCTTCATTGTTTGTTACAGTTGCAAAAAGAACTGGCAGCTACCTAAAAATCCATCAACTCTAGGCTAATCAAACAAATTATCAGCGTGGTGCAACTGTAATTGCAGTTTTTGCATTGTTGGAATTTTCTGTTTGATATTGGAATACATTCTTAAATGTGGTCATGTTACACATCATTTTAATGCATGTTTCTCGTTTTATGTATTTTTGGTAATGACTTACTACTTGCTGTTTATTTTATGTTTATTTTAGACTACGGAAATGATGTTAGATAAAAAGCAAATTTGAGCGATTTTCTTGATTCAAGTTCAAAAATGGTTCGTAAAGCAGCAGAAACAACATGCAACATCAACGATGCATTTGGCCCAGGAACTAACTAACATACAGTGAAGTGGTGGCTCAAGAAGTTTTGCAAAGGAGACAAGAAACTTGAAGATGAGGAGCATAGTGGCTGGCCATTGGAAGTTGACAACAACCAACTGAGAGCAATCATCGAAGCTGATCCTCTTACAATTACACAAGAAGTTGCCAAAGAATACGTCAACCATTCTATGGTAGTTTAGCATTTGAAGCAAATTGGAAAGGTGAAAAAGCTCGATCAGTGGTTCCCTCATGAGCTGAGCAAAAATTTTTTAAAAACCCATCATTTTGAAGTGTCATCTTCTCTTATTCTATGCAATAACAATGAATCATTTCTTGACTGGATTGTGATGTGAGACAAAATGTGGATTTTTATATGACAACTGGTTGATAACCAGCCCAGTGGGTGGATGGAGAAGCAGCTCCAAATCACTTCCCAGAGCCAAACTTGCACCAAAAGAAGGTCACAGTCTCTCTTTGGTGGTCAGCTGCTAGTCTGCTCCATTACAGCTTTCTGAATCCCAGCGAAATCATTACATCTGAGAAGTATGCTCAGCAAACTGATGAGATACACCAAAAACTGCAATGCCTGCAGCTGCCACTGGTCAACAGAAAGGGCCCAATTTTTCTCCACCATAACACCAACAGCACACTGCAAAACCAACACTTCAAAAGTTGAACAAACTGGGCTATGAAGTTTTGCCTCCTCCGCCATATTCACCTGACCTCTCGGCAACCAACTACTACTTCTTCAAGCATCTCAACAACTTTTTGCAGGGAAAACGTTTCCACAACCAGCAGGATGCAGTAAAAATGCCGTCCAAGAGTTCATCAAATCCCAAAGCACAGATTTTTATGCTACACAAATAAACTTACTTCTTGGTAGCAAAAATGTGTTGACTGTAATGGGTCCTATTTTGATTAATAAAGTTGTGTTTGAGCCTAGTCATAATGATTTAAAATTCACAGCCCAAAACTGCAATTATGTTTGCACCAACCTAATTATGTCATACCGATTCTATGGAATATAATACAGCCTTCAACTATTTTTGGAGATAACTGTGAAAGACACACTTTGATTATTTACTTTTTATAATACTGCTGATTAAAACTGTTGTTGTTTTAAACCATGTATTACTTTTAAAATAAATTTTTTTTTAACTAGAGTCTCATTTTATTGCCCAGGCTGGAATACAGTGGTGCAATCTCAGCTCACCACAACCTCTGCCTCCTGGGTTCAAGCGATTCTCCTGCCTCAGCCTCCCAAATAGCTAGGATTACAGGCGTCTGCCACCATGCCCAGCTAATCTTCTTACTGTATTTTTAGTAGAGACAGGATTTCCCTATGTTAGCCAGGCTGGTCTCAAACTCTAGACCTCAAGTGATCCACCCATCTCAGCCTCCCAAAGTGCTGGGATTATAGCTGTGAGCCAGCACACCTAGCCTTAAAATAAAATATTTCTAAAGAGTCATTGATATAGTTTGGCTGTGACCCCACCCAAATCTCATCTTGAATATTAACTCCCACAATTCCACATCATGAGAGGAACCCAGTGGGAGGTGACTGAATTATGGGATCAGGTCTTTCCTGCACTGTTCTCGTAATAGTGAATGAGTCTCACAAGATCTGATGGCTTTAAAAACGGGAGTTTCATAGATGGGTGTTGAACAATGGGAACACATGGACACAGGGAGGGGAGCACTATACACTGGGGTCTGTTGGGGGGGAGTCGGGGGGGACAGCGGGGGGTGGGGAGTTGGGGAGAGATAGCATGGGGAGAAATGCCACATATAGGTGAAGGGGAGGAAGGCAGCAAATCACACTGCCACGTATGCACCTATGCAACAATCTTGCATGTTTTTCACATGTACCCCAAACCCTAAAATGCAATAAAATAAAATTTAAAAAATAAATAAATAAATAAATTTATCAGAGTTGTGAGAGGGAAAAAAAAATAAAATAAAATAAAATAAAATAAATAAAAACGGGAGTTTGCCTGCACAAGCTCTTGTCTCATCTGCTGACCTGTGAGACGTGCCTTTCACCTTCTGCCATGATTGTGAGACCTCTCCAGCCACATGAAACCATAAATCCAATAAGCCTCTTTCTTTTGTAAATTGCCCCGTCTCGGGTATGTCTTTATCAGCAGCATGAAAACGAACTAATACAGTTATTTAACATACATATGAATAGAAAATATAATAGAAGAAAAAAGCAGAAAGCTAACATTACTGGATGCACTGGTGATTTCTACCTTCACTTTTTTTTTTTTTAATTTTTCCTAATTTTTATTACAAACGTATGCTATTTTTGCAATCGGAAAAAAAACACTTACTTAAAAAATTCTGGGACCACAAAGAAAAACTTAAAATGATATTTAAGCCAAACAATAATTTTATTTACCAGAACAAGTCTGGATAGCTTTTTTATCACTGAGCAAACAGCTTAAATTTTTAAGAGGTAAGAAAAATAGCAACTAATAAACAGAGGTTGAAGCAGGTATACCCTAAGCAAAAACAAAACAAAACCACCACAACAACATAAATGGTAGGTAAGACCACAGGTACAGATTTTTTAGAAATGGGAGAGGTAAGGAAAAAGAGGTCACAAGAGACTCAGAAAAAGGTTTATTCTTATACCTGGTGAATTTTCAATTATAAACTTACTCTACCCACTTCCAGTGGTTTTAGAATTATTTTTGAGACTAATATAAAAAGCTATCCATTGTTAATTCATGAAAGTTAATTCTGATAATTTCCAATATATTTAATTTTCAAGAGAAGTCTATTTTTTCACAAGAAAAGCTCAAGGAGTATTAATACAAAATTCACATATTTGAAAATACAATCGCATTCTCACTCCCCCAAAATTCACTTCATTAAATATTTCATTTTATATGTTATTATTTCTTTAAGTGACAAAACAAAATTAAGTCACACAATAATAATACATAGGAAGCCTAACACTATTAAAGACTGCTTGGGACTTTGTGTCAAGTTTTAAAGTTCTTCAGTTCCTTACAGATAAGTATTAGTTAAGTAGATCATTAAAGAAATAATATGATCAATTTCACAATAATATTATGATCCATTTTCAGGTCTAGAGTTCTTCATGTAAAATGTTAAATAGTGATATAGTTTGGATGTTGTCCCCTCTAAATCTTAGGTTGAATTATAATCCTCAATTTTGAAGGTGGGGCCTGATGGGAGTTGATTGGTTCATCGGGGCAGATGCCTCATGCCTTGGTGCTATTCTCATGATTGAGAATTCTTACGAGATTTGGTTTAAAAGTATGTGGCACTGCCCCCTCCCTTCCTCTCTCTCTTGCTCCCACTCCCACCACGTGATAGGCTGGCTTACCCTTTGCCTTCTGCCAGGATTGTAAGCTTCCTGAGGACTTATCAGAAGCCAAACAGATGCCTGGCACCATGCTTCCTATACAGCCTACAGAACTGTAAGCCAATTAAACCTCTTTTCTTATATATTACCCAGACTTGGACATTTATTTATAGCAACACAAGAACAGCCTAACACAAATAGGAAGAATTAGCACAAAAATATTAACAAACTTATTAGGAAATTTAAACTTCACAGCACTGATTAAGAAAACCTAAATTGGCACGGCTCAGTGGCTCATGCCTGTAATCCCAGCACTTTGGGAGGCTGAGGCGGGCGGATCACAAGGTCAAGAGTTTGAGACCAGCATGGCCAACATGGTGAAACCCCATCTCTACTAATGATACAAAAAATCTGCCATGCGGCGCGTGCCTGTAATCCCAGCTACTCGAGTGGCTGAGGCTGAAGAATTGCTTGAACCTGGGAGACGGAGGTTGCAGTGAGCCAAGATTGCACCATTACACTCCAGCATGGGCACCAGGGTGAGATTTCATCTCAAAAAAAGAAGAAAAAAGAAAAAAGAAAAAGAAAACCTAAATCGTGGCTAGAAATGTTAATAGAGAATTATCACACAGTGATTTTTTTTTTAGGGTAATTTTGCATTAAGGCATTCTTAATCTTTAGCACAAATGCTCATATTCCTAGGTCAACAGTTCTCAACATGTGGCCTATAGCTCTTGAGGACAGGGGTGGTCCATGAGACCCATGCAGGAAGTAATATCAAAATTATTTTGTAATAACATAAATATGAATTTTTTTTCACTCTCATTCCAGAGACTATGGGACTTGTGTTACCACAACAGAATAAATGCAAAAGATAGAAGAATTCAGCTACTTTCTATTAAGCCAGACATTAAAGAGACTTGCAAAATATGTAAAACAATGTTACTTTTCTCATTTTGTTTTGGAAAGTATGTCAACAAAACTGCTTTGATTTGAAAACATCTGAATTTTTATTTTTATTTCAAACAAAAACATTTTTATATTTATGTGTTAATTTCTAATACGGGATATATCAACAGCTATAACTCACAACAACAAAAGTACTCTGAGATACTTAAAAAGTGTAAGAGAATAAAAGAATCCTAAGACCCAGAAGTTTCAAATGTGCTGTCCTAGCTGAATAGTAAGCACTGATATGAACCAACAGGTGCACTGAGTTATGAACTTGGTAACAGTTCTTCCATTAAAAGATCACAATATCTGTATTTAGTAGTAAAATTCCATCAATTAACCCCAAATACAAGAAATCAAGTTATCTCACTGTAAAAAGGAGTGACAGTCCTTTCTGTGATTATTGAATTTATACATTTAGAAATTCTTCTAACATTCAAACAACGTTTAAAAAAATAACATCACCTACAAACAAGTAAAAATTTAAATGTTACAAAAACTGAAAGAAATTTAAGTTGTTATCCAATTTGGGCCTAAAAAATTTAAGGAAAAAATGGACTCTATGATTCTTCCCCTAGTCTCTAAGCTACAAGCTTACAAATTGTTTCTTCTTACAATGCATTATATAACACTTAAAGCAAAACTAAATATTAAGTTATCATAATTTTTCATAGTTTTATACTTTCTTTTTACTATTGTGTGAGGAATTACAAAAAATATATATATTTAAGAATATTAAATCCCTCATCACCATTTAGTAATACTCTACTCAAAAGTATGGTTTGCTTTTTAAGATTCCTATGTGGTTAATCACTGAAAATATAATAACCACACCACACACAACCACACTAATGCCTGTACCATATAAACCAAACTAAAACTACTATCAGTTAACCCCCCCTTTCTTACTGATAATGCATAGCATTCTTTAAATGTACACATTCTCCATAAACTACAACTTTAACAGAAAAAAACTGTATACTTCCATCTACTATGATAGTAGTACCAATTTAAGTATATATTCACATATAAATTAGTAAATTTTTAGCAATGCAAAACTTGTAGAAATTTCCATACAGAGAGATCTCTTTAAATAATTAGAAGTATTACATATTTTTAAGACTTCTAAAAGCAATTTAGCTGAAACAGAAAAAGGAATTCTAAGAATCTGCTACATAAACTATCTGGGCTGAGATTAAGTTTACAGTACTGATTAACCCACTCATCATATTTTCATTACTTTTGTTAGTATCAAAATACAGTAAGTAATATTCTAAATAGTTTATTCACTTAACTTTCATACTTTTTATAGTATTTCCTTTCAATGTTATCAAACAAAAGCTTATGAGATATATGGAGCAGAATTTTTTGAATGTCTTATCTAAAACATGATCTGATAAACTTGATCTGGTAACTGAATTAAATGAGTTTTAGATACTACTGAATGGTTTATACCTACAAGTTTAACAAAGTTTGTGCTATTACCCATAAGCCTTCTCAAAAGTGAACAGTATTATAAAATTTCTGTACAGTAGGAAATCACCAACATTTATTTAACCAGCAAATAGAACTAAATAGTCTTAAAAACAAAGTGAAAATGTAGGCATCTATAAACCAGAATAAAAAATGTAGGGAACACATAAATCTAGACTTTTTAACACAAATCAAGGCAGAAGGATCAGCATAAAGAAGAAAGAGGGAGCTTCTCAAATACCTTTTAAAAGGTAACATTATAAAGAGTTATAATTTTAGTAACAGCACGTGTGGCTACCATCAAATTATGGCTTAGAACTACATAGTCCAAGGAATCTCAAAAGGTCAGGCCGCCTGAGAAATGATTATTTAACATACACATGGTATCAAATAGTATTTTTAATATCATTTCTATAGTTAGAGATTTGCCAAGGATAGTAATTTATGACAGAGAAAAAGATCATTTACTTCTCTGATAGGTAGTAATGTATGACAGAAAAAAAGGTTTACTTACTATGATAAAAATATCAGCTAATTAAGATGTTTCAAGGAATGCATTAATTGCAGTTTTTCCTAATGTAGCCTATTTAAACTAATGTCAAAAAAAATTAAGAAGTATTATTCAGAATCATAGATCTTCAAAAACAACGTTCCCATAAATTTCAAAATACCCTATGCATTTTCATGAAATATTAACAATTCAAATAAGTTTATTTTCAACTAAATGGAGAAATTGAGTTAATTTTAATAATTGAAGCCCACCCTTCTCAAGAAGTGATTAACTGAATTGTATAGTTCAGTAAGTTTTGTTTTTTTTCTTTTTAATGGAGTCTCACTCTGTCACCCAGGCTGAGGTGCAATGGTGCTGTCTCGGCTCACTGCAACCTCCGCCTCCCAAGTTCAAGCAATTCTCCTGCCTCAGTCTCCTGAGTAGCTGAGATCACAGGTACTCATTACCACACCCAGATAATTTTTGCATTTTTTAGTAGAGATGGGGTTTCACAATGTTGACCAGGCTGGTCTTGAACTCCTGACCTCGTGATCCAACCGCCTCAGCCTCCCAAAGTGCTGGGATTACAGGTGTAAGCCACCATGGCAGGCCTCTGTAAGTTTTAACACACAACTTCCTGCATATCTCCTTGGTTACCACTTCCATTAATTTAAAAATTCTCATCAATAATTTTTTCCTCTGATCTCTAGTTGTCTAAAATGAGAAAATAAATTTACCTAATCATAGAATAATCCAAATAAAATTAATTTTTAAAAATTAAAAATCTAAAATTATATTATTTGTCCAGAAATAGAATAAACTCGAAATTAATAATACAATTTTGGGTAATATTAAAATATCAAACTTTAATCATAGGATCACAGAAGTTACAAAACTATAGGAAATTTGAAGATTATATATCCCAACTTCACGTCTAATGAAAAAAAACAGTCTGTTATTGTCATTTAAGAATTTATTGTTTCAAGCACTTACCAAGAACCTACAACTGCCAATTATTCTGCTACCAAGAAGAAAAAGATGAACATATCATTATCGCTGACCTCAAAGAGTTCAAAATTCAGTGGAGAAGACAGACATAGACAAATAATAATTACCACACGATAAAAGAAAAATAAAGGTTTCAAAGGTTTTCATATTCAAAATAATATCAGATCATATAAGAAGAAGCTTTTCTAGAGAGGAAAAGATGTCAGAAAATACATTGCTAGGCAGGTGACATTTAGCTGGAGTTTAAAGAAAAAAGGAATTCATTAGAAAAGAGAGATATTCCAGAAAGAATACAAACGTGAAAATAATAAGATCTACTCAAGGAACAGTAAGTGTAGTGCAACTAAAAAGGAGGTCAGTAGAAAGAGAAAAAAACTTGGACTTTATACTAAATGATGAGCCCCTAGGTAGAGGTAAAAAGGGAGGTGAGATGCTAAAAAGGAAGCCCAATTCAGACAATGGGGACTGGAATAGGAGAATGAAGTCAAGAGAGAGTTTAAGAGACAAAATTGACAAAACTTTTTTACTAAACCAATACGTCAAAATCAAAGGAGGCTAACATTTCAGCTTGAATAGGTGTGAAACTAATGGAACTCAGTAATCTAAAAGACCAAGCAGGAAGGTCTTTTGAAAGAGAGAGAAATTGTTGAGCAAATAAGGGGAAAAGAAGGTAGGGAACTCAATTCCAGCTATATGAATTTCTGATTTCAGTAGGGACATTCATATACAGCTAGATTTTAAATATGGAAGCAGGAGAAAAAGAACTGGAAGTTATCTTTACACAAATAGTAATTTCATTTCTTCCTCCTTCCCTCCTGTTACAAAAGATCCAGGACTGCAGGATGAAGCCACACACTTAGGTAGGAGCCTGGTTCCTTATTTTAAAGCAGCTGGACCAGCTCTACAATTGTCCACCTCTGAACTCATTTGTCTCACATTACATCCCTTTACTTGTTTAAGCTACTGCTGTCACAATTTTTGTTACTAAGGGTCAAACTTATTTCTACCCAACGCAATGGTCCTCATAGCTCTGTTCTTGCTATTCTTTTCTTGTCAATCTCTATACTCCCCTCAGGGAGATCTCATCCATTCCTTTAGTTTTAAAAACCATCTATGTGCTGATGACTCCCAAATCTAGGTTTTCATTTGACTCAATGAATACTGAGTAGATGTGACAAAACAAGACTATTCAATACATCAAATTTTTGCTCTCACAGAGACTGATAATGGTATAAAATGATATTCTAATCCTATGCAAAGCTAAATAATGTAATATAAAAAGGGATATTCTCAGAGAAGCTACATAAAGGGAAAGAAAGAAAGATGGATTTACAGGAGGATCAAAACCCAAACGGGCAAAACCAAATTGTGTATTTTTTCACAGATATCTCACTAATTCTAAATAAATGTATTTTCCAATTTTTTTGTGGTAAAAGACACATCAAATTTATCATTTAAACCATCTTTAAGTGTACAATTCAGCGGCATTAAGTACATTCACATTATTGTACAACCACCACCACTATCCATCTCCAAAATTTGTTCATCATCCCATACTGAAACTCTTAGCCACTTAACAATAATTCCCCATTTCTGCCCTCTCCCCAATCCCCTAGACACAGGCTGAGGCTGTAGTGAGCTGAGATCACGCCATTGCACACCTGCCTGGACAACAAGAGCAAAACTTTGTCTCAAAAAAAAAATGAAAGAAAACACCATTCTACTTTCTGCCTCTATGAATTTGACTATTCTAGGTGCCTCATGTAAGTGGAATTTATTTATCCTTTTGTGACTGCCTTATTTCACTTAGCAGAATTTTCTTCCTTTTCTTTCTTTTTTTTTTTGAGACAGGGTCTCATTCTGTTCCCAAGGCTGGAGTGCAGTGGCGTGATCAAAGCTCACTGCAGCCTTGACCTCCCCAAATCAAGCAATGTTCCCACTTTAGCCTCCCAAGTAGCTGAAACCACAGGTGTACACCATTACACCCAGTTTTTTGTTTTGTTTGGTTTGGTTTTGTTTTTTTGTAGAGATGGGGGTCTCAATTTTGCCCAGGCTGGTCTTGAATTCTTGGACTCAAGCAAACCTCCTGCCTCAGCCTCCCAAGGTGCTGGGACTATAGGTGTAAGCCAACACATCTAGCTTTCCTTTTTTAAAGCTGGATAATATTCCACCTTATGTATATACCACATTTTTATCCATTTTTTTGTCAATGTACACTTGGGTTGCTTCTACCTTTTGGCTATTGTGAACAATACTTCTATGAATATAAGTGTACAATTAACGAAGTCCATTCTCAGTTATTTTATGTATATATCCAGAAATGGAACTGCTAGATCAAATCGTAGTTCTAAGTTTAATTTTTCTGAAGAATCAACATACAATTTTCCACAGTGGCTTTTTTACATTCTTACGTCAATGTACAAGGGTTCCAATTTCTCCATATCCATACTAACATTTGTTTTCTGTGTATGTTTTGTTTTGTTACAGTCATATTCAGGGCTATGAAGTAGTATCTCATGGTTTCCAGCTGCATTTCCCTAATGATTAGTGGTGTTTAGTTGTTTTTTTTTTTTTAATGTTTTTCATCAGCCATTTGTATATCTTTGGAGATGTGTCTATTCAAGTCCTTTGCCCATTTTTGAATTGGGTTGTCTCTTTTTTGTTGTTGAGTTTTATAAGTTCTTTATATATGCTGGATATTACTTAAATATATCTATTTTTAAAGATAATATTAACAAGCAAATTGCTATATAAATAAAATTCAGCATACCATAAGAAAATTATAGTTAAGTTACTCTAAATAGCCCATTTATTAAGAGCAGTCTGAAAATATAATATTTTCAGTTATGAATTCCAAAAATCAAACTGTTTAAAAGCCATCAGGTCTTCCAAAATAATTAAGCATTCTTGTTTTTCTACTAACCTCACAAAAGTACTCAAAAATGTTTTTATAAAATTTACAAATGATAAAAAAACACAGAAAGTATCCCCAAATTCATATGACTCATACAAAATACTCAAAAATATCCTCACATGTCAGAGCTTCAGAGCCACCATGATGCACACCTTCAGATAAGCCCATTTCTATTTCAATCTATGTAAATGACACCCACAGAGCACAGAAGAGCACCCTTATAGAAACTACACTGTAAATGGTGGTACCCGCAGTTGTGCAACACTGTAGTCCTATGGCATTCAAGTCCTAAAAGATGTTTCATTTTTATTCTTACTATCTCTGACATAGTTTTTAAAATATAAAACAGGGAAAAGTTAAAATAATCAAAGTGCACCTTAGTTATTCAATTCAATAACTTGCTAAACTCTAAAGTGACTTACTCATTTTTATCCAATTAAACCACTTAATCCTATTCTTGCAAATGACAGTTTTACTACTGAAATAGATAGATCTGTTGTTTTTATCACCCTGGCATCCAGTCACCTTTATGTAACACCTCGATTTCCCAACAGGCAATCACCTCCCCCATTCTCAATCACTAAAGTTCAGATAAGCATTGGATTTGACCTGGAGCAATCAAATTCTCAGTAATTAAATCAGGGATAAGCATGACATAAGGCAGTAAGATTGAGCCCTAGAAGTTTTGCTCAAATATTTAGGGAAGAAATGCTTTCATGATTGATAAGCCTAGGTTACTGGTGGTCACCACCAGCATCTCTTAACGGCCAACCAGAGAGTGAAGCTTACATATACTCAAAGGCACATTATAGAGACTTGAGATGTTGATGACAGTATTTGTAGCACTGGATAGAGCAATGTCTTATATATCAAGTCATTTCCTTGAATTTCCAACTACATGAATCAATAAATTTGTTTTTTTCACACTTAACTTCTTATTTGCTAGTCTTAACTAATATGCATAGTTTCACATACAATTAGTTTTATCATAATAGCCTTTAAATCCCAGTGTCAGTGATAATTTGGATATCTCCCTGAAGTCTATCTGTATCAGACTTAAATACGCATTTTAAGAAGTCTGTAGTGATGACCACATTACTACAAAATTTAAAACTTATTGTACTTGCAATGACTACTATATGCAAAATATGCTCTTTGAAAAACAGAATGTAAAATTGCTATGAGTATTAAATGGACAGCTCTACCCACTAGAATGTAAACATGCTTACAAAAAAGACACATGAAGAAATACCATTTTATTAAATCTGGAGAAACAAAAATCTCCTACATGTATTATTCAAGAAGCTATACAAGTAAAATCTTTATAATTAATTGGTTGGAAGTAAACAGAAAAATTGGAGCAGTGAGAAGCTTTTAACATAAAGGAAATGTAACACACATTAGAAATTTTTTCCATGATTTTCTCTAGTGGCATGAAATAATCTCACTTAAATTTAGAGTTTATGTAAAAACATATTTATATTCGTTGCCTAGGGCTGCTGTAACAAATTACTACAAATTGGTGGCTTAAACAACAGAAATTTATTTTCTCACAGTTAGGAGGTGAGAGTCTGAAATCAGTTTCACTGAGCCAAATCAAGGTGTTGGAAAACCACACTCCCTCTAGAGACTCTAGGCCAAAGTACTAGAAGCCTCTTCAAGGTTCTTATGGATGCTCTGCTCCACCGTCACACTGCCAACTCCTTTTCTGTGTGTGTAAAATGTACCTCTGCCTCTCTCTTACAAAGATACCTTATGATTACATTTAAGGCCCACCCAGATAATCCAGAATAATCTCTCCATCTCAAAATCCTTAATTTACCATACATGCAAAGTCTTTGTCATATAGTAACATGTATACATTCTAGGGATTATGATACAGTTATCTTCTATGTAACCATTTTTCAGCCTCCCACTATATTATAAGTCACTCCGACAGCTATAATAGTGCCAAAAAGACTAAGAATATGGAAGAAGTATGCATTTTATATTCTCAAATTAAATTTTTTCACAATGTTCTCTACTCATATTAGCATAAACATAAAAAAGCTCCAAACCTGTCATATTTAAAATAAAGAAGAGATCCTAAGACCATAGTAAGAAAATGTCTAGTAAACACAGCCTTGTGAAATGATCTTCTTAACCAAACTTAAAATATCATTCCTTGAAACTAAAAAGTCATGACAATTTACTTTTATTTCAAATTTAAAAATTAATATAAGATTTTACCTCCAGATCCTAATTGCTTATAGAATCTGTATTCCAAATGTAGCTGTGGTGCTCTGGATTTCATGGGCTCCTAATCGAAAAACAAACAAAAAAAGACTTTAAGTTACTAAAAGGTCACTAGGCCCCAACACAAATGTTATAAATTTTGGTGGCAACGACTATATTATGTAATAGTCTACTAGACATCTTTGTCTAAGATTAGATCCATATAAAAATCAACTTTCTGTTCAATGTAAAATAAAATGCTACAAATCTACATGAAGTAAATAGCCATTAGATCAGGCAATGGAAAAATTCCTTATGTTTGACTCTTGGACGCTGAGGAAAAATATGTTCTGAACAATCATCACTAGAGAAATGATGGCCCTTACACTATTTCTCCTGTTCCCCAAATTCACCTCTGAACTGTGTTATTTCTTACATAAAGGTTCTAGATTAAAGTTAAGTCATAGGATAGCAAGAAAGAACAAAGATGGTAATATGGAAATTTTTATAGTAGCAACAATGTATTAAACTTTTTTTCACTAATGTATAACTCATATGCAATAAAACACACAGTTTGTAAGCATTAAATCCATGTTATCTCCATATACCCCATAACCACCACACCAATCTACAGAACATTTCCATCATCGGGAAATCTCTTTTTGACTTCTGTTCACCTTTGGATTCGTTTTGCAGGTTGCTGGATTTCATCTAAATGACATTATACAGTATACGCTTTCTATTATGTCCAGCTTTTATCATTCAACATGTTTCTGAGATTCATATATACACATACACACCACACACACACACGCACACACACAAACACACGCACATTTACAGAGGAAACATGGGTTTTAAATATTAGAAATAATGTTAAATATGAAAATACAGGAAGCAAAAAACTGTAATAGGGTAACAGGAAATTTTAAAAAGAACCAACAGAAAAGTATAACAAGGGTACCAGAAAATTTCAAAAGTAATCAATAGAACTTTGAAAATTAAAAGAATAAAATAACTAAATTTAAAATTCACTTTGCCAGAAGATTAACACAACAGAAGAGAGAATTTGGAAACTGTAAGGCAGACAGAAAAACTGTATAGAATGCATCACGAAGTAAGAAAAACTAGAAAACAGAAGATTAGAGACCTGGACAATCCAGTGAGAAGGTTTAGTATGGATCTTATAATAGTCTCAGGAGGAAAGGAGTCAGAAAAGCAAGCAGAGGCAATAACTGGATAAATTATTGCTATGAATATTTAAAAAATGATGAGGATAACAAATCACCAATTCAAGAGAAATGTCAATCCCAAACAGGACAACTAAAAAGAATTTTATACCAACACATCATAATGAAACTATGACCAACAACAAAGAATTCACAGAAGTAAATATTAACATCCCACTGCAAAACTTAGAAATTTTATTACAGGAGAAAACAATCAGCTTAGTTCCTGGGAGGCAGGATAGTACAGTAGTTAAGAGCACAGACATTGAAACTAAATTGTACTAGTTTTGAATCCCAAATCCTCTACTTCTAGCTGTGTGATTTTCAGCAAGTTACTTAACCTTTCTGTACTTTCCAGTTCCCTCATCTGTAAAATTGGGTTAAAACTTAATCTTTCTTATATATAAAGTACTTAAAACAGTGCCTTTCTTACATATAGCACTATATTACCTATAATTCCTCAGTTAACTACCTCTAAGTACATAACCTTAAGATGTAATAAAAAGATATCCAAGTACACAACCACAAATGAAATTAAATATATAACGTATTCAATCACTAATACCCCTCAGATACAAATAGAGCCCCAAATCTGACTTAGTTGAATCATTTCAACTAGATTCCAGTACTTAAGCAGTAAAATTTTAACACTATATAATAAAAGTCACCTTCTCCAGGATGACATACAACAAGATATAAGGATGGTAGCTGAGGTAAAATTAACAAAACCTGAAACAAACTATCAATCTGAACTAGGGTAACATTAGACAAATGTAAAAATCTTTTTAAGAGATAATGGAGCTGAAAGCAGTCACCAAAATCTGCTCTCTGAACTCAGGTTATCAAATAATGCCTTTATTTGTACCAAGCAAAGTATAAAAGCTAGATAGCTCTGAGGTATACAGACATAAGATTTTCAAGTGATTACTTTTATGGCAGGTCTAAAAAAATGTTATTTGGTGCTAACAGATACAAATGAAAAAACATTTAAGGAAATTATGAACAAACTATCGTTCAACAATATATGTGAAAAGTTTTCTGTCCTTCCAATATTTCAATGAACTTGAGGTGAACGTGACTAGATACCACACTACAACCTCAAAATACTAGAGACATAGATCCAAAAATATTCCTAGTTCCCCCAAAGAACACTGAATAACCATAATAATTACATGTAATGCTGATCATTGTGCTTTAAAGGACAAAGCAGAGAGGAGGAAGAATGTTTCCCCTCTAAAAAAGGGAGAAAAGTAATTAAGAGGACAGAGATACAGCACAAAAATAAACTTAAAAAAGTGATATATGTGTATCTATATAAGAAGGCTAAAAGATGACATAATAAATGCTTAGTAAGGCATCAATAGTATGAACAAGTTCCAAATCTGAAAGTAATAGGACCTAAGGATCACCACTTAATGAATGAAACAGATAAGGAAAGGTCAGCCTGGAGCAGGTGTTCCTGCTTTGACAGGACAGTTTATCTGACTTAACATTTCAGATAAATATCATTCACATACAAAACATGCTCCCATGAGTAGTTTCTCACTATAGGCTGTTGTATGAATAGCACAGACTGTAAGTACTGCCACACTTTTATCCTTGCACACCACAAGGATTGTTGTAGGTATGCAAGACCCCTGGCCTACAACGTGAGAAAAGGAAGAATTTCAAAGAAATGAAAGTCAGTGATGCCCGTTCAAACAATGTCCTGGGCATAGTGGCTCACGCCTGTAATCCCAGCACTTTGGGAGGCCAAGGCGGGCAGATCCCACAGTTGGCCTCCCTACTGTGATTAATATTTACCAACCTCTTGTCCTGATTCATGCTCATGAGGGGACCTTGTAATTTTAACTTGGACTTTCTATGTACATCAGCCTATAGAAAGAAATTTGGGCTTTCTGGACCTGTAATAGTAAAATACTTCATTATTAGTTAGAAATTCACTCTTTCCTGAATCTCTGAAAGCTTGATAGTGTGAACTGATTACTGTGAATCTACCTCTAAGAAACACTGACAAATGCTGAGATAGCCTAACCAGGTTTTGTTTCATAAGCCAAAAACCAGATCTTAATACTAAGATGGACTCATCTAAGTAAAAGGCAGTCTAAAGCAACATGTCAGCCAGCCAGTCTCTCGTGATGGCACTGCAACCCTACTGTACATCTTCATTTCCCAGTGAAGAAACAACAATTGTTACACTAAAACTTGGTCTATACTTATAAAGATACTTAAAATTAAATAGTAGAGTTTTTTTATTTCCTCCTATTTGCCACTTCTCCTAATAGTCTCTTTTATATATTCATTTCATATTACCCTAATAACAGAGGTTACATTGACAGAGACAAGGTTGACAAAGGCAGAGAAAACCAAGCCATGCTAAACCTCAGGAAAACCTGGCTGGCAAACCAGACAGAAAAGTTGTACCAGAAAAAGCATGTCTTATAAAAATAATTCCTAGATCCCAATTCTTCCAAAAGTGATCTCTCTCTGCTTTGCAGCTGTCATACTGGGCACACTGAAGACTCCAGAATAATCCCACGGGATTTTGCTTTCTTTGTTATCTATCGCCTACCGAATCAAGCATTTCTGAATCCCTGAAAGTCAAGCAATAGCCAGCTTTACCATACATATGAAGTATCAATTTAAAAAGAAATTTCAGAAGCTAACTGGCAGTATGTTTTTTTTCAATTGCATTTTAGGTTTGGGGTACATTTGGAGAACATGCAAGATTGTTGCATAGGTACACACATGGCAGTGTGATTTGCTGCCTTCCTCCCCTTCACCTATATCTGGCATTTCTCCCCATGCAATATGTTTTCAAAGAATATAATCCTGAATACTAAAAACACTTCTGTTTTATCAAAATGTTTGAATCAGAAGGCAAAATCTCGTTAATTTTTATCTAATTAAAATTCCTTCCCTAAATTAAAAATAGGGCCAAGATCCAAAAATTCAGTTCCGTGATGCTGCCAAAGTAAAGAGATTGAGTTTTTGTGGTACAGACAAACATGAATGTCCTACACATTACCATATACTTTAAGAGTAAGATCATGTTAGGAGCTTAGCAACAAAAGATTAGCTATGCATATAATTTTCAAATAAATATCCAAATCATAAATGACATTAAAAACAAAAAATGATTAAAATATAAGTTAATAACTTAAAAAGTAACAAGGAAATAATTAAGAAAAATTAAGAAACAGAAACTTACCAGCTTAATTGCCACATATTCATTTGTGTATAAATTTTTCCCTTGAAAAAGAAATAAAAAATCAGATTCTGCCAGTAATTTATTTTAAAGATACATTATATAAAACAGTACTCTGAAAAAAAAGCACATAATACATTTAATTAAAGCATGGGTTTTTGCTTCTATATCGCAAAAAAAAATTAACAAGGAAATATTTAAACTTATTATCAACTATTTAGTATTTCACCAAGATTCAAAGAAGAAAGTGATATGAATAAACACTACAGATATTAATAACCCACTTAGAAAAATGGTAAGATTCTGATTTCGTTGGAATATTGTATATAATTTAGAAAGTAATCAATTGTCAAATGAATGCTTAAAAAATTTCAAAACCAGAACTCCTATATAAGAATACCAAATTCTTCTCCCAACCATGAAATCCAGTATTTCATTTTAAATCCATCATTATTATGAGATGTAATCTTACTAAGGCTCATATTTAATCAAGTAAATGTATTAAATACATTTAAAATACCTGAAAGAAAATGAAACAAGATTTAAAAACAATCAATAATTGGCTCTGATAAACTACCCACTTTAAGGACAAAATAGTTATTGGCGCCTCACCTTAACCAGATTAATTCCAAATATCTTAACAGTTAAATATAAGCTATAAAACAAGAAAAAATATTTATCACATCCATATATTAAGGACTTTCAGAACATAAGAATTAAGATCATGGCCAGGCACAGTGGCGCATGCCTGTAATCCTAGCTACTCAGGAGGCTGACGCAGGACAATCCCTTGAACCCGGGAGGCAGAGGTTGCAGTGAGCTGAGATCGTGCCACTGCACTCCAGTCTGGGCAACAAGAGAGAGATTCCATCTCCAAAATATATATATATATTAAGATCATAAGATTTTATACAGATTTGATTACATTAAATATTTAATATCACCAGAGATTTAATATCGCTAACTTGTAAAGAATTCAAATGAATTACAGTAATCTTTAGCATTGGCAAATCAAAAATAATCTAGAAAATCTAGGTCAGCATCTGTAGTCAAAGTAAATTACTAAGGAGAATTGTGGAAGCACTAAGTATATGAAGATAATTTGATTAATGTGTAAGTATATTAAAAAGAATTTTTAAAAGTACAACATGATTTCTGAATTTCCAGGATTTTTTCAAATAGCATGTATTACTTTTATAGTGAAGAAAATAGAATGATAATAGTTTTTTGTTTTTTTTTTAACAGTAAGAGTAAATGGCCCTAATCACACTGGCTACTGAACACAGAAGAAGCAATCATCAACTCTGACACGTGATTTTCTAGCATCATAGCCCAAACCTCCTTGCATATAGCAGCTGATGAATGGTAGTAAAACTTCTAGGCAAAATTCCAGCTTTTTATACAAATATTGTAATACTTTTCTGAATTTTGTCCTTATTGTACAAAATTGAGTGAAAATAAAAGGAAAAAAGAAATATTCATATTAACACTAAGTAATATAGGTGTCATAAACTCAACACAGTTGGCAAAAAGGATGGAATTCAATAGAAGTTCCAAAAGTGGTCAACTTTAAGCTCTATTCATATATGTACTGAACCTATATACATATTTTTTTAAATGACAGAATATTTCATATTTTTAGTCAATTATTTCAACATTTAGATGTACCTCCATATACATTTTCAAAAATGCATTTTATATGAAAAGTTACGTTTCTGCTAGTAACCTTACAGTGAATAATTGAACGATATTCACGATGAAGAACTTAATCTCAAAGAACTATCTAATTAACAAAGAGACAATTCTGGTTTTGAGTTCCAAGACAGAATTTGTATTTCCCAAACATATTATTATCCTTTCATAACTATTTTGTATATGTTGTCTATTCACAAGTCCACAGGGAAAAAACTTCACAGGACAAGAAGTTAGGTTAAATACAGATCTCAAAGAATCAAAATATACCAAATGCCTCTAAAAGTACCATTTTTATTGGCTTTTATATGTTCCAATGTCTACCTTTTAAGTCACAGCAGAAAGCACTAAATCCTAAAAGGATTATCTTTTTTTCAAATACTAGACATTTTGCTGAAAGTCACCATTATAAACATGAACAAAGATTAAACAATAACACGAGTGCATTTTTGTCACCTAGCATAGCCACAGCCTCACAGTTGACTTTTAGTCAGTATTTGTTATACACATAAACAAACAAATGATGCACAAAATACGTGTTTATGTATGGTGTGAGTGAAAGGGAGAGAATGTGCACATAGGGAGAATCCCATTAAAAGAAAAATCTAAGTAAACTGGTACCAGTTAAGTGATGTTTTAATCTAATTTTAAGACATTTCCAGTAAAGCACTGTGCCCTATATATTAAACTTGAAAATATAGTTTTACCAATTTTGTGGCTTTGAGGTAGCAATGATCAGAAACTATGTTCTTCAAAATCCATATATATATATATATGTTTACAGCAGGAACAACTATTTACCCACCAATAGCCATTCTCCCCCTGTAGAATGCCCAAGCTGGAAAATGGATGCCCAGCTAAGGCATTTCCTGCCTCTCTTCAGCTTAGTGTGGCCATGTGACTAAGTTCGGAATGTCAGTGAACATTAGGTATGTTCCTCCTCACTTTCAGGAAGGAATGTATATGCTCCTGTCCCTTTTTTTTCTTTCTTCTTGCCGGCTGGGAGATGGAAACATCTAAAGCAATCACCTTGTGCACAGAGACTGAAGTCACATATTAAGGACGCAGAGGTACCTTGACACTTTGGGTTTCTCCCTCTGGTCTGTGTCACGTAAAATAAAAATAAGCCATTTGCTTGAAACCACTATATATTGGATTTATTTGTTACCATTTTACAGTCTATTCCTTAGTTATTACATTTTTCAGATAAGTTTTATAATAGCTTCAGTTAGAAACAGTAGAAAAATTAATAAACATGAAAATAATGAACCCATCCAAACCTACATATTTATTTGATACACATACCGTAAGGCCTGCAAAATTTTCAACAAAGCAATTATCAAATATGAACAATAAAATAAAGTGTCATTAGCTTTGTAGGAATAAGAAACAAAAAAACAAAAATAAGATGTTACGGAAGCTCCTGTGGTATACTTAATTATGTCAAAAGTTACAATATCTTATATTTCAGGTATGGTTATTCATAAAGCAATATGTAACATTCTCTTCTGTGCTTTTATTTTTTTGCAAAAAACTCTCAGTCTGTCACCAGGCTGGAGTGTGCAGTGGCACAATCTCGACTCACTGCAACCTCTGCCACCCGGGTTCAAGGCATTCCCCTGCCTCAACCTCCCAAGTAGTTGAGATTACAGGTGTGAGTCACCACACCCGGCTAATTTTTTATATTTTAGTAGAGATGGGGTTTCACCATGTTGGCCAGGATGGTCTTGATCTCCTGACCTCATGATCCGCCTGCCTTGGCCTCCCAAAGTGCTGGGATTACAGGAGTGAGTCGCCGCGCCCAGCCTGTGCCCTTTTATATTATAGTCAGATGTGGCCACAGACTGCAAAGGAAAGTCTCTACGAAAATAAAGGTTATTATACTTACAAATTCTGGACAGGAAGTCACACTGCATGCCACACACGGTCACAGGGGAAGCACTAGGTTTTGGTTAGGTGTCAGAAAACAAGAGCAAGCAGAGTAGGCCAAGCATTTACTGGAGTTTCCAAGGGAAAGGCAAGGCCAGGCAGGGTAAATGGTTAAGGATTACTTAGTTCGAATAATACCAGTGACCCTTGGGCTATAATAATGGGTCTCTAGCTGCCAGGTACCTGGCCCTGGAGGGATGATTAAGGTAAAAGAATACTGCCTCCTGGGTGTATGGGCCAGAGAGAAAAGGGCTGTGGATTGGTTAGTGTGCATATCAAAGGCATGCTCCCAACTGAGTTTTTTGCTAACTCTAAAAATGAGATAACCCCTGGAGGGGCAATCTCATCCCAGCCAGAAAAATTTTTTAAGATGTCAAAACATCAGAATATACAGAAAAATAAAAACACATATATAATACAATCAACCCTGTATTTTAGCTAACTATGTTTGGTCTTATTGAGTGACTATCAAAAACATTCCTAGGAGTTTGACTGCCCAAACTAGAAACACATCTACCAATAAAGAATGCAAACCTTACTACCAACACATAAAATAAAACTACAAAAAAAGATGGTTCTCAACTACGATGGTTCAATTTGAGATATTTCAACTTTATATAATGATGCAAAAACAATACGCATTCAATAGTAGCCATACTTTGAAATTTGATCTTTTCCTGGATAAGATCAAAATAAGCAATAAGAATTATGATACTAGCTCTCAATGCTGGGCAGGTGCAGTGAGGTGACACTCTCAGTCACCCACACAATCATGAAGCTAAACAATCAATATTCTACAGCGTACTGCATTACCAGCATTTTCTGGTTATTGTGCTTTGAGTTTTCCAATGTCATTATGTCTATAAAATGCCCACTTTCAACTTAAGATATTTCAACTTAAGATGGTTTTATTAGGATGTAACCCTATCTTAAGTTGAAGAACATTTGCACATCAATTCACCTTCCTTATTTCTTCCTATTTTTTTTAGGAACAGGATCTCACTACATTGTCCAGGCTAGACTCAACCTCCTAGAATCAAGTGATCCTCCAACCTCAGGCACTCCAGTAGCTGGAACTACAAGCATGCCCCCTCCACACCTGATTGTTTTTTTTGTTTTTTTTTTTTTTTTTTTAGAGATAGAGTCTGACTCTCTTGCCCAGGCTGGAGTGCAGTGGCATGATCTCAGCTCACCACAACCTCCACCTTCCAGGTTCAAGTGATTCTCCTGCCTTAGCCTCCTGAGTAGCTGGGATTACAGGCGCATGCCACCATATCCAGCTAATTTTTGTATTTTTAGTAGAGACAGGGTTTCACCATGTTGATAAGGCTGGTCTCAGCCTCCCAAACTGCTGGGATTAGAGCCACCGCACCTGGCCCTGTTCGATTTAAAATAAAAACAGAATCCAGATAAAAATGATAAATACATGTATTTAAATGCAGTTTAAAAGTAAATAAACATAATTTAAAATTATTATTTTAAATGCTTACCAATTTTTTTAAATCTCATGGTCTTTTATTTTTGAGACAGTGTCTTACTCTGTCACCTAGGCTAGAGTGCAGTGGCACAATCATAGCTCACTGCAACCTTAAACTCCTCAGCTCAAGTGAACCTTCTGCCTCAGGCTCCTGAATAGCTAGGACTATAGGCATACACCATCACACCTGGCTAATTTTTTTTAATTTTCTGTAGAGACAGGCTCTCACTATGTTATGGAGGCTGGTCTTGAACTCCTGGCCTCAAGCCACCCTCCTGCCTCGGTCTCCCAAAGTGCTGGAATGATAGATTACAGCCACCATGCCAAGCACCACAGGTCTGAAGTTTTAAATGGCCTGCAATGTCTGGAACAGTCTTCTACTCCAAAAAAGAACTGTCTAGCCCAAAATACCAATTGCACCTTTACTGAAAATCACTTACCTATGACATGTGTCACTTATAATCTTTCTTACCCAATATTAACCACATAAAATTTCAGTACCAGAAATCAAATGTTCAAGATGTACCTATTAACGAGATTTTAAAGAAAGTACTTTAAGAATATAAACGAGCTTTTAAGGTTAGTGTTTTTCCAGGTATAGAAAGAATAATGCTCACAATAACATTTTCTTAACAAAGAAACCATCTGGGGCTTTTTGAAAAGCAGTAAAATACCCTTTTAGTAGTCTATGAAAAAGGAAGAATAAAATGATTAGTCTGTATCTACATATTATATGTATCTTGTAAGTATACATAAAACACAGACACAGACAATACATTCAAATAAATTTACATAAATATATGCAGATGTATATATACACCAAAGACCCATAGATAGATTAGATAGGTAGGATAGACAGATTGATATACTAAGAAGCCATCATATTCCTATTCCTGCTTATTCACACGCTGCAAAAGAAAGGGGTGTTTAACTGCTGTTTTAGTATGGTACATATAGTTTCTCATACTGTCCTTGTTAAAATGGTCAACTAGCTTTGTGTGAATACACACACACACACACACACCCCTATATACACATGCCACATGTGTGTATATGGGTGTATGTGTGTATTCACAGAAATACATATGTACCTGTGTATGTGTATAGTTATTTTGAAATAAACTACATGAAGCAGATTTTGAATAAAAATGGCCAAGGTATATGCAAGTATAGTGTCGATCTTTTCACAATATTATCTAAATTTGATCATCACAATAACCTAGGAAGTGGAAATAATCCCAATATAAAGAGAAATTTGAGGCCCTGAGTGGTTAAATGATTTATCTGCTCCATAAGGCACTATTTTTATATTCTTCCAGTGTATTATCAATGCCTAATCATGCCTGGTACATGATAAATATGTAATAGGTATTGGATGTTGCTGAGAATTATACACAGTAACAGATTCTATAAACAAGTAAATAATGTTTTCTCTAACTCCAAAGTCTGAAACAATTTAGGGATTTCAAAGTATCTAATTCAATATCCTTCAAATAATAAAACAAAACATTGCCCCTTATTTGAATCCCTACTGAATATGAAAGAGTCTGCCAGCAACATATAACAACTATATATACATTATATCATTGCCTTTTATTGGCTTGCTTCATTCAAATATTTAATGTATATCAACTACACAAAACTAATAAGATGAAGTAGTAACTACAGATTAGGGTACTTCACAAGATGAAAAGGAGTAGTAGTTGAGTAGATAAACATAAAATTGGATTTATTTCTAGCAGCAGGATTGAAACTAAGAGAAACTGTAAAGTCAAATTTTCTTTTTACATCTAAAGTTCGCTCTTGGTGGTCCACTGACCAAAGCCCTCATGGTACCTGAATACTGACTTCTATACAACCATTATAATCACACCACACTCCTTCCTGGTTTTCTGCAATGGAAAAGCTACATCACTACTGTATTAGGAGTTAAAAGACCTAGATTTTGATCCTGAGCTTGCCATTAAATTGTTGTGAACATCTGACAATTAAATTTCCCTCACTGAGTTCCAATCGCCTTGAATATAGAATTAGGAAGCTTAATTAGACCAGCATTTCCAAAATTCGCCTAATTATAATAACCTGAATCAATACTGAGCCCCTTGTTAAGAATATAGACTCCTGAGCCCCATCCCAGACATACTTGAAACAGAAGAAAGGGTAGAAAGAAAAAATTAAATTACAATGATGTAAATTCATTTATTATATGCAGTTTCAGTATATTAACTTGACTTTAAGCCATACCATGCCCCAAAAGTGATCAATTACTAAACATTTTTGAATCTGAAAAAGTAGTCTAAATATCATTCCTAAAGAAAACTGCAAAGGCTTTACTGGAAGCTATTTCAGCCTACTGGGCCTTTTTAATTGTTTGTTTTCTCATAATCTGGATGATTAATCTCTGGATGGTTCAAGTAGACATTCCTATACTAGAGAATTTCTTACACATGAAAATACAAGCACAAAAGAAATTCCCAATATCTGTATTCTTTAAAATTACCACAACCATTAAACAACTAAACAACTGTATACTAAATCATTTTCATTAATAAGTATCTTCTCATTTTTAAAGTGCTTCTAACATAATGAAATAAACAAAATAGTCTTACCTAATCGTAATTCTCCAAAATTGCCACATCCAATTTTTTTTCCAACTCTAAAGTTAGGTCCAACCATTAAAACTCCAGACGATGAAGACCCAGTTCCTCGAGTGTTGTGCCCCGATCGACCACTAGGTCGTGCCATTCTATCATCTGATTTGTCCTTGTCTTTCTTTTTATTTTCCATATCAAGTTTGCGGTACTCCACTTTGAATTCTTTAATCAAGACAAGCACACTGAAATAGGGTATTGTGAAAATAGGTACATCACTAGGTAACTGTACCAGATGGGTAATGTTAACATTCAAATTGCAGTAGGTAGTCAATTAACTGGAGCATGTTCATCCCATTCGTAAAATTTTTCTCAGTTGTCTTTTCAGCAAAACATGTCTTCAAAATTATCTTTCCAATGATGTGAGCTGATATTGATAGAGAGCTAGAATATCAAGAAAAGGAAATTAGTCAACTAAGAATTTTAAAATATATGTTTGGGAAATTAGATAACAAAACAAAAGTTTAGGCAAGAATTACTGCTATCTGTTGATGCCCATTGAAATCAAACCACAGTACACACTTTTAAGTTAATCATTATCCTTTATTTATATACTTTAGTACCAAAGATAGGACAAAAATAAAACAAGGACATCACATATTCAATTACTTCTTAAAAATTACAAAAAGGGACAAAATTATATTGTTTCATAAATCAATATACATTCACTAATATAAACCTTTCAGCTTAAAATTACCTCAGTTAGACAAACAGCATTCAAAATATTTTTCAAAGCTTTTGGAAGAGTCTTCCCCATTCATATTCTCTGGGAATTACCTCAGTTCCATGGTAATTCTGCACCCTTACATGATTTCCCTACTTTTCTATGGTAATTCTGCACCCTTATGCAATTTCCCTATTTCTGTTTGAACGAGTGGGCTCTTGTTCTTTGCTATTAAAGAAATTATAATTTCAAAATATAGTCACTAATGAAGAAACAAGGATTGATATCAAATACTTATTCCTATTACAGAAATTTTCTAATTATATAAAGCAACCACAACAAGGTTTGTAACAAACAGTATTTTCTGATTAATTTTTAGCAACTCCCCAAATATGCAATTACTGTTACAAGTAGTGACTAACTGGGGCCGGTAGTGTGGGCAGTAAGGGAATTTACCAAGACAGTTAGTAAAGAAAGGCAGACTTATTAGAAAAAGTAGGAAAACACTTTGCAGGAAAACAATGGGCAGATCAGCAAGAGAGGAGCTGACTGAAAAGAGACAAAGGCTTGGTGGGGATTATATAGGATCGTTCTTGTGCTGGAGAGGGCTATGTGCAGTACTGATAATGTCAAGGTTGCAGTGAGCTAACCTGTATTTTTCTATCAGCAGAGGGTCTGGTGATAAGTTGGGCACAGGAAGACTCTTGAGTTTTTTCTGCAGAAGGGCTATGTGTTCTGGACCATGAAGAAAGTCCAGGTTTTTATTTTTACACCCCCCTCCTGCTCCCTCAACTCCCACCAGCCTGACTCCTTTTCCCTAATTAGGATTCCACAATTACTCCTAATACTCAATCTATTTATGAAGTTTGTTTTATTTGCCATTCTCTTATTTGCAGATGCAACTATAAGCTTCCATTTACCCTGCTTCCAGCCATGACAGAGTAACTATACTGAACATCTCTTCCTGTTGTAAATAAGTAGAAAGCTGGACAAAATATATAAAGCATCTGTTTTTAGGCATCAAATAATAGGCAGTACAGACTGTGATCCTTGAGGAAGAACACAAAAGGTGAGTCTCACTTTCATCCAAGCTCTCTGGCTAGGAGCAATTTCCTAACCACAGCACAAGGAGGTCTCAGGCAACACAGAGTGATCATAGATCAGAATACGCACTGTTGAAGTGAATGGAATCTGTAGTATATAGAATCAAAAATGAAGTAGTTCTGTAGTGGGGTGGGTTAAGGTGGTAGTAGGGTAGAAGGCTAGGCTACATGGGTGCAAAGGAATAGTCTGAAAAACCTAGCAGAAAATAGCTACTACAGCGTTAAATGAAGAATAGAAATACTAGAAGCTTCACAGAACTGAAAAACTTTAAAGTTCCTATTCAGTCATAGAAGAACCTCACTAACATCCCAGGCATTCAGCTCGGATGCCACAAAAACTCTCAAAAGTAAGGACCATATCCAACAGTAAAGGCCTACTCTAAAGTGTCCCAACTAAAGTCTAAAACTAAACCTAGAGAGGATTCAGAGTAGCTCTGAACACATTAATTGCATTCTAGAACAAAACTTAAGTCTCAAAAAGACAAAAACCCAGACTCTCAACAATACTGCTAAAAATTACCAAACATGTAAAGCAGCATTAAATGTAACCCATGGCCAAGAAACAAAGCTGTCAAAGGAGACAGACCCCAAGATGAGCCTGATGTTTGAATTAGAAGACATGACTTAACACTAATAAATAGCTATGAGAGTCCTATTTAACTGAAGAAAAAGAAGAGGGCAGAAAAAAAAAATTGAAGAAATAATAGCTAAAAACTCCCCAAATTTGATAAAACAAAACAACAAAAACCTACAAATTGACTCAGCAATAATCACATAATAAACAAATTTTTTAAAAAACTAAATCTGAGCACATCACAGTCAAACTGCTAAAATACAAAAATTTAAACAATCTTGAAAGCAGAGAGAGAAAAAACTAAACTTGACATACAGGGGAACTAACTACTTATCAAAAGCAATGGAGGCCCAAAAGAAAAGGGAAAAGCAATGAAAGGGGGAATAAAAACTTTCAACTCAAAATTCTTTTTCCTCTTTTTTTCCCACAGGTGTTGATCAATTCAGAATTCTACATCCAGTAATGTTATTCTTTAAAACAAGGAGAAAGAAAGGCATTTTTAGATGAAGGGAAGCTGAGAATTGGTCACCAGCAGACCTGCACAACAAGAAATGCTTTTTAAATAGTCCTTTAAGCTGAAGTAAATCACATAATACCAGACAGAAATTTGAAACTTTAAGAAGAGATCTAGAGCGCTGAAACTAGGAAATGCATGGGTATTCATTTCCTTTAAAGATAAATTACTATTTAAAGTATAAACAATTTCTTACTGTCATATATAACACAGGTGGAAGTAAAATATATGACAACATAAATGGCAAGGAGGGGTAGTTGTAAATGGAATTACATTGTTTTAAGACTCCTTCTTGAAAATTATTAAGAAAGTAGATTTTAAGTGTTCTCACCACACACAAAAAGTGTAAGGTAATACATATGTTAATGTTAATCAGCTCTATTTAGCTATTCCACAATGTATACATATTTCAAAATGTGTTCTACACAATAAATAAATACACATAATTTTTATTCATTATATAAATTAATAAGAAAACGGGAAAAAGATTATATTTGTGAAGAATTATGTGGTTCTACATTAATTCTAGGTAGCCAATGATAAGTTAAAAATGCACATTTTAATACCTAGCTCAAACAATAAAAAATGAGTTACAATAGGAATAGCTAAAAAACCAGGACAAGAAATAAAATGGAAGATTAAACGTTACTTGGTTGTAACAACAGAGAAAGAACATAGAAGACAAAAGAAAACAAATAGCAACACAGTGGACTTTAAAACACACATAAAATGAAATAGACCAGATTTTCCCCCAAACAGACAAAACTGTCAGACTATATAAAAAAACAAGACTCAACTACAAACTGTTTACAAGAAACTATTTTAAATACAAAGACACAGCAGTGGCTCACTCCTGTAATCCCAGCCCTTTGGGTGGCTGAGGTAGGTGAATCGCTTGAGCTAAGGAGTTCAAGACCAGCCTGGGCAACATGGTGAGAGCTCATCTCTACTAAAAATACAAAAATAATAAGCCGGGAGTGGTGGCGCACACCTGTGGTCCCAGCTACTTGGGAGGCTGAGGTGGGAGAATCGCTTGAACCTGGGAGGTGGAGGTTGCAGGGAGCCAAAATTGTGCCACTGCACTCCAGCCTGGGTGGCAGAGTGAGACCCTGTCTCAAAATAAATAAATAAACAAATACAAATATACAGATAGATTGAAAGTTAATTAATAGAAAAAGATATACTGTGTAAACAGCACATATAAGAAGCTTGTGAGGCTATATTATCATACAAACTAGACATCAAAACAAAGGATTATCTCCAAATTTACAGGTTATAATAAATTATAACTTATTTATAATTTATATAATAAATTATTAAAATGTATCATTTTATGATAAAAATATGAATTCAATAGAAAGACATAAAAACAATAAATATGTATGAGCAAACTGAGACAAAAACAAAACTAAAAAGAAAAAAGGCAATCCTTATTAAAAATTTTTTAATCACATGCTTTCAGTAATCAATAAGGTATAAGAAAAAATATCAGTAGGTATATGGTAGAGCTAGATAATACCATCAACTACCTTGAACTAACTGATATTTATAAAATACTGCAAAATAAAATTCCCTTTCAATGCTCACCAAGAAAGATCATATACTGTGCTATAATTTAAATCTCAAGTAACTAAAATATTACAGAGTATATTTGGTCAAAATAGAATTAAATTAGAAATCGCTGGGCATGGTGACTCATGCCCATAATCTCAGCATTTTGGGAGGCCAAGGTGGCTACCCAGCTTGAGGTCAGGAGTTCAAGATCAGCCTGGCAAACATGGTTAAACCTTATCTCTATTAAAAATACAAAAATTAGCCAGACATGCTGGTGCATGCCTGTAGTCCCAGCTGCTAGGGAGGCTGAGGCAGGAGAATCGCTTGAACCTGGATGCAGAGCTTGCAGTAAGCAAAGATCACATCATTGCACTCCAGTCTGGGAGACAGAGCAAGACTATGTCTCAAAAAAATAAAAAATAAAAACAAATTAAATTAGAAATCAATAGCTATATAGCATCTAGAAGAGTCCCCAAATTTGAAAATTAAACACATATTAAATAATTCATGAGTTGAAAAAAAATCACAAGAGAAATTAGAAAAAAAATCTAATTTGCAATTCTAATGCTTAGCAGGAAACCAGAAGCTTTAAAGGCCTATATTAGAAAAGAAGTTTTTAATAGGTGATCTGGGCTTTCTCCTTAAAACAGCTAGAGAAAAGAACAAATCAGAAAAGAGTTGGGGAAGTACTTCAATAGTTATTACTAATAGTTATAAACTTATAGGAAAATATAGTCTTAATGAGCAAAAACAGGAATTCTCAGCTAATAAATTGATAAATACCAGAACAAAGAGAAAAAAGAGACCCTTGAATAAAAACTGTCATATGTGAAATGAACACCTTCACTAGATACATTCGGTGGCAAACTGGATAAAGCAGAAATGTCAATAATTTCCAAATAAATTATCCAGAGAAGAAAATCAATAAAACAGAAAATAGACCACAATAGAGAAAATAAAGACAAAAACTGATTTTTGATAAAGGTCAACAAACTTTGTAACCCCTAGCAAAAATGATCAAGAACAAAAGAGAATATACAAATTACCAAGAAGAAGAATGAAAGAAGGGATATCAAAATGATCCTATCAATACTAAAGGACAAAGGACTCTAACTTTAGGCCAATAAATTTAATACAGATGAAATGGACAAATTCCTTGAAAAATGTAACATAGGGATACAAGGTGAAACAAAATATCAAAAGTTCCACATCTATTTCTAAAATTTAATCTATTAAAAAATGTTCCCATAAAGATGATTTCACTGGTGAATTTTATCAAATGTTAGGAAAAAGTAATACTAATCTAAAGCTCTTTCAGGACATAGGAATAATCATTTTATTTTGTGAGATCAGCACAATCCTAATACAAAAGCCTGACAAAAACAATTTATAATCAAAAAGGGTTTAATACTAGAAGTGTAGGACTGACTTAACATTTTAAATCAATTCACCAAACTAACAGAAAAAAGAAAACCCACAGGGATAATCTTTTTTTCTTTTCCTGCTCTGTTGCCCAGGCTGGATTGCAGTGGCCCAATCACAGCTCATTGCAGCCTCGACTTCCTCAGGCTCTGGTAATATTCCCACCCCAGCCTCCAAGTAGCTGAGACCACAGGCACACACCACCACACTCAGCTAATTTTTTTGGTTTTTGTACAGACAAGGTTTTGCCATGTTGCTCAGGCTCGTCTCAAACCCCTAAGGTCAAGCAATATGCCCGCTTCAGCCTCTCAAAGTGCTGGCATTACAGCCCAATGGGATCATCTCAACAGACAAGAGATTACATTTGACAAAATTCAACCCATGACCAGGTGTGGTGGCTCATGCCTATAACTATAGCACTTTGGAAGGCCAAGGCTGGAAGATTGCTTGAGGCCAGGCCAACCTGAGAAACAAAGCAGAACCCTGTCTCTACAAACATGTATTTTTTAAAAATAATAATTTGAAATGGATCATAGACCTAAATACAAATACCAGAACCAAAAAGAGGAGTATCTTTGCTATCTTAAGGAAAGTAAAAATGTCTTAGAAGATGCTAAAATCACTAATCATTAAAAATCTTAATAAAGTCATCAAAATTAATCATTTCCCATCAAGCGATAGCTTTAAAAAAACAAATACAAATACTTCAGAATGGGCTAAATTATTTTATACGACTGTGTATAAATATGTTGCAACTGAACAGTAATAAAAACAACTCCTTTTTTTTTTAATTGTACTTTAGGTGCTGGGGTACATGTGTAGATCATGCAGGATTGTTGCATAGGTACATACATGGCAAGGTGGTTTGCTACCTCCATCCCCTGGTCACCTATATCTGGCATTTCTCCCCATGTTATCGCTCCCCAACCTCCCCACCCCCTGCTGTCTCTCCCCTAGCCCCCCACAACAGACCCCAGTGTGTGATGCTCCCTTCCCTGTGACCATGTGTTTTCATTGTTCAACACCTGCCTATGAGTGAGAACATGTGGTGTTTGATTTTCTGTTCTTGTGTCAGTTTGCTGAGAATGATGGTTTCCAGATTCATCCATGTCCCTACAAAGGACACGAATTGGGATACATGTGCAGAATGTGCAGGTTTGTTACACAGGTATACACGTGCCATGGTGGTTTGCTGCACCCATCAACCCGTCATCTACATTAGGTATTTCCCCTAATGCTATCCCTCTCTTGGCCTCCCATCCCCCTGACAGGCCCCAATATATGATGTTCCCCTCCTTGTGACCATGTGTCCTCACTGAACAACTCCATTTTTTAAAATACAGAAAAGATTTAAACAGACTCTTTTCACAAAGAATATATACAAATTGCCACAAAATATCATTACTTGTCATGCAAATATAAATTAAAGCCAAAATGAAATATCATTTCACAGCCATTAAAATAGCTAACATTTAAAAGACTGACAATATCAAGTATTGGTAAGAATGAAGAACTAGAACTCTCAAAAAAGTGCTGGTGGAAGTAAAAATTGTATGACTTTGGAAAAAAGGTTGATGGTTTCTTATAATATACACACCTATGACTTAGCAATGCCACTCTTAGATGTTGATCCAAGGAAATAAAATGCATGTTTACAAAAAGACTTGTACACTAATGTTTACAGCAGCCTCATTTATAAAAACAAAAAATTGGAAACGATCCAAATCTGCATTAACAGAAGAATAAACAAATTAGTATATTCATATAATAGAGGACTACTTAGCATTAAAAAGGAACGAAATGCTGACACATGCAACAATATGGTGAATTTCTCAGACATTAAACTGAGTAAAAGAAGTCAGGCATAAACATAAAAATTACCTATTACATGATTCTAGTTATATTTAGCTCTAGAATCAGCAAAACTAAGTTGTGGTGATAGAAATCCTATCAGCAGTTAAGTAGGGTGGTGGGAAATTTGACAGTAAAGTGTCATGAGGAAACTTTCTGAAGGAAAGAAATGTTCTATATCTTAATTGGGAGGAAATTATATGGATATATACATTTGTCAAAACTCATCAAATTGTATTTAAAATATATGCATTATATGTAAACTGTACCTCAAAATATGATTTTTAAAAACAATGCCCCCCACACACACACAAAACATGATTTTTAAAAACAATTCTGCCCCAACACACACACACACACAACATTTCATTTAAACATGTATGTTTTCCCCAGTATACCATTACTATAAAATTTACCTTAAAATCCTACTTTTGTTTTTGTACAAATCTGTGGGGTACATGTACAATTTTATTGCAAGCATAGATTGCACATGGTCAACTTCAGGGCTTTTACCAACACCCAAAACGTGTACATTGTTCCCACTAATTAGTTTCTCATCATCTACTCCCTCCCACCACCACCCCACCCTTCCAAGTCTCCACTGTCTATCATTCCACTCTCTAAGTCCATGTATAAACATTTTTAGTACCCACTTATAAGTGAGAACATGTGATATTTGATTTTCTGTTCCTAGCTTAAGATAATAACCTCCTGTTGCTGCAAAAGACATGATTTATCCTTTTTTATTGCTGAATAGTATTCTATTATATATACATACCACTATTTACGCATTCATCCTTTGATGGGCACTTAGGTCGATTCTATATCTTTGCTATTGTGAACAGTGTTGCCAAAAACGTAGGAGTGCAAGTATCTTTCTGACATATTGATTTCTCTTCCTTTGGGTAGATACCCAGTAGTGAGATTGCTGGATCCAGTGGCAGTCCTATTTTTAGTTATTTGAAAAGTCTCCTTACTGTTTTCCATATAGGTTGTACAAATTTACATTCCCACCAACAGTGTATAGGAGTCCCCTTTTCTCTGCATCCTCGCCAATATCTGTGATTTTTTTTTTTTTGGTCTTTTTAGTAAGAATCATTATGAATGAAGATATCTCATTGTGGTTTGAATTTGCATTTCCCTGACGATTTGTGATGCTGAATATTTTTTCATATGCCTGTTGGCCATGTGTGTGTCTTCTTTTGAAAAATGCCTATTCATATCCTTTGCCCACAAATAGGATTATTTCTCTTTTTAATGCCACTTTTTTTAAGTTAATGAACTTAATATTTTATTTTAGAAGTTTTACTTATTTGACATATAATTGCACATATTTATGGGTTACATGTGATGTTTCAATACACATATAGTGATCACATCAGAGTAATTATAATTAGCATAGGCATCATCTCAAATACTTACGATTTCCTTGTGTTAGGAACATTCAATATACTCCTTCTAGCTATTTGAAACAATGTATTACTGTTAACTATAGTCATCCAACAGTGGTACAGAAAACTATAACTAATTCCTCCACCTAGCTGTAAGAAGCTTTAAAAAAAAAGGCTCTTCTGTACTTTTTCTATATAGAATTTTCTTTTAGCAAATTTTCATGTTATTTTCAATATATAGCTTTTCATTTATGTTTAATTAATCAAATATAAAACTCATGCTATATCTAGTAAGAATTCCAATAATACAATGAAGTAAAAATATCCCTTGGGATATCCACACCCCTTGCCCTCCATCCCACTTGCCCTTCTCAGAAAGAATCATTACTTTTCATTCAGTGTGTATGCTCCAAAGCTTTTAATGCTTGTGCATGCATATAAGTACTTATATATAGAAATATGTGTAGGTGGGTTGGTTCATTTTACATAAGAGGTCCATATGAAACCTCTGGACAACCAGAACTGTTCCACAATAGAAGCATTTAAAAGCATATAAAGGACTTTTGCCTTTTCCCTTTCCTATTCCTTCACCCCACATGAACCCTAGAGGAGCAAGGGGCAGCTAATGAATGGGAGAATGGAAGAAAGAAGAATCAAGAAACAACACCTAATTCCCTTCCTCAATAGAGGATCCAGAGTCAAGTGCCAAGTCTGAAACTAGGAGGGAGAGAGAGGCAGAAAGAAGTAATGAGTTAGCTTAAAATTGAACATGAAAAATTGAACAGGTCATCTTGACACCTGAAAAGCAATCCACTTAAAAAACAAAACTATTCTTATAAAGATATATGACAAGAAATCAGTGAAAATGGACTACGATATCATTCATGAGTTGGGAAGTGAAAATAATCAAAATATATAGATGACAATAGTGCTTAGGGAGAAACTAAGCCATTTCCTATTTTATTCCATCTAGTTTAGCATATTCAGGTCACTGTTCATAAACTTGTAATAACGTATTGTTTTACTTTTTAAAAATAATTTTAACAAATTAGAATTTTAATTAAAATATTTTGTAGTAAGAGTCTTAGTATGTTACAATATTTTTCCCTATCATAGCACCTATCAGGCAGTATTAGAAATGCCTACATGTTTGTCTATAGCCTGCAAGCTATTTGCCTATTTTTATACAAACTTGGACCTAAGAATAGTCTTTACATTTCCATATAATTGGGGGGCAGGAATTATAAGAAGAATAACATTTTATAACATGCAACAATAAGAAATCCAAATTTAGTCTTCATATATAAAATTGTATAGGAATCGATGCTAATTTGTTTACATGTTGTTATGGATGCTTTTGTGCTATAAGAGCAGAATTGAATAGTTGCGACAGAGACCATAAGTGGTATACTTATCATTTCACACTGCTGCTCAGAGAATCATAAATTGCAGTGGCATAGTTATAACTTGACAATAGTGCCACACACATCACCTACTGCTACACTATACTTATTTTTTATTACCAATGCATATGGATATCAAAACCAATAGAGAAAGTGGACTTTCACGGTCATGCTTTTAAGGCACAGTGGAGTGTAGGTTATTTGTTCTCAAATTAGATGAGAAAGCATTGTGTTTATTATACAATGGTACTATGCTGAACAACACAATGCACTTGGACATGACCACATGTATTAGTTTTCTATTACTGTGTTACAACTTATTAAAAACTTAGAGGTTTATAACAACACAAACTTCTTATCTCGCAGTCTCTGTGGATCAAAGCCTGGGCACAGCTTAGCTGGGTGATCTGCTCAGGCTGTACTCAAGGTATTGGCTAGGACACTTTCTCATGTGGAGGCTGAAGTGGGGAAAAAATCCTCTTCCAAGCTCCTTCAGACTGGACAGAATTCATATGCTTGCAGTGTATAATTGAGAGCCCCAGCTTTTTGCTGGCTGTCAGATGGAGGCCACCCTCAGTTTCTAGAGGTTGTCTACAGTTTCTAAAAGCTGCCTATAGTTTGCCATGTGGACTTCTCCAAAATGGCTGCTTACTTCATCAAGCCCTTAAGAAAAATCTCTAGCTCTGATTTTCTAAAATTGAGTCTTATATAAGGTAACATAACCTTCTCTTATATCTAAGTCCCAAGATTTGTATCCTATTCCAACACATCAATTCTCCCAGGTCTTGGGATCCTTGATAGCTGCTTCCAGATCTCTTTAACACTGCTTGCCAGACTATGTGCTATTATAAAGAGCATAGACTGAAACACAAGTAATCCTGGAATCCCATTTAGATCCTAATTAGCTGTATAGCATTGAACAAAACACTTAATCCGTCTAAGCTCATTTTAATAATTATAAAATAGAAGGATTAGACTTGGAAATTTCTAAGGGTGTTCTTATATTATATGTAGCTTTATAATTCCCTATTGTATTTGATGACAAGGACTCTATTATATGTAACTTTATGATCCCTGAACCTAGCACACTGACTGTACGTTAATAAATGAGCTATTTCTATCTCTAAACATTTCTAGTCAATAAGCCCCATCTGTGTACAGGATCCCAAGAGATTTTAAAAGAAAAAAAAAAAACAGCAGAGCAAGCAGAACAGCAAAAGAAACGTAAACCATTTGCCCAGAAATATTAGCCTAACCTCTCAATCACAAATATAAACTGACAATCAAGTACCACTAGATACATCAGGAAAGCAAACAATATGAAAGAAAAACACCCTCTTCCCAAAAGAAAAAAAAAAATACAAATTTAAGAAAAGGAAAAAAACCTCGGGGGGAAGCAGATCATTTGAAGAACAGAAGATAGCTTTAAAAACAGCAGCAAAAATTAAAAACAATTAGCCCCAAGGGCTTTTGAGAAGTAAAATAACATATAAATATAATTTTAAAAATAGCATTAAAAGGAATAAGCAAGAACAAAGTGGGGGAATAATCCTAATATTTAAAACAAAAATATAAAGACATACAAAATAAAGGAAAAAAAGACAATCCAATATCTCCAATTTCCAACTAATAATAGAAATTAATAGGGAGGACAGAGAAAATTAAGAAAACGAAATAATCAAAGAAAATTTTCCTGAGCTGGAGCAAAAAGGGGCCACAAAATGTTAAGGAAAGAAAAGTTAACTCCATCATATTATTTGGTTCAAAAGCTAGTCATAATACTGTAAGCATAGATAACTGATTTTCAACTTTTAAACTCAATCTTAGCAAAAAAAAATCAAAATAAAAGTCATATAAAAGAATATAAATTCAGTCAACCTTGATAGTGTTAAAATAACACTACAATTGAGACTGAAAGCAGCTCAGCTGTTAATGGGCAATAGGTAAGGTAAAAGGAAGGATGGAACAAGAGTATCTGCATCTTGCAAAGTACAGAGTTAAGAGAGAGTCTAAAAATTCACTAGAACAAGAAATAGAGATGTACGAACATTATTTGAAGCGTCAATGGTAAGTAATAGATGAAGTAAACTTAATAACTACCCAAACATTTAAAGACAGAAGGGAAAGTAGGAGCATGTGAGCTAAAATTTCATTCTTAGTGGAGAATTAAAAGATAATACAATAATTTGATAGAATATCAAAGAGAAAAGTGTATGCTTATTATTTAGAATTCATAAAAGTAATCACCTGAAGCATTTTGAAACTGAAATAACTAAAAGTGGTTCTATCTACTGAAAAATTCAAAGACTAGAAATAAGGGGCAAGAGACTATTGCTTATGTTTCTTTTCCATATACCAGCATTAATTTAATAGACCTATTAATTCTACTATCAACAAATGAGTAACTTGCATCCTAAAGATAAATAAAAAACACTGTCAAATTCAAAAAGAGCATTTCAAAAAATTTAACAGTATAAAGTATTAAGTGCCTCTACAAATCAGTTTTTGCTTTTGTTTGCTTGCTTTTAATGAAAACAGACTCCATCAATAATAGTGTACACAGTCGTGGAGTTTTTGGATTTTAACCTGAAATTCATAGAATTCCTGAGAATTTTCTAAAGAGAAAATCCATAGCTTTCAACAGGTTTGATATCAAAAGATCATGTGAGCCTAAAAAAAAGTTAAGAACCACTGAAAAGTATACTGTTACTTTCTCCCTGAATTCCTTTATATAGTCTTATAGGCAATCTATCCTAAAAATTTAAGTAATATCTATACTTTATTTAAAAGCCAACCTTGTTATAAAAAATTATTTAGGGCAGTTTGTAATACAGGCACTACAACAAGGATGAAGAAAAGATTTACATAAAGAAATCAGGAGATTTCTAAGAAATAACCTTAGAAATAAAACTATGTAATACTAATATACCATGAGTTTCAGTACCCATTCAAAGCAAATTTATTTTTGTACTTTCTGGTGGTCAGGCAAAAACAAAAATATGATTAGAAATAGAACTGGCTACAAAATTCAGAGTGTACATTAAAATTACACCAGTTGCTAAAAAGTCCTACCAATAATCTTAGTATTGTATTATACCTGCAGAAGCAGTCAATGATAAAAACTGAAAATTTCCCTCATGGAAGCTATAGATTCAAAAATAACTAGGAAGAGAATGGAAAAATGCATCTTGAAAACTTAAAAATTAGGCATCCATTAAAATAAAAACTACTGAGAGAAGATTCACAGAAATATGCCCTGCTTACAATTTTTTGTAATACAAATAATTACTTATACTGCTTTATATTTTAATTTTTACAAGAAGATATTGCCTCTTTAACTGAAACCTTAATCCATCTACTACTAAAAATAACAGACATACATTTAGTTAATGCAGCATGAAACCACGTGTGAATAAACGGTAATAAAATATTTACAACTTCTATTCTAGTCTGTAATTATTCTCAGTTTACTAACTTATTTAAATATTTACATTAAAAAGACCAGAATTCCTCAAATGAATGCTTTTAAAAATTATCTTTGAAAGTAAATGAACATATGTAAATAATGTACTTGCTTTCACAATTACAATTTTGATACAGTAATATCTACTAATAAAGACAAAAATGAGCTGCTAAATACAGAAATCATTAGACATAACTGATTATATGAATAGAAACGTACGCCACTAGCATACTTCTAGTTTGGTGACCACTGATGAATCTTCAAAACGTAGAACAGAAAATCAGATTCTCTCATCCGCATGGCCCAATAATTTAGGACTTGACAGAGCCAACTGACCTCCTTAAGACTGCAAACTAGATAAAACCAAGAAAGTAGTCTAAGACTGTATCAATATTAAGCACTGAAGTTCCTATAGGTATTTTTTTCATGTTTAGCATGTTATTCAATATTGTTTACACATATAAATTTATAATAACTGGAAATTTAAAAATCAAATTTTATAGTCAAATGTTACTTATTACAGCATTGATTTCCCACTGCTTTGTTATCTCAAATGAAAAACTCCAAATTTAGTATATGAAACAACTCATCAGTGTTTCAAATGCTTTATTCAGTCTCTATAAAAATTGTATTACAATACATGTCTTCAGCCTTCTCCAAAATTTAAATCAGTAAGGATATTTGTGATGTGATGGCTAGCCGTTACATCACATGCTTCTATTAGCAGCAAGTGTCCCAGTTACTGGTTTTCTGGCATTAGCTCAACTGTGGTTGTCTAAGAAAAGAATAAACACTTATTTTTAAAAGCTAAATCATTAACTGTAATGTCAAAAATGGAGATCAATTTCTATAATTACCTACTACAGAAACTTTTTTTAATCCGACAAAGATTTAGAAACTATCATCTATAACACTTCATATTTTTGAAACTTGATTTCAGGGATGTCTTTATACATTCCTATTAAAGCCCAGAAATTTCTAGCTTTTAAAAATTATAACCATGTTTTGTTTGAATAATGTTCTCCAAACTGTGGATCGGGGCCCATTAGTGGCCCATTTAATCAACTTAATGGATTTCAGACAACAGTTTTTTAAATAAAATAGTACCAAACAGGAAAGAAAATGGAATTCACATATGTAATAAGGGTAAGTCATGTTTAACAAGATGTGTAGACTTTAAATGAATGTACATGTATCACTGGGTCAGTAATCAAAAAGTATTTCTACAGTTTAAAAGCTACTGTATTGTGGCATAGGAGTATCATCAAAACATACTATAGTATAATCAGTTATAATTAAGTCAATTATTAAATAAGAAACCTTATTAAAATCTAAATTTCCTACATATAAATATTACTGGAAGTCTAATTAAATTAATATTCTAATTATTCAGATCTCACTGTTCTCCAGTAACTACAATATGACTGTTTCACAGGTCCTCAAAATGTTTTTTATGCCTTCTATGCTCAATTTCACAAGTGAATATACATTCCCATTTGTAATACCCTTTATCATAGCCCATGTGTCTCAATACTTGGAAGGGGAGGAAATATTTTATTTACAATTTTTTTTTTTGAGACAGGGTCTCACTTTGTCACCAGGCTGGAGTGCAATGGCATGAACATGTCTCAAAATAGCTGAGCCTACAGATGCATGCCATTACACTAATTTTTGTAATTTTTGTAGAGACAAGGTTTTGCCACGTTGCCCAGGCTGGTCACAAACTTCTGAGCTCATGCAATCTGCCTGCCTCGGTCTCCCAAAGTGCTGATATAAGCATGAGCCACTGCACCCAGCAGAAATATTTAATTTGAAAATGCACACCCTCCTAAGCATTTATTATACATAAACACAGGGAAGCAAAGAGCACCTTCATCTTTAAGAATGACAGGAATCAAAAATCAAGCAGAGGTCAGGTTAAATTTATATTACTGAAATATTCACCATATCAACCTCTGTGAGCAGGTCATCTCACTATCTACAATCAGAAATTACACTGCAAACCCTAATCGTAACGATGCTACAAAATTTAAAGTGCAAGCCATCAAGGAAATTTTGGAATGCTTATTTTCATTCAATAAATACTTACTATTTACCATGTACCAGACACAGGTCTAGGTGCTAGAAGTAGAGTAATGAACTTGCCCCAAAAAATATCTCACAAAGACTCTTAATGATCTATCTACTTCCATTACCCACAACTTTCTGTAGTACACTTTTAATACTGATTTAAAAGAATGTTCTTTTTTATCTCAGGAAAACCAAAAAAAAGCTGATTTATCAGCAGTTATGTTTTATAAAGTTACCGCAAATACTGAACCACTGCTCCCAGGAAAAAATACAGTTATGTTCCTGCCAGTCTCTGGTCACAAGATTTTCATCAACCAATCGAAACATAGCTTTGCTTTATGTATGTTTCTCTTTCAAGACACTTAATATATATCTCTGATTCGTTAACATTGCACTAATAGCCAACAGCATTATACTCATGCCTGAACTCAGCTTATCTAACACATGAATTTTTTCCATAAGCCTTATTCACACCTTTCTTGCACTTAGGACCACTAGGCAGCACATCAGCCCTAAGCTTGGGGGCCGTTTTAAACAGTGAAATCACCAGGAAAAAAAGTAATAAATAGCCTGCATAAACTTTGATCTTCCCAATGGCAATAAAAATAATTGAAACTGAATCTGATCAAACCTCTACATCTCACTACCAATTTAGAGGAAAGATATGGGACAACGTTTTCACTCTTTAACATTAAGATACTTCATTTGTTAATCTTATGTCCTCAAGGAAGAGTCATTTCATTAATTCTGTCTCCCTGTTATCTATCATAACACACAGCAGTCAACATCGATTAAAAGTTCTTAAATAGTGAATAAACGAATGAATGACTGAACAACCTTTTAGAAACTTAGGAATGTTAATTAATATGATCATCACTTTTTCAAATAAAGGAGAAGGAGAAGCTTATGGGCAGACAGGCAATTTATAGCTCTAAAAGATACTACAGGTAGAATAACACTCCACAAATCAAAGGTCATTTACACAGTGATTTCAACTCTTCAAAACAAAGCTATGAGCCAGAAGAAAAAGAAATTCACTAAAGGAGGTCACAAAATACATATTCTCTTCATTAAACAACAAGAGCCCCTAAACCCCCCACTTAAGAGACAGTTACTTTTACTTTTAAATAATTCTAATAAATTGGTAATAGAATGCAAATTAAAAGGGAAAAACTGAAGTGACTAGAAAAATTATGACTGAGAACAAGGAAGACAAACAACCTTATCCTCATCAACAGATTTGCAGACATTTTTGCATAACAGCACTTTATAGCTGAGGTTCAGAATGAGAGCCCTAAACCAACAAGGAAAGATTTGAATATGTTTAGAAAACACAGAGAAAGCAGTACTACTTTGTAAAGTTTGTCATTAAAAGAAAAAAAAAAATTAAAATTAAATATATTTTGGTAAAAGGGTATGCTTCAATTTTCTAATTTATCTATCAGGTCATTCCCTATAATGCTAACTAAATGAGAAAGTACATTCAGAAGTCAGTGGCTGTATCACACATGGTTCTCATAACAAAAGTTACATTCGTTCTTCTCAACTTCAGTGATAATTTTCTAACATATAAAAATACAGAACTACTAATACATAGCCTAGTACATGCAAAGCCCACAAATTTAAAAGGTTCATGTAAGGGTAATGATGTTTGGGTAACTATGACGTTAACAGTGTCAACTCTTGTCGTGGAACAGACTTAGCAGTATAACTGATTGTTAATTATAAATAAGTTAGTAACTCAAAGTGGGGGAGGAGGAAGAACAGGAAAAGAAACGAGAAGAATCAGAAAGTATGGGAATAGGAACTGGAGGCAAATAATAATAATAAGCCAAGGCAGATATAAATATATTTGCCATGAAGTCTTAAAAACAAATTAAGGAAGTTTAAGGAAACTAAAACAGAGGCATTGCAACCACACCCCTGCTTCTTTCTATTATTAAAAAAGGAAGCCACGATATGTAAAAGACGGGGCTGCCCGTAGGTGCTTTGGTATGAAGTTATCACGTGCAAAGGTTAAAATTACGTAACCCCAAAGACTAAAAAGAGTGTTTAATGAATACTCAGGTATGCCAAAGTTACCCAAAACATTTTACATCTCAAGCATCCTAATTACACAACACTTCTGGGACTACAGTGGGACCCACAGGACCAAAGTTAATAACTTAGTGTCAAAAACCCATGAGAGCTTTCAACAACTGTGTTAAAGAAACTAACACAGATTCAAATAAAATGTCACTTTGCATTTCTATATTTTCAAGAAAAGAAGCAAAAGAAATTTACTAGCATCTTACTGAAACTCCACCTCAGAGAAGTACAATATGGATAAGTTCTACTGAGGGGTTGATTCAGGTCCATAGTTCCAACATTCAGGCAGTCTTAGAATTCAGAATGTCTGGAGATTTTTGACAGGTGATACAATGTGTATATACTATATATTTAACAATGCCTCTATAGAAGGCTGGGATAGCACACTATAATCAAACATTTGCTATTTCCACAATGAAACCTTTAAATATATGAAATAAAGGGAATAGCTAGGAACACATTTTGTGAAAAAAATCAGTTTGTGCCAAACATACAGAAAAAGTTTTGGTTTCTAGAGTGTTGTGGATATTAGAGCTACTGAAAAGGAATTATGGTCCTACAGAATAGTACTCATTACTCTTTATTATGTATCAATGTTATTGTGGTATTTTGCTGAATCAAGAGTAATTCCAAAACTCTCCTGATGGTTCACACAACATGTCCTCTAAACCCTACCCAGTGCTAAATTTCTGTACCACATTCTCTTATCAGAGCCGTTCTCAGAAATCTAACCCTTGCAATTTATAGAACTGCCAAATCCAATTTTGCCACCACACAAAAAATGTTCATTGAATTGAATATATTGAACTCATCCTAAAATGGCTTGCTCTCATTTTGTCACAGAAAAAACACTGTAACTGCTGAGGGTGTTCCTGACCCAGGAAGCAACATCAAATCAATCACGAAAAGGACCCCAATTTTGTCTTAAATATCAAGATACAATAACCCTATAAAACCCTATTATCATAGTATATTTATGTGTAAATATTTGCAGACTATATGCAATATAAACTATATGCAATAAACATGATATACTATAACTAAGGTAAAATATTTCCACAGAGGGGGGAAAAACAGAGACCATTCCTCATCAACAGTGGCATAAAAAAGAATAAAGCAGTAGAAATGCACTTATACTAAATAATCTTTAAGATCCCCTCTATCCTGATGGCCCATAAAAAATACAACCCAACGATATTATAAATATGATCAATATAACCTAAAATGAGTAACTTTTTATTAGTAACACTTCTTGCCCTCTTATAATTTATAATAACTTTAAAGATATCACTTAGGTCTCCTAGGATTTCCAGAAATAACTGAATGGATGCCTTAATTTATCTTTGATAAATTTCCCTGTAACAAACTTCTCAAGCTTTAGAACTTCTCTAACCTTTGGAGCTATACTTATCAAATACTGCTAATGAGCAATTAATACAGTGGCCTCACTAAGGATGCTAAGTACAATTCACCCTCATTATCTATGGGTTCTGCATCCATGGATTCATTCAACCAACCACAGATTGAAATATTAAGGAAAAAAAGCATCTGTACCAAACATGTACAGACTTTTTTTAACCATTATTCTTTAAAGAATACTTCATAACAACTATTTATATAGCATTTACATTGTATTAGGTATTACAAGTAACCTAGAAATGACCCAAAGTATAGGGGAAGATGGCAAAGGTTATAGGCAAATATTGGGCCATTTCATATGAGGGACTTGAGCACATCCTTGGATTTTGGTAGCTGTGAGGGGTCCTGGAACCAATACTAAGGAGCAATTAACTACATGAAGCTATGAAGAGAAGCCACTACTTTAACTTGATCCTCTTGTTAATATTTTCTTTGCATTTTTTCTGTGTTATCTTTGCATTTTTTCTGTGTTATCATACCTCCACACCAAATTTTAAAAAGACAGTTGGAAAATAAAAGGAAGTCATTTTTTTAAAGGGCTAAGAGGAGAGTGTAAAAGGAAGGAGAAATTAGTTATTTTCAACCCTACAGCACACCAGACTCATCTGTAGAAATCCTAAAATATACCAGTGCCCTAGCCCTTTTCAAGCCCTACTGATTATTTATCAAATATAAATTAGCATGGGTAGGATCCCAACATTCATCTTCTTTTCTTAAGCTCCCAAGAAAATTGCAATATGAAGTTAGGTGGAGAACCACTAGTAAAACTGTTTTCTCCACAAACCCTTCTCTCCTCTCATCTATTTAGTTGTGTCAGCATTACCAGCCCATAGCAAAGACTGCAAGAATTATCTTTAAAATTTTCCATTTTATTCTTTCATTTACTCTGTCACTGCTGAAAAATTACTAATTTTCAACTGGAAATTTTTAAACATGTATAGTAAAATTAATTTTAGCTTATTGGATATTCTCATTTCCAAATGCTCAGGATTTCTCTTTCAGTCTTCAACAAACTACCTTCATTGGCAGGGTATTGAGGTAAACAGCAAAGCATACAATAATAAGCAAACACACATTCCAGTTATCAACTTTCAATAGCTATCAGAAAATACTCAAAACAATTATCTTAAGGAGCTGATTATATTTTGATACTTTATTAACTACAAACATTATCAGAATCTCAATTATATAAAGACACATTAACTACAATATATCCTGATCCTCATATGACAGGAAAAGTACTCAGTAACTATCCATTTTTTTGATGAAAACTGACATCACAAGATTCCACATCTTTAAGATTTAAAGATTTACATTTTTGGAGTGGGGAAGAGTCAGACTGCTGTCAAATTCCCTAAAACAAATGTAGAAAAGAAAATAATGTTTTATTAAAAAATATGCATCTATAAATACTTTTTTCAATGTTGTCTACAACTGATACCTACTAGTTTCATCTCCAAAATAATACTAGACTATTTTTATAGTCCAAATTAGAATTTTATTAAAATGTCCTGTAGTCATAAATTTGCACACCCTAAGACTTACAGAATATCATGGATTTTTCTCTCTTCTGTCCTGATTATATTACTTATTTGCCTGCCACTTGAAAGTATTCATTGCTAGAATATAAAATAAGTATTTCACAGAAATAGAAAATAAACATGACACGGACTGGGTGTAAAGAAAAAAAAACATTTTCACTTCTCTGTTTACTGAAGGAAATCTGAATATAATTTTAACTCTAATAAGTCACAGTCTAATACACTGCCTATGACTTCAGCATCCCACCTGAAGTCAAACCAAACAAATTAAAAAAATAAACACAATAATTTCAGAATATTCAGAAGTTCACTAATTTTATAATTTGTACCAAAAGATACATGGCCAATTTCAACTTAAAACTTTAAGATAAATAATTTTAATAAATCCAATTTTAAACATCAAGAAAACTGCAAAGTGTCAATACATTTGAGGCACACTTTATTTAAGGTAATATACAAAGAATGCAAAGTTATGTATTAAAATCTAAGCTGGTAGAAAACACCTCCCACCCCAATATTCTACTCTCCTCAAAAAAAAAAAAAATTACTGTTTTTTTTCTGATGATAGAAATAATGCACAGTGATAGCTGAAAACCCAAACACTACAGAGAAGTGTATGTAGCATAAAAACAAAAATCATCCTAAATCTCAGCATTTATAAACAACTATCATTAACATAAATACTCTTTCAGAAAATGGATGGATTTACTCCATATACTTAAAATCTACACATATATGTATCTATGAATACATGTATAGTATATATGCACGTATATATATATTCCTTTCATTTACATATAGTGAAGGTAAAGAAATGTTTAACATCATTTTCTTGAAAATAAAATAATACATTGTCCCAAACACTCACTCAGTCTGCTTCTGCATTTTCATTTAAGTAAGCTAGGTTTAAGATTATTGTGTGCGTGTGTGTGTGTGTGTGTGTGTGTGTGTCTTTCTATGTGGTATTGTCATTACTGTTGACTGCTTGAGGTAAGTTGAAAAATTTTGTCAGTTTGCTTATTTTAAAAACCTCTGGCTACACTTTTTCCAAAGCCTAAGAACACAGGTATCTGCACTAAAGGTGATTAGCTGACTAATTTACAGTGGTAGCCCATGGTCCTGCAAAGTAGACAAGATTATTATGGCCTCCTAATTCTTATTCAGAAAGAGCACTACACTAGCAATAAGGATATGAAAGTTCTACTAATCAGGTGTGTGACTTGAGCATTTCAATCTTTCTATGATTCATTTTAATTCTAAAATTCTATGGTTCTTCCCTTCCTCCCCATCCCCCTACCATCTTTGCCGCTCTCAAAATATGTGAAAACCATCCTTTCCTCCTATTTCACTGAGATTCCAGGATTCAAAATAAAACCTTCTGACCAACAAACTCCCATTTTCTCAATGCACTTATTCTCCCCTAGATATGAGATGCAAAGTTAATCGATGAAATCAAAGGTATAGGCAACTTCACGGTGAGGAAGGAAGGCAACAATGCAGAAAAAAAAATTATGCAAGTTTATAAAAACAAATTTTTAATTTAAAATTAGACAGCTTTATGAGCTTCATGAAAAAAATTATAATCTTTTAACTTAGATCACTTATTTTATTGACTCAAAGTTAGCCAATAAAAAAATAAAGTAGTGTTTTTAGCTCACAAAATATTCAGACTCGGCCAGACACAGTGGCTCATGACTATAATCCAGAACTTTGGGAGTCCGAGGTGGGCAGATCACCTAAGGTCAGGAGTTCGAGACCAGCCTGGCCAACATGGCAAAACCCTTCTCTACTAAAATACAAAAATTAGCTGGGTGAGGTGACGAGTGCCTACAATCCCAACTATTCAGGAGGCTGAGGCAGGAGAATCACCTGAACCCAAGAGGCAGAGGTTTCAATGAGCCGAGATCATGCCATTGCACTCCAGCCTGGGTGACAAAAGTGAAACTCTGTCTCCAAAAAATAAAAAAAGTAACTTCCCAGGCATGGTGGCTCATGCCTGTAATCCCAGCACTTTGGGAGGCCAAGGCAAATCACTTGCAGACAGGAGTTTGAGACCAGACTAGCCAGCATGGTGAAACCCCATCTTCACTAAAAGTAAAAAAAATTAGCTGGGTATGGTGGCATGCACCTGTAATCCCAGCTACTCAGGAAGCTGAAGCACAAGAATCACTTGAACCTGGGAATTAAAGGTTCCAGTGAGCTGAGATTGCACCACTGCACTCCAGCATGGGCAACAGAGTGAGACTCTGTCTAAAAAGAATAATAAAGAAAAAAATAATTCAGACCCGACCATATTTAAGAGGGCAACACAGAAGCAGCTTTCGAATCTTTCATCCATTACATTTGTACAATACTTTAAAGTTAAAAGTGCATTCATACACATTATTTATTTTCATTCTCAAAACAGGTAGATATAGTGGTCACTACTGATCATCTCTCTAACATCCAACATCCTCCAAATTCTTCCTTCCTGCAATTTTTTAAAAATATCCTTCCTCCTCTATCTAACTCAGAAAATGTGATTCCAACACCAATTGCAGAAGGCATCTCCTGATTAGTAGAAACCAACCATGATAACCTTACTTCCCTTGTGATAACTAGTTAGGAAGTGCATGTGACCTAATTCTGGCCAATAACATGTGAAGAGAAAAGTATTCTGGTAGGCTTATGCAAAATATTTATTTGCTTTTCCAGAGACAGAGACAGAAACAGAGAAAGAGATCCACTCCTTCCTCTGGCCAATGCATGTCTAGATTTGCTGTTGCAGCTGGCCTTAGGATGACTCCAACACACAAAGGATGCAGAGCCAAGAAAATGACAAAGGCAGACCAGAGCTCTGAAGTACTAGCTTGGAGCCACCCACCCTACACCTTCATACTTCAATGTGCCATTTCAGCATCTACTGTAATTCAGCAAGCAATGTGGTTACACCAAAATAAACAGCATACCACATATACCTCTCCTTCTCCAACCTGGACTTCCTGCTCCTTCGACTGAAAGTTCTCCCTTCCACTTGGACTGTGCTGAGTTCTCCTTTCCGCTTGGACTGAGCTAGGTGAGACAGTAGGTTCAAGTGCTCCTGGTATATATCAAATTTCCTCTTCTAAAGAACAATCTCCTCTACCCCAGCAGTAGGGACTCCTCTATCCCAGCATTCCTACTTGGATTGAGGAGATGTTGGAACTATAAGAAGGCTTACCCCTTCAACCCTGACAGTACATAAAAGCTGAAAGGTAGCTTATGAAATCAGGTTAGGGACCTTATTGGGAAATATGTGAGAACCACAGATTGATCACCTGACTAGATAATTAAATAATTCACTCTGAGAAATGAACCTCTGGGAATATCAGAATCTTTTTTTTCTTAAAAAGGATGCTATTAAATAAATCTCTAGGCAGTAAACTAGGAAAGATATTTTAGAAGCAGACAATTTCTTTAATATATTAGAATTAATCAACAGTTCTTAAATTAGCCTAAAAAGGAAATCATTTCTCAACATCTACAAACTCTATACATTTTACTACAACTAAAACAAAAATGTGCATTCACAAAACAATCTTATAGCATGGAGCCAAGGCCACTTCTTCAAGTGTGGGTCTATCAATGAAAGTTCTATTTCATTTTTCTTGCAAAAACAACCCCCATAAAATAACGCCTGTGATTTCCAGTTTCTGTTTCTTAAACATAGAAAGACATTTTACAAACTTGTGAAAAATAAACTTATTGCAGATTTTTTTTAGATTATTAGGTTTTTTTTTTTCCCTAATCATTTAAGATTATTTCACCCTCATCTATTTCAACTATAATTCATTTTGGCTACTCGATCTTGAAGTAGCCAATTGGTTCTCATATAAACACCTTTTTATCTTCAGAGTTCACTGAATAATAATTCATTAAATTATGTGATTACAACATCAAGTGTCGTAACAGTGTGTTGGGTACAAACACAAATGTTTCTTGGTAAGTACAGAGTAACTGGAGGGAATAAAATTTCAAGATCAAACTAAATAGTCATCTACTGTCACTCAGTGTAGCATTAGCATCAGTCAGCAAATTCTACAGAAAGAATGGAGACCATCATATAATCTCATGAGTGGGTTAAACAGAGGTCAGTTAAGAGAGATTGTCCTGTAATAGGGTGCTCCCAAAAGTCTTCACTTGTTTCCACCAATCAACCCTCTAAAATTCAATCAGCAACTTCTGAAATGAAGGACAGAACATTTACACAGTGCCTACTATGTGGCAGGCATCACACAGCCCTTGGCACTTTATATGAATTTCCTCCATTTTGATGAAGAACATAATGGCAGAGTAACAGGGTAACTCTCTTCCCTTGTTTTCCAAGTGTAGCTATCAGCTAAAGAAAGTACTTCCAGGTAACACAAAGTCATCTAAACAAATGTAATAAATTTGAATACAGCTTCAACCTCACATTACTACCCTTGAGAAAAAAACATTAAACTTTGTATTTAAGAAAAAGAGTATCATGAGATTGTATCTCATTCTATCGAAAGTTATAAAAAATGAAAAAATGTGGACATGATTTAGCCATGTGAACATAACTTACCCATAAATTTTTGATAAATTATAACTATAACCAAAAAAGTACATCTTATCTCTCCAATACATAAACACTTCAATTCATTGTTAAGAATTACTTCCTATAACTAAGATGATAAGCATGAAGTGTGGTAGGATAGAATATAACCAATCACTATGGTCTAAGAACAAATCAATACACACTTTCTTTAGGTTTCATAATAGAAGGAAAGCCCAAACATTTATAATTGCTAAATCTCAGCTTTCAGAGAGAGCTTAAAAAGAAACAAAAAATGTCAACAGCAGCCTCTACTATGTCGCTAAAAGTTACATATTTCTACATTTATGTCTCATTCCGTATTTCCTGAGCAGTTCAGACGTCCTTGAAAATCATTTCACATTAATAGATAAAGCACACTTGATTTCTATTAAGATTCCAAGTATGGTTGCAAAAAGTGATGCTCTGAGGCACTTTAAGTTATCAGAACCATACTGTCTGCACCTACAGAATCCCACAATTAAAGACATATCTCAAAACCACCACTTTGAAGAAATTACATCATAAAGAACCAACACTCACACACATTCTATGAATTAATAGCACTAATTGCCAAATGCTTGAGAAAAGACCAAAAAACAGATGAAGATAGAAGATTAGAAAAAAACAGATCACTAGTGGCTTAAGACTTTAAAGCCAGAAAAAAAAAAAAAAACTGATTCAAATATGCACTCTGCTACTTCCAAGATCTATCTTCAACAGGTTACTTAAACTCTAGAAGACTGTTTCCTGCTCTCAAAAATGGAGGTTACACCACCTAAGTTGTCTGAATAGTATCAATTATGACCTCTATACGAAGTAGGCACTTAATTATAAGAGGTATTGTTGTTGTTACTGGGAGGTTGAAGAGAACACGAATTCAGTTATAAGTCCTTTTTGAATACTAAGAGGGGAATAATTAGAGAAGCTAAGAAGGGAATAATTAGAAGAAAAGAAAACTTCAAACAATTTTCCCTGTAACATGATTTTACACGCACTTACAAACTGATACTTAATTCCAAGCACTACTTTGACAACGATTAAGTGTGGGATTACATTGTTTTAGGGTCATCTAATATTTAAGATGACTTAAAAGCCTCACATACATTTATCTGGAACTGTGAAGTTTCTCATCTTATCAGCCCTCTGTTATTGCCAATTTTCTCCATGTACAGATTCTTTCATTATTACTTCATTAAAACCACTTTCTGTGAAAATACACATTCTTTACATTTCATTTCATCCATAGCAAATCTCACTATTAATAATACAACTATTCAATGACCTATATTTTGTTTTGTTATTTAATACTTCAGCATTCCTTCTATTTAGTTTGATACATCCTTTTGGGAAGCCCTTCGGAACAAAACAACTGCTTGTCCCATTCCAAAAAATATGTGAACCAATAAACTATATCAGAGTAAGTCTACTCCGAGCATGGAGTGAATTACAGGATGGATCACAGGAGACACAAAGAGGTAAATGGAGAGCTTCTCATTTCTTCCTGAGTCACATTTTTAGAGTCTGGATTGATTTCATGCAAAATCAATTACTAGATTACCAGACACACCCATATTCAAATGCAAATAAAGAAATATAACAAAACCATGTATAGATTGTTTTGGATTATACACTTTTCTGCTTTCCTTCAGTAGCGCCAATGATAGCAAATTAACTATTTTGTTATAATTTGTTTCCTTAAACTTACTATCCCTATTTGCTTACCTACTGTCAGCATGGGATCTGTACGTTTGGACCTTCATGCCTCAAACTGACTCATCTTTAAATACAAGGCATTCTGGACTTTCATGGCCTGATCTCCACCTACTTTCATAGCTTCTCCCACAAAGACCTCCTGGCACAACAGCTTTATCTCCAGTTCAACAAGCCCTATAACACAATCACATGCCTTTGCTCAGGCTGTTCCCTTTACTGAGAAAACTACTCCCACCACCACCTCCTCAGCCCCCATTTTGCCCATTAAAATATGTTAGGGCCCAGATGGAGTGCTACCAGCTCTACATTCATTCAAAATTTCCCAGTCAAAAATTAGTAACTCACATACACACCCCATGCTTCCAAGGCACCTCCAATAAAACACACAGGAATCTCTGAATTACTTCTGTGTATGTCTGCTTCTCCCTTGAAGGTAGTGCTGAGTCTCATTCATCTTCATATTGTACTCACTGTTCCATCCTTACACAGAGCAAAGGCCCTAGCTGAATTAAACTATTCCTTGATTCCACAAAACCCAGTCCTTTATTTTCAAGGAAGTAATAAATGTCTTTCATGTATTGAAGATTTTGTTAATATATTGTAAATGCTTGCAAATCTAATGGTGAAAATGTCAATAATTACATAACGCATTAATGTTTAAGCTGATGAATCGCAGAAGGGGATGGATGACTACAATAAATCATCAGTAAAGATAATCGTTTCTCAAGATCCCCAAAAAAAGTCATTCATATCAACATTAAAATTAACCTTTCTGACCCCCATTCTAATAACTACTTCTACCTAATACATATTCAGAAATGCAAGGTCACATAAAGCAGGAGTGTCTGTACATTCTGCTAAGAAGTATGTCAAAGTCATACAATGTATTTGATAACATCTTTCATCCAACGTCCATAGATGTAATTTTTATTTTTTGTGCAAATATAAAGGTGAACGTATACAAAATAAGATAATTTATCTTAAGATACAACTGGAGCAAAGTTTGTAAATAATTATAAAATACACTAAGTACATCTCAAAAAAAAAAAAAAAAGAAAAAGTAAAAAAGAAAGCTATTAGGAATGTCACAAACCAGATCTGATTTTTTTGGTGAAAAATGTTTTCTTAAACTAATTTCACATCTTTCTAATTCCACATTATTCTCACAATTTCTGTAATATTTTTCTTCCAAATTTATGGGGAAAGCCAATATTCTTCAAAGAAACACACAGATCTTTTAAAAGTGTATAGTTTTAATGTTATATCCCATCTTAGATGTAGTTCACTATCTTTTATAACTGTGGACAAATGTCATTTCAATCAGAAGAAGTAATTGCAAAAAGTAAAATAACGACTTATTTTCTTAAATCATAAACAGTAAGTACGTTTTTAATTCTCTAATTTAAAGTAGATGTCCTAATAGAAGGTTTAAAAGAGGCCACTGACCAGCCTGGATACTTTACACAAAAGACTGAAAACTAATTCACACAGTATATCAACAGTAGCTATCTCCCACACACAGGCACTCTCTCTCCCCCACTTGAACTTTCCCTCCCTATAAAACATGAGGTGGGAGAAGGGGAATGACCACAGGCCTAACTACCCCCGCCCCACGGGCAAACACACATCTCCCTCCTCATCCTGCTGAAAAGAAATGTGGAGGCTGTGGACCAAGAGACCTGACGCTTCTCAGTGTCACTTCCCCTGCATGTGGGATAAACAAACAAACCGGCACCATGAGAGTAACCATCAGAGTAATTTTGTTACCTTTGACTAATGTCTTGGTTAAGTTTTGAGCTGAGTCAAAGCTCTAAGAAACAGGTAAATACCTGAGTCCCCCACCACCCAACCCCTTAAAACAAAACACTCCAACGGGAAGTTTATCCCTGAACTGAAGGCTGTCCCCGTCGCCTCCTCCCAGCCGATCCATGCCTCCTTCCTCCCCGAAACCCCTACCTCGAAGGTAATTGTCTCGATACAGTCAAGGACCTCCGTGGGCGACAATCCCCATCTCCCAATCCCTCGTGAGGAAGACCCCGCCGGCCCAGCTGGCCCACCTCCCTCGCCGCCCCACTCGCGCCGCACCACTCAGGCAACTTTTGCACCCAGCCCGGCCCGCCACCCGCGGGCCCCGCTGCCCCTAGCCCTCCGCGCCCTCAGCCTCCGACCGCGACCCCCTCCGGCCCACGCCTCTGAGCCGCCCGCCCGGGTCCTCGCCCACCCCTCCTCCGACACCCGCGCCTGCGGCGCCGCCCTCGCCGCACCTCACCCCACCCCACCCCGCCCGGGACCCCAGCCCACCCGAGAGGGAGGGCGCCGCGGCCGCGCCGAGGCTGCCGCGGGCCGGGGCTGGCGGCCGAGCACCGACGCGCAGGGGGCTTTACCTCAGAGGCGCGGCCGCGAGCAGCAGGGTCGGTCCTGGGCGCGGGCGGCGCCCCCAGTCCGTCAGTCAGCGCTGGCGGGGGCAGCGGCGGCGGCACATCACACCCGCCAGCAGCCGGAGGAGGAAAGAGAACCACGCAAGGAGCGAGCAAGCGAGGTTGAGGGGAAGGAACGAGAGAGGGAGGTAACGCAGCGCGGCTCGGATTTGGTCCCTACACTGCCGCCGGTGCCTCCTACCGCCGCCGCTGGCCGGAGAGTCGCCGCCCGAACCGCTGCTGTCGCCACCGATACAGCCAGGAATGAATGCACAGCAGCGCCTCGCTTATCCGGAGGTCAAACATCCTTCTGCCTCGGGCATCCGGATCGACGCGGGACCCGGAAGTGAACACATGGAAAAAAAATTAAAAAGGAAAGCGTCTCACTAGCAGCGGCAGCCCCCTAGCTACCCGCATCAGCGAAAAGAGCCGAGTAGAGCCGAAGATTGCACCAGCCTTCTCGGATTGGTCGGATCGCTGACCGGAAAGGAGACGGTGCGGTCATTGGCTGGCAAGTTCTATAAAGCCTAAGCCACGCCCTCTCTCCGCCTCTCTGGAGTCGTGCGTGAGGGAAAGCGAGGTGCAATTGCGGATACGAGTGTTTCTCTGGATGAGGCAGTGGGCGGAGAGGCATAGCAAAGTCTACGCATAGAACTGGAAGAAACACCCCCTTGTTTTCAGAGAGAGCTATTAAGAATTGAGTGAGCGAAGAGCCTTAAGGGTGCCATTGTGCCAAGTCAGGGTGCTGAGGCTTTCCCTGTTGTGCTCAGTGCAGCCCTCCAGGTTCCAACAAATCCTAGGGCCCGGCCTAGGAGTATGACATCACTGGGTTGACATTTCCCCCACTTCTTTGTAACCCCAGTGCTGTATCAGGGCTCCAGCTGCTCAACTGCTTAGAAATATGAATTATGGCTCACATTTGCATCTCATTTGCTGTTTGTAAACTGAGGTAATCCTATGAACTGTATAGTGTGGTGTTATCTGTTTTTCAAATTAATCTCCCAAAGTTCTGAGAAGCTAAACATCACCCAAGTCATCTAGTTGTAGCGCACAAACTGGAATCAGTGTTTTCTGACTCGCACTTAAGTCTACTCTGCCTACATAGAAAGAGTAGAAGATTGCATTCCTTTCATTATTTCTCTTGCCGTTGGTTCCCTGGGATGGAGATAAGTCATTTTGGTAGACTTCTATGGAAATTGATCCACCACGAAGGCATTGAAGAGCACTCTGAAAGTATAATTTTTTTTTAATTGTTATTCTTATGTCTCAAGTCCTTTCAGAAGTTAGGCATTAAGGTGTGCAGGAAGAAGAATCATAGCCTGGTGCCATGTTTTTTAAATGTTCATTTTATCAAACACATTTATATTCTTGACTGTATCAAGAAACTTGAGACTTATCTCTCTTTCTGTCTGTCTACCTCTCCAAATGAAAAGACTCCAATGAGACAAATGCACTCCTTGCTCATTTTCCTCCCTACTTTGCTAGATTGATGGTGTAGCTAATGTGTTACCTTCGGAGGGCTAGTTAGTATGGAAATCTGTATTTGATTTTGGTTTGTAATACAACAGTGCCTTTTTTTTTTTTTCATCTCTCTTCTCACTTTCTTCCTCAAACTGGGAAGTTAAGAAGTAGAGGGGAGTGATAAGAGCTCTGTTTCATGCTTACCACACCATCATTCTGTAGGGGACTCAAAAGCAGCTAAGATGTATGCGTATTCAGAATTGTGAATGACTTACCTAGGCAGATGACATATCCCAGAATTTCTGATCTCTCTCAGGAATCACTACTAGGCAAGAAACAAAGTCAACAACATCTCACTCAATAGAGGAGAAATGTCTGCAACACAGGAAACTCTAAATATTGTCCTCAACTCCCAACAAACCATTTTATTCTCTCTACCTCAAAAGCTCAGTTTTGATAAAGAACACCCACCCTTCTAAGTTTTCATAAATGTTTGAGAAAGTCAAGTATATAAATATGTGATCAAGTCACATTTTTAAATTTAAAATGGGCTGGTCCAAGAACTGATATTTACAACAAATTGATCACAACCAGTTACAGATTTCTTTATTCCTTCCCCACTCCCACTTTTTCACCTGACTAGTATTTTTTAAATTATATTAGAAATGGATGGGAATACATGTTTACATTTTTAACACTGCAGGAAAGACTTTCAGTTAAAATTTGGCCTATAAGCTCCTATAGATTAAAACTGGCAAAGCCTGGTGTAGTGGTGAATGCCTGTAGTCCCAGCTACTTGGGAGGCTTGAAGCAGGAGCGTCCCTTGATCCCAGGAGTCCAAGGCCAGCCTGGGCCACATACTAGGACCCTTTCTAAAAAAAAAAGAAAAAAATGTCAAGTAACCTAGATAGGTAGGAATGAAATTTTCAGGTCATTCTATTAATTTATAAGAAAAATTGCTTTGGGAGGCCAAGGCAAGCGGATCACCTGAGGTCAGGAGTTCAAAACCAGCCAGGCCAATGTGGCGAACGAAACCCATCCCTACTAAAAATACAAAAATTAGCCAGGTAACAAGAATTGTGCGTCATTAATCCCAGCCACTCTCTGGAGGCTGAGGCAGGAGAACTACTTGAACCCAGGAGGCAGAGGTTGCAGTGAGTGGAGATAGCACCACTGCACTCCATCCTAGGCGACAGAGTAAGACTATCTTAAAAAAAATAAAAAAAAAACTTATAAGAAAAATTGGCAATGTGAAAACAGCTTATATTAATGAAGGAAAAGCCAAACCACAGGCATCACAAGCAAAACTCTATCTTATAGCATGATATCTGAACATAAGCAGCCAGATTACACTTTTCCATCTGCCAAATTGCAAATCAAATACAGTTTGCTTGTTGTGTCACCCCACATTTCCTGGCATCGCCACTTCAGGTATTTATATTCCATTAATATTTTTCATTATGATTATAGCATAAGTTCATGTGATACTGTTGTCACAATTTTTATAGTACATTGGAAACTTGCATTTATCAAATTTCTCTTTTGAGAAAAGCTTTCTCCAAATGTCCTACAGATACTTTGTTTGAGAGAGAGAATGGTATGTAGATTTTGTGGAATGTAAAGCTGGCCATTTTTGTTCCTTGTAAGCAGTAAAACTTAAAGTGGGAGAAAGATGGAAATGAAACTGTTTGATTATGGTATTAAGCAGGAAATTATGAGATTAAGATATTTACTAAGGCTTTTCAAAATAGAAACAGATAAAACATTCATTTTCTTCTTCCAAATATTTTGTTAAACTGTAATGGTAAACCTGGCATGGTGATTTACTAGTTGCCAGGATAAGGCCTGAGGCATCACCAGATTATAATTAATTCTTTATTTTTCAACATTATTTTAAAGGAAAAGTACTGGGGAGAAAGATGTAATTAAGAAGTAAATGAGGAGTAGAAAGGGAAAGGATGCAAAATGGAGAATTGTAATGATAGCCAGGGCTGGGAGGAGAGCAACATATTTTACTAAGACCAGAAAAATAATTTCTTCCCCTGTCAAGCCTACAGTCAAGGGGAGGGACAAGAAAGATTCCGGAGAATGCAAGTTACACACAGCAGCTAGATCAGGTTTTGGGGAAGCTATCGCTTAGCAACCTTTCTTTCAGATTATTACATGAGTACATCTCAAAAGACACTGTTTGTACCATCCTTAGAAGGATGGTTTGAAGCATTTGGTAGGTGGGAAAAAAAAAGTACAAGAATCACAAAACTTTTCTGAGAGGCTTTATTACATGTTATAATATTGATCTTCAGAAATGTTTAATAAAATCACATTTCCAGGAGTCCTTGTCTTAGCTCAGGTTACCATAATAAAGTATTGCAGACTAGGTTGCTTACACAATACAGATTCATTTTCTCATAGTTCTGGAAGCTGGAAGTCTGAGATCAGGATGCCAGCATGGTCAAGGTCTGGCGAGATCTTTCTTCCTGACTTTTGGATTGGCACCTTCCCCCTGTGTCCTCACATGGCCTTTCCTCGGTGGGTGGGCATGGAGAAAGAGGGTGATCTCGCTCTCTTCCTCATCTTAATCCTATAGAAGGCCCCACCTTCATGACCTCATCTAAACCTGCCAAAGGCCCCATCTCCAAATTCCATTGCATTCGGGGTTAGGGATCCAACATATGAACTTCGGGGAGACAAAATTCAGTCCATAGCACTCCTCAAAGGAGTATATTCCATGCAGAGAGTATATCGTCTATAAATTAAAGATAAAGGTTAGACAGGATATTAATAAGAGAAGACAACTTGTAGACCATGTTAAAACCTCATGGAGAAGAGAATACATTCTTAAGAGAGAGAACTTCCACAAAGAAAATGCTCTATAGCGAAAAGCTAAAACACCATAAAAATGTAAAAGTGCCTTGCCAAAAAGAGTGACTAAATCTTTAGCTAGGCAATTTAATTTTTGTTTTTTTCCATTAGCAGACCTGAATTTTGGCAGTTTCTAAGTAAGTTTGGCTATCCAAAGAATGTTGTTTTGTGATAAATGGAAGAGTTAGCTAAAGCTGTGATTTTCTTGTAATGGTTTCAAGAACAGCTTGAATTCTGAGTAATATGTGAATCTAAGGTTTGGAGATGGTCATAATAATTAGCCTCTGTTCCATTTTCCCTCTTCTTGTCTTCTTTTGCTCCCCATAGTTTTTTTTTTTTTTTTTTTTTGAGACAGAGTCTTGCTCTGTCTTCAGGCTGGAGTACAGTGGCACAATCTCAGCTCACTGCAACCTCCGCCTCCTAGGTTCAAGCGGTTCTCCTGCCTCAGCCTCCTGAGTAGCTGGGACCACAGGCATGTGCCACCACGCCCGGCTAATTTTTGTATTTTTAGTAGAGACGGGGTTTCACCATGTTGGCCAGGATGGTCTTGATCACTTGACCTCATGATCCGCCCACCTCGGCCTCCCTAAGTGCTGGGATTATAGGCATGAGCCACCGTGCCCGGCCTGCTCCCCATAGTTTTATCTCCATATTTCTACCTCAGGAGTCCTTCCCGGCTCATGAACCAAATCTGAGCAAGACTAAATGTCTCATGAGCCCCCAACCATAGGAATCATGCAGCCCTCTGAAGATGTAGAATGCCAAGTAAGAGTACTGGATTACAGGTAGACTTCAAGCTGGACCACTCCCCTATATCCCTGATATTTTCCCAGTCTATGGCACTCGACTTCTCCTTTGCTTTTCTTTCATAATTAGAACTATATCATTTCTCCAGCTCCCAAGCAATGTGAAGGTTAAAGGTTGGTTTGGAAAATTTTTCACTAGTCTCAGTTCTGACTAGATCCTACTTCATTGGATAGGACACTGTTATGATAGATTACCCTCAAGCTACTGAACTTCTTGAAACATCACCCACTGACTAAGCTTCCTGGATTACTATAACCTTCTGCTGGATAGGACTGCACTGGTACCACGAGTTGTCTATGCCATGTCTGAACTTCGTGTACTCTGTGGACAGTCAGCAAGGGCCTACCTTGTGGGGATCAGCCTCTGGCTGATGATGTTTCTTTAGTCTCGGTCATGCTTGGTTATGCTTGGCCTTAATGTCATCCCTTCCTTCACCAACTAGTACTGCCAAATTCCTGACATGTTTTCATCCTCCCACCTATGCCTATTGTGGTATCAATGCCATATCTGTCTGAACAAGATCACAGGGTCAACAGAAAATTGATGTGAGAGGACATTTTAGTTAAAATTCTCACTTTGGTTTAGTTCTCATTCTACTCCTGTTATAATTAAGATTATACCACTTTTTTGCTTCCTTCTATATTCCTTCCTTATGCAAGCTTTTTAAGTAGTCTGTACCTCAGTTAGCCCATCTGTAAAATGAGGCAATAATATCTATACCATATTGATATTGGGAAGATTAAATGAATGATATAGCTGCAATGTAGTTATCACAGTGTCTTACATATAGTAAGTAATAAATAAAGGGTTGCTGTTAGATCCATATGACCCCTAGAAACCTGCATTTTCCAATCCAACATAAGCAGTAATTAGAAGTCAAAAATATCAGATCCCAACCTATTCTTAGCTTTAAGAGTCTAAGACTTGGAACCAGATTTGTGATTCTGAGGCAAAACATTATTTGAATTTGCTTCAAGCCCTTTAAAAATTTTATTTTACCAAGTACTTATAGACATTTATGGTATATTGACTGTCCAGCATCTATTTACCCTTTCCTAATAGCTCTCAGATTTCCCTATGATGAATCTTTTTCCATCTCACTCTATTCAGTGACCAGCTAATTACCTTTTACTAAATTCTATTTGATTGCATTATCCAGAGTATATCTCTTTTGTTTGCAATTGAAGAAAACCTGATCACCAGATTTTCATTCTTAGCTTTTGGTTTTCCTCCTATCGCTCTCTCTTTCTCTTTCTCCCTCTCTCTCTCAATCTCTCTCTCCCCCCTCCATGAAGTACTCTTTCTATTCATAATCTGGCTCTGTGTCCACATGAACATTTAAGTTCAAAGCTATAGTTCGACCCTGTTTCACTTCTTTGGCTTCACCCTAATATAATCTCTGACTGTCTCACTGTTGTGAGGCTCCCTAGCTTCAGGTTTGTGTTCTAATTGACAAATCTAGCCACACCCTGCCAAAGCTTTGTATTTCAGTGCAGCTGCCTTCTGTCACCAGGCAGCCCTACCTCAGCTTCTTGCTGAAACTCTGCCAATTGCAGACCTAACCCTTTGGACTGTGACTTAATGCTTTGTGTCTGCCAGCTTCAGTGACCTGATCTAACTGAGAGCAAATTTCAACCAAATGCCAGTGCTTGCTTTCTAGAACTGTTACTTTAGTATCTATTAGTGTATATTTGTCAATTTATATTCATGATAATAAAATCCAATATAGTCCTGTATCTCATTTCCTTTACAACACTACCTATGCTCTTCTAATACTATTGATTCATATCAGCCAAGATAAATCAACTTGGTCTCTCTATAATGAAAAGAATTGTGTGTTATAAAGTATAGAAATTTGGGTACTTGGTGATGGGGTAACACTTGATTTTACAAGCTGCCTAATCAACTCAGTTCTGGTTTTCAAATATTAAAGAGAATCTAGTTGTGAAGTGTTTGAGCTACAAACCAAAGCAGCAGTCCTCAACTTTCCCCTACATGCCTTTAAATCAGGCACTAATATCTCACTGGAAATCTGTCAGTGGCGATGAACAGGCTACTCTACAGAGTCATGATTAAGGTTGCAAAAAAGAAGCTAGCTTTAGAATTCATTTCCTCATATCAAAAGACCCCATTGTAAATGATTAAGTAATAAAAATGTTAATTATTATTAAACCAAATAGACTAAAATATTGTTCAATGCAATAAAAAGAATATGTAGCAGATACTAAGATTATAATGATTTTATACTGCATATATAAAATAATTTTTTAAAGATCCTAATTCCAAATGACTTTAAAATGTTGTAACTTGTATATCCCTAGTGGGATTTATCATAAAGACAAAAAAATTACAAAAACGTTTTTGACATTTTGGTAGTCTATTGTTGGTACTCATACTGTTTTTTCTAATACTGTGATATGTGCAATGTGGGATAAAGCAAAATGAGTTACTATAATATATTCTAATTCTGTTATTCTTGACATTGACATAAATGAAAAGAACATAAACCACCTATAGTTGTAAATTTGTATTAAAAGTGTCATCATGAACTCACAGTATTTTATACAGATATTTCCTAGTTCAGTTGGCTGAAAAGGCCCAGAAGCAAGCCAAACTCAGTTGCAATGAGTATCTTTAGCCCCTACACTTCAGACTTCATATAGCAGAGCATTTGGAAGAGAGAAAAAGTATAATATGGTACTATATTCTTTTCCTGTTGCTGCTATAACAAATCACCACAAATTTAGTGGCTTAAAACAATAAAAATTTATTATCTTACAAGTCTAGAGGTCAAAAGTCCAAAATGGTTCTCACCGAGCTAAAATCCAGGCATTAGCAGGGTTGTTCCTCCTGGAGGCTCTAGGAGAGAATTCATTTGTTTGTTTTCCAGCTTCTAGAGGCTTCCTACATTCCCTGTTTCCACCTTCAGAGCCAGTATCGTACCACTTTGAATTCTGCTTCTATTATCACATGATTTTTTGTCTCCTACACTGCCCCAACAAACACCTTGCATAAACTTGCTTACCAAAATGTGCATTTCTCCTCTGACTCTCACTCTGTTATTTCCCTCTTTCACTTAGAAGGGATCCTATTATTACATTGAGCCCACCAGGATAATCCAGGATAATCTCCCTGTCTCAGAATCCTTAATTTAATCTTAATGCAAAGTCCCTTTTGCTATGTGAGATAATATATTTATAGTTTCTGGGGATTAGGATGTGGACATTTTTGGGGGAAGGGACATGTTTTGCCTACCACAAGCACCAAGTCAAATAGAAGGGTTTTAGGTTTTAAAAGGGGGTTGAGTCTAACCACAGTTGCTGAGATAAGATTTAATACCTACGAATGCCACATCTGGCTCTTAGAATAATTTTACCAATATTGCCCACAAGCCTTGTATAATGGCAAATTGCATGAAATAAAACTAACAACTAGTGAGTGCTTAACTGAAGACTGTCAGGCATTTTCTAGAAAACATTTCTTAATCACCATAGGTAGTTATCATTTTCTCTTTTTTTGTAAATGAGAAAAGTAAGACTCAGAGTTTAAGCCAAGTGTTCAGGTCATTCAGCTAGTAAATGACAGAGCTATGGTTTCTATACAGATATGTCTGACTCCAAAGTCCATGTATTTACCCTGTTTTTCATGATGTGGTAGGAGGGGTGGGTTAGGAGATCCTGGGACATACTATCAGACTTAGGGATTACTTATTATAATACAGTGTCTCCAGGTTGAACCTGGAGTGCAATGGCGCGATCTTGGCTCACCACAACCTCTGCCTCTCAGGTTCAAGCAATTCTCCTGCCTCAGCCTCCTGAGTAGCTGGGATTACAGGCATGTGCCACCACACTTGGCTAATATTTTGTATTTTTAGTAGACACAGGGTTTCTCCATGTTGGTGAGGCTGGTCTCAAACTTCGGACCTCAGGTGATACACCCACCTCAGCCTCCCACAGTGCTGGGATTACAGGCTTGAGCCACCGTGCCCAGCCTTTAATCAACTCTTATTCCAAAATGTCAGATCCCAAAGAATGACATATTCTTTAAGCTAAATAACCAATATTTACCTGTGTACAACTGGCTCACTTACGTAAGTGATCCTTTCAGTCACATATCTACACAAATGATTATTAATAATTATTTTTAGTAAACATTCTCCAACCTTTAGCTGCTTACAACTCCAGGTTCTCTTTTCAGCTACTTTATCCTTGAGGATTCAGTAGGAAGTTGCATTGTTTGAAATTAGATAGTGTCTGTTTTAAATGTCCTGGTTAGGCTTAGCTTTGATAAAAAGGTTGTCAGTCTAATAATGGGTCTGCCATTAATTAGTAAGAGAGTTGTTTAAGACTGTAAGCTTCGGCCTCCCAAAGTGCTGGGATTACAGGCTTGAGCCACCGCGCCCGGCGGGTGGATCACGAGGTGAACAGATCGAGACCATCCTGGTCAACATGGTGAAACCCCGTCTCTACTAAAACAAAAAATTAGCTGGGCATGGTGGCGCGTGCCTGTAATCCCAGCTACTCAGGAGGCTGAGGCAGGGAATTGCCTGAACCCAGGAGGCGGAGGTTGCGGTGAGCCGAGATCGCGCCATTGCACTCCAGCGTGGGTAACGAGCGAAACTCCGTCTCAAAAAAAAAAAAAAAAAAGACTGTAAGCTTACACTGCCTTGTCAGATAATACTGAAAACACTTGAAAAAAATACTTTGGGAGGATTTTCTAAAAAACATACAGCCTTTCTATTTCTACAGATATCTCAAATTTATGCTTTGATTTAGATAAATCCGGCCTACATGATTTTGTGTCTCCTCCACTGCCCCAACAAACACCTTGCATAGACTTACTTACCCAGATGTGCGTTTCTGTTATGGATAACTTTTTTTTTTTGAGATGGAGTTTCACTCTTATTGCCCAGGCTGTAGTGCAATGGCACAACTTCGGCCCACTGCAACCTCTGCTTCCCGGATTGAAGTGATTCTCTTGCCTCAGCCTCCCAAGTAGCTAGGCATGCACCACCATGCCTAGCTAATTTTTGTATGTTTAGTAGAGATGGAGTTTCACCATGTTGATCAGGCTGGCCTCAAAGTCCTGACCTGAGGTGATCCACCCGCCTTGGCATCCCAAAGTCCTGGGATTACTGGCATGAGCCACCATACCCGGCCTTGTTATGCATAACTAACTGGTTACATTGTGGGACAATATAAGAAACTGTCCTATGAAACTCATTACAGCAATTACAGTAGAAATATTTTTAAGGGTGATATTTACTCCATCACACCATATCTTCAACATGAGGACCCAAAGAACAAATTTCTTTTAAGTTACAAAACCAGGAAGAATTATGTTCTTTTAAAACAGCTGGTTTGTTTTAATCTTACAGGTGCCATAAATCATTTAACATTTCTATTTCCTTATGGTGCTGATTGCTAGGAAACCCAGAGCCAACTTTGTAGTCTAGCTCAAGATATTCCATGTATCTTAAAACATGCATTTTAGTTAAGCAACTCTGGTGGTATAATCTTGTCTCGTATACTATTTCATTTTTATCTTGTCCTGTATGTATTTTTGTAAACTGCCTTGATTCTTTAAAGCACAGTATAGAAAATATGTTGGGGAAGTTCAGTTTCTCTTTGTCTATTTAGGCACATTGCATGAAAACTAATTTTTTCCCCAAAATTTGGAGAGTATCATTGGCTTGGTCTGGCCTAAATGTGACACTCCTGAATTTCACACCAAGGGTTTTTGAAGGACACCTCAAGGAGAAACACATTTGTCTTCTAGAGTAGCCAAAACTGAGGTGCAAGGAGGTCAATATGACTTCTAATTGGGATAAATATACTATTAAATTAAGGTGTTTGGGTCAGAGGAAACAATCAAATATAAGCTTAAACTCAAAAGAAGCAAGGGCAGTCAAGTATTGGCACATGAAGCCACTTTTTACATGGACACTCCCCATATGTATATTGCTCCAAAATATATAATGTTCCTGTAATAGCAGGAACTTGTGTATTTAGCCATAGTTAATGAATTTCCCAAACAACATCCTCTGAATGGTCACTAGTAATTGAAAAAGAATTTCAAGTATAAGATAACTATCAACTCATTACACACTGAAAAAATATAATTGCAATGCTACCACTGAACATTTACTGAGTGTCTACGCTATATACCAGGCATTGTGAAAGTACTTTGCCTGCTTTATCTCATTTAATTTTCAGAGTCCCAGTAAGTAGGCACTGTTGTTAGTCCATTTTACAAATGAGAAATGTAAAGAGAAGCCACTAGAGGATTTAAGTAGAAGCTTGAAATAATCTGATTTATATCTGAAGACTCTGGTTGCTATGAAGAGATTCAACTATAAGGGCAGCCAGTTTGGGAGCTGTTACATGCACAACATGCTGACTAGGACCAGAATGGGATAATGGGATAATGGAATTGCTGAAAGGTGTTAGATTCAGAATATATTTTAATTAACATGTTTGAGTGTCTGTGGGTGTGTGTATTTGTGGTACACCATTTTTCTTTCTCAAAGCCGATAAATGAATTGAAGGTTATCAAATGTCAGTGAAGTTCCCCTGTTATTCTTCTCTATGCTGAGGGTGAAGCTAGGGCCTTTTTTTCTGGTGATTTGATGTTACTAACTAGACCATCTTCCAATAAAAGTGGTGTGATATTTGTTGTGGAAAGAGAGGAAGAAAACTGCTGGCTTCCTTATTCTGTTCCCTTTTGGTGAGTGCTGTGTCAGTTCTCCTTCGAGCAGATTGTCAAACCCACTGTATCAGGGAACTTGTAGCAAGAAATGTTAGGAAATCAAAAGCTTGGAAATATAGTAAGATCCCAAGACTTCTTAGTTATTTCTTGACTTTTCCCTTCTACAAGCCTTCCCTCACTTTATTCAGAGCTTTTATATGTAAATAACAGCAGTGGGGCTTCTAACAGCCAGGAAAGTCTGAGGTAAAAATGTAAGAATGAGCTTAAATCCTTGCCAGGTCTCAACACCAATGTACGTGACTAAAATAAATTTTTTGTAGATTACTAAATCCATGTTCCCCCAAAACAAAATGTATTTTGAAATGACCTAGCATGACATAAACATTTCACTCCCACCAGAGTTCTAATTCTTGCCCTCTTGTTCTTGCCTTAAACATATTTTCCTCCTTTATGATCTCCTCATTGTGGTCTCAGTAATATGGCTTTCCCAGTAATGTGGCTTTCCCACATGTCTTTCAACTATCTGCAAGTGGATTATATGTTTTCTGGCCTCTCTAATGTGACATGAGGCTGCCACCATAATATTGGGCTAGCCTAAACCAAGATTCAAGATGAGATGGGACAGTCACAAAGGGTGTCACTGTAGGTTTGCAGCTAGTTACATTCTAAATGTGTGTGTGTATAATTTCGATAATATATAACATGTATACAATATACTTATATATGTATGCATATGTATATATTAGAAAATAGAGAGGTAGTTGTTGTGCTGTGGGTGTGTTTATTTTATATGTTATCCATCTTCCAACTTCACCCACAACATACACACGCACTTTTAGTGACATTGATTCTATATTGCTTCATGTGGGCAAAGTCAACTTTTCAGACTGAGGTTTTGTTGCTCTCTGGGGAAGTACATGAATTTTTTTCACCTTTAATTCCATGTCCTTTTACAAATGGTAGATTCCTAGATCACTGTGAAGCCCATCCTGAAGAGCCTCACATGCCCTCAGATTGGATTATGATGACTGTCTTGTTAAAGTTACTGGAAATAAACCACATGAAGCAGAGAGTACCTTTGCCTTTGGAAGCTAAGTCAGATCTAAATGTTTCGAAATTAACTACACTTTAATTCTGCTTCCAGAACCTGAGCTCATTCCAACTCACCCTTTGGTTCAAATCATCCACATCAGGGGTCTGAAGGACCTACACTGGAATAAAGTCCCTAGGATAATTTCCCCCTGACATTTTCACTCATTTGTCCTATTGTCCCTTCCCAAAGTATCCAATTATCTAGAAGGAAATGTATTGCTAAGGTGACCCTTGGGCAAAATTACTTAGCTTTCTAAATATCTTCAAGGTAAGGAGTAGAAGCAGCTTTCCACAACTACTAATTTCTAAACATCACTTTCCCTATCTTATCTTTCAGATCTTATAATATTTTGTTTTTAAAAAAATCCTTTCATTAGATCACCTGTGTTTGGAATACATAAAGTAGTTTCTATTTTCCTGATTGGGCACTGGCCCATAGAGATCTGAAATAGCACCTGAGAAGATTGCCACTCCTTGGGGCTTAACTGATACATGAACTTGGCTCACACCCTCTCTTTTTTCTTAATTGGTAGCTTTGTCTTTGGCACAATTCCTAGTCTTTCCTTTGATATTCCAGTTTCTCCTTCTGGGCAGTTTGCTACTTACACACCTGGTTTTATTTTTTGGTTTCCTGGTTGATTAGAACCATATTACCCATTGTTGGAGCAGCAGTTCATGCTCTACAGTCTTCTCAAACTTCAATTTCCCAATCCAAATTAATTGCATTAGTCCATTCTTACATTGCTATAAAGAAATACTTGAGACTGGGTCATTTATAATGAAAAGAGCTTTAATTGGCTCATCGTTCCATGGGTTGTACAGGAGTCATTGCAGCTTCTGCTCAGCTTCTGGGGAGTCCTCAGGAAACTTTCAATTATGGCAGAAGGCACAGTGGGAGCAGGCACATATTACATGGCCAGAGCAGGAGCAAGAGGGAGGGGAGGTGCTACACACTTTTAAACAACCAGATCTCATGAGAACTCACTACTGTGATGATAGCTCTAAGGGGAAATGGTGTTAAGCCATGAAAAACCGCCCTCATGATCCAATCACCTCCCATCAGCCCTTACCTCCAACACTGGGGATTACAATTCTACATGAGATTTGGGCAGGGACACAGATTCAAACCATTTCACCAATTTAGCCTGTATGCCAAACTTAGTGCCTTTTTCCCCTCTGAAACATTACATAGCAGAAGAGACATTACATTTTTTTCCCCTGATACATTACAAAGAAGTTGGAGAGAGAAGACCTAAGTTTATTTATCAGCTCCACTATTGGTGTGTGACTTTGGACAAGGTAACAAATCCATTTGAGCCTCAGTTACCACACTTGTAAAATAATAATAAAACTTGCTTTATAGGATTGTTGTAAACATCAAATGAAATCAACCGTGTTGAGGGTTTTGTAAACTACACAAGACTCTATGCAATTTATTGTACTTTTCCAAGTCATAGTTCATTACCAGACAGACTTTCTGGATACAATTCTTCTGTCTAACATTGGTCTATGATTATTATGAAAAACTAATTATTTTAAAGAAGGTAAGAGACCTCTCTCAGTTTTTCTTCTCAAATTTAAGAAGCTACTTAGTCTACCAATATGTGAGTACCCAGGGGTATGCTGGTAAAGATTTAACAACAAGCTATCTGGGGAGGGACTGAGCTATGATTGGTATAATATGCTAATTTGCATGGTGTAAATATTTCCACCATGCCCAATTTCAATCCACCAATATGACATCAACTGTCTTGCAAAATTCCTCATTATTTAACAATTGGCTCTCTAGCACACCACTGTTTTAATCATCCTTGTTACCATAACAAGACTAGTTTTTGGTGTTAACATAGGTTCTAGAAAAAAATCTGGATATTGGTGTTACTCAAGTTTAGCTTTGGTGTTACAGCCAGATTGGGTGGCTCACTCCTGCAATCCCAGGACTTGGGAGACCGAGGAGAGCGGATCACAAGGTCAAGAGATCGAGACCATCCTGGCCAACATGATAAAACCCTGTCTCTACTAAAAACACAAAAATTAGTTGGGCATGGTGACACGTGCCTGTAGTCCCAGCTACTCAGGAAATTGAGGCAGGAGAATCGCTTGAACCCGGGAGGCAGAGGTTGCAGTGAGCCAAGATCATGCCACTGCACTCCGGGCCTGGTGACAGAGTGAGACTCCGTCTCAAAAAAAAAAAAATCTTGAAAATGAAGCCCTTGTTTTATTTTCCTTATTAGTAAAATTGCACTGTGATAATAAGAATATAATTTAATTTTAACTTAATTAACTCTCAAGAGTTTAAAGTCTGTGAAGTACATTTTGGAAAGATTAACGTATAATACAATGACTACTCAAAGTGAAAATAATAGAATTTACAATGCCTATGAAATTAGTACTAACTACATAATAATACTAAAATATTAACTAAGGTCTCTGCATCTTGGATATTGAAGTATACTTTTATATTTGCTGTGTTTCATTGGCCGACAATTCTCTTATGGTTGATGTTATAATGAGATGATCACCATGGAGAGCTTGTATTGGCAACGCGCCTGTGCTCCAACTGCACACATGCTTCTGAGAATTGATCTGGTTTCCACTGACTCTTGGAGGTAGGAGGGCCAGGAGATTTCCGGTTGACTCAGACCATTTCCAATTGAAGGATTTTTAGGCGTGTACTTTCTTGCCTGCTGTGGGTTTGAATTAATTCCACAGCATTTTTATATATTATTATTATGTTGTCGTTGTTGTGATAGGATCCTTCTGCCACCCTAGACCTACCCCAGATCAGAATTCAATACTTAAATAGGCTGGGTGTGGTGGCTCACAGCTGTAATCCTAACACTTTTGAAGGCTAAGGTGGAAGGATCACTTCAGGATAAAAGTTCAAGACAGCCTGGACAGCAAAGGAAGACCCCTTCTCTACAAAAAGAAAATTTTTTAATTAGTTGGGCATGGTGATGTGTGCCTGTAATCCCAGCTACTCAGGAGGCTGAGGCTGCAATCAGCTTTGTTCTTGCCACTACACTTCAGCCTGTGCGACAGATTGCGATCCTGTGTCAAAAACAAAAATCCTTAAATAAGTTTCTATAGACTAGAAATGAGCAAGATCAGAACCTCAGAACTAAGCCCAAATGGAAATCCTGTTACCATATAATGGCAAAAACCATATTGACACACCAGGCCATTTGGCACACTGTTGTACAGAACTTTATCATATCTGTGGTCTGAGTATCTTTATGTATTCATATTCTGGAGAAAAAAAGAATGTTAGCACAAATTGCGATTTTACTCTGTCCTCTCTCAGCTTTCTTCCAATCCTTGCTAAGGACAACAGAAGATAAGGTATCTTATAAAGCATCATACAAAAAACTTACATTTGAAAATTGCTATGGAATGCTACTGACAATGTGCTGAAAGAAAGATTGGACAGGTGACTTTTTTGTATACCTCAGAATGATATTTATGTATCTTACAATGACCTTAATTATGATCTAAACAGGAGAAAGTTTGGGCTGGGTGTGGTGGCTCATGCCTGTAATCCCAGCACTTTTGGAGGCCAAGACAGGAGAAGCGCTTGAGCTCAGGAATTCAAGATCAGCCTGGGCAACATGGTGAAATCCAGTCTCTACAAAAAATACAAAAATTAGCCAGATATTGTGGTTAATGCCTGTAGTCCCTGCTACTTAGGAGACCGAGGTGGGAGAATCGCCTGAGCTTGGGAGTTTAAGGCTGCAGTGAGCCATGATCATGCAGCCGCACTCTAGCCTGAGCAACAGAGTGAGACACTGTCTCAAAGAAAAGAAAAGAAAAAAGAAAAGAAAAGAGAAGAAAAACGTGGCAATTTGAGGACTTAATGTCTCAATGTATTACATCATGACTTGTTTCAGCACAAAAATGGAAAATAGCCATTGCATTTGGCTATGTTGTTCTCATATTTATATTTTTATTTAAAATTGTATTTTCTTGAGAAGAACACAGAATTTGAATATAATGAGAGTCCTCCTTATAAACTAAAAGTATTTGAATAAACTTGAACTTATGCATGAATTTTTCCTTCAAAAACACCATTAAAAATTTTCAGTGATTGGTGTTAGAAATAGCCAATTATCAAATACTATATGAAATCTCTGTCAGAGGCACTAAGAAATATTTTTAGAAGAGTATGAATTCCTCTAAAGCTTAGGTGTAGTGATGAATCCCAGAATTTTCTCTTTTTTTTCTTTTTTGGAGATGGAGTCTCACTCCCGCCCAGGCTGCTGGAGTACAGTGGCATGATCTTGGCTCACTGTAACCGCCAAAGCTTCAAGTGATTCTCCTGACTCAGCCTCCTGAGTAGCTGGGACTACAAGCGTGCACCACCATACCTAGCTAATTTTTGTATTTTTAGTAGAGACAGGATTTCACCATGTTGGCTAAGCTTTTCTTGAACTCCTGACCTCAGGTGATCCACCTGCCTTGGCCTCTCAAAATGCTGGGATTACAGACAAGAGCTACCGCACTCAGCCACAGAATTTTTTAACTACCTAGAGGAATCCCTTGTGAATGGATCATCTATATAAAATTATTTCAAATTATTTTATTCTGCTCATGTTTTCAGCTTCTGAAATTAAACCAGTAAGGTCTATAAGTTTGCAACCAACTTCTTTTTAATTGTCCTAAATTTACCACCCTCAAGTACCAAGCTGACTTTGACTTTCTATTGAAACTTTTACTGAGATAATTATGGATTCACATGCAACTGTAAGAAATAATACAAAGAGTTACAGATTCCTTGTACACTACTCCCAGTTTACCCAAATGATAACATTTTGCTAAATTATAGTATATCATAACCAGGATATTGACATTAATAAAATCTGCCCATTTTATTCAGATTTCCCCAGTTATAATTTAACTATTTTTTGTGTATGCATGTGTGTAAGCACTATACAACTATATTACCTGTGCAGATTCATATATCCACTGCCAATTATATAATCCTAATTGGATTATTCGGTTTTTTTACTATTGAATTTTGAGAGTTCTTTATGTATTCTTGATACCAGTCATTTGTCAGACATGTTGTTTGCAAATATCTTCTCCCGGTCTCTAACTTGTCTTCTGATTTTCTTAACAGGATCTTTCTTGGAGCAAAGGTTTTTATTTTGATGAAATACAATTTATCAATTTTTCCTTGCATGCATTGTGCTTTGGTGTCAATTCTAAGCACTCTTTGTCTGGCTCTAGATTCCTCTCATGCCTTTTTACTGTTAATAAAAGTTTTATAATTTTACATCTTACATTTAAGTCTGTGATCCATTTAGAGTTAATTTTTGTATAGGTATCCTCCAGCACCCTTTGCTGAAAAGTCTATCAATCATTCCTCCTTTGAATAGGTATTACCCCTTTGTCAAAATTAGTTGAGCATATCAGTGTGCGTGTGTTTCTGGTTTATCTATTCTGATACATTGACCTATGTGTTTAGCCCTATGCCAATATCACATTCTTGATTATTGTACCTACACAGTAAATCTTGATATCAGGTAGAACAGTTTTTCCCACTTTACTATTTTTTGTTATTTTTTAAAGCTATTCTAGGGCCTGTGCCTATCCATATAAATTCTCAAATAAACTTGTTTATGTCTACACAAATTCTTGCCATGGTGGAGATTTCATTAAACCTGTAGATAAATCTCAAGAGAATTGGCATCCTTACTCAATGGAGTCTCCCAATCTATAAATATGGTATGTTTCTCCATTTATTTAGGTTTTCTTGATATTCTTCATTAGCATTTTCTTATTTTCATCAAACAGATTCTATACGTGTTTTCTTTAGTGTATACCTAAGCATTTAATTTTCTTTGGAGCAACTATAAACTGGTATTGTGTTTATATACAATAAATTTGGTTTCTGCATGTTTGTTTATTGTAAGTACACATAAGATGATTGATATTTGTGTTGATCTTGTACCCTGTAATCTTTCCAAACTCCCGTACAAGTTCTAGGAGTTTGTGGGAGGTTTTTGTTTCTGTTTTCCCTTTGGAGATGTCATGGTATTTTACCTATAGACAATTATGTAATTGACCAGTAGAGCTAACTCTATTTTTCCTTTACAAATGGTATGCCTTTTATTCATTTTTCTCATTGAAGTCATTATAATTTCCAGTACTATGTTGATTAAGAGTGGTGCGAGTGGATACCTTTGCCTTGTTCCTGTTAAGTATGATGTTAGTTGTATGATTTTTTTATAGATGATCATTATCAAGTTGTGGTAATTCACTTCTACTAGTAATTTGCTGAGAGTTTTATCAAAACGTGTTGGATTTTGTCAAGTGGTTTTTCTGCATTAATTGATATGACCCTATGGTTTTTCTTCTTTACGTTATTGATATGGTAGATTACATCATTTGATTTTTAAATATTTAACCAGTTTTGCACACCTGGAAAATTCCCACTTGGCCATAGTGTATAATTTTTTTAACACATTCTTGAAATTGGCTGGCTAATATATATTAGCAAGCCTACACACACACATACACACACACACACACACACACACACACATATATATATATAATTTTTTTTAAGAGACAGGGGTCTTGCTAGATTGCTCAGGCTGACCTCAAACTCCTGGGCTCAAGGGATTTTTCCTGCCTTAGCCTCTCAAGTAGCTGAGACTATAGGCATGTGCTACCACGCCCAGCTAGTTTACTAATATTTTGTTGAGGATTTTCGTGTCTATGAGATATTTCTATCCATGAGAAATATTGATCTGTAGTTTTTATTTGTTTGGGTTTTGTTTGCTTTATGGTGCTGCCTTTGCTTGGTTTTGCTATTAGGGAAACACTGGCCTTATAATATAAGTTTGGAAATGTCCTTGTCTTTTCTATGTTCAGGAAGAGATTGTGTAAAATTAGCATTAATTCATCTTAAGAAGAGATGCCACTACTGGTTTCTCCCTATTCCCACTTCCACCTGCTGCTCTGATGTCTTTGGGTCGAGGAGGAGAGTCTCAGGCTTGTGGAGACAAAGAAGAATCCTAGATCGGGCTGCTGGGTCTCTCCGGCTAGTTCTCCCTGCCTATTTTGGTATCTCTCAATGGAAAGGAGAGAGTCTGGCTCCTCCAGTCACTTACTTCCACTGAGTTTTCCAAACCATCCCCTTTGCTGGTATTGTCAGGCTCACCTGATGTTGTCACCGGGACTCCAATGTGTTCCAGGGAAATGAATGAGCCTGTCTAGGTTGCCTCCTATTGCTAGGTCGACTTTCAACCTAGGTCTGGGTGGCCTTTCTCTGTTGGGTAGGGTATATAAGATACCCTGTCACTGTGCTATTCCTACAGTCTTGGGGTCCCACACCACCTGGCCCTCTGCTATTTTTTTTGTACTGTTTCCAGAGATTATAGTTGTGCTTCGTGGAGAGAAGCAGAAAAAACAGGTCCAAACCATCTTTTCCAAATTGGAAATGACCTTTACTTTCAATCACAGATGCCCAAGTACTCACTCAGTTCCAAAAGATCTTGAGTTGCTTGAATTCTGCCTAAATGAACAAGGCCTTAGTATGAAGGTGAGGAGAAGGAAAAGATGCAGCCATAGATCATTGGAACTGATTTAATCTAGTAAGGCACCAATCACAAAGAGAACAAAGCAAGCCAACAACATAAAACTGGGAACAATGTATTTTTCTCTGTAATAGACACTGGCTAGCTTGTCTTTTCTTGATATTTACCTCTCTGTATCATGTTTTTAATGAAAAGCAAAGTTTTTCATCCAATATTTTAATATGTGGATTGTGGAAAATTTGTAAAACTTGGGAGCAGTTGTACTATTCGAGAAGTCAGCTCAAATTATTGAGTAAACATAGAACACTTTATCATTCATCAGCCATACATTAAATGAAACATCAGAATGGAGATAAGCAGTAACATGTGTTTGTTCCTTATTTTACTACCTTATCTTCCCTCTTTTCTTTTTAATCATCAATTGTAGAAAAGATATATTAGTTCCTTAAGAAGTATTATAGGGATATATTTTTCTATCTTGAATAGAAAATGTTCCAGTTTCATACCTGCATTATTGATCAATATAACCTGTAAAAGTAAAAAAGATGCTATTTATTGAAACTGCTTATTGAAATTACATTTAATAGGCCAATATTTATCATTTGAGGTTCTTTTTTTTTTTTTTTTTTGAGATGGAGTTTTGCTCTTGTTGCCCAGGCTGGAGTGCAATGATGTGGTTTTGGCTGGCTCACTGCAACCTTCACCTCCCAGATTGAAGCAATCCTCCTGCCTCAGCCTCCTGAGTAGCTGGGATTACAGGTGCACACCACCACGCCCAGCTAATTTTTGTATTTTTAGTAGAGATGGGGTTCCACCATGTTGGCCAGGCTGCTCTTGAACTCCTGACCTCAGGTGATCTGCTTGCTTTGGCCTCCCAAAGTGCTGGAATTACAGGTGTGAGCCACCATGCCTGGCGCATTTGAGGTTCTTAAAGAGAGCAGTACCTCCTTTGGTGGAGAAGGATTGCAGTGAAATAACTGGGAACTTTTGAGGATGAACCACCTACTTCTGTGCTCATATTTTGCAAAGAATGTCATAGTAGGGAGAAATTAATCAACCGTGTCTACTTAAATTATGCAAATAATTCCTATGAAATAATATCCAATTCAGTGTGATGCTATCATAAGAAATATGCATATTAAACTTTCTAAATTTAGATAGAATCATAGCAATATGCCAGGTATTTTTCCCAAAACTATTAAGGAGCAAATCTAAACTATTACAAAAGCCAACTGCATTTTAAGTAATATTTACTGATGAGTATTACTATCCTTAAAAAAAAAAAGCTTATAATAGCAACTGTATTTTAGCTCCAGAAATAACACTCTCCCACTCAGAAGATACTAGTAGCAGCAGCAGTTCAACTGAAAGTCTTGGGAAAAAGCTTCCGTGTCATGAAAGATCTGCAGATTTTTTTGAGCTACATTAAATTTACTTAAATAGGACATATTGGAAGTTGGCTGTACTTACTAGACTATTTTTTGAATCATAGAAGAATGTTTGTATTTTTGAATGATATTAAGAGGAACTCTAACATTGTTAGAATTTTGTGAAAAAGTAAAAAGCACAGCAAAAACCTATCTAATATTGTCTACATAGTATTTGTTCTAAAGAAATGATTAGATTGCCTTATTAATTGTAGTCATAGTAATATACTCAAGTAGCCTAACATTATAGTCAATTTTATATAGTCAAGAACTGAGTTTTAAAGTTCTAGGTAACCTTTCTATCTTAAAATAATCTAGTCTCTTCTGCTTACACTTTTCCAGTGATATCCAAGAAATCTTTAGAAACAAACTAGTCAGTAGTTTGTGAACTCCTTAAGAGCAGGGATCTACTCTTACTCATTTTCATAGCCCTAGAACTTAGTGCCATAGTTTATACACAATGGCACAATGAGGGTTCACTAGACAGTTGTTAAATTAATTTTTAAAAAAGAACTAATAGATAAATGTTACTCAACCTAACATTTATATGCCAAAGACTGTTAGGCCATGAACCTTGCAAAAGCCATATGAGATTCATGCATTGGTTAGCAATGTTTTGGTTGCAAACAACAGAAAACCTGTATCAAAACATAGCACAAGTAAAGGGAATTTATTGGCTCATATAACTAAAAAGTCCAGTAATAAGTGAGGCTTTAGATACAATTTCAACACTGCTTTGGCTGAATTTCTCTTCTGTTCTCTCAGCTTTGCCCTCATTCATGTGTCAAATTCAATTTCAGCTGGTTTCCTTCATGTCAGCAAATGGCTACAGTCATTTCAGGACTCACATCAGTACATCTCATCCTATACAGGGACAGATAGTGCCTCTTAAAGTAGATGTCTTAGAAGACTCAGCATGTACCCCAGATGGCTTTGTAAAATGTCTCTCTAAGCATTAATTTAAATTGGAGCACATGCTAATGGAATGAAACGATTTGCTTGAACCCATCAGAGCCAACTCTTAGACTTGGGTTTGGTTTAATCCTTCACAAACTGCCACAAGCTGGGAACTCTGGGATCCTCTTAGGAAAAAAGACAAGAGAGCTGAGTGCTGTGTAGGCAACTAGCATGTGTTCACTACACATATTCTTAGTTCCAGTTGGGCTTGGAGAGTTTAAGTAACAATTGAATTGAGAGTGGTTTATATCTAGATCCTGACTCTAAAGCTTGTGTTCGCTCCACTTTAAATTGCATCAAGTGTTTGGAGAAACTACCAGATAGTATAAATCAACATCCTTGTTCTAACTTTAGAAAACTAAAACTAAAACTCCTATCCTAAGGAAAAAGTGTGATTTAAATAAAATATCTTCTCTTTCTCACCCCTTCTTCATAACCATTGTTCCAACTATCCTTACTTCCACTTTCCCTAAACCACTGGAATTCTTCCCATGTTTCCTACCCTAGCCCAGTGCTCTCATACTCCCAGGACAGTGGTCCATGATCCAAGATGATCTCCTCCTTTTAATTCATTGAATTCCTGTCTTTTTAGGTGTTTGATTAAACAATTCATCATTAATAATAACGTAATGCACTACCACTCCCAGGGATACTTGCAACTTAGATCATGACACTTGTTGGATACAACCCCACACACTCCTTGCCCCTAAGAATATCTCCTTATTGAGTTTTTCCATAAATAAGGTAACTTTGCTTGCCAAATTGTCTTTTTACAAGAGCATTGTCTTTCCTAGAGTATTTCTATTAGCTAATCCTTCTCCTCCCCACTCCCGTACATTTTCAAGCTATTTTTTAAATTTCAAGGTTGTTATTTGATTGATGTTTCTTATGTGATAGCTGTTTTGTTTTAAGATTGTTCTTTTGTTTAGTGTACTTAATAATAATTATTCTCACTTAAGATGACTTCCAGAATTCAAATTGCTTTTGAATGTGATTGCATCCCCTCACCTCCCACAAACACCTAAGTTTTATTGTCTTAAGTCCTCTTTAAACACTCAAGAACTAATAATAGAAGAAAAACTAAAAGCACAGTATGTTGAAGAGCCTAAAAATTCATCTTTTTAAGAATGACAAAATTTGGAATTTATTCATCAAAATGTCAATTGGCTACTTCATCATATAAAGCCAACCCCAGCTGAATTCTAAGTTCAGGAAACTGTTAGAATTGAGGGCTATAGTGTTGGTTAGATCTCAAGGACATATGGAAAAAGGAAATTTACAATACCTTAAACTGCCAACGTGTTTGGACTGAAAAGAGCTGGACGTTGGTTGTTGAGGACTCTTAAGTGAGCCAGAATTAGACTGTGGGCTCTAGGTTACTGACCCTGTCTTTAAGGCATGCAGGCTGACTTGAAGTCTGTATGTAATTGTTTTATGCTTATAAGCTTTACCAGTGTTTTCTGCTGCATTGCAATTATAAACATGTTTGCCGCTTAGCTGCCTGCATATGAGACACTCCTTCCCGCCCACCACCCATGGGGAGAAATACTGCTCTTTCAATATTCTGAGCTGTACAGCCACTACAGAATCAACTCCCACACAGTAACTATTAAAGTACTTATTATGTCCTCTTTAAAATCTGATATGTTAAATTCTGTTTTTTCCTAATCAAAAGCAACATTGCACTGTACATATTTAGAGACTTATTTCTAAATTGGATTTTAAAAGACTAATTGTGATCTTTACAAGACAGTGTCGCAATCCTTGAAATTTTGAGTAATTTTTACTGCTGACAGAATGCGATTTCTTTTCAGGAAAAAAAAGACTGGTACGATACAAATCAGGGAATTTCAGATGTGGGTGGCAATTCATTTGGACATATCCATTTAAGCTGAAATGAACTAACTTATGGGTTTGATTCTGTCTGCCAACATTTATAGAGCATTCCCCACATTCATTATGTGAGAGCACACAGGAGGTGGGGAGTGTCGGGTAGCTGTGGGGGGATTGGCAGATGATGCAGTGTCTCCATTAAGAGTTCCTGCTCACTTTTCTAGCTGAATATGAAGTATTCTCTCTGCCCACTCAAGAACAGAGGAGGCCAGACTGAAACAGAGTCAGAACTGGGGGTAGAAAACAATAGAATATCTTATTAGACAGAAGTTTGGAATATAGGGGAGGGTTTCAAAACTTATACAAAAATGCAGTTTGACACGATTGTATTTTTCCATGAATTATGTGCACAAGTTTGATTATTGGTTCTTTTCAAGTATCAAAGCCGCAATCTTAGAGCTAGTTTCTTTATGCCTGTAATACTTAAATGCTATTTTCAGATCAAAGTTTTGTTAAGAAAGTCTGGACAGGCTGAACCCTGCCTCTGCACCTTTCAGGAAGCAAACATTTATGGAGCACCTGCCATGTGCCAGTCACAGAACTGAGTACAGAGAGATAACTAGATAAGAAAAGCAAGAAAGAGCCCTCCATTTATGGAGCTGTGTCTACTGTGAAGGGAAACAAATAACAAAATAAACAAATAACAAAATCTTGTCAAATAAATTCTGTAATTGAAACATATACTCCAGGAAAGACTGGCCAACAAAGATGACTTAATAGGCTGGAATAAATGCTGGTGTTGAGACAAGAGGGATGATTAAATGGGACCAGTGTTTAAGGGGTCAGGATATGGACAAATAATGTCCTGCCCTGTACCTTTAGTTCTCTATGTAATCGTGTAGCTTAGAGGTGTGGATGATGAATCCTCAGATACTGGTGGCTCTGTATAGCCTTCTTCCCCATAATCAGGACCACTGGGTTCCTGCCGGGCTCTGCTCTAAGGCCAATCTTGTATTCAATTGAAAAGGATCCCTGTTTCAGCTAGCACAGAGCATCCTGTCTTGTGACAGAGTGAGCAAGTTGGTGATGGCCATGAAAAGCAGATGTAAGAGGAGGAGGAGAGTGCAGGACACACTCGCTGAGAACCATTAGATGAAGGAAGTACATTTATAACTACAAAGTGCTAACTATGTTGTTATCCACCTTAAAGTGACAAAGTTTAAATTGAAGCTCAGAGAGGAAAAGTGACCTATTCAAGATCACATAGATAGTATTAGAGCAGAGACTGTAACATAGTTTTTCTGACTTTAAAGGTGGAATGGGCCCATTCTAACCAATCAGGCAGAGTTACTTTAAGTAATAATGACATTGCATTCTGTTTTTTAAACTGGGTGGCGGTGGGTACACTGGAGATTATTACTTGATATTTTTTGAAACATTAAATGTATTATTATTGGGATTTTATATCTATTCATTATTTACTAAAACAATTTTTAAAATAAAATTAAATGGGGATATTGGATGAGCCGGGACTATATAAAGAGGCATTTCTGAATTTAAAAGAGAGAGAGAAAGAGAGAGAGAATTTGGCAGACAATTAGTTGGCATTGGCTAGATCCCACTAGGAATGTTAAAAGTATTTTCATAGAAGCACAGTGCTGGGAAATCCAGAAGGGGTCAGGCAGAGAGCCCTAGGGTTGTTTAATAGCAGAGAACAGGGCACCAGGCACACACTGGAAGTTCAGAAAAGCACCCAAGCCTCTGGTAGGGATGAAAACCTAGCAAGAAGCAAAGCAGGATCCCACTCTAACTCAGATCCAGGAAATAAGACAAGGCCCTGGTCACTAGAACTGGAGTCTCAGAAACAAGGAAATTGGATCTCAAGAACAATACAGAACCTATGCTAGAACTAACCCATAATGCATAGCCTCACCAAAGTAAGAGCTTCTCAATGCACAGTCCTCTCAAAGCTAGACTCGAGTTAAAAATAATTAAGGGGCAAGCCTATAATGAAAAGGGTTGTGAAAGCACTGAAGATAGTGCCAAAAGCATAAGGCTATGAAGAGAAGATACTGGGACAATGACTACACAAATCCTAGAATGTTAGGGTGAAAAATACTGCCTATTGGGGATATCTGTTGGGGTTTTTTTCCCTGCCCTTCTTCTGGTAACAGATAGTTTCCTAGTTTGCTTTTGAGACCCCTCCTCATTTACCATCAAGGCATAGCAGTTGTCAAAGATTCTTGCCCACCCTAGGCCTGGGACCCTAGCTAGATCAATCGTTCTCTCCTTCCCAGAATGTTAATCTCAAAGGAAGGAAGGACGGCATGGAAAATAATTGACGCTATTTTATTCCTAATTCTGGACTTCAATGAACACCTAGTTGCCAAGCTGTCTAGTTCCTGTTTTTGCTGAAGTCTAGGTCTTCATTATTACCTGGATTTTGGAATTATCCATATCCCTCCAATGTATTATTTATTTTATTTAAATTAGCTAAGGTGATTCCTGTTGATTACAACCAAAGTGTCATACGTGACTCAATGTTAAAAATTGTAGAAAGATTCTGGTTCTTTTCAGAATCAGCTTTCCCAAAGGTAGAGTCAGAATCAATGTCCCCAAGTTTACAATTCGGGGAGCCCCAAACAGCTGCCTTCTATCTGCAGAATCATGTTTCTCCAGAAGCCTGCCAAGCCAGGCAAATTCTTCCATCCTAACCTCCTCCCACCCTACATTCTGACAGCTAATGAATACATTTTTCTAAGCCCGAAAATACTTAAAGCATGACCTAATTCTCTGTGATTTCTCTACAATTTAAAACATTTCTATGTTAATAGGTTAGTTAAATATTGTCTTTATATTCAATGTTGGAAAGAAATGTCAGATCTAAAACAAATACATTATCATACAAACAATATATTTGTTGATGAACTGAAATTGAGTGAAAATATTGTGGACAGTTAAAGATATTTACCTAAATTAGATCAGGCTAAACATGACCACTTTATTAGAAATGTGACCAAGAAAGTGATAGTTTTCTTTTTAAAAAGCTAAAGCAGAAGATAATTCTTTTTAGTTCCATGTCCAAAGGTTTGTTTCTTTTTTCTTAAAGTACATCATTTAGGAATTTACAAACTTGTATAGATACAAATTTTTTTCCAGGTCTTTGACTCAATCTCAGCATTTTCATTATAAAAACACAAAGTGTCACAAGTGGTGAAGATAAAACAATGAGTCTTAAACTACAAAGAGATAACTGAAGTTATTCATAGCCATTTTTACTGGCAATCAATATGGTATCGATTTTCTATTCTTGCTACTCTTGCAGTAATGTCCTTGGCTTGAAACTCAGCCTAAGATAGGAAATATTAGCAAATAAAATAATTCAAACCTAAGAAAATGGACAGAGGAAACAAGACGATGAAAGCCTGGATATACTTCAGAGATGAAAATAACAGTCTACTGGTAGTTCCTTCTGCTAGTCAGAAGGTAGTACCATGGTGACCCAGAATGAGATTAGGCCCGATGTGAAATTCCAGGTTTCACTGTGTTCCACAGCTAAAGACCACATGCATATCCTAGCTAAGAGCATCTATCGTCACATGGAGAAGTGGCCAAGAGAGTCTGAGTCTGGATGGATTCAAATAACCATTACTGCAAAACCTACTCAAAGTACATGCCCTACTGACAGTGAGTCAATAGAATTATCTGAGTACATGAGGAAAAGCAGAATCTCATTCAAATTTAAAAAGAATTGATCAAATTGGAAAATTTTAAAACAATCATGCATTAAAACAGACAATTACAGTAGCCCTGGGGAAATTCATTCCAGAAGTGGAGCACAATGATTTCTTACAAAATTGAACATGTTGAGGACCATGTTGAGTAATTCACAGGAAAAGGTCAAAGCCCAAATTTCAACTGTGAAAACTAGATTCCAAATAAAGAAACATCAATTATAGAGTCATATTTGATAAACATAATTTCATTGCTTTGAGCAAGTCCATAAAATGACAAGTCTATGCTTTCCTAATCTTGTAATATTATAAAATTGTTATTAGCCAAATAGAAGAGTCACATACATACAAAAAGCAAACATGGTAAATGAAGCGTGTCAGCCTCTAAATCACAAGAGTGGTTATAAGATATCTGCTTTTAAATATTTATTTCCTTCAGCGTCTTCTTGAAACCATATTTTCTGGGGAATATTTACCATCTGACAAGCATCAAGTCCAAAATAAAGTCACAGTTATTTTACATTAAAGCTATGAAGATGGGTCATTTAAATATTTTTCAAAAGACTTTTCAAAATAGTGATATAAGGCCAGGTGCTGTGGCTCTAGCCTGTAATCCTAACACTTTAGGAGGCCGAGGCAGGCATATTGCCTGAACTCAGGAGTTCAAGACCAGACTGGGCAACATGATGAAACCCTATCTCTACTAAACATACAAAATATTAGCTGGTTGTGGTGGCACGTTCCTGTAATCCCAGCTACTGTGAAGGCTGAGGGGCAAGAAGTGCTTGAACCTGGGAGGCAGAGGTTGCAGTGAGCCAAGATCATACCACTGCACTCCAGCCTAGGCAACAGGCTCTTCCCATCCCCCTGACTCTGTCTCAAAAAGAAAATAGTAATATTAAAAGATTATTAATTTTTTGGAGTGCAATATTCAGAACATGAGTCATGTTAATTTTCACAAAGCAAAACTTCCTATAACCACAAGAAAATTTGTACCTTGTTGCAAATGGTAGAGTTCCACAGTAAGAGAGGCCTGAAATTGAACTTGGCATATAAATAATATAGTCCACATAAAAAAGGAGAGAGCCAACAGCACCACAGCCAAACTAAAATCTGCAGTGTCCACAGAGATGGTATCCCTGTATTCCAGCATATTTGTTTAAGCCCTTCTTTTCAGAATCTTCCAGGATTGTTTTCTGAGCCACTCCTACACTAATTTCCTTTTGCCAAAGCATAGAATAAACCCAACAGCTTTTTTCCCTCTGGCCTATTTCTCTTGCTATTAGGAAAAACAAAAACAAACAAACACCTTAAGCTTTGTACATGTATACATTTTAGTTAACTATGATAACATCCTTTTCTAACATTAAGTAATATGTCATTATTCAAATGTTTTCACACACTGGAATTTCATAGAAATAATAGAATTAAACTCATAGTTCACCCAGTCTAACACTTCACTTACTGATGAGACAAAATTGTGTCCTAGAGCTAGAGGACTTGTTCTGGTTCACGTCTCCAAAGCATAAAAATGATTGCTTTTGCACGTTTGCCATTTCATTGGCACTGTACTCTATTCTCTTTCCACATACACTGGAATAGCTCCTTTATTCTGGATTTTAAAAGAAAGGCTTAGCTCTAAATGACACAATTAACTCTGCAAATTACACAAGTACATTGCCTTGAATAAAACACCCATTTAAATGACTAGTATGTGCTCATTAATGTAGAAAGTAAATGCTTAGGGTAATTTTTTTTTGAATAGGCTAGTGCCCATTAGAACACATGATAATAATTAGATGTCAAAAATATAACTAGAGTTGTGCAGTCTTCCTGGTAGATCTGCTGTTCGTATCAGATACCATTGAATTAGTTGGCCCCACATCGGATTTTCAACACTCCAGAATATGCCATCCTATGCAGTAAATAGTGGGATCCAGGTGGACCAGTACTTTTTGTCAGGTATCGTTTGATAACAAGATTTCTAACTGATTTGAAATTGTCAAGTTGAGGTAAAGGAAACTTCTGAGAACAGACCCTGATCGAAATGCAAGGAATCTGGGATTGGTTGCCTGGTATGCTTAGGCTTAGAGACAATAAAATTAAGCTAGTGTTAAGGTATGCTACTTTGGCAGCCTAGTCATTCACATTTAATTGAATTATCACCTCTGTTCACTCTGAATGAATACCCATTAAAGATAAGGCTTCTTTGGATAATCCCGTGGCTAATGCCATAGACCCTACACAGCGCATGAATAGAGTGATTGTGTATCCAGTTTCTCCTGGATATTTTATGCTCATTATTTTTGTTGTGGGTGATAAATCCTAAGGTGAGGAGATCAATGAAAATTGGAAGTAGTACCTGCTTCAGTTGGTGCCAGACAGCTTGAAGTTAGTGAACGGCAACAGACTTCTGTGGCAGCGCTCAAAAAAAATAAGCAGATAAACACAAAATATTTTATGCCTTCAAATTGCTAGGATAAAATGGCCAAAAATAAAACTCAAAATTTGAGCAGTGGGCTGTTGAATAATGTCAAGTGAATCCACAGCTTCTCCAGGTCTCTTGTGTAAAAATTAGAGCAGCTATTGAGAAACAGCAGATCTTTAAGAATTAGAATAGGCTGGGCATGGTGGCTCACACCTGTAATCCTAGCACTTTGGGAGGCCAAGGTGGACGGATCACTTTAGGTCAGGAGTTCGAAACCAGCCTGGCAAACATGGTGAAAATCCATCTCTACTAAAAATACAAAAATCTTAGCCAGGCATGGTGGCAGGTGCCTGTAATCCCAGCTACTCAGGAGGCTGAGGCAGGATAATTTCTTGAACCTGGGGGACAGAGGTTGCAGTGAGCCAAGATTGCACCACTGCACTCCAGCCTGGGCAACAGAGGGAGACCCCATCTTAAAAAAGAAAAAACTAGAATGGTGATTTTTTTTTGAAAGAATTGAATGACTCAAAGGGTAGCTTCTTCTTCCTTTTTGGGTAAGGCTGTTCCTGCATTTCTTGAAGAACCTATAATGGCCTTACCCAAGAACGCTGTCAAACAAGGGAAATCTGAGGCCAAGTGCCTGACTCCACCAACCTTGATTGTCTCCAGGCCTATAATTAGAGTCTCTAGAGGGCCTTTTTGATTAATATAAGAACAAACACGGCCTTACAATTTGGAAAGCCTGCCTTGAGCTACCACAACAGTCACAGATCTTCACCTAATTCTCAAACCTGAGTCCGCATATGGACATCTCCAGAGTATTGAGAGGGAGACTGGATGCACTTAACCAAGGACCCTGTAATAACAAGTATGTGCTATGGGTTTCTTTCTAAATGGCCACAAAGGAAATTGTAGTTGCTTACTAGAGTAACTGTGCTGAGGAAAGAGAAACACCCAGACCTTTCAGGGATGACTGGACACTGGCTCTGCGCCAACGCTGATTCCAGGGGAGGGGGGTACATTTTCAATGTGGCTCACTGGTTGTAATGAAGGCTTAAAGAGATCAGGTAATGAATAGAGTTGTGACCCATGGAGGCCCAGTGGGCTCCTGAATCTATATAATGTTCCTGATTTCTAAATGTGTAGTATCAGTATAGATCATCTCAGCTGATGACCAAATCCCCTCACTGCATTTCTGACCCTAAAGTAGCAATTTGCATCTGTTTTCCAGCATAATTATTAATTAGTATTCCCTTTTACTATAAAAAATATCCTGGTTTTGATGATCAGTTATATGGCCATCCTAGCCATTTTGGTAGGAAACACCAAGGTAAACTCTTAGAATTCCCCCCTCCCTGTCAGAAGAGTGAATCAAAAGCCATATTCTGGGGAGAAGGCTGGGAAAGGCGCGGAGGAGATGCAAAGCTAAGTGCCACCTTGGAAGACTTAAAAGATGCAGGAATTAGCTTGTTTAGCCTATGCAGAATTCACCTGGAACTCAGAAAATGTTTCACAGAGACCGTTGTCCAGTTGATTATCATAAACTTAATCTGATTCTTGAGTCATAGTGGTCAATCCAAATACAGTTTCTTTACTGGAACAAATAAAAACAGTTTTTGGTTCGCATCTATTGATTTGAAAAATGCTATTTCAAAAAATAGAGAATCTCAAATAAAGTTTATTTTTTTTCTTTTTGGAAACAGTAGTATACTTTTCTTGTCTCAGAATTGCAGTTCTTGAGCTCTGTGCTACAATTAGGTCCATAGAGTACTTGATTTTCTCGCCATTCCATAGGGCATCATGGTAGTAAACTACATTATTGTATCATGCTCATAAAATCCAGGAATAAAAAGTAGCAGTGATTTATATGGGCTCTCATCTGTGTGAAGCACATAGGTATGTTCTTTCCAATATGAAGAATAAGTTACTGCACCTCACACCTGATACCATTAAAGAAGGAAACATAACACTTTATAAGCTTCATTGGATTTGGAAAGAACTGATAAAACAGGTGTGCTTCTCTGATTCATTTACAGGGTGATGTCAATGACTGCAAGGTTGGGCTGGGACCTGGGACTAGAAAAGCCTAGGTAGTCCAAGCTTCACTGCAGGCAGCTTTACTTGGCTTTTGAGACTTGCTGAATACAACAAGACTCGAGGCTTTTGTAACTGATTGGAATGCTCTCTAAACCCTGTGGAAATTCCAATTAAAAAATCACAGCAGATGCCCCTGGGGTGTTCGGGCATAAGCACATCCACTTTGCCAAGCAAAAATTCCCCTTTTGAGAAACAGCTTTTCGTTCTGTTTGGCCCTAGTACAGGCTAAATTAGAGAGGTTTGCATTAAAAATGGACATTCCCTGAGATACTCTTGTACTTTCTTGATAAGCCCATGAAAAAAGGTGGTTACCCTGGGAAACCATAACCTATACATGGCCTCAACTATATGGACTTCCCCTCACCAAAGCTGGCCTGGCTATTGCCACTGCTGAATGTCCAATTTGATGAGCCTCTGAGGTGGTATTCAATTCCAGGGGACCAGAAAGGCACTTGGTATCAGGCTGATTACATTTCTTCATAGAGAGACAGTTTTTATCATCATTGGAATAGACATTTATTTTGGACTTTAATTTAACTGATTGCCATACATCTGTACCATCATCTATGAGTTTAATGAACACTTTATTCATTAGCAACCTCTCTTTCAAAATATTACTTTTGATCGACTTCCCTTTTAGTGAAATAAGGCAATGCACTGATGTCCATGGGATCACAGTTTTTATATGCTCCATTACTTGATTTCAGTTTACATTTATAGAATGACAGAATGCCTATTGAATATTTAATTATGTAGTTTAGGAAATAATATCTTGCCAATCTAGGGTGCTGTTCTGTAGATGCAATAAGTGCTCTGAATCACGACAAATATTTGATTCTTTTTCTTCTACCGTGTCTTAGTCAGTTTGGGCTGCTATAACAAAATACTTCAAACTGAGTAACTTAAAAACAATGGAAATTTATTTCTCACAGTTCTGGAGACTGGGAAGTCCATGATTAAAGTGCCAGCAGATTCGATGTCTGGTGAGAACTTACTGTGCTTCATAGATGGTGCTTTCTTTCTGCATTCTTTTTTATAAGGGCACTAATCCCATTCATCAGGACAGAACTTTCATGATCTAATTACTTCCCAAAAGCCCCATGTCTTAATATCGTTACTTTGGGGTTAGGTTTCAACACATGCATTTTGGAGGGACACAAACACTCAAACCATAGCATATAGCAGTACTATGTGGGTCCAAGAACCAATGGGTGAAACAGAGAGTGGCACCTCTTGCCATTAAACTAATGATCCTTTTTTCCTTCCTTTCTTAGGCTTTGCTGATTTAGAATTCTTGGTACTCAATAATTTCCTCCAGATATAAAAAATTATGGTTCCATTGAATTAGGAGAAATAACCTCCACCTAGCTATTTGATTTCTCATGCTATTGAGAAACAGGCTGAGAAGGAGAATACAGTTAAGTCTTAGTTTAAGAATGCTGTTTACATTCTGGAATCTTGTATTTGCATATATATAATGACTTGTTTGGGTTAAGACCATAAAATGTCTTATTCTAATAAAATTAGTATAATAACTTTCTGACAGATATTAGTAAAATATCTTGAAAAAAAGGGGCATCTTTTCCTAATTTGTGTAAAAACACCCTATACACTAATGGAGTCCCTGGTTACAGCAATGCTTAGGAGAATTGAATCTGTCTATCCAAGGTAGTGTAGTTGCTGCTATACAAAGGGGTGAAGAGGTATATCAGTGCAACACAGGGGATATCTGAGATGCCACCTAGTCATGCAAATATTTTGTTGCATTGGACTTCTCCTTTTGTGTATGACCTTATAATCTTTCCCAAAGCATCTAAGAGTTGGTTCTCTTTATGAGTCTGGAGAAATTAGTTTAGAGGAGAATACAACATGAGGAGAATTGCCTCCCTTTTTGAAGATAACCCCTCCAGTACATCACCATGAATGATTGTTTGATGCCCCATATTTCTCAAGAATGATTTCTGATGAACAGAGTCTTGATCACATGTCTGAATGAAAATTTCCAGAAGCATGAAGAGATGATATATTTGGCTCCTGTGGTTACTGTAACAGAAGGCATTACACAATGGGAGGTTCTGCCCAAATCTCTGACTGAAATGCTGGAATTTCTCTCTGTTCTCACACAAAAGAGAGACAAATAAAAAATCAACTATCTGATTGATGTCACTATAATTATTATGTAGTCTATGTATAAAATAATTAAGTCAACCTACAAGCAAAATTAAAAAGTATTGAATATTTGACTCTATAAAAGCAATTTAGATTTTAAACAGCCCAGCCTTATTTCAACACAACACGACTCCAGTGTTGCAGAAGAATGTTGACAGCCTCTTACAATTAATTGAAATGAGATTTAACTTTTGAGGACAGCATACATACAACAATTGACACATGCAGTGACAAATTGACAGTGGCATTTTTCACGATGTGGAAGGTGACTAATTGTATGACTTCCTGGATATTCCTCTTGAAATATCCTATTTACTTATCTAGATTCCATTTAAGGGATCAGGGTGTGCTGCAAGGTTTTGCTACAGAAGCCTGAGAGGAGGTATGTGCCAAACAGGGCAAGGTGAAATGTTTTCCTAAGCAGTCAGAAGCACATACATAAAGGAGTGTGTATAAATTATGATGGAAAATGGATGCCAAAGACAAGAAAAAAGTTATGAATGAGGTCATGTGCCAGGAAAGCAGAAATAAATCTGAAAGTAGAAGGGACAGGGAAAAAGATTTCAGCATAGAGTTCACAAAAGATGCCAGCATACCAGTGTGAACTGTCCAGAAAACGTCAAGACCCATGCAGGATCACACCTTGGTTAGAAAGTTTCTGGACCAGAGAGGGGAGGCTGAGTTACAAGTAGCAGTGTAAAATGTTAGGGGACGCTGAGTTATAAGTAGCAGCATGAAATGTTAAAGCCTCTCAATTTTTAGCCCAGACAGCACTTACAAACTTTTGCCTGCCCTATGCTCATAGCACAGTTGCTGGGATGCTGAGCTCTGCTGCTGGGGGATGCCTGCCATATCTCTTTCTGGGTCACTGGGCTACTTTTGCCTCTGAAGAAGAAAGGTGATCCACTTTGCCTCATCATGTTACATGAAGACTTAGCACCTCTTCCACTTTTACATGGAGATAGAACTTATGTGTAAAGAGGATCCCCATACCAAGAAATTTGTTCTCTTCTTCTGTGTTTGAGAAATTACAAATTGTCCTATGACACATGATAGAACTACCATTGGTTTACATGGTTGAAAACTCTTTCTCTTCAAAATTCTCAAGAGAAAGAAGGGCAATTGTTCTTATAGGCAATGCTATTTATTTATATCAATGTAAAATTCCAACAAATCACAAAGGAAGAGAAAGGAATCAAACCTTAGATCTATTTGGCAAAGTAATTAATAACTTGGAATAAATGAGTGTTATTGTTTGGATACTTCTAAACAAAACACTCTAAACAAGATTTAGGAATAGCTTTATATAAAGGCCATTATTCCTTAAAGGCAAAATTGTTCTGTATAAAGTGATTTTTGAATTCTAAAGCAACTTACATTTTTCTAGATAGCCATCAGTTGATTTTTAAGTCCCAACCATTTCATATCTGGTAAACTCCAAGCCATTAATTTGATTCCATATTTCCATGGTCTGGATATTATCTTTTTAAATATACTGTTATTAAGTAGTTACCAGGAGCTGAAAGTGCCACATATGCCAAAACAAAAATAAAGAAATCATTTTATTGAAATTTTACTACATAGAAAACAAAAGCCATTATCTATTTCTAAACATATGCAAATCACAAAGGACAAGTTTTTTTAACATAATAAAGATTGGTATTTTATTTAGTCAATATCTACTATCAATAAACAAAAGAGACAAAAATTCTTGCCCTCATGGAACTTACATGATGGTTGATCTCTGACTATGTCCTCCATATTCCTAATAGTTATAAACTATCCAATCCTATCAATCTGCCTTTTGCTTCATTTCTCAAATTTAGTCTTTTCTTTCAGATCCCCTCCCCAGTGGATTAATTTAGGCTTTCATTATTGCTTTTAATATTGACTTATTCATTTATTTCCAGATAATTCATGCTCTTGGTTAAAAAATAAGTAAAACAGTAAAATATGGCTAACACCCAAACTTGTGTGTTCTCCTTTCCTCATCCCAGAGGCAACCACTTTTGCTGTGTTTTTGAGTATCTGGAAAGATACTCAGTGCCTATGTGTTTATTTGTATTTTACATAATGGGAACGTACTATACACTCTATTTATATCTTGCTTTTTAAAATTAATATATTTGTGGGATTTTTCTATATCAGCACACGTTAGTCTCATTTATTTTAATAGATTCATGGTTAATAAATATTTATCAACTCACAATTTACTTAAATAGTCCTCTATTGTATTAGTCAGGATAGGTTAGCTTATGTTGCAGAAACAAATAACCCTACAAACCTCAGTGGTGTATTTCTTGCTTACAAAATGTCTGCTGAAGTTCTGGGCAACTGTCCAGGGCAAATGCCTTCCACGTGGCTGCTCAGTGATGGCTTATTATTGATTCTACATCCTGTTGCTGTGCCATCTGGAACAAATGGTCTCCTTAGTCAATGCAGCAGAGGAAGAAAGAGCTTTGGCATAGAAGTAGGCCCACATTGCTTCAGTCTGAAAGAGACACACATACACTTCTTCTTGCAATCCATTCACCAGAACTAGTCTCCTGGCCTTTCCTAACTGTAAAGAGAGCAGAGCAGTAAAATTCTCTAGAATTGTTGCATATGCCTGATGAAGAGTTGGACTTGCATTTAGTTAAAATTCCCTTTGAAAAACTGTATTTGAAAGCCATAGCATTAGTCTAAATCTTCTTTTTTTTTTGAGACAGAGTCTCACTCTGTCACCCAGCACCCGGGCTGGAGTGCAGTGGCTCGGCATGATTTTGGCTCACAGTAACCTCTGCCTCCTGGGTTCAAGCCATTCTCCTGCCTCTGGAGCAGCTGGGATTACAAACGCGCCCCACCATGCCCAGCTAATTTTTTTTTTTCAGTAGAGATGGGATTTTACCGTATTGGCCAGGCTGGTCTTGAACTCTTGACCTCAAGTGATCCACCTTCCTAGGCTTCCCAAAGTGCTGGGATTACAGGTGTGAGCCACTGTGCCAAGCCTTAAATCTTCTTAAGTGGTACCTTATATCTTTTTGGCTGTTAAATAAACATATGTTGGCTAGCCAGCATTAATGGAGTATTCATACTCTTTGATAGCATATCCAATCAATGAACAGTCTTTTACAAGTATAAAATAGCTTAGTCAAAAAGCACCATCACAAGTTATATCTGAATTATCACTGACATTTTCAGAAAAGTAAAGATGAAATATACATGTCAAATGTTTTAGGAATCACTTTAGTACTGGTTTGGTTCATATTCAGATAAACTATGGAATCTCTCAGACTTGCAATAAGAAAGATGAATGAGTACACCAATGTTTATAGCAGCATTATTTACAATAGCCAAATGATGGAAGCAACTCAAGTGTCGATTGACAAATGATTGAATAAACAAAATATGCATATACGTACAATTAACGATTATTCAGCCTTAATAAGGAAGAAAATTCTGATACTTGCTATAACATAGATTAACATTGAGGACATTGTACTAAGTGAAATAAGCCAGCCACAAAAAGACAAATACTATATGATTCTACTTGTATGAGCTACTGAGATTAGTCAAATTCACAAAGACTGAAAGTAGAATGGTGTTTTCCAGCTGCTAAGGGGAGGCAGGGATGAGAAGTTATTATTTAATGGATATAAAGTTTCAGTTTTGCAAAATGAAGAGTTCTGGAGATGGATGGTTGCACAACAATGTGAATATACTTAATGCCACTAAATTATATACTTCAAAATGGTTAAAATAGAAAACATTATGTTTATTTTACCACTATAGAAAAAAAGATGTACAAGTAAAAATCTTTAGAAAATGATGACAAAAATTTGTGGGAAAACCTTGCGTTGCTCTGATTCCTTAAAGAAACTGAAGAGGCAATTGATATGAGAGTAGTGAACTAGCAAGCTAGAAAGAGAAAAGACTGTCATCAGAGAATAAGAAACTGGAGTTAATGACTTAGGATGTAAAAAATTTTAAGTGGTGACAGGATCTAGGGTATGGCCATGGGAGCAGGTGGCTGTGGTGGAGTACAGGAAGAGCTAATGGAATATGTGCATGTCAAAGAGCCAAGAGGCCAAAATGCTGAAAGGGACAGCCACATGAATGTTTAAATCACCCAGGAGGAGAACAGGGTTTGGGATGAAGAGGAAGACTGTGAGTAAGGGGCCAAATCTATAAATAAGTAAAATAGGAAAGTTCATCCCTTTTGATTAGCATTCCTGGACTATATTTAGCCTCTAGATACAGTCCTATGCCAGAGGAGCTTGGAAGAGACAGCTTGTATAAGTGAGAATGACAGCTAGCTAAGAAGAGCAGTCCCATGGACTGTTCAAGTTTGCAAGAGCAGCACATTCCTTCCCTGTAGGAAATCTGCGTGGGAAAGCATATTACAATCAGAAGCTATTTAGTGCACATGGGATGGGGGAAAGGGTGGTGACAGTTGAGAGGGGAAGAGGAGAATTGTAGTGCTTAAATGCCTAATGACATCATCCCATAATAACCTGGTTTATTGGCCTCCAAAATAGGGTCACTCACCACAGGGACCCAATAGAGCAGTTAGGATTTGAGTATCTCTCTTCCACTGGACATGCTGAGTGGGTATTGCCAAGTTTTCTCTTTGATGTCCTTTTATCTAGGCATTCACGCTGACTACTGAACTTCAGTTGACACCCCCAACCTTTTTTTTTCATTTTTAGAGATGAGGTCCTACTCTGTCACCCAGGCTGGAGTGCAGTGGTACAATCATAGCTCAGTGCAGTCTCTAACTCCTGGGCTCAAGAGATCTTCCCACCTCAGGCTTCTGAGTAGCTAGGTCTATAGGAATTCACCACCAGGAATGGCTTCATTTTTTTCTTTAGAAAAATAATTGGATCATTTAATGCATAACCAGTTATAAAATGACCAAGGAGGCATTCTACCTTTGTAAAATTGTGTTGGCATTTGCTACTGATTGAATATTTGTGTCCCCCCAAATTCCTACATTGAAATCCTAGACCCCCATGTGATGGTATTGAGAGGTGGGGCCTTTGGGAGGTAATTAGGTTTAGGTGAGGTCATGAGTGTGGAGACCCCATGATAAGACTAATAACTCTTAGAAAAAGAGGAAGAGACATGAGATATCTCTCTGTATGTGTGTACACACCAAGGGAGACCATGTGAGGACACAATCAGGTTGATAGGAATGCCTCTCCAAGAACTTAACCAGGCAGGCACCCTAATATCAGACATGCAGCCTCAAAACAATGAGAAATGTCTGTTGTTTAAGCTACCCAGTTTACGGCATTCGTTATAGCAGCCAAAATGAAGACAACATTTCTTTTCTGATAACATTCTTTTTTGTCAATTTTAGTAGACTCTAGGAGCTTGGTATTTGCCTTTGTTTATAGCAACTATTTTACTTTTACTATCACTATATTCATTACTGTTTTATTATTTTGTTCAGCTTCTCAAAAGTTCTGATGCTCAGATGGCCCTTCTAGACATATTATTATTATGTTTTCATTAATTTATTCATTTCAGTGAGTCTTCTACATAAAAGGCACTTCCACTGGTACTTATGTGCTAGAATTCCAAGAGTCCTAAACTAAGTTAGATCTGTCATGGAGAGACCTGAATTCCTAAAAGAATGATCTGATTTGTTCCAAGGACCACTCTAATGGAAATGAGTTCTTAGTCTCAACTCTGGAGGAGGCTGCCGCTAATTGGATTTTACTCAGGCATCTATCCAATTTTGAAGGGCCATTTTAACTTGCTGCCTCTTACATTTTGTTGAGTACTTAGAGAAGTGCATTAACACTTCCATGTCCCTAGAGATTCTTTTAGCATAGTATCACATTAAGAAAAAAAAAAAAAAGCCTGTGGTATCCTAAGCATAAAAGGGCTTTTCATTCATTCCTACCTCCAAAATTTTAATTTATTTTTCCTTTTATTATGGATAAGCTGTTATATATGAAGATGAAAGAGAACGTTGATATGCCTTCTTCCAGATTATTTACCTTTGGATTTTTAACTTAAAAACATATTTTACTTTGTGATATATGTCAACTACCAAATAATTAGAAAATACCAAAAATATAAACAAGAAAAACAAAACTAGATAGCACCCACAATTCCACTCTCAATCACATTTAACATTTCATTACACATCCTTCCAATTATTATTATTATTATTTGAGACAGAGTCTCACTCTGTTGCCTAGGCTAGAGTGCAATGGCGTGATCTCAGCTCACTGAAACTTCTGCCAACTGGGTTCAAGTGAGTCTCCTGCCTCGGCCTCCTAAGTTGCTGGGATTACAGGCACGTGCCACCATACCCAGCTAATTTTTGTATTTTTAGTAGAGATGGAGTTTCCCCATGTTGGCCAGGCTGGTATCAAACTCCTGACCTTGTGATCCGCCTGCCTCAGCCTTTCAAAGTGCTGGGATTACAGGCATGAGCCACCACACTGGGCCCCAGTTATTTTTTATCTGCTGTCAGATTGTGTCTCTCATCAGACTTTTATTATGTGTAAGGAAACAGTTTTTTCACATATGCAATTATACATACTATACGCATGATTCAGTAACTTGTTATATTTTGCCTGCATTGTGAACATCTTTCTATGTTGATACATATAGAGTGATGTCTCCCAATTGTATGATCTCCTACTTATAATGTCTCCCTGTTTGAAAAATGACCAAAATTCCTAACATGATTAACAAGGACCAGTCTGCTGTAAACCTCATCTTACACTGGTTTTCCTACACTCTTGACACTTCACTTATTTCTCATTTCCTTGAAAAGACATAGTCTTATCCATGTGATATGGTTTGGCTCTGTGTCCTCACCAAAATCTCATGTTGAATTGTAATTCCCAGTACTGGGGGAGGGACCTGGTGGGAGGTGATTGGATCATGGGAGCAGACTTCCCCTTGGTGTTTTCATGATAATGAGTGAATACACATGAGATCTGATGGTTTAAATGTGTGTAGGAGCTCCCCGCTTCTTCTCTCTCTCTCCTGCCACCATGTGAAGATGTGCTTGCTTCCCCTTTGCCCTTCCATCATGATTGTAAGTTTCCTGAGGCCTCCCCAGTCATGCTTCCTGTACAGCCTGCAGAACCATAAGCCAATTAAACCTCTTTTTGATTGGTTTATGGTTACCAATAACATTACTGTCTCAGGTAGTTCTTTATAGTAATGTGAGAACAGACTAATACACCATGCTCTTGGCTGAAATTTCTTCTACATGTATACTTCTTTTCCTGAACAATTCCTGCTTGTCTTACTTTTCTAAAGTTTTTACTTTAAATATAGGTCATGTCTTCCTGTTATATGATCTTATAGCACCGTGTTTTCATCATGGCACTTATCACAAATGTAATTAATTGATGATTAGCATAGTTATTTAAGGAATCTCCTTTCCACTAAACTACAAGCTCCATGAAGTAAGAGACTATCTAGCTTAATCTTTGTGTTCTGAGCACCTAGAAAAATGCCTGGCACGTAGTAGGCACTCAGTAAATGTTTGTTGAGTGAATTGTAGTGGATTTAAGATAAAAGGAGGAAAGACTGGGTGCAGATATAAATTTGTAGGTTTAAGATGACAAGTTGAGGTGCCCTGCATTGCCCAGACTAGCAAACAATACAGTCAGGATGGCTAAAGGTGACTGTAACAAATTAAAAGGCAAGATGTCTGCTTATGCCTTCTTTGCACTGTAGTGCAGAGAAGAATGTAAGAAGAAAAAACCAGAGGTCTCTGTTGATTTTGCAGAATTTTCCAAGAAGTGCTATGAAAGGTGGAAGACAATGTCTGGGAAAGAGAAGTCTAAATCTGATGAAACTGCAAAGGCAAATAAAGTTGCTATGATTGGGAAATTAAAGATTATAGACAGGCTAAGAGAGGCAAGAAGAAGACCCTTAATGCCCCTAAAAGACCACCAACTGGTACCTCCTGTTCTGTTCAGAATTCTGTACCAAGATTAACTCCACAAACCTTGGTGTCTCTATTGGAGAAGTGGCAAAAAAAAAAAATAATAATAATAATAATAAGCTGGGTGAGATGAAGAATAACTTAGGTCACAGTGAAGAGCAGCTTTACATCACTAAGACCACAAAGCTGAAGGAGAAGTCCAAGAAGGATGTTGCTGACTGTAAGTATAAAGGAAAGTTCGATGGCACAGAGCATCCCACTAAAGTTGCCTGGAAAAAAGTGGAAGCAGAAGATGAAGAAGATAAGGAGAATGAAGAGGAGGAGGCAGTAGAGGAGGATGACTTTTTAAAAATCTATCTCCATGTGAATATCTTAGAGTAGGGGAGCATTATAATTGATATGTTTTTTATTGTGAAGTGTCTATTGGCCTCATTAGGTTTAATTACAAAATCTGATGGTGATCATATTATAGTCTCTCAAAGTGCTCTAGAAGTTGTCAGTGGTTTACATGAAGTGGCCAGGGGTGTCTGGAACACCCTGAAATGGTATCAAAGTTGTATGTATTTCCAAACATTTTAAAAATGAAAAAGCACTCTTGTGTTCTGTTCACTGTGTACTTTGTCGTTGGTGTGACAAGGCATTTAATGATGTTTCTGACTTTTTAATTAGTAAGGTGGTGTTAACTATATGGTTATTGGCGAGAAATCCTGAGTTATCAACTGTTTATATCGATAGTTTGTAAAAAACAAAACAACCAAAACAAATTCTATTTTTTTTGCGACTCTCTATAAGTTAGAAAAATTCTTGATGCTTGGTGTTGAAGCTATGGGGAAAGATATCTTTTGGAAGGACCATAGCTCAGAGGGTGCACTGTGAAGCTGGACCTGTTTCCACGGTGATGGGCTTCCATTTAGCTTAGGGTCATCTTGTTTATATATACATATATAAACATAGCATTGTGCTGCTGTGGAATAAGGGGGTCAGGTGGCATGAGAATTGTTTGAATTTTTTTTCTTAGTTAAATGCTGTCATTTTAAAACTTTTTAAACAAAATGTAGAACTCTTTACTGTCAGCAAAGCAAAGAGCCACTGTCTCAATGAAAGTTCAATAGCTTGTACTTAAACAGGATTTGCAATGTTCTGGGTTTTTTTTCTTTTTTGGTATGTTTCAAATGCTGAAATGTTTTCAAAGTTAAATAAACTGTATTCCAATTTTTAAAAAGGTGACACATTTAAGAAATTTCCTTTTGTAGCTACTCTCTTCTCAGTAAGGTAGTTGATGAGAAAGTCTTCTGGAAGTGATTAAGATTCTGGGAGGTAGAAGAAAGGGTAGCAGATGTTGAGGATAACAGGAAACATTTTGGAATAATCATGGTGAACAATTGGAGAGTTGGGCAAGTAACATACTATCTCTTTAGGCTATGTGAGGGTTAAGGTTAATAGTCATTAATAAATGGGAATATTAACTTACCTAGCATAGGATTTTCTTCAGCAGAATGTCAGAGCCTGAGTGGGCTTGGTAAAGGCAGACTTACTTAAATAGACTCCTTTAGGTATAGTAACATTCCAGAAGAAGGAAAGGAAACTAAGCCCATTAAAAATGTAGGAAAACATGGCCGAAGAGGTAAGGGGAAAACCAATACAAAGTATTGAAAGTAAAGAAGGTGATAGCAATTGTAATGTGCTTAGAATAGTCCCTTGCATATATTATAATTGAAAAAAAGATGTCAGTGAAGAAGAGAGTTTAAAATAGATGATGATTATATTTAGTGATGAATGAATTATTGGTAACCACACAGGAAGTTGTAGAGTAAATATGATGCATCAAATTTAATATTTTAATTTTTTAAATTTTTAATTTAAAATTTTAATTTTTAGTTTTTTCCCCTTTTTTTCAGATTTTTCTTAGAAATATATAGTTATCAGTCATGGGATAAGAGGTCCTATCGTATTTTTCCACATTAAAATACCTGTCCTCACTATAATCATATATTGGTTTTTAAATTTTTTAGGGGTCGGGTGCGGTGGCTCATGCCTGTAATCCCAGCACTTTGGGAGGCTGAGGCCAGCAGATCACGAGGTCAAGAGATCGAGACCATACTGGCCAACATGGTAAAATCCCATCTCTACTAAAAATACAAAAATTAGCTGGGTGTGGTGGCAGACACCTGTAGTCCCAGCTACTCAGAAGGTTGAGGCAGGTGAATCGCTTGAACCCAGGAGGTAGAGGTTGCAGTGAGCCGAGATTGCACCACCACACTCCAGCCTGGTGACACAGCGAGACTCCGTCTCAGAAAAAAAAAAAAAAATTCTTAGGAGAACATCACCTTTGGGTAGGTTAGCAATTTGTATCCTAGTTCCCCACCTCCTTAAAAAAATCAGGTATCATGGGAGCATTGCAATTCAACTGCTTTCCTCGTGAGAAATTGCCAAAAATTAAAAAGATGTGGTACTCTTCCCCAACTTTGGAAACACCACTACAGCATTCTCAATATTTAAATAAATGCTTTCTGTTCAATATCCATGCTTGGCTTTATTGATTTTTTACTGTGTAAGTGTGATCTGGCTTGGGATATGCAGTATGTTATGAAGTATTTACCTAAAGATATATTAAGCATATATTTTCAAAGTAGAAGTGAAATAAGGTGTCTATGATTGTTTGACCAGAGATAATATTTTTAATTGTGCATAAAAGGATTTTTATTTGAAAATGCATTCTACATGTACTGTATAGACTATTTGGAAGAAAAAGTATATTTATAAGATATATATAAATGCATAGAAAACAGCTGTCTGCCCATGGTGAATATTTGTTGAATGCCTGCTATGTGCCAGACACTATACTAGGCACTCTGGATATGGTACTGCATGAGGCAGGGACAGGACTGCTTCACAAAGACTGTGGTATCTTGGGAAAAGCAAATATTAAACTAATATTAGAAGCATGAGTATTCCAATGGGGGAAATATCTAATGCTATGGGGATGTATCATAAGAGACTAGAAAGACACAATCAAAAATGTTAACAGGTTATGTCTGGAAATCAAGAAAAATTACAAGTGATTCTATATTTTTTATTTTATTTTATTTTTCAAACCTCTATTTTGAGCAAAACTTTTTGTAGTAGTCGAGATTTTCCAGAGAAACAAGATGAATAGGATATATAAAGATATATATAAGAGGGGACTTATCATGGGATTTGGCTCACGTGATTTTGAAGGTAAAAAATATCTCATGATCTGCCATCTGCAAACTGGAGAACCAGGGAAGCTGGTATTATAATATTCCAAGTCTGAAGTCCTGAGAACCTGGAGCTCTGATGTCCAAGGGCAGAGATGGATATCCCAGCTCCAGAAAGAAGAATGAATCCATCCTTCTTCTACCTTTTTTGTTCTATATGGACTAATCTCTTCCAGAAAACCCTCACATACACAACCAGAAATAACGTTTTACTTGCTACCTGGGTATCCTTAAACCAGTCAAGTTGACACACAAAATTAACCATCACACTATTGTTACCAGAAAAGACAATGTTCATTGAGTGAAAAAAAGTCAAACAAAGCCTCTTAGTGCTGCTTCATCTCTTTCAATTCTAATCAACAACTTCAGCATTCTAAAGTTTATTTTAAAACATTAAACACAACTTCAGCATTCTAAAGTTTATTTTAAAACATTAAACGCTAAACTAAAGATAATGTTGCATGTTCTTTTCTTGGATTAGTCAGTGAGGATTGCTGATTTTTATTCAATTCTGGACATCCTGGCAGCATTTGGATTACAGAATATATTTATATAGCATAAAAACAGACAGTTAGACCAATGGAACAGAATAAAGAGCCCAGAAGTAAACCCCCACATATATAGTCGACTAATGTTTTATAAGGTCACCAAGAATGCACAACAGGGAAAGGAGAGTCTCTTCAACAAATGGTATTAGGGAAACTGTGTATCCACATACAGAAAATGAAATCGGACCCGTTTTACAACATATACAAAAATTAACTTGAAATGGATTGAAGACTTAAATATAAGGTCAAAACCATAAAACTCTTCAATGAAAAGATAGGAGAAAAGCTACTTGACATTGGTCTTGGATATTACACCAAAAGCACAGGCAACAAAAGCAAAAACAAGCAATTGAGACTACGACAAACAGAAAAGCTTCTGCACGGCAAATGAAACAGTCAACACAATTAAAAGGCAACCTATGGAATGAGAGAAAATATTTGAAAACCATGTAACTGATAAAGGATTAATATCCAAAATATCAAAGTTCCTTAATTCATGCAACTCATTAGCAAAAACTCAAGTAACCCAATTTTAGAAGGGGCAAATAAACTGAATAGATATTTTTCAAAAGAAGATACACAAATGCCCAGCAGGTCTGCAGAAAAAAATGCTCAAATCACCGATCATCAGAGAAATGCATATCAATATCACAATGAAGTATCACCTCCCACCTGTTAGGATCACTACTATGAAAATTTAAAAATTTAACAGGTGTCGGCACAAATTTAACCCTTGTGCATTGCTGGGGAGAATAAAAATCAGTACAGCCATTATGGAAAACAATATGATGTTTCCTCAAATAATTAAAAATAGAACTAAGATATAATCTAGCAATTCTACTTCTAGATATATATCCAAAGAAAATGAAATCAGTATCTTGAAGAAATATCTGCACCCCTATGTTCATTGCGGCATTATGCACAATAGCCAAGAGATAGAAACAATCTAAGTGACCATCAACAGAGGAATGAATAAAGAAATTGTGGGACATATATATACAATAGAATATCATTCAGCCATAAAAAGAAGGAAATCCTGCCATTTGCAACAACATAGATGAACCTGCAGAACATTATGCTAAGTGAAATAAGCCAGACACAGAAAGACAAATTCTGTGAGATCTCATTTACATGTGGAATCTAAAAAAGTTGAACTCATGCGGGTGCGGTGGCTCACGCCTATAGTCCCAGCACTTTGGGAGGCCAAGGTGGGTGGATCACCTGAGGTCAGGAGTTCAAGACCAGCCTGGCCAACATGGTGAAACCCTGTCTCTACTGAAAATACAAAAATTAGCTGGTCCTGCTCTAGGCCTTAAAAAAAATATAAAAATAAAATAAAAATAAAAATTAGCTGGGTGTGGTGGCACGTGCCTGTAATTCCAGCTATTCTGGAGGCTGAGGCAGGAGAATCACTTAGAACCCAGGAGGTGGAGGCTGCAGTGAGCAGAGATCCTACCATTGCACTCTAGCCTGGGCAACAGAGCGAGATTCTATCTCAAAAAAAAGGTTGAACTCATATAGAAGCAGAAAGTAGAACAGTAATTGCCAGGGCTGGGAGTGGGGAAAATGAGGAGATGTTGGTCAAAGGTTATAAACTTGCAGCTATAAGATGAGCAAACAACTCTTGGAGATCTAATGTACAACATGAGTGGTGATAGATGTTTTAATAATAATAATAAATAGCTTTATGAGGGGTCTACAAAATAAGCACAGATTAAGAAACCCAAAAATTCAAGGCCAAGTTCCATGCTATACTTACACCAGATAATGAACAGTTTGAACTTCAATTCCTCCACTGGAAGAAAGCACAGACTAAGATTGACCACCAGAGCATATAAGTAGGCTAGGAATTCTGTTTAAAGCTACTGCAAGTAATGCTCACATTTATTGCCATTAAATTCCAGATCTAAAGGGTAGTTAGTGATTCAATATCAGACTCTCCCTGGTGATAATTGGAGAGAAGTAACTTTTATATCTGTGTATTATATGTTTTTTTCTGGATTCTGAAATGACTCACTTATTCACATACCAAAAAAAATCCATCTCAGTGAAAATAGGCAGATGCATAGAGCATATAACAATTTTGTGCATACAGGACACTGTGTTAAAAGTGACTAATGACAATCAACAGTTAAAAATACTTACCTGGAACACCTATACAACACACATTACATTTCTAAAGGGCTTAGCAATTAAGTGTATTCAATACTAAAATTACCTGGACCAAAATTTAATATTCAAGACCTTGTAGGCTCTTTATTAGGAACATTATTTACTGTACATATTTGTAGGTGTCACAGGATAGAATGCCTGGGTAGACATGCTTGTGTATTACATACACTATAAATGTATGGTACAAACTATAAATCAGGGTGACTTCTCATTTTTCAAGTGAGAGTGAATTATCACTTCAGCCTGGCAGGTATATTATGTGAGCCAGTTGATTTTTTAAACTTTAAAGGTAATATATAAAGATACGTGCACAACAATTTATAATATATTTGAGCTTCCCTGAAGTCAAACTTCAGACTTTAAATACACTGAATCAATGCACTACTATATATTAAGAATAGTAGATAGCATTGTATTTGGTCTTTAGAAGAAGATCAGTGATGAAGGAAGGTTGGGCAAAACAGCAAGTGTTTAAACAGAAAACAGTGTGACGGGGATTATGAGAGGGTTGCAGCATTGGCAATTAGCTAATGTCAATGATGCACTTAAAAAATACTGTGCGAGACAGCTAATAAATCACAGCCGACCATCATTAATAATCCGTGACAGAAGGGAAAAGAGAAAGAAAGGAAAGAGAAGAAAAAGGTAGGGGAGGGTGCTCTGTAGTGGGATACACAATAAAAATGAAACATCCTATAATTAGAATTATTTCTATTACCAGAGGACCCAGGAAAGTCTTTCTAGTGAAGAATTCAGCAAATAACTAGGGGGATGATAAGCATATTGCTAAGTTATGAGTTTTTCACTTCTTCCATTTCATTTTAACTGTGTGTATGTGAGTGTGTATGCCTTTTAAAGTCATGGTACCAGATGACTTTACAATAATAAAAGGCACACACAGATATAATGGAGTTGAATTTTGACTTCCTACATGTTTCTAAGAATATTATAATTCAAAACAAAAAGGCAGGTAACATATTGCCATATAGTCTCTGTTGGAAATTCTTAACTAGACAATTTGTCTGTAGCAACATATGATAATAACCATTTGACTCAGAAAATGATACCTCAAAAGGAAGACCTTAGAAGTGAAGTTTTTCTCTGAACTTCTCCTGCCTTCCGGTCTCTCAGTCTCATTTTCCCCCAAGGTTAGCCAAAGAAACTATGATCCCTCTTCTCCAAAGTGAGTCACAGAAACCAGAATCCCTTTTCTTCAAAGCCAGCCATAAAATCTAAAAACATTATTCTAATTGTCTTGCCCTGTTTTTAGGTGTACAAACTGGCCATACAAGGAGTTTGAGACCAGCTTAGCCAACATGGTGAAACCCTGTCACTGCTAAAAATACAAAAATTAGCTGGGCATAATGGTGCACATCTGTAATCCCAGCTACTTGGGAGGCTGAGGTAAGAAAATCTCTTGAACATGGGAGGCAGAGGTTGCAGTGAGCCGAGATGGCACCACTGCACTCCAGCCTGGGTGACAGTGTGAGGCTCTGTCTCAAAACAAACAAACAAACACACAAACAACTGGTCATAGAGAAATTATCTGACCTACTTTGTTTGACTATAGGTCATAAGACTCCCATTACTGAGAGGGTCTCACCCCATACTCAGAAGGAAAGAATGCATGATCAGCGAGGCCAAGAAAAATCTAGACAGACAGGCCTTGCTGGGTCTTCCCCCTCAGCCTATTAACATTAGATCTGACCCTTTTGTCCAATCAGATTTCTACACAGCTTCCATACTTTGTTGAACCCAAGCATAAAAATGGACAATTTCCCATGTATCTTTGGGTTTTCATTATGAAGGCTCCCATGTCAAGTAAAACTATGATCAAATAAATGTGTATGCCTTTCCTCTTACTAATCCACCTCTTGTCAGTGATTTTCAGCATACCCTCAGAGGGTAAAGGGGACGTTTTCCCTTGGCCCTGACATAACCATTACTTGAAGTTTACCCATATACAAAGAACTTTACGCTCTTCTAATATCCATTTAATGTTTCTAGTCAATGTTATTACCTGTATCTTAACAATTATGCCAGAGTTCATAGTGAGAAGTGCAGCACGCTAATTTTTAAACATTGACCAGGCTATTAAACTGGTAATTACAATGTGGTGTGATAAGTAGAATGCCAGGGAAAGTAGGAGGTGCTATCGTCAAGGTGATGACTTCAAAGGTCAAGGAAAGCTTCCTGCAGTGACATATAATATGAGACCTGAAGGATTTCTAAGAAGTAAACAGGCAAAGATAGAGAAGGAGTAGGGTGGAGAATATGATTCAAGCAGAGAGAGTGTCATGTGCAGACGCTAAAAGTAAGAGAGACTATGGCAATATGGAAAACGGAAAACAATTTAATCTAAAGTGATGGTAGATTTTTGAGGTATGAGTGGTGATAGATAAATCTGGAGAGGTAAATTGAGACCTAATTATTCATAGAGGTTTGAGGCCAGTGGCAAGGCAGTATAGAGTTTAAGCAGGGAAATGGCATGATCAGGTCTAGAGCAAGTATAGTGATCCAAGTAAGCTATGATAAAGATTTTAAGCACTAGTTGTAGTAGCTTTAGATGATGGTTACATAGTTACTGAAGGGGATAGAAAGAGGTTGGAGGCAGAATTGACAATAATTAGGTTCATTATTGAATTACAAATTCTTAGAGGAATTTCAGATTGTTATTTTACCCTCATGTTATGTAGCACAGAATAAATATTCAACAAATATTTGTCAGATTAATGAAGAAAGAAAACAAATTTAATTAACCATATTTACTTTTCTTTGCAAGATAACTTAGGAGAGGAGTTCTCATCACCATTTTACTGTATTGAATGTTTAACATTGTCAGTGCCTGGAGTTGTGTGTGTTTGTTTTTTTGTTTGTTTTGTTTACATTGAGCTGCCCTAACTTGAGAAAGAGAAATTACTGTTCCCAAATGTTTAATTATAGAATTTTTAAAACATATAGAAATGTTGAGAGAATAGTAAAATAAATAACCTTGTTAATAATTTGCAATATTTCCTTTCTGTGTGTATGTATCATTTGAAAGTTACAGATATAACACTTTACTTCTAAATATTTCAGCTGTAATTTCTAAGAAAATGGGGAATTTTCATATAAAACTGTAATAACATTATGGTCCCTAAGAAATATAACAGTAATTTACACATATAATAGTAATTCCAAAATATAACACTAATTTGCCAAATATAATCATTTTCAAATTTCTCCAATCATCCCAAAAATGTCTATAATTTTTAAAATAAGGATTTAATCAAGATTCACAGACGTGCTTGGTTGTTTAGTCTCTGGAACTGAGAGCTTTCTGAGTAAAGAATAAAACTATATAATTATTTGACCTGGGACAAAAGTGTTGAGAATCCTTTAATATTTGATAGACAGTATCAAGAAACCAGGTTTATTTCCAGATTGGAAATGCTTTCTTTCTCTTTAGCCAACTAGTTCAGTTGGCAAATGCTTTGTATTTATGAGTCTTAGGTCAATGATTCAATCTCCACATGATTTCCCTCTTACTTTATGGAGAATAATCTCTGTCCACGTGATTAATACATGGTACTCCATGTTCTAGGAAATCAACTGATTAAAAAATGGACTTTGGTCACCGGGAGGAACTGAGTAAGTGTATATAGATGGTTAGGTGAAAATCTAGTACACCTTTGGGAAAAAATCCCTCAATAAATAATAAGTTATTCATTTGGTTAGATATCTTCAAATACAAAATAACCCATTGGCTTAAGTGCATGCTTGCATCATGGGGTGCTTTGCACAGTACTTCCAGCTGAGTCTGTGTTTGGGAACAAAGGATGAGCTGAGATAACTGACAAGCAAAGTTGCACTTGCCAAATAATCAAAATGTAGAAAATATTAAGTACAAATATCTGAGCCTACTTTCAAGGACTAATATTTATCCTTCTTCCCTTCACTTTCCTTTCCCTCTCACCATCCTTCCTCTTTAATTGAAATGCCAATAGGAATTTGACAGTGATGAACACCCTAGTGGCCTCACACTGAAGTTTGCAGGTCGGGTGCAATGTCTCCATTTCTAGCTGTACAAGACTGAAAAATGGTTATAATTATCCTCCTTTGCATATGTTCAAAGCACGGTATAGTATTCCAGGTTGCTGTGTCTAAAAACTGTGAAACTGCAAGTTATGATGTTTTCAGAAGACTCAGTGAATGTTGGTTTATACCCTCTAGTTCCTAGCTACTTGAAGCTTCCCTGTGAGCTGTATCAGAGAGGACAGATGTCCAAAACAGAAACATTTGAATTCTCTGAACAACTGGAGTAATTCCTTTATGAGCTTTCTTTTTCCTTTTAAAATTTGAAAATAATATATACTATCCTATATCACACACTCTGGTTTTATGTTAAAACAAGCAACCTGATTTTTCAATGCATATTAAATATAAATATTTGCAAAGGAATATTATTGATAGTGATGATGGGGCAGTCGTGGTGGTTTTGGAAAGTTTGTATGTGAACAATAGTCGTCTCCATTTATATATATCACTTTCTGGTTTTAGGCTGCCACTGCTATTTGTAGAGTGTAGCCTTGATGGTAAGCAGATGTCTCTACTCTTTTTTTTTCCTTAGCCTTTGTTTCAGGTAAGCTGCCTTATTTCTAAAATTGTGCCACACTGAGCTAATTCATTGCCTTTTCTTAAAATATACCCGAATGGCACATGGTTAGATGCTGCTACAATGCAGATATTAGGGAATCCCTACGTAATGCATTCCGTGAACATTCCCTGCTCACTGGCGTCAAATAAATATGACCATTATTGAAATACAGAGATAAATAGGGTTCCAGAACCAAGTGATTACTAGTGCTCCAGGACATTCCCATTTTCTATTAAAGTTGATTCAGAGATAAAGCTCACAAAACTGGAAACACCACCAGATGAGACATCAACTGGAGGTTAGATGTACTTCGAGATATATTAGCAACTGTAATCACAAATTGTTCGGCTGTATATTCATAGCAGGAAAGATTATTAGTGGATCTGGCATTCCTAATCATCAATGTGTGGCCTTAATGGGAGGCAAAGAGAAGGTTTACATCTAGCCTTCGGATTATTGTGTGCAGCCTGCAGCCAACTGCATCTCTACTATGCCTGTAGTAGCGGTGGATATACATACTTGTGCATATAAACGTAACTCATCAGAAATGCCCTGCTGAAAAACAATAGTTTGCCATTCCTCACTACTTGAAAACCTACATTTTTGCCTTAGAGTTTTATTCAGATTAATTTCCTTTTCTGATTGTCGTTCTACCTCTCAAAGAAAAAGCCTTCTAGGAAATATTAAATCAGTGGATTGCCTCAACTGATATAACATTGAATTGAGAACTTTATCAATAGTTGACATTATGGAGAAATTTAGTACTTAATGGAAAGTTGTTTAAAGAAGTAGATACCCCATGGGACTATCTTACCAGCACTACATGCATTTCAGGCTTTTATTGCCCTCACTTGTGTTAAAATCATAAAAGTGTATGGAAAGCTTTACTTTGTTTAGGAAAGATGTTTACTGAATATAGTACAGGAATGTACAGTTGCCCAAAAGGGAGAACTAAGAGGAGATTCTCTCTGCTGATTGCTCAAAGGGGGTTTCAGGATTTTACTCACATCTTTATGTAACCAAGTAGGGGAATCAGAGTCCTGGACTGAGCCTAAAGTAAGATTTCAGCGCATTCAAGCATGTCTGAGGAACTTTTAGGCAGGACTTTCATGAGTCCATTTGCTGGACTATTTCTCTTTGAAAAACAGGGAGAGGTAGGGAGGTTTTGTACCTCAGGTATCACTGTTTCCCAGTCAGGGCTCAAAGTGTAAAGTTAAAGAGAAAGACGAAGTAGACATGAAGCATCGAAGCAAATTCCTTAAAGCACTTAGGGGAGTAGAATGTGACATCAAGAAGCAGGAGGCTAAGTATTCCCTTCCCTTCTTGGTGGAAAAGACCTTGGCTTTGGTGTAGTGAGACTCCTGGAAATCCAATGTTGGGAGCATCTAGGGTAGGCATCCTTGGTGTGGCTAGACATTAGCTTTGTCACAGGGCCAGCAGCAAGGGAGGCAAAACGTACCCTCAGGCAGCATAGGCAGAATATGAGTTTTTGTGAGCCCATGAAAACCGTAATTGGGAAATCTAAAAATAAATTGGTAAGACTTTAAGTGGGGCAGAATTCCTGTAATCACAGGCAGGTGAATGAACCAGTGTTCTCCCCTCAGTATTAGCCTATGTACAGTAATATCACAGACAACATTTTTTCTGAGCATCTTACAAGTCCTAAATCATCCTTATAAGTCAGATACCATTATTGTCTCAGGTTTTTTTTTTTTTTTTAGATGATAAAACTGAGACACAGAAAAGTTAAATGACTTACCTAAGGTGATGCAGTAAATAAATGTAGAGCCAAAATCAGACCCACCCAGACAATCTGACCCCAGATTTCTCTCTTTACCCCTTTACTGTACTACCTTGCAGTATTAAGCACACTGGTCTGAGATCAATCAGGTTACCTATGTGACGTTCTATTTTCTTTCAGGAACATCATCTAACCCTTATCAATCTAAGTAAAAATTAGAGATGGTTTATATTACTATAATTAATCAGCATTGAAAGTTTTCTTTCTTTTCTTTTCTTTTTTTTTTTTTTTTTTGGAGACAGAGTCTTGCTCTGTCGCCTAGGCTGGAGTGCAGTGGCACAATCTTGGCTCACTGCAACCTTCATGTTCTGGGTTCAAGTGATTCTCCTGCCTCAGCCTCCCAAGTAGCTGGGATTACAGGCACGTGCCACCATGCCTGACTAATTTTTTTTGTTTTGTTTTTAGTAGAGATGAGGTTTCTCCATGTTAGCCAGGCTGGTTTTGAAATCCTGACCTCAGGTGATCTGCTCGCCTTGGCCTCCCAAAGTATTGGGATTACAGGCGTGAGCCACCATCCCTGGCTGAAAGTTTTCTAAGTATCATTGGATTTCCAAGAAAAATGGCACTTTAGGGATGACTAATCAGTATATAAAAGCATTAGGATTACTTATTTATTAACTTGATAACTGTATCTAAATACTCATGAATAGCTGTCAAATTAGTGAAGGTAAAAAATACAAAGAGACTAGTTGAGGAAGCTTGGTATACGGAATGGACATGGAGTGAGCAAAACCTAGTTCAATTTTTACTCCTCTGGCCACACTTTTTACTATACTTACATTAACTTCCTTAATGAGAGGCTCTGAGTCTAGTAGACGACAACAAAGGAAAGAGCTCCAAAAACATCGCTAGAAACATGCAGCAGTCATGGTTCTAGTTCATGTAAGCTAGTTAGAAAAGCATAAATAGGAAGTAGAATAGGAGAGGTAGAAAAGCTTTTTAGATGTAGCGTTTTGATTTTTTTTGAGACAGAGTCTTGATCTGTCGCCCAGGCTGTAGTGCAGTGGCACGATCTCGGCTCATGGCATCCTCCGCTGCCAGGTTGAAGTGATTCCCCTGCATCAGCCTCCTGAGTAGCTGGGACTACAGGCGCGCGCCACCACGCCCGGCTATTTTTTTTTGTATTTTAGTAGAGACGGGGTTTCACCATGTTGGCCAGGATGGTCTCGATCGTCTGAGCTCGTGATCTGCCTGCCTCGGCCTCCCAAAGTGCTGGGATTACAGGCGTGAGCCACCGCGCCCGGCCTGATTTGTTGTTGTTGTTGTTGTTGTTGTTGAAGTTCTGGTCTTTGAGAGTTTAGCCTGTCAGGGTTTGAGACCTTTTCCTTCAACTTTTTCGTCTGGGTTGCATTCTGTTTAAGTTTTTACTCCAGGCTGGAGGCAAGAGCAAATTTACATTGCTTTCTGGCTTCCTGTGATAGGCAAAGGAGGAAAGGATCAGGGCCCCCAAACACAGTCTGGGCCTGTATTAAATTTGAGCCCCAGCTAACAGGTACCTAAGCAAGGGCAGAGATCAGGAGGTACATAGATCCCGGTAACTTCGCAGTGTATTCATTGATTACCATATTCTGAGTGCCAAATATCTGAGTTTCACTTATAAAATAATGACAGCACTGAATATTCTGCTTACTTCCCAGAATTGTTCTCAAGATTAAATAAGATGATACAAAGGTAAGTTGTTAGAAAACTATATAGATTATTTTAAATTTGTAAGCAATTATTCTTTAAACTATCTGTGTGCTATGGCTTTTCCATTAGTAGTTAAGATTATCTTAATATAATAGGATTCTTCATTAATTGCAAAAGCATACCTTCAAAAGTAAGTATACTATACTACACTTTGTACTCTGCAGTCTTATTCAAGTCGAATGACTTTCCATTTGTATATTTTTTAATATTTCCTAGATTTTGAGTGCCTTGAGTTCAGAGAGTATTGGATTTATCTTTATTCTCAAGCCTCTGTCACTCAATAAAAGTATGTGACCCAGATGAATAAATATGCAACCAATCAGTGATTCATAAATAGTCACCAAGGTGCATATGTGAAGAAAATATGATAGAATTTTCATCAAGTAAGAAATGTAGATTGTTAAATAATTTTTGAGAGAATAGAAGTTTTGGATTATTTGTTAAATGACTATACTAAATGTCTTCCGTTCTGGTTTAATTTGCTTGGCGGTACATAAATTCTTTCAGGCTACTAGGATGCCCTTTTAGTTAAGATAAAATCTTATTTTACTAAATGGTACCCTAGTGACCTCTGGACATTAGTGAAAACTACCTAATTTATGCCTGTGCCTAACTCATTTATCAAATAAAGTCCCGCCCAGAATACAGACATAAAGAGAAGCGGGGTTTAGATCACTCCAGGGGCAACTGAGCATCTGTTCAGTGCCCCAGGAGGCAAGATATTGAAAAACATGTCTGAGAATGAAGAGATGTAGAGCCCTAATCCTGACTCTGCCACCAAACAGCTGTGCAACCTCAGCTGATCAAGCCTGTTTTCTAATCTTGAAACTCACAGTGGATCTCAATCACTACCAGTTTATCACAAATAAATAAATAAATAAATATTTTATATATATATATATATTTATAATATATAGCACAGATGGCAAGCCTGAATCTTTTGAACAGATTTTAAGACATTATTATAATGAAAGGAAGCACAAAACTCAGAAAAGTTTGTGTTTGGGTTTTGTTGTTGTTTACTGTTTTTTCTGTTATGGTGAGACCCAGGAGCTTGGTGGATTTATACCATATAAGAGGTTGAAAACAAATGGAACTAGATGATTCCTACTACATCTTCCACAGCAAGGTTCTGTGAATCTAGTTAATTGCTGAATGTTTGTATGGAAGGAAACAAAGCTGGCCATGAGCCAGAATTTGTTCTAGTTATCAAGACAAAGCTCCCCCTCGAAATAATGAGCTTTTAAAGAGGCTAAAACTGTCTTTATTCTTACAGTGAGCAGCTTGCTTATAATAAAAGGATAGCAGACTTCAAGTTAAGAGTGTTCCATTCCCTACAAATTTAATATCCACATCAAATGAATCTGCCACAGACAATTATAGTTGCAAAAATTAGAAACGATTGTCATAATTTTTCCCTTAGAGTTTAACCACATGTGACAGGGATTTTTTTTTTCAAAGTTATCTGCTATATTTTAAAAAGACAACAGTTTTCTTATTATGTGTAAAATGCAAAAATTCTTTCTAAAAAATTAAATGAGACAAAATTATTGTTTTCTTCATCTCTCTGAAGAAGAGAGAACAAGACAGTATGTTACAATTAACACAAACACACAATAGATATTTTCTTTTCTACTGCAGACTTAGATCTCTGATAGGAGACATTATGTCTGGTAAAAGTTATCAGGAAAAGATCAAAAGTGTTTTGTAGCGTGACATAAACAAAGGCACAAAAAGCAGAAGGGAAAAGAAAACTGTAGCTACCACAGCAATAATGAAACAGAGTAACATTTTTACTAACCTTTCAAAATTTCCAAGATTCAGGAGTGACTCAAAAGCAGTGAGTTATTTTACATAGATAAAATCAGAATCAGAACACTTTTAACAATTCTAAAAGAGAGAGAAACAGAAATCAAATAATCATGAAAACTTGCAATGATGGAAATAATTAGAAATATTAAGGGGAAAAGAAGTATTTGAAAGGCCATGAATTGAAAACAAAGATATATACCATTATATATTATCACAAATCCACCTTTGCCTCAAAGTAGACTAGCTTGGGTAATTATCTAGCTCTAATTTACATGAATTGGATAATGGAAGGACAAGATTTCTAGAAGAAACTCATAAATCTATTAGTCAGAGTTTTCAGGACTGAGAACTGTTGAAATATATACTGATGGGTAGACAATTCTCCGTGGGTCTTTCACATTTCTGCACATATTGTGACTGCCCTTTTTTGTGGACAATCTCAAGGGTGTTTGTATAGTGAATGGACTTGGCAAATGGAGAAAGTGTTCGCTTCTGAGCAAAAGACAGGTTTGCTTACAGCCTTAGAAGATAGAGACAGTATCTGCCTCCAGGGCAATGGGCAGGCATGCCTAATATCCAGTGTAACAAAGAGAATATCTCATTCCAAACCAAAGGACAGGCACGCTCACTGCCCATTATGAAAGATTCTGGCTCTCTACGCTCAGGTTCCTTTCCTGTAACACAACCAATAGTGTGTTACAGCTGTCATCTGCCCCCTTTATGTTGTCCTGTAAGAGTTGGGGCCCAAAGAACCAGCACAAAAATTCTGACACTGGCTATTGCTGTCTTTCATCTCTGATCCGGGAATCTTGTCTTTTTTTCAGCATCCATGAAACTGTGGCAGCTGAACTTGTGAGCTAGCAAGCAGGGTAAAAATCTCAGAACCTTCACAGTTCTTGACAACACTGACATTTGTAATTAGCATCATGGTCGCTTCTCTGGAGTTCTGGTCAATAGAAAAATTTCATGTGTTTAAATGGATAATTTTTCAGTGTGTATAAACTGTAGTTTGACTGTCATATGGAGAGGAGATACAGATGTATGTATACAATCTGTCTGGTCACCCCAATAAGTCCTTAGAGTTACCAGTACGTGCATATCCAGAAATTCTATATTGTCTGGGTCCTTAGAGTTGATACAGCTCAGGGACTAATAAAACTCATATGAGGTCAATATATAGTTAATAATGCCTCTGCATTCATTTACATAAAAAAATATAATCTCCGGCCAGGTGCAGTGGCTCATGCCTGTAATCCTAGCATGTTGGGAGGCCACAGCAGGCAGATTACTTGAGCCCAAGAGTTCAAGACATGCCTAAGCAACATGGCAAAACCCTGCCTCTACAAAAAATATATAAAAATTAGCCAGGCATGGTGGTGGGTGCCTGTAGTCCCAGCTCCATGGGAGGCTGACGTGGAAGGATCACTTGAGCCTAGGAGGTCAAGGCTGCAGTGAGCCATGATCATGCCACTGCACTCCAGCCTGGACAACAGAATGAGATCCTCGTCTCAAGAAAAAAATATGTAATTTCCAAGTAGATCAAAAGTTTACTGGAAAAAAAACAAACAGGTAAGTGCCAACTCTTACATGCAAATCAAGTATCACAAAGAGATGAATGCTGTCAATAATTAGTCTCACCAAGTCTGGTACATACATGACCACTTTTGGTTACATTCCAGGTTGATTATTCATACCACTTAGTCAATGTGATCCCACTTCTGAATAATGCTGAATAACCACAAATTTTACTTTGAAATATGTTCTTTTCCAAAATCCATACAGATTACTCCCTCCCTATAAATACCTCTTTTCTTCAGACAGAGAGAAATTTCACTAATTAAGTTTTAGCTTTCATTGTCACAATTTCTTTCTAGTAACTTAATTTCATTGAAGATACAACCTTTGTACCTTGGCTGGACTCGGTTGTTCCCAAACCTTTTCTGTTACTCGTTTAGAGATAATAAAATGTCTGGTTTCACTAGTTCTGTTTTCACTTTCAAATTAATTCTGAATTTCTTATGCTTACATTCTAAAAACATGAAATTAGCCATAGGTTATGTGGTTTTCATTCTTTTGTTCACAAGGTGTGGTTCCCAGACCACTATCATTGGTGTCACCTGGGAACCTATTAGGCCTTCAGCTTCTAGTGCTCCACCCTAAACCTGTTGAATCTGAAATTCTGGAGGAGGAACCCAGTAACCTCTGGTTTAATGTGCCTGCAGCTGATTCTGAGGCATGCTAAAGAGCCCCAATATTAGTTAAGTCTCACTAGATGAATACAGTGAATTCGTCTACAGGGCTGTTGAAATTATTGAAACATATTTAATCTGTTTAATTAAAAACAATATGGTCATTGACTAGAAATATTTTGTTGTATGTAAAAAAATCTATGTTAATCATGTTAATCTTTGCTATCGTTGGGAGAAGCTGGATGGAGAATGCATAGTAAATATCTGTACTATTTTTATTATTTATTATTTTTTATTTAGAGAAAGGATCTTACTCTGTTGCCCAGGCTGGAGTGCAGTGGCAGTCTTGGTTCACTGCAGCCTCAACCACCATGGCTCAAGCAATCCTCCCACCTCAGTCTCCCGAGTAAGTAGGACTACAGGCACATGCCTTCATACTAGGCTTTTCTTTTTTTAACAGCTGAGTCTTGCCATGTTGCACAACCTGGTCTTGAACTTCTGGGTTGAAGTGAATCTACCCACCTCTGCCTCCCAAAATGCTAGGATTACAGGTGTGAACCACTGTGCCTGGCCTGTACTATTTTTATAACTTGCTGTGAGTCTATAATTATTTCAAAATAAAGAGTTAAAAAACTTTAAAGTATATGATTTTTATAATGAAGGGAATTTGCTTTCATATAGAAAGAATAAGGTAGCCTCATGGCACATAAATGAGAATACAAAGATGTTTATCTAAGCAACCCATATTATATTGAAATCTCTCATTTTTTTTCATCATATCAGTGAGAGGGAAAGTGAGAAACACATCAGTTCTCAAGATCCAATGTCTACTTGGGAACTATATGACAAAACAAAAACAAATTGATATTCCCCCCAAATAAAAAAATTATGCAGAATATGTAATTATATTCACAAAAGTTTTGTAATTCATAAATATTAGAGTTTAATTCACAAAAGTATAAGTTATACAGATTTTCAACAGGATTATGCTTCAAAGGATAAAATTGACCACATTAAAGGTTAGATGACTTTTGTGTCCTTGTTCTCAAAGGAGCAGATGCCAAATGGAATTAGGCATGCAAAACCTATGCCAATTTGGGGCATTTTTAAAGGAACTCTGTGTAAAAAGTTTCCATCATATATGGTTTGAGACCAAAACATTCTAATATGGTAAAAACTGATATAATAGCTTTCATACACACAGTAAAATACCCAATGTAATTTTTTCATGACTGTACCACTCATGTGTACTGTATATTGCTGTATACTGAGGGACATAAAGCCCTAACCCAGGTCTGGCAATGCCTGTAAGAGCAAGGCTAACAGAAAATATGAGTGGAAAGTACATAATTCCCATACACTCCCTGTCCTCACTCCCTCTCCCTACCATCAACAGTTTCTTCTGTCATTAACGTCCAGCATTAGTGTGGTACATTTGATGAGCCAGTACTGATACATTACTATTAACTAAAGTCCACAGTTTATTACTGGGTTCATCTTTTTGTGTTGTACAGTCTATGGGTTTGACAAGTGTATAATGACATGTATCCACCATTATAGCACCATAGAGATCAGTATTATTGCTCTAAAAATCCCCTGTACTCCACCTATTCCTTCCTTCCTCCCTTACTCACTCCCGCCCCAAACCCTTGGCAACAACTGTTTTTTTTGTTTGTTTGTTTGTTTTTTCAATGTCTTCATAGTTTTGCCTTTTCATGTAGTTGGAAGCATATAGTATATAGCTGTTTCAGGTGTGTATTTGAGACATGCATTTAAGCAATCTACAGTTAAATTTCCTCCATCTCTTTTTATGACTTTGTAGCTCATTTCCTTTTATCTTTGTGTGAATGTACCACAGTTAGTTCATCCATTTACCCACTGAAGGATGTCAGTATTGCTACTCTGTGCCTCTCCCCTTTTTTCTTTTCCCTTCTTTTTACAGGTCAAAATCTTTTTACAGGTCAAAGATCAAAAATAGCACTTTTGTGAGATCTCACCAACTTCTTTATTAAGTATTCCAATGTGATTCTCACTTTATGCAGAAGGAAATATAGCAGGTAGGATAGACAGATTTCTCCATTCCAGACTCAAGAGAGTCCCAAATCTTTCTAGCACAAAACACAGCTTTAATCATAGTAATCAGGGATTTCTGAAAAGAACTTAATGTTTTTGGCTGTTTCCACCTTAACCTCAGCTACTAATTAATACCATTTTGGCAAGTAAACCTGGAGATTCAAGCCTGAATCAAACTTGTATTTCCAAAACTTTATAAATAATAGTTGTTGGTGGTTTCTAAAGAGATGTTCACTGAAAATAACAACAGAAGGTAACACTGGATTGTAGGAAACGTATTCATTTTCTTCTAGCTTTCCAGTAAATGGAGATAGACTTTTAAAATCCGTTTCCACCCCTTAAAAAAAAAAATCTCTACAAAGAGAAACAGATGGTTTTCTCCTCCTAGCACACCTGTTTTACTGGTTACCCTTTTGTGTCCTAGCTTTAGACACAAAAGACTCACACTGGTTTATTAAAAATCTGTATAATTATAACACACAGGTTCCTCTACAAAGTGTAAGGGAACTGAGGTGTTTTCCAGCTTCTCAAAAAACTACAATTATCATTAACAAAAGGAGATTTTACCCAAAAAATAAAGGGAGATCAATTGCCTTTTATTCTAATTATAAAAGTAAAACATGTTTGGTCAGGTTTGGTGGCTCACCCCTGTAATCCCAACACTTTAAGATCTCTTGAGCTCAGGAGGCTGAGGCTGCAGCGAGACGTGGCTGTGCCATTAAACTCCAGCCTGGGCAACAGAACAAGCAAGACTCTGTTTAAAAATATATATTTTTTAATATATAATAATATATATTTATATATTAAATATAAATATATATGTGTATATGTGTGTGTATATATATGTGTGTGTATATATAGGTGTATATACCCACACATATATGTATTTACATTAAAAATATATACATATTTGAAGATAATTTCTAATAGTCATTAATAAATCTGGTTATTTACTGGCTGTGAAAATCAAGGCAAACTAAAGACTGCAAACTGATTTATGTATGCATATATATGCTTTCAGTTTATAGTCTTTGTAAATTCTTCTTCTGTAGTCTAAAATAGTAGTATATAATGTTGACTTTCTGTGTCATTTACAGAAAAGAAAAGGAGCTGAAGAAGTAAAATAGCATAACAGTGTGCTCCCTTTGTGAAAATTATGTAGCCACCTGTGTCCCCAGTTACAGTTCAGGTATTCCACATCATAGTGGGGATAGCAAACCACTCTAAATTAATGATTTTCCATTGCTTCCTGAGGAACATGGTAAATTCAGACACCTACTCAACTACATCTCCAGGTTTTGCACTATTCCAGGGACTCTAAAGAATGTGATGAACAGGCAGAGAAAAAACTCTCCTTATTCTCTCTGAGCATAGAAAATAAATAGGTGCCATCCTCCCTATTTTGCAGAGAAGACTAAAAAAAAATAAATCAGAAGTATAGCATATGTAGGTTTATTGCCATGGTATAGATTTTTTGGTTTTTATATTGATTTTCAAAATATGGAATTTTTTGTTAATTTTTGAATTCATTGGAGACATAATACAATATATACAGATTGTATATAAAAAGAATGAGCAGAAACTTAGGCTTAAGTTCCTGATCATCAGTAAACAGACCTAAAACAGTATTTTATAGTCTTTATTATCTGTAAAAAGAACACAATTCAAAAGAAAGGAACTATCTTATTTAATTCAAGTCTCCTCTCACTCCCAGTAGAAAGAATAATCTATATACTCAATGTGTATGTATGTCTGTGACACAATCTGCTCTTATAAGACATACAATCATTCACCCAGGTCAAGTCATGAGTCACACAAGATGAAAAATACACGTGTGAATTTCTTCTACCTCTAACTTCAATTGTCTCTTAGAGAAAGTAGAGAGGATGCCAAACCTTCATATAAATCAGAATAAAATGTAATTTTAAAAATGTGTATAAAATCCTGTCTTGTCCATATATTCACTACTTGGTTCAGGTGGATGTTTTATTTCCTAATTAGATTGTAAATTCCTTTGGGCAGTGACTCTATCTCATCATTTTTTTTTTATTCCCTTACAGCATATACAATGAATATTTGTTTACAGATTGTTTTGCAAGGCTTCAGATAAATGAGCTAAAAGTAATGAAAAGCATGTAATAGAACATACTCATAATAAAAGTTAGTGACTTGAAATAATATTATAAACTCTGTTAAATAATTCTGAGGCCAGGCTTGGGTAGCTCAGGCCTGTAATCCCAGTACGTTGAGGGGCTGAGGTGGGAGAGTACTTAAGGGAAGGTGTTGGAGACACCTCAACGTAGTGAGACCCCATCTCTACAAATAATAATAATAACATGAATAAATTTAAATATTAGCAGGGCATAGTGTTGCACATCTATAATTCTAGCTACTCAGGAGGCTGAGGTGGAAGGATCGCTTGAGCTCAGGAGTTCCAGTTGACAGAGAGCTATGATCACCACTGCATCCAGCCTGGGTGACAGAGAGAGACCCTGACTCTAAAAAAAAAAAATAAATTCTGGGGCTATGTCTCACACCTCTAATCCCAACACTGTGGGAGGCCCAGTGGGCAAATCCTTTGAGCTGTACAGTTGGATACCAGTCTGGCCAACATAGTGAAACCCTGTCTCTACTAAAAATACAAAAAATATTTAGCTGGGCATAGTGGGGTGTGCCTGTAGCCGCAGCTACTCTGGAGGCTGAGGTGGGAAAATGGCTTGAACCCAGTAGGTCAAGGTCAAGCCGAGATCATGCCACGGCACTCCAGCCTAGGCAACAAAGTGAGACCCTGTCTCAAATATATATATATGAAATAAAAATAAATTTTAAAAATCTGAAATAGTTTATTGAAAATAAAGGCATTTCTAAGTTTTCATAGAGTGCAGTGAACCTCACTAAACATAGACCATTATATATTCTGCATGTATATTGTATATGTGTGTGTGTGTGTGTGCATTCCCTATCATGGTTGAAAATAATTTTTGTCCTAAACATGATAAAAATCAAGAATAGAAATACAGCATTTTATAACCATTTCATTCTTAGGTAAGACTAAATTACTAAAAGCTTTTATTTTTCCTATAAAAATAACAATAAAAATGGGAATTTGATCATCAGTTATTTGTTCTTCCATAAAAGGCTATCATTGCATGTGTCTCTAAAACTAAACTAGAATTTTAAGTTTTGTTCACCTCCCTCTTTAACTACAACCCTTTATATTCAGAGGAGCCAAGAGTCTCTAGGCCTCTGAAACACACACACACACACACACACACACGTACACACACACACACACACACGTACACACCCACATTGCTTCCAGATACCAGGTATTTAAAAGACATTTACTACATGCATTTTCCTTTAAGTGTTTTACTTAGATGCTTATACAAATCAGTAACAATTTGAAGTTTTCATAATAACTTATGTTAATATCACCATCCTAGATAGGCCTTTACTAATGGATTAAGCTCTGGAATGCCCTGTTAAATGCATAATAGTCTTAATTTTTAAAAATATTTTAATGCTGTAATTATTTATAACAAATGCCTGGATTGGCCTACATAACAAACCTTGAGTTAATTATACATAAAACAGATTGACTGGATTTGAACACTAAAATTCTAAAATTAAATAAATAGGCTGTGAATTTTATAACTATTATAGTGTAATATGAGTATTTTCAAACACATATTTTGGTGGTCAGATTTTTTTTATTGGAATCTACATGGAACACAGAAGAAAAAGGTGGTAAGAAAACCAATGATTTGCATGATCTGCTTTTGCCTGAATAGTTAATCTTCTGCCAACTACACGTATTCGATTTTTCTGTATCTTGGAACCAATCATTAAAATGATGTTAATATTTACTAGGCACTTACATGCCAGGCACTATGTTAGTTCACTGAATCCCTAAAGCAACATTATGAAACAGATATTACCAAAGCCATTTTACAAATGAGAAAACTGAGGCTTAGCAAAAGGTTCAATAACTTGCCCAAGGTCATGGAGCTAGTGAGTAGTACAGCTGAGATTCAAATCTAGCTGCTTCAGCTTTATAGTCTATGCCCTTGGTTCCCTTAGCTCCTGTTCCATTGCTTCAAAAATATGTATGGAGCATGCACAATGTGTCAGGTACCCTGCTGGATGCTGAGGAAAACAGCTGCATAATTTCTGATGAGACAGACAACAAACAATAAAATAAATGACTACAATAAGTACAGATTTGTGTAAGCACAGGCATATAGCTCCCAGGCTCAGAGTGGCACTGAGTCAGATGGTTCTTCCTGACATCGTTGTGTCATCTAATTCCTGCAATAGCATCTCTTTGATGTTCTTCTGTCCTTCACTATCTCAGTTCTCAAGGAGGTTGAAGTAACAGAATACAGGAAAGCATTTGACTTGTGTTACTGACAAATCTATCAGCTGAATTGTTCCTCTAACCCATAACAGAAGCTAGAGGGAGTTATGCCAGAAAGGATGATTCTGGTTCCATTTCAGAAATTTGCTGCCTCCCTCAGGAGTCAAACCACCCCTCCAACTACCCTGACTGGATCTCAGGCCCACATGGCATGTAGGGTAGCACATGTGGAGTTTGTACCCTGGTACAGATGGCTTTCAGTTGATGTAGATAAGCTGATTATTATCTTATTTATGGCTGATTTTATGATTTTTATGGAGGCATCATTTCAGAATAAGGTACAATTGCATCTTATGGCAAGAGCTGCAACTCTGAGGACATTGTCAATCAAATTTATAGCTCCATTTAAGTGTAGGGCTGTTTCCACTATTGAGGTATGTACATAATTCAATGTATGTTCCACCATTAAAGTATGTATTTAAATGATACACAGGATTGCCTTTAATTGCTTGACTTGAACAGGTTCCTCACACGGTCATGTACCGCATAATAACATTTCAGTAAATGATGGACTGCATGTATGACAGTGACCCCGTAAGATTATAATGGATCTGAAAAATTCCTACTGCCTAGTGATGTTATATTTGTACTAACATCATAGTACAACACATTACTCAAGTGTTTGTGGTGATGTTGATGCAAACAAACCTATTGTGCTGTCGGTATTATAAAAGTAAAGTATATGCAATCATGTACAGTTCATAAATGGGTACGTTACTGAGTTATGTATTTACTATGCTATACAGTTTATCGTTATTTTGGTGTTTACTCCCTCTATTTATTTTTTTAAAAGTTAATTGTAAAGCAGCCTCAGGCAGGTAATTCAGGAGGTGAAAGCATTGCTATCATAGGAGAGGACCGCTCCACGTGTGTAGTTGTCCCTGAAGACCTTCCAATGAGGCAAGACGTGGAGGTGGAAGATAGTGATACTGATGATCCTGACCCTGTGTAGGCCTAGACTAATGTGTGTGTTTGTGTTTCAGGTTCTTATTTTAAACAGTTTTAAAAGTTAAAAAAATCAAATAGAAAAAAGTTTATGGAATAAAAATATATAAAGAAAGAAAGCTTTTTGTACAGACTGTACAATATATTTGTGTTTTAAGCTAACTATTGCCAAGAGTCAAAAGCTTAAAAAACTTTAAAAGTTAAAAAAAATGACAGCAAGGTAAGGCTAGTTTGTTATTGAAGAAAGAAATTTTTAAATAAACAGTTTGGCCTAAGTGTACAGTGTTTACAAAGCCAATAGTAGTATATAGTAATGTCCTAGGCCTTCATATTCACTCACCACTCACTGACTCACCCAGAGCAACTTCAAGTCCTACAAATTCCGTTTATAGTAAGTGCCCTAAATAGGTATGCCAATTTTCTCTTTTATACCATACTTTTACTGCATCTTTTTCTATGTTTAGATATGTTTAAATACACAAATATTTACTATTATGTTACAATTGCTTACAGCATTCAGTACAGTACATGCTGTATAGGTTTGTAGGAGCAATAAACTATACCATATAGCCTGGGTGTGTAGTAGGCTATACCATTTAGGTTTGTGTAAGTGCACTCTCTTATGTTTGCACAATGATAAACTTGCCTAACGATGCATTTCTCAGAATGTATCCTGTCATTAAACGATGCATATGTGCTCACTGGATGTCTTCCTACACATGATTTCCACTAGGAGCCTTAAAAATCCCCATACTAGCAAGGAACAAAATCCAGATAGTCTCCATGTGTGCTCTGGGCATTAGTGCCTCTGTAATACTTCAGGAAGCAAGTCAAAGCACTTATACAAAATCTGTGTCTTCTGAATTTTGTTCCACTTGAGAATTGTATTAGTTTTCTAGGGCTGCCATAAGAAAGTACCATAGAACCGGTGACTTAAACAACAGAAACATATTTCCTCACAATTCTGGAGGCTAGAGGTCCAAGATCAAGGTGTCAGTAGGGCTGGTTTCTTCTGAGGCCTCTTGGCTTACAGATGGTTGTCATTTCCTGTGTCTTCACATGTCTCTCCTGTGTCCCAATCTCTTCTTACAAGGACACTGGTCATGTTGGATTAGGGCCCACCCTAATGGCCTCATTTTAACTTAATTACTTCATCAAAGGCCCTATCTTCAAACACAGTCACATTCTGAGGTTCTAGGAGTTAGGACTTCCAACAGATGAATTCTGGAGGCACGCAACCCAGCCTATATCAGGAGAGTTCACCAGATGGAAGTGCATTCCCTGACCAACATATCATTCAGTTGTAGAGTGTAGGGGTTCATGATAACTCCTCAATTCCTGAACGGTTTCCAAGGCTGGCCTAGGGCAACATCCAGGTCTGCTCTCTAACCCTTTACACAGGGCAGCTTCCTCCAATGAGTGTTTGCTAAGGGGGTGTGCACCCCTGAATAGAAAGTGAGGCAGTAAAAATAATATCGAATCATATAGAGAAAGTAACTCAATGTGCTTTCAGTTCTTCTGAGGAAGTCCTTGAACAGTACCAGTTTGTTAATGCTTTTAACAGTTGCTAATTCCTCCTACCTACTCCCTAACCTTTTTTTTTTTTTATTTTCTTAAACAAACAGAAATCAGGCCTCAGGCTCAAGAGCCTTTGGCAAGCAACAACTAGCCTTAACTAAATACTTTTTTTTACTGTCCTCTGTTTGTTTTCATTGAATGAATGAGGTTGCCTTGCATACCTATTTGTGGTAAGTGACACTGTTTCTTAAATGTAACACAGTAATATGATTTTAGTTAATAAATATTTACATTTTAAGGAGTGAATCATTGCCAAGAAAAATATTAATGATAGCACAGGTGGCAGATACACAAAAATCATGGAGGTAGTCTACAAGGGATCTGAAGTTTTGGAAATGCTGCTGTACCATAAAAGCAGAAATACTGGTTTTAGTGACTCTTGAGTTGTCTACTAAGGGACACTCCTTAGAGCAATGACACTTCCAGTTCCACCCTGAGCCACCATTCTCAGTATTGCAGTCAACACTTGTTTCCTGGACCTGGTTGGTTTAAGGGCAATCTCAACTTCTTGCAACAATGACTGGGTTAAAAATTAGGCCTGAGCAAGATAGCTGTGGCATTCCCCTAGCCACAGGACTAGTTCAGAAATGAGCATGAGGGCCAATGTGAGCCAGTAAGACTCCAGCTGCTTGGAAAGAAATGTTCTTGCTTTTAGGAGAAAAATCCTAGAAGAGATATCCCTTCTTTCTCTGGCAGTCTGGCGTGCTGTTGCAATGCCCAGGACTATTACAGCCTGGCGTCAGGAAGGGAAGCTGACCTGAGAATGAAACGACTTAGAGTAAGACAACACAAATGAAAAATTTGCAAGGACTACACTAACCCTAAAAGCCTTCCTACTTCTAAAGTATCAAAGGCATACATATTTTTATTCTATAAGCCAGTTGGGGTAAAGTTTTCCATGTCTTGCAGCTGAAAGCACACTACTACTGATACAGCATATATAATATTAAAGAATTCTTCAAAATATATATGTATTATCTAACTTACCACATGATAATTTTTATGTAAATTGAGTTTCACTTCATAGGTTGGAATGAATACGAAAAAATAAGTGGCTTTAGTCTCTCTAAATATTGATTGAAGTTAATTATCTTAAATAGCATCTTAAATATTAATTCTAAACGATTCCATTAAATACAGCACCATGGTTAGGTTATAAGAAGTGAGGGCTTTTAGCAATCACAAAATGTCAATGATTTTCAGCAAATCTCAATAATAGGATTTATGCTTAAACTATGTTTTGCCTGTATTATCCTTGGGATCTAATTTAAAATTTCAATGCTGATAAGAAGAGATTAAAATACATTCTTTGTGAATAATTTATGTATCGCATCATCAAGCTGAAGAATGATATTAAAGAGAGAGAGTTCAATAACTCTATAGTATCACTGGAAAAATAATCCTTGTGTTTTTAAAAATGGTGTCTTTTCAGATCACTCATTTAGTCCTTTAAATTTATTGAAATATTTTAAAACAGCAACATTAACACTATAAAAATTAAGGTGAGTTCCTTTTTCCCTCTTTAGTAAAATTATGTTATATTCTGTTTTTTAATTCATTTGTCTAGGAAGTCAGTATCTTTAGGGTATTGGGAGGAGAGGAGGTGATAAAAAACAGATGCAAGATGATCACATCAAATTTTCTAGGATAAATGTAACTGCATGGAAAGTATATGTTTTTGAAGATTACTTCGGTGCCAAAATAATTGTGGCACACCTGTGTTACATTTTGATAGAAAAATCTTCTACCCTTCAAACATGCTTATTTTGGGGTTTCCAATTTCTCTTCATTGAACTCAGCAGTATTTATTTTGTGGACTGCAGATCCACAGGCATATTGCCATCCATTTTCCATTATTTACTGATATTTAATTTGCTAGATTCATACATTTCTACATATTATAATAGCATATGGTCACAGCAGAAATAAAGTATTCAAGCTGGCTGAATATTGATCATCCAAATTTAAACTGATTTCCATTTTGCTGACACAAGAAAGTAGGAAAAAAGATTGCTACGCCAAAAGAGAAAGCTCTTAAATTAAGGAAAAATACATTAAATTGGCTCTATTCTTTTTGGGTGTGGAGTTCATGTTTGAGATTTTAGAAGGGAGGGCAGTATCTGAACTGCCAACTAATTAGACAACTAACATAAGATGATTTGTAGGTTTTGCTTCTGAAAATCTAAAACATTTGAATCCAAGGAGACTTTGTTTAGGAGGAGAGGGCGTGTAAACAAAATATCTCAATGAATGAAGTTTTGACTGAAATAAATGTCATAGATGGATATATTATTAACTTTGAATAAAGACATGGTTGACTTATTTGAGGGGAATGGGGAGATGAAGAAAGTACTGAATAATTTTTCCTGTCATGACTGGGTATCAAGTTAAAGTATGTTTGATTTTAATAGATTGGAAGTTAATGAATATGAAAAACTGCTATGAAGTTCCACTTCTTTGTATCAAAATGTTAACATTAGGGACCCATACTCATGAAAACCAGGTTGGGCAAGGAGAAATGTAATTGATCTAGGCAGAAACACTTTAGGGGAAAGGACAGGAAAGGAAATATGACCACATGTAAGATGAGTGCTCCCTAAGCTCTACTCTTAGAAGTGGTAAGTCGACTATTTGCATGGGATGACAATCGGATCTATTGTGTTATACCACTTAATGCTTTTTAAGTGGAAGCAAACTCAAGCCTCTGGAATGTCTGCTCAGTTTTCCTAAAACTTAGAAGCTTACTTTAATTAAAAAAAGAAAGAAAGAAAGAACGAAATTACCAGCAAACTCTACTGAAAATAGATATGTGATAAATGTATTCAATTCCCCTGTGTACATTCAGAGGTAAATTTTTCAAGATAGACAACAATGCGGATTTGGGTATTTGAAATTTGAAGAAACTCCTGGGAATCTTATGGTGCCTGATGGTTCTATTTTGGTCCACTTAGGAAATAGGAGAAAGTCCTTGAAAACTTCTGATTTCCACATTTAAAAATAATTGAAGTTTAAAAGTTTGACAAAACGAGAAAGCTACTAGCCAAATACAATAAAATATTATGATATTTTATTATGAAGAAATGAATATTCCTAGAAAGTGTTTAACATTTTGAATCATTAACTTTACAATAGAGGATATTACTCAAATATATCATGTCAGGTTATGTTTTAGAGTCAGTCCATCTACTGGCTAAAATCTATTATATATCATATTGAATGCTTATTGTACACCAAGCATTATTCTTGGACCTGGGGATAGAGAGGTAAACAGGTGAAGAAACAAGATGCTTATCTCATGTAACTTAATAAATTGTACTTCATTGGCACTTGTGCTAGCAATATAAGGACAATAATTTAAACAAGGATTTAGGATGCACGATATCAAAACTCTTAAAATTCACAACAAGGAAATAATAATAAACACATAATAAAATATCTTTTTTTTATTTTTTTTTTGAGACAGAGTCTTGCTCTGTCACCCAGGCTGGAGTGCAGTGGCATGATCTCCAGACTGGAGTGCGGTGGCATGATCTCAGTTCACTGCAACCTCCACCTCCCAGGTTCAAGTGATTCTTCTGCCTCAGTCTCAGAGTAGCTGGGACTACAGGCACTGGCCACCATGCCTGGCTAATTTTTGTATTTTTAGCAGAGATGGGGTTTCACCATATTGGCCTGGCTGGTCTCAAATCCCTGACCTTGTGATCTGCCCACCTCAGCCTCTCAAAGTTCTGGGATTACAGGTGTAAGCCACCTTGCCTAGCCAATAAAATATCTTTTTACCTTCACCCAGCTGAATAAACATTATTTTTGTGTATTCATATTCCTTGATAGAGATAACAGAAGCTAATTTGTTAATAAATGCTGCCTGGATGGTGGACAAAACTATAATAGTTTATATCTTGATCTTTTATAAATGTTATATAAATAAGAAGTAGAAGTAACTGACAAATACATCATTTCAAAAAACATTCAGAAAATACCACTTGTTGTATCAGTGGGTATTGGTTTAAGTTCTTCAGATGTCTGGATTTTTAACCCCCTCCCCTCCCTGTCTCTTACCCCTCTCCCTCATGCACTCCCTCTTTCTCTTCTCTCTTTCCTTCCCTCCCTCCCTCCCTCCCTTCCTTCCCTCTCTTTTTCTGTCTTTTGTCCTCCTCTCATTCTCTAATGGAATATCCTCTGGTTGTCAGGCTTCTTGTGGTACTGCCAATGAAAACACCAATATAACATATAAGCTTCATATTATATCCCCCCCTTTCCTTTCTGTTGTTCAATTTTTCCTCTTTCTCCTCTTAACAGTTGTAGATTAGATATACTTTCCAATGTTAACCTACTTACCCTTATCCCTGATATCCCTCCAAAATCATCTGTTTGCAGTTACCTTAATATTCAAGCCTTTTCCCAAAGCATTACTGTAAATCTTTCTCTTCTCCAGTGCAATAAATAATTTCCTTTCATATTAATGAAAAGTTTCTGAAATCAAATAAATACATCATAATGTTTTTCTTAATGTATCAAAGAATGTCTGGCAATTTTCTCAAATGCAATCTGAGTAAGACAATCTCACAGTCACATTTCTTTACCTATACTTGGTTATGTATTCATTATTGTCTTCTACACATATAAGAATTATATCTCTATAACCATCACTGGTGTAGGTAAAGTTCTAATATTGTTATGAATTCAGCTTCATTTATTTTTTAAATGGTAATTTATTGAGTCTTTACTATAAATTTATTCAAGACACTTCTAGGCACAGGAATATGGTAATTTAAAAAACAGACACATTTTATAAGTTACTGTAATTTACACTTATCAAATTTTGGAAGATTATATTTTTCTGGTTAATGTTAAGATAAACCTGTAAATGTTGACATTACAGATTCTTAGCCAGAAACTTTTTTTTAAAGAAATCTGATTTCACTAATCTGGGATATTAATCATTTTTATGATTAGAAAAAGTACTTCACATTCGTAACAACTTATAGAGTGCACTAACATTCTGTTATCACAGAATATTCAGCAATTATAAGGGTACTTCTCAGTTAAACATTCAGCCAAATGTATCCGGAGTAACTAGAATATCCAAGTGGAACTTCCTAAGAATTTCATTCACTGATGTAACAACGATTTTAACATGTAATTGGAATAATAACTTGAATCTTCTTCTACCCCATGGAGCATAATGCGGGAGTAGCACATTACTTCCTCTTAGACATTAGGAAATGTTCCCTTTTCACTATTCCAAACAGCTTTTAATGTGAGTCTGGCTCAACAATGTGGGTGATGAGCTTCTCAAAGGTTCCCCAAGTGACTTCTTAAGTGCAGAGAAGGGTTAAGATGGACATGATTTGTGCAGGTTGAAGGCTAAAGATGTAATCCAAAACAAATTTTTTGAAGTATCTTATTTTATATTTAAAAATCATGCAAGGCCAGGCATGGTGGCCCACGTCTGTAATCCCAACACTTTGGAAGGCCAAGGTGAGCGGATAGCTTGAGTCCAGAGTTTGAGACCAGCATGGGCAACATGGATAAACCCTGTCTCTACAGAAAAATTTAAAAATTAGCTGGTCATGTCAGTGCATGCCTGTAGTCCCAGCTACTCAGGAGGCTGAGGTGAGAGAATCATCTGAACCTAGGATATTGAGGCTACAGTGAACCCTGATCATGCCACTGAACTCTAGCCTGGCTGACAGAGTCCCTACCTCCAAAAATAAATACATAAATAAATAAATTTTTAAAAATCATTCAAATGTTTATTGTATCCACGTAGTTTCTATGTGTTTTATTATAAATACAATGTTTTAATTTCTTACCATTGATGAACATTGTTGCTCTAGGACACTTTTCTACTCCAGTTTCCTGGCACAGCTCCATGTTCTAAGGGTAATTTGAGAATAACTTGGGTAGCTTAACACAAGCACTCAGAAGACCTGAGCTCTGATTGTTATCAAATTGCTTGGGTTGTCCGACTTCAGATTTTCTCATCTGTTAAAAGACAGCAAAACCCCTGCTTTTCCCTCCACAGTGTTGCTTAGAAGATCATATGCATGATTGGGTTATTCAACAATCTGAATTTGGGTCAAGTACAAATATAAAATAGCTTAATTTTTCTCCAAATATTGCTTTTCAGCTATGTTCCACTGAGTCTCTCTTTCCCGTTCTTTAATCACAACTTTGTCAGACACCATAAGCTTTCTGATCACTTCCAGCTGTTAAAATGTCAGTTCATTCCATTTTGATCTAATTTAAGATTTCATCTCATCTGTTTGAAGTCTGCACTCCTCCCACCTCTCCAGTTTCAGCAAAGTTTCTACCTGAGGGACTTGGATTTGGAAGGGAGTGGGATCAATGTTTTTCACTCCTTTTTTGGGGAGCCTTTTCCTGGGGATAAGAGATGGAGAAAGACTACAAATATCTTTAACTTAGCAGATGCTGCTGTGTTCCTCACTTGTCTTTGGCTCTTTTTCTGTTCAAGATCCATCAGTCGCTGATACTAAGTGGATCCCAGCTAAATGTAGATAGAGTCTCTCCCGGGACATGTGTTATTTCCAAAGTTGATGTTGCAGGGTGGTGGAGTGGGAGGGGGCGGTCCCAATGCCATATATTCTGTTCTGGGAGACCTGCATAACTTAGTGACTTCTGACACCTGCTCAACTGCTTCTGAAACCAGATCAGTTCTTACTTTGGATTCCTTATGAGGTAATGTTATGCTGCTTCTGTCCTCTCACTGGGCAGCCTGTCAACTTGGACTCCAAAACAACTGAAAGTGACCTGCCATTATATTCTTTTCACTCACAGGAATCTCAAACATTTTCGCCACAACAAATTTGGATACAGTCTACTAATCAATTAGCTCTCTCTCTGTCTCTCTCTTCCCCCCTCCCCCACCCACACACTCTCTCTTTCTCTTTTCCTTCTACTCAAGGATTCATAGTGAACTGCTGATCAGCAAGCTCATCCATCTCTGTAAGAGGTTCCCTTTACCTGCCCCCTTTTACCTGGCTTGGGGTAAGAAAGGGAAGTGCTCCCACCTTCTAAATAGGAAGGGCCTCAGGCTTATCGCTCACTTCTCCTCTGCTCATCATCTAGGAATATAAAGTTAGGTTGTGCTAAACTGATGGCTGAAGGTAGCAAAGTCAGTGTCATCTCCTCTTACCAAGACTGGGAGTGTTATCTGTGCCTTAGTTTCCTTGGGTGTTCTTTGGAGTGAGGGGGACACAATATCTCTTTGTCATCTTTTGGGTCATAGGTGATAACACTAAGGCAATAAATAAAAGTCACCATTCAACTTCCTGTTAACTGTTACATTTGCTAGAAACTGCTTGGAAATGTACACATTTATACAAATTCAAAGCATTATGCTTGCAACAGAAACACATACCATAATTCAAGAAGAACAGTTTTGGTGGCTGATGCAATAGTCAAGGGATAGAGCTTTGTTATACTCCTTGTGAAATGGGTGACTAAGCTTACTAGCTGCTGGCTGCGGAAGCTTCTTGTGCAGTTGCTTAATATATGACGGAGGCTTTTCTCTTCTCTGAACCCAGGTTGTATGTTTAGAAACTTCATCTGAATTAAAAGGGGAGGGGGATTGCTATTGATTGTTGTTATAATTTATTTATTTATCTATTTTGTTCCTTGAAACACAGAGAAGTAAGGGATAGTTTTATACCCTTCAGGTGTACTTGTAATGTCAGCATTAAATAGAACCCTTGTGCCAGAGATAGCTTGTAGTACAGAAGATTCTGTGTTACCATTTAGTGGGGTCAGACTTTTATGGGCCAAAACACTCACCCAGAGCCTGGGGAATTTCTTCACCAGACAGCTGAGTAGGCTGGCACCAGCTCTTTGTTATTGGCTCCAGTGTGTCAAAAGAAAGCTTTTTGGATGGAAAAAAAAAAATCCACACACATCAAACATTACACAATAAGTGAATCAAAGTCCCACAATGTCACATAGTGTGTCTCAATGTCACAGTGTTCCAGAGAGGGGTTCCAGCATCCACTATCTGTTCCAATCTCTACTGCTAAAATGAAGCCCATTCACAAGTCTGCTGCCTCAAGAATGTGGTCATTTTACCAATGGTATAGTTTTTTCAAAGCAAACCTGAGCAGCAGTTTTTGTTGGCCTGAAGCCCTTTGCTATAGTTCCAGAATGTCTCTACCTCTGCCTTTCCTCCATGGATTAGGGGCATTCCCCCACCTTCCACTCTATACCTTGCCTCAGGGAGAGCCACTGTGACACACACAACACGACAGAGTAGCTCGACGCTCATCTCAGCCTAAAGTAATCCCATGAAGCTTACAACACAAGGGAGAGCATGCAAGAAATGTTGTTTTTCTTTATATTCAAATTCAAGCCCAATCTCCTTCTGCCAATCAACAGGACTTTCAATCTCAGTAATCACTAGGGCTTCCCTCTCCACATACAAAGTGTTGGGCAAAGGTGCTGGAGTTCTCACACAGAGCAAATATTAGAGGAGGCCGTGCTAGCTCTTGCCTCACTGGTCACTGACAAGCCAATCTGCTGAGTCTGTCAAATTAGGAATCTGTGCCAAGGATGATAAACCAGGGCCTATGGTCTCACTTCCCTAGCAATCCCATGGGGCCACTTTCTGGGTCTGTCTCCTCCCACGGCTCTGCCAAGGAGTGGAATGTTGGTCGCATACACCCTCCTTCATCCTATTCCTTCCTAGCTTTAGGCAATCTCTTTTCTTTACTGCTGTCTTTTCCCCCTTGACACCTATCACAATCATCTCAATGAATTTGGCTGGAGGTAACTAACCTGTGGCTGGCAGAAGTGTTTGGTTTGACTCATGCAAGGTTTTTTTGTTTGTTTGTTTTGTTTTGTGACAGTCTCACTCTATCACCCCGGCTGGAATGCAGTGATGTGATCTTGGCTCACTGCAACTCTGCTTCCCGGGTTCAAGCAATTCTCATGCTTCAGCCTCCTGAGTAGCTGTGACTACAGGTGTGTGCCAACACGCCCAGCTAATTTTTGTATTTGTCATAGAGACGGGGTTTTGCCTTGTTGGCCAGGCTGGTCTCATCTGGCCTCAAGTGATCTGCCTGCCTTGGCCTCACAAAGTGTTGGGATTATAGGCATGAGCCACTGTACCTGACCTGCTTTTTGTTTTTAAACTAAATTTCATTACCAGCACTTAAAAGTTGGATGAGTTCACATAAAAATCTATAATTCTATCTCCTTATGAAACTTAAAGTCTGTCTTTTATTGTATGGCAATGATCAGCTAGAGCAGAGCAGGGCTGCCCCTTGAGACAGCTGTGTGACCTACTTCTGCCCTCACCCTGCCAGCCCACTTTGCTACTTGACCACGTCTCACTGACAGGACTTTGGCATGCTCCATTGTGGTCTTTCAGAGAAGTCAGGGAGATGTTATGCATTGCAGACCTGTATGAAAATACCTCACATAACTCATAAATATGTATACCTACTATGTGCCCACAAAAATTAAAAGAAGCCAGGGAGAGAGGAGCTGTTTTGGGGATATCACCAGTAGAACATAAGTATAGGCCAAGGTGAGGGAATATAAAGGGTCCGGTTACCTTTGTAGAACCAATAAAAGGGAACAAATCTCAAAATAATCCCACAACAAATTATCCCTCCACACTAACAATAAATCTAGCTACCACATTTGGAGATTTCATCGTGGCCTAGGCCCCTCACAGAAGCAATCCCATTTGATTCTGACAAAAACCATGTGAGGAAAGGACTAACACCCTGTTTTATAGATGGAAAAACTGAGGTTCAGAGATAAGTGACTTGACCAAGTCACAAAGCTAATAAGTCATGGAACTTGAAATCCAGGGACATATGACTCTTTGATACTGGGTTATCCTGCCTCTCTTATTATGATAGATATTAGAGGCCCTTCTTCCAGGGATCAAAGACACCCAAATTAATTGCCAAGTTTAATTACAGTACATCCTGAATTGAAAGGGTTCTGTCTTCTTGACACTAAGTGATAAGGATAATCCTTAACACTTTCACTCTTATTCCTTTTTCTTAATGAGGAAATTTTAGAAGCATCTCTTGAAGTTGGGTCTGGCACCATGCTTTTACAAACTACAGTTATTTAACAGATGTGTTAATTTTATTAGTCTTTGGGAGTGATGCCTAAAATTTTATGAAGTGTGTGTGTGTATTTGTGTGTATACAGTGAAAGAGGTTGAGAAAGAGAAAGATAGCTCATAATTCCTCCTGTGGTGGTCCACGGAAGTGGTTGAAGAGAAAAAATATGGAGAAATACTACAAAGTAAAGTGTTTTTTCAAAAGATAAAATAGCTACAGCAAAGAAAGGCTTAAAATATGTCAAAATGCTTTGTTTTGTTCTTTTTTTGATAGAAAATTATGGAAATAGAAAGCCACCTAAAATGATTAGTTATTAGGTTGACAAACTAATGAATTCAGAATCAAGCTTTAATCAAACCTGTCAATTTCAGTCGGGCGCAGAGGCTTACGCCTGTAATCTCAGCAATGTGGGAGGCCAAGGCAAGCAAATCACTTGAGGTCAGGAGTTCGAGACCAGCCTGGCCAACATGGTGAAACCCCGTCTCTACTGAAAATACAAAAATTAGCTGGGAGTGGCTGTGTGTACCTGTAATCCTAGCTAGTCAGGAGGCTGAGGCAGGAGAGTCACTTGAACCAGGGAAACAGAGGTTTTAGTGAGCAGTGAGCTGAGATCACACCACTGCACTCCAGCCTGGGTGACAGAGTGAGACTCCATCTCAAAAAATAAATAAAATAAAATACCTGTCAGTTTAAATTTATAAGCTTATAATGTAATTAATCTCATATTGTCTTATAGATAAAAATTACATATGTTACTAGCATTTACCTACATATTTTGAAACAGTACTTTATAAACTTATAACAAGATTTTCCCTCATAAATCTAAGCTTAAATGTGATAATTTATACTAGAACTGAAGTTACTACTGTTTAATACCACATATGAAAGGAAATTAGATTATGGAATAACAGATATAGATGATGATAGGATTATAATTCCATTTTTAGATGAGGAATTTCATATCATTAATTTTGTACATTCTGTTAAAGAAGGCATCAGGCCAACTAAATTGGTGACTTTTCAGTAGCTGTGCTGAAGTGATTTTAAAAGTAATAATGCTTTTCAGGAGGGGAATCCAAATAAAGGAAATCATGTAAACTTTACTTTGTGAAAGAAGTTTCTTTGCCAATGTTAATAATTTGTCAGATTTTTTATGACCTGAAACTATTCTATGGCATACAGTAATGGTTTATAATATAGGTTTTAAGCCCTGCTGGATATCCTAAAGCAAAACAACAGGTATGCTGATGGACAGTTCCTGGCTCTTTACAGCTACTACTTAAGGTCTAAGATTGTTCATATAAAATTAAGTGGCATTTACTACATTTAAGTCCTGCCCTAAAGCACCATGCATACTATCATTTTATAGCTGAAACTGAGGATCAAAGAGGTAAAGTGATTTGCCTAAGGTCACCTGGCATGCAAATAGCAGAGGTAGGTCCCAAACCCTGATCTTCTGGGGTACTCTCTCCATTGAGTTACTTGGGTCTCTCTTTGTCCGTAATGCAAAGCACTGTCTTGCACCACTGATAACATTATACTTTGCTTGTTGTTAACTTGTTTCCTAATCTTTAAGCGTTGTCAATGTGTACATATTTATTAGACCTCTCAACAGAGGATATGTTAAACCACAACATTGGTATTATACCAACATAATTTAGATTGTGGCAAACTCTATAGACACGACCAGTTTCTTCAATAAAGAATTTCAAGGAAAAAAAAAAAAGTAGGTTGGGGTACTTGTGTTAGTCTGTTTTCATACTGTTATAAAGAACTGCCCAAGACTGGGTAATTTAAAAGGGAAAGAGGTTGGCTCACGCCTGTAATCCCAGCACTTTGAGAGGCCGAGGGGGGCGGATCATGAGATCAAGAGATCAAGACCATCCTGGCCAACGTGGTGAAACCCCGTCTCTACTAAAATACAAAAATTAGCTGGGCATGGTGGCTCATACCTGTAGTCCCAGCTACTCCAGAGACTGAGGCAGGAGAATTGCTTGAACCCAGGAGGCATAGGTTGCAGTGAGCCGAGATTGCAGCCACTGCACAGCCTGGCGCCTGGTGACAGAGCAAGACTCTGTCTCAAAAAAATAAATAAATAAAAAATTAAAAGGAAAGAGGTTTAATTGGCTCACAGTTCAGCATGGCTGGGGAGGCCTCAGAAAACTTACAGTCATGGCAAAGGCAAAGGGGGAGTTAGATACCTTTTCCACAAGGCAGCAGGAAGGAGAAGAGTGAGTGAGTAAAGGGGGAAAAGCCCTTATTAAATCATCAGATCTCCTGAGAACTCACATACTATCAGGAGAACAGTATGGGGGAAAACCACCCCCATAATTCAGTTACCTCCACCTGGTCTCTCCCTTGACACATGGGAATTGTGGGGATTACAATTCAAGATGTGAGATTTGGGTGGAGGCACAAAGCCTAACCATATACATTAAAAAAGACAAGAGACATACCAACCATTGTATTTTGGAACTTGTTTGGATCCTGATTTGAAAAAACCAACTGAAAAAAACTATTAAATAGACAATCAGAGAAATTTGAACAGTGTATATTTAATGGTATTAAGAAATTATTATCAATTATTAGGTCTAATAAAGGGATTGTGATTAAATATTTAATTTTTTAAGATTCTTTAAAAAGTCTTTATCTGTTTTTTTGCTTTTTTTTTTTTTTGAGACTGAGTCTCTGTCGCCCAGGCTGGAGTGCAGTGGCATGATCTTGGCTCACTGCAACCTCTGCTTTTGGGTTGAAGCGATTCTCGTGCCTCAGTCTCCTTGTGCTTCAGCCTCCCAAGTAGCTGGGATTTCAGGCTTGCGCTACCATGCCTCGATAATTTTTGTAATTTTAGTAGCGTCGGAGTTTCACCATGTTGGCCAGGCTGGTCTCAAACTTCTGACTCAAGTGATCCGCCCACCTCAGCTGGCCTCCCAAAGTGCTGGGATTACAGGCGTGATCCATCACGCCGGGCCAAAAAGTGTTCATCTTTTAGAAGTACATATCCAAAGAGATGAATCGATGTGATGTTGGGGATTTCCTTCAAAATAAACAGCAGATGAAGATGATTGGTCTTAAGTGGAAATTGTTGCCGCTGGGGTATATCATTCTGCTTTCTTTAAAGTGTGTTTGACATCTTCCACAAAATAATGCATTGTTCAATGATGAATCCAAAGGAGGTCATTTCTTTGATTTTATATTGAATAGTGGTTCCTTTTAGGAAAGCCACTGATGGGACCTGAAAGGACTTTAGAAATAATTAGTCCAATCTCCACATATTCCTCCTTTTCTTTTGGGCAGAAAGCAAAGACAGAAGAAAGAAGGAAGAAAAAAGAAGAAACAGAAGAAGAAGAAGAATAAAACAACAACAGTGATAATGTATTATTTGCTCTGAAAATAATTTCTAAATTTGCAAAACAAGGAAGCAATAGAAGCCAGAACTTGTTTGTCCACGACGACTGTATGTCCTCTACCTAGTACTATCTCTACAGCTTTATTTTTTTTCTATCTACTATGATGATTTACTTTTTTTTCTGAAGCAGAATTATTTCCAAACTTAATAGTGTTCACAATCGCTCCAACCAATTTGGTTATTTAGGTTTCGAGCTAGATAACCTCCAAAAGAACTTTGTGTTTGACTTGAACATACGCTTACTGCAATTTGAGAAGTATTTAGGAGGCCGTTCCCTTTACGAGTATTGAACCATTCCTTAGATCTGAATTTGGGAGACGTTAAGGGGAAAAGGTCGGCAGACAGTATCTCAATGCCTTATTTTTGGTTTCGATTTTGCTAATTACTTTGTGATCTGGGGGCGGAAGAACCTATACCTTTATAGTTCCTTGCCCACGTGACAGTGTTTCTGTTTTCGGGGAATTTCTAAGGTACTGGAAATTCTCGGAGAGTTTACGTCAGCTCCAGCAAGTACAGTAATTACCGTATTGACGCTACTTGTTTTCAAAGGTTGGTAATTAGAGGTGCCGCGTGAGCACGATTTAGGGACTTTAGAGTTTAGATTTAAGTCATTATTTTTCTGTGATTTAATTTTTAAGCAGTGTTGACATTGGGTACCTCAACTAAGCTGGGTTTTTTTGTTTTCTTAATTCCCGCGAATCTAACTCTCAGATTGTGGCTGAGGCATAAAGCAGGTAATACGCTACACTCACGCTACTTGAAGTCTACGCAGCTTCAGGAAGAGTTTACAGCAGTAGTGTGCGCCTGCGCAACTGGGCCCATACCCAGTCGCCCGTCTCTCCCAGTCCGGCTAGCAGAGGGCGCTGTGAGGTAATGAACGCGTCCTCCTTAGGGCTCTGGAACAGAGCGTAAAAAGGCGGGAGGCGAAGCCTGCTAACGGGCGTTCTAGCCTTGACTGCTCTGTCTCTATCGCCCTTTGTCCTCCAACCTCCCCAGGGCGCTGGGCCTGTGGGCCTGGTTGCTAGGCGGAAGCTGGGCGCGGCTCCGGCCGCTGCTGCTGCCCCGGCGTTTGAAAAGCGGCTACTCAGGCGGCAAAAGGTCCTCGGGCGGCGGGCTCGTCTCTGCCTGCAGACTGGCAGGCCTGCAGAGCGGAGTTTTCCTTGAGTCGGGGCAGGGTTAGGGTCTGGGCTGGCGGCCCGGGGCAGAGGAACCAGGCGCGCTGCAGCTGTCGGCCGTGGGACCGGCCTGCGGAGCGGGATCCGGGTGTCAGGGACAGGGACCGGGGGGCGGGCAGTGGGGGTCCCGCCGGGGATCCCGGGTTACGCGCGACTCACCCGGACCTCACTTCCCCCAGCCGACCTCGCCCCCGGACCGCCCATCGCAACCATGGTCTCCAAATCCGACCAACTGCTCATCGTCGTGTCCATCCTAGAAGGTGAGCGGTCTGAGGCTTGCTTTTGCAACTGCTGCTTTCCGAGTTTTAAAAGATTAGCGTGCGACCGAGGCCTTGTTAACCTTAAGAACCCTGTCATCTGTGCTTTTGTGGTCCCCACAGACTTGTTCAAAGTTGTACGTAGTGAGGTCTGTTAGGCAATTGATTTAAAAATCTCTCCAGGGATATGAGAGCTATTAGGGATAAGTGATATTTAGCGTGACTAGCCGTAGCCCCAGAGAATCTAGAGAAAACGATTTTCATCAGAAGCAGCACGTCGATGGCTTTTATGTATGAGCTGAACGTGTTCCTGGGAGGCGCGTTCTGATCAGCGGTTCCCAATAATATCACTTGTAAGAGCTTTGACTTGAATACAGGTTTCTTGCAATTGCAGAAGTGTGGGCGGAGGCCGTTCTTTTTACACGTCTTGGTGGAGGACTCAGGGGACTACAGTCCTTAAGAGGGCATATTATACATTCCTTAAAAAGTGTGTTTTGGATGAATGACATTTGTTTATTGGGAACTTGTTGAGTGTCAAGACACTGTTTTAAGAATTAAACAGTCCTGGTTCTAAAAAGCTAAGGATTTAGCAAGGAGAATGTGTCAGCAAATAATTCATCAGGATGTGGAAGACCTGATGAAAGACCACCTCTGTGGGGAAGGTTCACCAGAGGAGGTGACATTTTTGGGGGTCCTACAGATGATTATGAATTTGTTGGGTGAAAAAAGAAAGGGCATTCCAGGCAAAGGGAAGAGCAGAGAGCACTTAAGGTATGGAAAAAGCAAGACACGTTTTGCCTTGCTTAATTAAATTCATTCAGTAAATGTTGCTTAAATTCAGTGTGGTTGGAGAACAGATGTGCAAGAAAGCGGAGGGCATAGGAGATAGCAGGTGAATTGAGGACAGTTTACAAATATGTTAAGAAGGAGTCATCTGGAGCCAGAAGGACTGGCTGCATTTTTCCCCCATGGGAGAGTATTTTGTAAAGGCCTGGCAGTGTGTGAGGGGTGAGAGTGAAGGAAACATTGTAAACCTAATTTTTGAATTTTGAAACTGACTGACCAGAAGCCCTAAAGAGTTGGAGCACTATTAACTGTTAGATTACTTATTGTTTAAAAACATGGGACTGAAATAACCTTAAAATTTGGTTAACAACAGTTTTTAGACTTAAAACTGACCATGCTATGAGAAAACAAATGTCTCATTTCCCTCCAAGGATGTAGAGGTCTGCCCACTTAGGGAGGTCACAGGACACACTATGTTGGGGTATATTTACAATATGTAATATGGACTGTAAATATAGGTTTGAGGGTAGGGTGGGCAGGATGGCTGAAGTTCTTTGGGTAATAAGCTTTAGATATGTGACAATAGAATTCTAGGCGATTGGACACCCCAGGCCAGTCTTACAACCCAGGACATATATGAATTCATATGGGGAAGCTAGTTTTAGAGCAGCAGAAAATGAGGTGATGAGAGAGGCCTCTGTTAGTGCTAATTGGGAGAGCTGTGCGATGTGTGTTAATACTCCTAATACAGAGTTTCAATGAGAGCCTCAGGCTTAAACTCACAAGGTTAGCAGTCAAGGTCTTTCTGACCAGCTTAATTCCCAACCAAGTAGCTTGTGCCAGGGTGATTGGTGGGTGGAACATTGAAAAGATCAGCTAGATGACCAGGGTAGAGGAAGGTGAGTATTTAGAAATATCATGGTGAGAAATGAGCTTGTACAACTAAACCGAAAAGGCCTTGGAGGATCTTGAAAGCCAGTTTAGAATTAATATTCTAAGAATAGGTTGGCAGCATATATTCCAGAATAGGAGAATGCTTTTCTCGAGTTCAGTTTAGTAGCAGTGTGCAGGAAAGAGAACCTGGAGTCAAGGATGTCAGTTAGGTTGTTATGACAAACATACCCAAAACAAGCATGTGGTCCTCCCTCCAAACTATTCTTCTCTTTTGTTTGTATTGTATTTCCATTCATCATTTCATCATAACCATGCTGTTGCCTCAAGCCAAGAACCTAGGAGTCATCCTCAGCCTGGATTCATTCTCCATTTCTAACTTCCAAATGGTCACCAAGTATAATTGATTTTATTTTCTGAATAATCATAGATACTGCATACAAGTTTTTAAATAAACGAGTTTTCATCGTGAGTGCCTTGGTTTGGGGCCCTCATTATCCACCTAATTTATTGTAACAATCTTTTCAGTAGTCTGATTCTTAAATGTTTTGTTCCTTTCCAGAAATATCTAGACTGCCTCCATTACTAACTGGGGATAATCTTTCTGAAATGCAAATCTGATTTTCTTAGAGTCCTTCAGTGTCCTAAAGGGTAATGTCTGTATTTCTTAGAATGGCATACATGGCCCTTTGTGATAGACCTAGTTGCCTACGTTTTTAGTCTCTTCTCCCCTCATGTATTCTTCCCAGCCCTTCAGCTATATTGAAATACTTGCAATTTCTTGACTACACTTTTAGACATGCCCTTTATTCAAAAGAAAATGGTTAAGCTTTTACCATGAACAAAATTTGGGCTACGTACTAGATTCCAGGGATGAAAAAGACAGTTTCTGTTCTCACTGTATCATTGTCCACAGCAAGGCGGGCACCTGTTTGTTCCACTTCACATCCTCTGTTCTCAAGCTTGTTGGAAGCTGTTAGTTATAATAATATGGAAAATGTAGGTTATTTGACATATATGACATTCATTTGGGGAAGCTAGGTATCTTTTGGAGCCCCAGAAAATGAGGTCCTGAGAGGGAGAGCGATGCGATGTGTATTAATACTCCTAATACAGAGTTTCAATGAAAGCCTCAGACTTAAACTCATAAGGTTAGCACTCAGGGTCTTTCTGACCAGCTTAATTCCTAAGTAAGTAGCTTGTGCCAAGGGTGAGTAACAGCAGGGATTTGTTTACTTAATCAGTGGATAAAATGCCCTTCACTAAGATCCACCTTACCAGATTTATAAACAGGAGGACTAGTTGACTCAGTGCAAGATTCTTAGTGCTTCTTCGTTGATGTTGTTTATCCTCCTGTTTTCAGTTTTTTTTGGTTTGTTTCTCTTAACTAGACCCTCAGTTTTTTGAGGGCAGGTATTCTGTTTGGCTCATTTTGCATCCTACCATTTGATATAATACCTAACTCTGATTATGTCGTCAATAAACATTGAACAAATGGGGTTTGGCAGTACAAATGAAAAGTGACGTGTAGAAAGAATATTTGAATATTTCTTGGTAGTGTACAACATTGTCCTTGGGAATAGAATGAAGGAATCCATGTGCCTATTTTTCTTTAGCTAATTTGGAAAGTATTCTTAACTGAGTTAACAGAAAAATTAAGATGCAGGCAAGTTTGTTTTTACTAATTTATTTCCCAGCTCTTCAGATAACTGCTCTCTATTAAATACTGCCATAGTAATACCTAAAATTTGTGTAATCACATACTTTAATTCCAGATGTTGTTGAGATCATTCCTACTCAAAGTGTGAACCAAGGACAGCAGCATTCACACCACCTGTGATCTTGTTAGAAATGTGGACTCTTAGGCCCACCCTAAATCTGCTGAGTGACAATCTACATTTTAATAAGATCCCTAGGTGATTCATGTGCACACTAATGTTTGAGAAGCACAATTTATAAACTATAGCTTTCCGTTTGATTCATGTTTCTTATGAATTATGAAAGTGGGGGCATATATGAGCCTGCGTTAGTGAGGTAGCTTATGGAATGCATGTCAACTGTGCTTAACAGATACCAGTTTTAAAAAACACATGCTAGGCTGGGTGTGTTGGCGCATGCCTGTAATCCCAGCACTTTGGGAGGCCGAGGTGGGTAGATCACCTGAGGTCAGGAGTTCCAGCATGGTGAAATCCCATCTCTATTAAAAATACAAAAATTAGCTGGGTGTGGTGGCGTGGGCCTGTAATCCCAGCTACTAGGGAGGCCGAGGTGGGAGAATCGCATGAAGCTGGGAGGTGGAGGTTGCAGTGAGCCCAGATCGCGCCACTGCCTCCAGCCTGGGCGACAGAATAATGCTCCATCTCAAAAAACACCAAACAAACCAAAAGACACATGCTAAATGATCCTGTTTGATTTTTGTACACTTTTGATTAATCTGTATAGTCTTGTTTCTCCAGGTCGCCATTTTCCCAAACGTCCAAAGCACATGCTTGTAGTGGAAGCAAAGTTTGATGGAGAACAGTTGGCTACTGATCCTGTGGACCACACTGACCAGCCAGAATTTGCTACTGAGTTAGCCTGGGAAATTGACAGGAAAGCACTTCATCAGCACAGGTGATTATCATTTTCATTTTATAGTAACTTCTTGATTGGTTTCTTATTTTTCAGGCTGTTATAAATGAATACAGGTTGAATATCCCTTATCTAAAATATTTGGGACCACAAGTGTTTCAGATTTTAGAATATCTGCATATACAAAATAAGATAGCCTGGGGATGGGACCCAAGTCTAAACATGAAATTTATTTGTTTTACATTATACTCATAGTCTAAAGGTAGTTTTATATAATATTTTAAAATTTTTCATGAAATGAAGTATGTGTTAAATGCTTGTGTGTGGAATTTTCCGTCTGTGGCATCATGTCAGCATTCAACATTTTAGAATTTGGAGCATTTCAAATTAGGAATGTTCAACTTATAATTTTATATCTCACATTATAGTAATAATTATAATTATTGAGTTTTTTTTAATGTGACAGGAAATTTTTAAAGTACTTTGCAATAATAACAGTTACATACCGGAACAACACTATGAAGTTGGTATTTTTATTCCCCCGTATTACAGATGAGGAAACCAAGGCCTGAGATACTAAGCATTAATAACTTGCTTTAAGTCTGTTAGCTTGGCAGTGGTAGAGCCCAGCCAGTCCAGCTCCAGAGCCTAAGCTTTTCTACTACACTTACACTGAGCTGTTTGGGTTTTTTTTTCCCTCAAGTGCGAGACAGTAGATAGTCTAGAGATACCTTGATGATACCTATTCAGTATTAAATATGGTTGGAATTCATCGTAATTTCTGTTAATTTACTGATTGTATATTTACCTGGCTTGCCTACTGTATACAGAGGGGTATCTAGTGAAAAGTTATGAAAATAATTATATCAGGGATTTTTCTAATTAATTTGATTTTAAACAAAAACACTTTATTAGTATATAAAATAGACTAAAGTTATATATATTTTGTGGCCTCTATGACTAGAAACAGGCAACAACAATAAAAGCAATACTCTGATTTATTAAAGGATTGAAAATATATTTTCTTCAGGGAAACATGTTACCACTTTAATACTTGCTTGTTCTCACTACTAGACTAAATCTAAATGGAAAGTTAAAAATGGAAAACAAGGAAAAATCTATTTGCTTCTATTGCTAGATTAGTCCATGGGTTTATTTGAAGAAGTATTGCATTCTTAGAGAATATCAATGTTGGATTTCCTTTCAGTGGTGTCTGAAATGGAGTCCTGCTGTAAGCTGTTAGGGCTTCCATTGTGTTAGTGCCACGTTAGCACCACTCTTGATTGTTGTAGGGTGAGAAAATACAGATAAATCGAGTTTCTAAGTGATGATTTTGTGCTAAGTGCAGTTCTGTAATCCACTAGTTAAAAGCACTGGCAAAATCTATTCAGCTTAATGCATGAGGCAGTTTAGGGGTTTCCAGCTAAAACAGAACTTATGCTATGCAAGCCAGTATCGTGCTTACAGAACATGGTCATATGTTGTATTATTTAATTTTTAATAATTTATCTTATATTTAATTTCTGTTTGTTTTGTAGCTACAAAAGAGCTGTAAGCATGTATGTATATTTGTAATTCGATGTTTGTTACAGTATAAAATAAAATAGGTCCTGAAAGTTCATGGTAATTTTTTACTTTTAGAAAGTTTTATACATTACAGAAGCTTGAGAAACATTGACCTATATGATGGCTTCTTAGATGAAAGAATGTAAAAGATTTTTATATGTTTTGTATGTTATTTAGTTGATGTAGAGGTTTGTCGATATAATTAATAGTTCTTGCCTGTTGAGTTTTTTAGATGACATAAAATATAGTTTATCTAACAGAATTAAGTATCTTGATAATGGACGATATTTTCAAGGTTAATAGAAAGTTTAATTATTAAGCAAAAGCCATTTTATTTATCACATGTTTTGTTACAGGCTACAGCGTACTCCTATCAAACTCCAGTGTTTTGCCTTGGATTCTATAACATCAGCCAAGGAAACCATAGGTTACATCATTCTGGATTTAAGAACTGCTCAAGAAACAAAGCAGGTATTGCCCTTTTGATGTTTTGCTAGTGATTATGTTAGTTGATTATTTTCAGTAGATATCAGATTGATGAAAAGGACATGAATACTGATCAATCATGGGCTTGAGCCAATATGGCAGTTCATTTTTTTTTGTTTTTGAGACAGTCTCGCTGTCACCCAGGCTGGAGTGCAGTAGCGCGATCTTGGCTCACTGCAACCTTCACTTACTGGGTTCAAGCAATTCTCCCTGCCTCAGCCTCCTGAGTACCTGGGATTATGGGCACTCACCACCATGCCTGGGTGGTTTTTGTATTTTTAGTAGGGATGGGGTTTTGTCATGTTGGCCAGGATGGTTTCAAACTCCTGACCTCAGGTGATTTGCCCACCTTGGCCTCCCAAAGTGCTGCGATTACAGGCGTGAGCCACTGTACCCAGCCAATATAGCAGTTCTTATGTTTCAGTTTATTAATTTGATTTAGAAAATCTCAACATTTTAATCATTTCCTTGACCAAGAACTGTCTTTTTCAAAAAAAATCTCTAAACTTACTTGTATCCAAGTTGCTATTACTTGGAGCTTAACATGCCTAACCCCTGAGCTTTCCTTTTAAAGGTGGTCAGTCCTCTTCCAGTGTTCCTTGCTTTAGTGAATTGTCACCATTCTCCTTTCAGCTACACAAGTTAGAAATACAGAAGTCTTCCTTAACATTTTTCCTTTTCCTTCCTCCATGACCACTTGTTCCACTTGTTTTTTTTCCCTCCTGATCGATATGCTATTCTGGTTTTCACTGCTGCCATTCCAGCCCCAGCCGCTATTATTTCTTACCTTGGCTATCGTAATAGCTTCTTACTGGTTTCCCTGCTTCCTGCTCCTTGCATAGCCGTCAGAGCAAGTGAACTTACCGAAACACACTTGATGTTATCTAACGAGTACCTCTCTGCCCCTGTACTCTCAAAGAAAAGAACTCAGAATCCTGATTCCTGTAATAGCGACTTTTATTATTTAACACGCTGCTGCTTAGGCTTTTTAAGTGTCCTCTGACCCTTTTGTATGTGACTGACTTTAGAAGTCTCCCTTGCAGTTTTTCTGAATGTCTTGGGTCATAATTTTCTTACGGAAAAAAAGGAAAAAAAATTAAAACAGTATCTTTTATTTTAAACTTTATTCTCAATTTGAATCTTAAATTGGGATTCTGTGAAGAAAAATTTATCTCTTACTAACATTTTTGCTGCTGGTAGCATTGATCAGTCAGCCTAGCCCAAAGTTGGAATAATTTAAAAGGAACTGACATTTTAAAATGCTTAAAAAGAGGACTTGTTTTACCCCCATCCTTGGTACTCGTTACCTCTCTGCCCCTAGATCTTATCCTGAAAAGGTTTTTCCTTCTTTAGTTTTCCCTTTGATAGGGCCCTGATGTTTCTCTTAACCACCTTCTCTCTTACAATGTGCAAGTGTCTGGAAGACACTCCTGCAGTCAGTTTAGTTGCAAAGAAGGTAAATCCTTTTAAGAGGATGGTATCTGAAGGATGAGATCATGTCTGTAAATACTCTTGCCATTCTTTGTCCCCTTGTTTAGTGCTTTAGGACAGTTTGTCAACATATTTGTAATCAAAGTTAGGGAGAAATGGCTCGGTTATTTAAACCAAACGCTGTATTGCCTATTCTCTCCTGTTTGCCAGCATAAATATTTGAAATTGGATAGTACAATATTTGAAGTTCAAAATAAATTGATTTTCTGTAAATAAATATAAACACACAAAAAAATCCAGATTTATTTTTCTCAGTTATATAACAAAGAAAGTCATAAATTCTCTGAGTAGCTGGAAATCTCTCTTTCAGGCTTATATTGAAAATTATAACATATTTGTCATCAGAAATACCACAACCAACTATATTATGCATTTTTATGTTTAAAAATTAGGTTGATTTTTATTTAAATCTATGGCCTACCTGATTCTATTTTACTTACCAAACCTGACTTGAATATAAAATAGCAGCATAAGCACCATTTCTTACGTCTTTATACAACAAAGACAATATAAGCACCATCTACAATATCTTTATATAACAAATTATCAGAGTACAAAATGCTGTTTCCATGTATTGAAATGGTGTTCCCACTGACAGTGGTTCCTGCACAGACAATACATATACCATGATATTTTTCAGGTTGTCTTGAATACTAGAATTTCTGAGGTTGCTCTAGTGAGGATATTCAAACAATTTAGGATGCTTCATTCTGTAAGAAGGCTTTTGTTTCAATATCAGTGAAGTACCTGGGGTTCGTAATCCACCACTCCACCATTAGGCCTTGACTTTAGTATTTTGTTAATGCTTTTTGTTAACACTGATAAGATTTTCTTTTCTTTTTTCTTTCTTTTCTTTTCTTTTCTTTTTTTTTTTTTTTTTGAGACAGGGTCTCACTCCTGTTGCTGAGGCTGGAGTACAGTGGTACCATCATGGCTCACTGCAGCTTCAATTTTTCAGGCTCAAGCAATCCTCCCATCTCAGCCTCCCAGGTAGCTGGGATTACAGGCATGCACCACCATGCCTGGCTAATTTTTAGTATTTTTAGTAGAGACAGATGGAGTTTTGCTATGTTGCCCAGGCTGGTCTTAAACTCCGGGACTCAAGTGATCTGCCTACCTTGGCCTTCCAAAGTGTTGGGCTTATAGTCATGAGCCATCCATCCAAGATTTTCCTTTGCTTATTGATATAAGCAGAATGAAGTAGATCTATGGCAGAAAGAAAAGGAAAAGGTATAACTTAAAAATGTGAGAAGATAGAGGTTGGAGAAGCAGAAAATTGGTATTTTTTTTGTTTAAGGGATGAAGTGAGATTGGGGGTATAAGGTGAAAGGTAGAAAAATACGTTTTCTTCCTTTTAATATTTTACCTCTTGAAGCATAAGAAGACAAGCAAAGAAAACAATCTAAACTTCTATGTAGTTTTTCCAGAGGGAAATTTAGTTGATGGCTTCCTAAGCAGTATTAATTCATTTTGAGAAAAATGTGAAAAAAAAAATTTATAGAGGATAAAGTACTGAAAAACTACAGGAAATTTATTTAGAATCATATAGCATTTCCCAATACATTTTCCCCCTATTAACTATTAGGTATTTTGTTATTTTGTTATTCTCTAGGCACCAAAATGGTACCAGTTGCTGAGTAATAAATACACCAAATTCAAGTCTGAAATACAGATAAGCATTGCTTTGGAAACAGATACAAAGGCACCAGTGGATAGCTTTAAAGCAAAGGGAGCTCCCCCTCGAGATGGAAAAGGTTTGTGCATCATCTCCAAAAACGTTCTCTGAGAAGTTCCGTCTTTGGACTAGAGCTTTAGGTAGAGGTAGTGTTATAGGGAGATATATGCAGGGTATAAACTGTGCATCCGACAAATATTATGACATTGTTACACATGCAGCCCTTGTTGCTCTTAGCTCTTGTTTACAAATCTTAGAAATAGGAAAAGTTTTTCCTTATTTGATATGTAATAGAACAAAGCATAACTTTGTATTGTTTTAAAAATTTGCTACTTAGGACAATTCTCTTCCCAGGATGAGTCCAGGAAAGCCCAAAATGGTCATGCTGCTATCTAGTTATTAACTCAACTGTAGTTTAACAAAACCTTTATGTCTTTTCTTTTTTAATTAATAAACTTTATTTTTTAGAGCAGTTTTAGTTCCACCATAAAATTGAGCAGAGAGTACTGAGAGTTCTCCTATATACTCCCCGTCCCCACGTACTTGCAGCCTCTCTTGCTGTCAACATGCCACAGCAGAGTGGTGATATTACAATGCATGAACATGTCATATCATTCATATCAGTGTCACCCGAGGTCCATACTTTACATTAGGGTTCCCTCTTGGTGGTGTACGTTCTATGGGTTTTGACAAATGTAAATAATTTGTATCCATTATTGTAGTATCATACAGAATCGTTTCACTACCTTAAAAATCATCTGTGCTCCACCTATTCATCCCTCCCTGCTCCCAGCCCCTTGGCAACTATTGATCTTTTTTACTATCTCCATAGTTTTGCCTTTTCCAGAATGTCATATAGTTGGAATAATATAGTATGTAGGCTTTTCCAGATTGGTTTCTTTCCCTTAGTCATAAGTGTATGTAAGATTACTTCATGTCTTTGCATGGCTTGATAGCTCATTTCTTTTGAGTGCTGAGTAATATTCAGTTGTCTGGATGTATCACAGCTTATTTTTCCACTCAGCTACTAAGGGACATCTTGGTTGCTTCTAACTTTTGGCAATTATGAATAAAGCTGCTGTAAACTGCTGTAAACATCTGTGTGCAGGTTTTTTTGTGGACAGAAGTTTTCAGTTCATTTGGGTAAATATCCAGGATTGCAATTGTTGGATCATCTGGTAAGAGTATGTTTAGTTCTGTAAGAAATATCCACACTATCTTCCAAAGTGGCTGTGCTATTTGGCATTCCCACCAGCAGTGAATGAGATTCTTGTTGCTCCATAGTCTTACCAGAATTTGGTGGTGGTAGTGTTTTGAATTTTGACCATTCTACTAGGTATATGATAGTACTGCTTTATTGTTTTAGTTTGCAATTCCTCAATGACATAGGATGTTGAGCATGTTTACATATGCTTACCTACCATCTGTATATCTTCTTTGAGGTGTCCGCTCAGGTCCTTGGCCCATTTTTTGATTGGGTTGTTCATTTTCTTACTGAATTTTAAGAGTTCTTTGAATATTTTGTATAATAGTCCTTTATCAGATATGTATTTTATTTTTTTATTATTATTTATTTTTTATTATTTTATTTTTTCCCAAAATGTGGCTTATCTTCTCATTCTCTTGACATTGTCTTTCCCAGAGCAGAAGTTTTACATTTTAATGAAGTCCAGCTTATCAGTTGTTTCATTCATGGATTGTGCCTTTGCAAGTGTATTTGAAAAATTGTTGTCACCACCCAAGGCCATCTAGGTTTCTCTTTTGTTATCATCCAGGACTTTTATAGTTTTGCAGTTTACATTTAGGTCTGTAATACATTCTGAGTTAATTTTTGGAAAGGTTGTAAGGTCTAGGTCTAGAGTTACTTTTTGCATGTAGATGTCCAGTAGTTCCAGCACCATTTGTTGAAAAGACTTTCTTTATTCCATTGCATTGCCTTTGCTCCTTTGTCAAGGATCATTTGACTGTACAATACTTATGTGGTTCTATTTCTGGTCTCTTTATTATGTTCCATTGATCTATTTGTCTGTTTGTCAGTGCAACACTGTCTTGACTACTGTAGCTTCAAGTAAGACTTGAAGTCACCCTCAGTCTCTGACTCTATTCTTTTTCTTCAATATTGAATTGGCTGTTCTGGTTCTTTTGCTTCTCCATATTAATTTAAGAATTAGTTTGTCAGTATCTACAAAATAATTTGCTGGGATTTTTATTGGGATTGTGTTGAATCCATAGATCAACACGTTGGGAAGAACTGACATCTTGACAATATTGAGTCTTCTATTGTGAACATGCATTATCTCCGTTTATTTAGTTATTCGATTTCTTTTATTGGAGTTTTATAATTTTCTTCATATAGATCTTACATATTTTGTTAAATTTATATCTAAGTACTTTATTTTTGGGAGTGTTCATGTAAATTTTATTTGTTCATTGCTGATATGTAAGAAAGCTGTTGACTTTTGTGTGTTAATCTTGTATCTTGTAACCTTGCTATAATCACTTGTGTGGTTGTGTTTGTTTTATTTTTTGAGAAAGGGTCTCATTCTGTCACCCAGGCTGGAGTGCAATGGCACGATCTCAGCTCTGCTCAACGTCCGCCTCCTAGGTTCAAATGTTCTCCTGCCTCAGCCTCTCAAGTAGCTGGGACTACAGGTGCACGCCACCATGCTCAGCTAATTTTTTGTATTTTAGTAGAGAAAGGCTTTCACTACGTTTGCCAGGCTGGTCTCAAACTACTGACCTCAGCTGATGCACCCGCCTTGGCCTCCCAAAGTGCTGGGATTACAGGCGTGAGCCACCACACCTGGCTTTTTCTTAAATTCTTTCTTTTTGTTGTTGATTCTTTCCACAGATTTTTTACATAATCATGTCCTCTGTGAACAAAGACAATTATATTTCTTCTTTCCTAATCTGTATACTTTTTATTTCCTTTTCTTTTGCATTAGTAAGTCTGTAAGTATGATGTTGAAAAGGAGTGGTGAGAAGGGACATCCTTGTCTTGTACCTGCTCTTGAATCCTTCAGGTTTTTCACCATTAAGTACAATGTTAGCTGTAGGTTTTTAAGTATTCTTTATTAACTTGAGGAGGTTTCCTTGTAATTCTGGTTTATTGAGAGTTTTTATCATTAATAGATAATGGATTTTGTCAAATACTTTTTCTGTATCTATTGATAAGATTATGTGATTTTTTGTCTTCATTAGGTTGTTGATGTGATAGACTACATTAATTGATTTTTGAATGTTGAACCAGCCTTATATACCTGGGATAAATCCCACTTGGTCATGGTGTATAATTTTTCGTCTTTTTAAAATCTTTTTATAGAGATGGGGTCTGCCCATGTTGCCCAGACTGGTCTTGAACTCCTGGGCTCAAGTGATCCTCCCACCTCAGCTTCCCAAAGTGCTGGAATTACAGGTGTGAGCCACAATGCCTGACCTGTAATTCTTTTTACACGCTGTTGGATTTGATTTGCTAACATTTTGTTGAAGATTTTTGGATTTGTTTTCATGAGAGATATTGATCTGTGTTTTTTGTTTGTTTTATTTTCTTTATTGTAATATCTTTGATTTTGGTATTAGGATGATGCTGGCCTCATAGAGTGAGTTAGGAAGTATTCTCTATGTTTCTATCTTCTGGAAGAGACTATAGAGAATTGGTGTAATTTCTTCCTTAAATGTTTGGTGAAATTCACCAGTGAACAACACATCTAGACCTGGAGTTTTCTGTTTGGGAAGGTTATTGATTATTGACTCAATTTCTCTAATAGATACAGGTCTATTCAGATTGTCTAATTCCTCTTGTGTGAGTTTTGGCATATTACATCTTTCAAGGAATTGGTCTGTTTCATCTAGATTACCAAATTTGTGGGCATAGACTTGTTCATAGTATTCCTTTATTATTTTAATATCCATAAGCTCTGTAGTGATCCCATCTTTCATTCTTGATATTGGTAATTAGTATCCTTTCTTTTTTCTTTTTTTATTATTGAGCCTGGCTAGAGGCTTATTGATTTTATTTATCTTTTCAGAGAACCAGCTTTTGATTTTGTTAATTTTTCTCTATTGATTTCCTGTCTTCAGTTTCATTGCTTTGCCCTAATTTTTATCATTCTCGTCTGCTTACTTTGGACCTACGTTGCTCTTCTTTTTCTGGTTTCCCAAGGTGAAAGCTTAGGTGTTTGATTTTTAGATCTTCTCTCCTAATAAACATATGCATTTAATGCTATAAATCTTCCTCTAGGCACTGCTTTCATTGCATCTCACAATTTTTGTTGTGTTTTGATTTTCATTTAGTTCTAGATATTTTTAATTTCTCAAGATTTCTTTTTAACCCATGTGTTATTTAAAAGTGTGTTGTTTAATCTCCAAGTATTTGGGGATTTTCTAGCTATCTCTGTTACTAATTTCTAGTTTATGTAGTCTGAGAGCAGACATGATTACTGTTTTAAATTTGTTAGGGTGTGTTTTATGGCCCAGAATTGTTCTGTGTTGGTGAACTTTCTATGTAAGCTTGAGAAGAATGTGTATTCTGCTGCTGTTGTTGGAAGTGGTCTATAGATGTCCATTGCATCAGTTGATTGATGATGTTGAGTTCAGCTATGTCCTTAATGATTTTCTGCCTGCTGGATCTGTCCATTTTTGAGTGTGTGTGTTAAAGTCTCCAAGTTGGATTCAACTGTTTCTCCTTGCAGTTCTATCAGTTTTTGCTGCATGTATTTTGATACTTTGTTAGGTGCATTGACGTTAAAAATTATTTTGTGTTCTTGGAGAATTGACCCCTTTATCATCATGTAATATTCCTCCTTTCCCTATTAACGTTCTTTCATTCTGAAGTCTGTTCTATCTGAAATTAATATAACTACTACCACTTACTTTTGATTAGTATAGCTTTTCATCTATATTAATAGATGAAAAAAAAATAAAAATTGTTTTTTGTATTTAAAGTGTGTTTCTTGTAGATAACATATAGTTGGATCTTGTTTTTTGATCCACTCTGACAATCTGTTTTTTAACTGGTGCATTTAAACTATTGATGTTCAAGGTGATTATTAATATAGTTGCGTGAATAATAGCCTTATTTGTTACTGTTTTATAGTGTTTCTCTTGTTCCTTATTCCTGTTTTTGTCTGCTACTCTTTTCCCACATTTGTGGTTTCAGTTTAATGTTCTCCTTCTTGCATATCAATTATACTTTTTTTGTTTTCTGTTTTTTTTTTAATTTTAATTTTTTTACTGTTTTAGTGGTTGCCCTAGAGTTTGCACTATACATTTACAAATTTCAAATAATGGTATACTGCTTTTACTTTCAAGGTCCACTTACAAATAAAATTATACTGCTTCACAGGTTGTTGTAGGTATTTTAAAATAAAATATTACTAATCTTGTTCCTTGTATCATTGCTTTCATTTTAGTTATACAGGAGCATATGCATAAACATACGCACACGTGCACACACACACATAATTGAAGAAACTTTTGTTGTTAGATCAATTTAAATAAAAGTTTTTATTTGACTTTCATTTATTCTCTGATGTTGTTTATTTCTTTGTGTAGATGTGAGCTTGTGACCCATGTCATTTTTCTTGTCTGTGAAGAATTTTCTAATATTTCTTGCACTCAGGTCTACTGGCAACAAATGCCCTCAATTTTTATTTGTCTGAGAGTTTTTATTTCTCCTTCAGTTTTTAAGGATCGTTTCACTGGGCACAGAATTTTAGGGTGGTGAGGTTTTTTCCTCAATGTTTTCAATACTTTACGCTTCTTGCTTGCATGTCTTCTGAGAAGTTGGATGTAATTCTATCTTTGGTCCTCTAGAGCTACGATTATTTTTTCCTGTTTGGCTTCTTTCAGTAGTTTTTCTTTACCTTTGATATTCTGATGTTTTAATATGGGATGCCTAACAGCAAGTTTTTTTGGCATTTATCCAGCTCAGTGTTCTCTAAGCTTCCTGAATCTCAGTAATTATTGCTTGAAATATTGCTTCTGTTCCTTTCTCCCTTTTTTCTTCTGGTATCCCCCAGTCTGTGTTTATTACACCATTTTTAATTATGTCACAGTTCTGAGATGTTTTGTTCTGTCCTTTCTTTCTTCCTCCTCCCCCAGTCTTTTTTCTCTTCACTTTCCAGTTTTGGAAATTCCTATTGTCACATCAAGCTCAAAGATTCTTTCCTCAGCCTGTGTCTCATCTACTAAAAAACCAATTCTCATAGTCATTCATTTCTGTTATATTGTTTGTCTCTAGCGTTTCTTTTTAATTTTTTCTTACACTTTCCATCTCTCTGCTCCCATTATCTCTCTGTTATTGTATGTTGTCTACTTTTTCCATTAAAGCCTTATAAGGCATATTAATCATAGTTAAAAAAAAATTTCTGTTTTGGTAATTCCAACATTCCTGCCATACCTGACTTTAGTTCTGATGCTTATTTAGTCTCTTCAAACTGTTTTTTTTTTCCTTTTAGTATACCTTGCAATTTTTTGTTGCAAACCAGACATGATGTACAGGACAAAAGGAACTGCTGTAAATAGGCCTTAGTAATGTAGTGGTCAGGAGTGGGGAAGAGGAAGCACTCTATAGCCTTATGGTTAGGTCTCAGTTGTTTACTGAGCCTAGTGCCCCTTGGGTTTGAACTTCACCATTGCTTCTCAGTTTTTTCTCCCCTTAGATGGGGCAGAGTGTCTGGAGAGACTGGAGTTGTGAATTCCCTTCCCTCACATGGAAGACTAGAGGCAGCTGGAGTTGAGTATTTCTCTTCTCTGAGGTCAGTTAGGCTCTGCTTCCTTTTAGTAAAGAATGATGTTTAGAAGTCAAGATCTAGGTGCTAGGTATGTTAGCTGACATTGAGGTGTCACTGCTCCCAGGCCCTTTCAGTAGACAGTGAGGGAATATGTGCATATATGTGTACACACGCATAAATACATACACACATTTGTATATATACATATTGTCTTACCTGTTTTGTGCTGCAGTAATAGAGTACAACAGACTGGGTAATTTATAAAGAACAGACATTTATTTCTCGCAGTACTGGAGGCTGGGAAGTTCAAGATCAAAGCACTGGCATCTGGTGAGGGACTTTGTCCTGAATCCTCACGTATTGGAAGGCTGAAGAGCAAGAGAGGAACTCTCTCCACCAAGCCCTTTCATAAAGGCACCTGATCTCATTTATTAGGGAGGAGCTCTCATGACCTAATCACCTGTTTAAGACCTTATCTCGTAATACCATCACATTAGCCATTAAATTTCAACACAAGAGTTTTGGAGGGGACACATTGAAATCATAGCACATATACACCATTTTGCTTATATTTGTCAATATATATTGAACAGGGCCAGGCACGGTGGCTCACGCCTGTAATCCCAGCACTTTGGGAGGCCAAGGCAGGTAGATCACTTGAGGCCAGGAGTTTGAGACTGGCCTGGCCCACATGGTGAAACCGTGTCTCTACTAAAAATACAAAAATTAGCCTGGCTTGGTGGCACAAGCCTGTAATCCCAGCTACTCAGGAGGTGAGGCAGGAAAATCGCTTGAACCTGTGGGGTGGAGGTTGCAGTGAGCCGAAATCCACTCCAGCCTGGGTGACAGAGCAAGATTCTGTCTCAAAAAAAAAAAAAATATATATATATATATATATATATGTGTGTGTGTGTATATATATATATATATGTATATATATAATATATATATAATATACCTGAATTGATGTTCTAGATATATATTGAATTCAGATTCAATATCTGAATTGATGCTGTCCTATATATAGATACAGATTGACACTTCAATATATATAGAGTCAATCCAGATTGACACCTTCAATTCCATTCCAACACTAAAGATTTATTCTGTTTTCACCTTCACACTGTTTGTAACTCCCTTCTGTGTCAGTGAGAACATGTCATAGTTATTATTTTAACTTCTAAGCTCTATTGGCCTTACTATATAATGGCTACCTTTATTAAAGTGATTAATGGGTCAGAGGCTGTGCTAAATGCTTTGCTTTCATTACTTAATTTGATCTTCAACAACTCTATAAAAGCTTTCTAAGAAAAAAGGAGACTAAAAGAGATGGATTTAGTTTCCCTATATGACAAGTGAAGGACAGAACTGGGATTGGAACCTTACTCTATGTGACTCGGGTATCTGTGCTCTTAATCATCCTGTTTTTAGCCACTGCTACTGTAAGCACAACTCTTTAGGATTAACTCCTAGAAGAAGGATTGCTTGTTTATAGGGTATGCACATGTAAAATTCTGGTAGGCCCTGAAACATCACCCTCTAATAGGCTATGCTAGTGTATACCTGCCAACACTGAAAGCACTCACTTTCCTGCATTCTCCTTGACATTGGATATTATCTATTATTTTAGTTGTGTATGTTTTTTATTTTTTAAATCAGTTTGAAAAACCCTGTCCCTCTTCAGTCTTCTCATACTAAAGCCTATTTGATTATGTCAGTTTTTGTCTCAAAATTTTTTTCATCATTTTCTCTTATTAGAAAACTATCCAAAAATGTTTCTGGATAGCATACAGAAAGGCAGTATGATATGGCCTCTGCTTATCTCTCCAGTCCCACCTTCTGTATGTCGGTTCTCACTCTGTGATCTGGCACTCTATGCCTGTTTCAGTTTTCTCACCACATGCTTTCTCTTGCTTGCTTCTGTGTTTTTGTACATACCGTTCTTTCTGTCTAGAACTTTTTTTTTTACCTCCCGCATTCCCTGATCACACTTTTCTTCTTAGCCACATCTAGCTTATTCACTTTCTAGTTTAGATTCACTGTAAAACCTATGTTAGATCCCTTTTCTATGTGGTTTATTACCTTAAGGTTTTAAAAATGTTGCTTCAGAATTTTACTTTTATGTACAGAAAAGAAAGTGCTGGTTAAGTAAGGTTACTTTGGTGAATATGTAAGAAAGTAAGGGAAACCTTATTAGATAATAACTATTCATGAAAATTACCAAGCAAATTGAAAAATATAATCAGTTTAAAAAATCTTATAATGGTTTATGACAAACTACAATGTAGTTTCATTGTGTTTTTCTCTGTAAAGTACCTGCCATCCTGGCTGGACTTGACCCCAGGGACATTGTGGCAGTGCTGAATGAAGAGGAAGGCTACCATCAGATTGGACCAGCAGAATATTGCACTGACTCCTTCATTATGTCAGTGACCATAGCATTTGCCACCCAGTTGGAACAGGTGAGACTTTCCATGAGATTGGTGACTAATGAAGAATTTGAAAACACTATGTAAAATATTTTACCTTCCAGGTATTAAAAAGATTTACAAGTAGACCTTTTTTTTTAGCTTTTGAAAAATGACTTCATAACATGTTTTCTTTTATACTAGAAAGAAAACTTTTTAATTTAGAAAAAGAATAGATTTTGATTGTCTTGATTGTAAGAGAATAAATTAAGTCTCTCAGGATTTAGGAGAATGACCATCAGTTAACATTATTTTCCATTGTACTGTGTGGCATTGTAAGGACTGACACAAAAGGATTTTTAGATTTGTGAATAATTTACTTTTTGGAGAAACTTACAATGTAAGGAATACTTTCTTCCAGTAATACTTAATGCCTATAGCGTTTGGGGTTCTATTTTACCTTGTTTATAAACTAACAAATTAAGGTGTTACTATCATGGATGCTAGCAGAAGACACAGGTTCTTGGATCAGAAACAAAGGAATTTCTTACCCTCAGCACGGCAAGAACATGAATATTGGTATATTTCCTTCAGTTCCCCTTACCCCACAGTCCCATGGGGACTACACAGAGGGGCCCAGGTCGTTGTTTTGCACATTAGTGGGTTTTATCATAGCTGAGGAAACTGAATTTGAGGAACCTACTACTTTTATTATAAGCAGTAAGCAGGCCTGGTCTTTGTCCAGGAAGACACATTACCTTATCTCTCAAGTTGCTTAAACAACCCTGGGAAATGGGCTGAGTAAAAGAGTGGTTCGGGCCTTGCAGTCTTGGCATACTCTGCAAGAATGTGCAGGGATGCTCAGGGCTCATGGTAGCTTGCCTTCTTCCCAACAGTGGCTCAGCACAAGAGTAGCTGTTATTCCACTGCCTTTCTCAAGTCCCCTTCCCTTTTTCTTTCTCTCCTCTGCCATCAACTTGGTTTTACAAGTCTACTTTTCTTGACATTATGTTGTTCTATAGTAGCGGAAATAGTTAATACTTATAAAAATAGATAATATGGTTTGTGACTGTAAAATTTTTATCAGATTATTCCCTTCCCCGCTTTTTTCCCTAAGAGACAAGTCTTTGTCGCCCAGGCTGGAATGCTTTGGCATGATCATAGCTCACTGTAGCCTTGAGCTCCAAGAGTCAATTGATCCTTCTGCCTCAGCCTCCTGAGTATCTGGGATTACAGGCATGTGCCATCACACCCAGCTAATTTTTAAATTTTTTAAAGAAACAGGGTTTCTCTGTGTTTCTCAGGCTGGTCTCGAACTCCTAGCCTCAAATGATCCTCCCGCCTCAGCATCGCAAGGTACTGGCATTACAGGTGTGAGCCACCATGCCTGGCCTTATTTACTTTCTTAAAGGAACAAAATGTCCATATAATCCACATTCACAAATGAAATATGCAATTAGTGGCCACATTATTATTTGACTTGCAAGGTACATCAGGTAAAGATTTTTCTCAGGAATGTGTTTACTTTGTCACACCAAATTCATGCTCACTATATAAAGAACTTTGTGTTCTTTGAGCATTTACTCTTTCTCTCCTAATTTGGTACTGTAATTTCCTCATTGGTACATATGTACTTTTGCCTTTGTATCAGTTTCCTTATTTTTCTTCTTCTCTTCTTAAAGCTCTGCTTATGGATTGTTGTAACTTAATATGCCACTCTAGTTGCAGGGAAAGCCAGATATCTATTGTCTTTTTATTTATTAACCACATCAGAACACTCTTGTCCACATGTCAGATAATTAGGAATGTACTGTATTTTTACTCTGTTGTTGACACATTTGCAAAGCATTTTATTTTTTAATTTTATTTTTTTGAGATAAGTCTCACTCTTGTCACCCAGGCTGGAGTGCAATGGTGCAATCTCGGCTCACTGCAACCTCCACCTCCCCAATTCAAGGGATTCTCCTGCCTCGGCCTCCTGAATAGCTGTGATTACAGGTGCCTGCCATCATGCCTGGCTAATTTTTGTATTTTTAGTGGAGACAGAGATTTCACCATGTTGTCCAGGCTGGTCTTGAACTCCTGACCTCAGGTGATCCTTCCACCTCAGCATCCCAAAGTGCTGGGATGACAGGCATGAGCCACCATGCCTGGCTGAATTTTAAATCACTGTTTTAACATTTTTATTCTCCTTAGGGGGGCATAATTGTTCCTATTTATTCATTAATTACTGTATAATGCTCTGTATAATAGACATTGTGCCACCACTCTGCATATTTTGCATTTAATCCTACCACAATCTTAAGTTATTTTCATTTTAGAGACAAGGAAACCAAGTCTTGGGAAGATCTTACAGCTAGTTAATGCCCCAAGTATATCTAACCATGTGATCAGTTTTAATATTCTCTTGTTCCCATATAATGCTCTCTTGCCTCTTAATGAGTTTGGAATAAGATAGATTTGAGTTGGAATCTCATTTGCAGTATGTACTAGCTCCTTCAACTTAGGCAAGTTACTTAACCTTTTTGAGGCTTGATTTTATAGTTATATAGTGGTGATAGTACTATCTTTTCAGTTGTGCATGAGGAATGAGGTAATATCAGTAAGGTGCCTACCATATAGTTTGTGAGAAGCTACATTTGTATGGTAAAGTTTCCTGTGGGTAATTGACCTATTGAGTCTGTAACTCTTAAAAACCAGTATAATACAGTTCTTGATAATACAGGTAACTTACTGGGACAAATTACTATTTCAGTTTAGTTTAAAAAAGACAACACAAGTCAATGTCTGGCAAACTGCTTGCTATCTCTATAAAAAAATTAAGCCAGATAGATTCCTTAGAATGTTAAACAAAATTACCGCATGACCAGCAATACTACTCCTAGGTCTATACCCAAAAATATTGAAAACAGGTGTTCAAATAAAAACTTGTCTGTGAGTGTTTATAGCAATACTATTCATGATAGCTAAAAGGTGAAAATTTTTGACTATCAAAAGGTGAAAACAGATGCCCAGATGAATGGATAAGCAAACTTTGGTATATCTACACAATTAAATACAATTTAGCTATCAAAGTACTACTACCTGTGGGTGGTTGTGGCACACACCTGTAATCCCAGCTACTCAGGAGCCTGAGGCAAGAGGATCCCTTCAGTCCCAGCAGTTCAAGACCAGCTGGGGCAACATAGCAAGACCTCCATCTTAATGGTAAAAAAAAAAAGGAATGAAGTACGATACTTGCAGCAGCATAAAGGAATGTTGGAAACATGCTAAGTGACTGAAGACAGACACAAAAGGCCATGCATTGTATGGTTCCATTTATATGAAACATCCACAATAGACAAAAGTTCCTACGAGCAGATTTGTGATTTCCAGGGACTTGGGGCAGGAGAGTATGGGTGGTGGGGTGTTGCTGCTTAATAATTGTATTCTTTATGTTTGGGATGAAACTAGCTGTTTAATTTTTTCCTCTCAACTTATTCAAAGGCAGTGTGAGAAAGCATCTAGTAATAAACAAATTTACAAAACTTTTCAGATGCAAATCAATGACTTAGCACGTTACTATAAAGTTTTAGTAGAATGGAGGATTAAGTTTGGAGATGGAAGACTGGCTAGTGATAATCTTGCTTCCTTCTTTTCTTAAATATTGAAAGTTAAGAGTCAGAAAAAAATATAGTCTTGAAATATCAGGATAATAAAGAATTTTTAAAAGAATTTCTTTCCATAATGAGAATAACTTAGAATTAAATATAATGTGAAATATATAAGGATCTTTATTTCTTAATATTTTTATTGCTTTGTGATTATGAAAGAAAGTAAAAGAAAATGAAAATCTTGTCTAAACTTTTCCAGAATAATCACTCTTATGGATAGTGTGTTTTTCCCCAGGTATTTTCCATTCTCACTTAACAGCTCACTGTGTGCTAGGCATTGTTGTAGCTGAGACTATGTATCTCTTTTAATCCTACCAATAATCCTAAAACAAGTGGATACACACAGTGATTAAGTAATTTTTGTAAAGCTTTACAGTAAGTTACTGATGGAACCAGAGTGGGGTTTGGGATCTGACTCCAGAATCTGTGATCGTAACAATTCTAAGTGCATAGGTGTGTATACGTCCACATGATTAAAATCTACTCACTTAAACATAAATACATTTTATAGTGTGGGATTAAAATAACTTACATTTATTATATGTCTGGTATTGTGCTATTGTAATCTAAGTGGTTACTACTTTTATTTTCACAAACTATATAAACTATTCGGTAACTTTTTTAAACCAGCAGTATGTCTTAGAGCAGGGATCCCCAACCCTCAGGCTGTGGACTGGTACAGGTTTGTGGCCTGTTAGGAACCAGGCTACATAGCAGGAGGTGAGCAGCAGGGAAGCAAGCATTATCCCCTGAGCTCTGCCTCCTGTCAGATCAGTGGCAGCATTAGATTTTCATAGGAGCACGAAGGGATCTAGGTTGCGTGCTCCTTATGAGAATCTAATGCCTGATAATCTGAGGTAGAACAGTTTCCTCCTATAACTGTTCCCCCTACACCCTCCTGTTTGTGGAAAAATTGTCTTCCATGAAACCAGTCCCTGGTGCCAAAATGGTTAGGGACTGCTGTCTTAGATAACTTTCAGTTAGTATGTTATTATTTAGCAGCCATGGTATATGATAATTACATTTAAGCCATCCCCTATTGATGAACACATTAAATGTTTATAGCTTATTGTTTAACAATATGCTAGTGAACATTAGGGGTCTGTTAGAAGATATTTTATGTTTTGTAGGACAGGAATCCCATCTCTTAGTCATATGTAGCCATGAAACTATCAACTCTGAAAAGTAATGCTTGTAGTACAAAAGGCGTTTTTTTGGTGTTAATTCGTAGGCCTCAAAATTTTGACAGAGTAGCTAAAAACTTTGTCGGAGACCTTAACTAAGATGTTATATATTAAATAGCCTGCATTAAATTTTTTTTAAACCTTTTCTCATTTATAACATAGAACCTCTGATGGCTGAGTAAGGATAAGATGAAATAAAATATGTGAAAATAAGGAAAGCTCAGTTTGAAATATTTAACCTCTTTCTTCTAGTTAGAACTTTCACATGTTCTTTCAAGGACCAGTTGAATGCAATGAAAACTTTAAAACAAGACAACCCTTTAAACAATTAAACTAGTAATTTAATAGTAATTTGGCAGAAATTCAGACATTTTATTTGAGGGGTTAATTTTAAGACATCAAATAAAAAATCAACATTTTAGCAAATATTTTTGGAGTGCAATAGATGCACAAGCATGTTTAGTGGTTTAGAAAGTAATACTGTTTTCTTTTTCCTGAAATGTTTAGTTAATTCCATGTACCATGAAACTTCCAGAAAGACAGCCTGAGTTTTTTTTTTACTACTCTTTACTGGGAAATGATGTTACAAATGAACCCTTCAATGATTTGATCAACCCTAACTTTGAGCCAGAGAGAGCATCGGTTCGCATCCGTAGCAGTGTAGAAGTTCTTCGTGTTTACCTGGCTCTTCAGTCTAAACTGCAGGTAAGTACTGCAGCAAACGTTTTTAACCGGAGGTGGTCTTTTAAGCATTAATTTAGTACCTAAACTAAACTAGAGTTTAGTACCTAAACTTAATTCTGTTTCAGTAGTAGGGGTTATCTTTCTGCCACATCTTCTAATTTTTTTAGGTACTATCCTGAGACATGAAGTCATTGGCATTACAGTTACTTCAGAATTTTATGAGGTAACTAACACCTCTCTTCCCAGTAATTGAGAAAAGAGGTATATCAGTTATCAGTCCTTTGCCATAAAAAATTATTCCTGGAGCCTAGAGCTGTTGGTATAGGCAAGGTTTTATTACTGTTAGTGGAGATATTAGGTGTAGGCACACACATCACAGTCTCGATTTCAAAATATATATGCCTTACTGTTTTTAAAAGCAACAAGGTAAGACAGCTTTCTAAAATCTGCCCTTGAGTTGAGTATTTTTTTATGAACTCTTTTTAAATTGGACTCCATTTAAAAGCAAACAGTGGCTGAGCATGGTAGCTCATTCCTATAATCCCAGCACTCTGAGAGGCCAAGATGGGAGGATCACTTGAGGCCAAGAGTTCAAGACTAGCCTGGGCAACATAACAAGACCATGTCTTCTCCAAAAAAGAAAAAAGAAAATACTTAGATATGGTGATGTGTGCCTGTAATATTAGCTACTCAGGAGGCTGAGGTGGAAGGATAACTTGAGTCCAGGAGTTGGAGGCTGCAGTCAGCTATGATCACCCCGCTGTATTCCAGCCAAGGCAGCAGAGCAAGACTCTGTCTCATAAAAAAGATAAGTTAATCTTACCTAGTAAACCTTACTCTTCTGTCTTTTATGACACTTCCTTTGGATAAACCAGAAATAGGTTTGTGGTGTATAGGGTTAGATATTCATTTGTTTAAAATAAAGTAATGGACAAGAGGTGAGAAGAAACATTAGGAAATTTTAGTAGAAATAAATTTCAGAGATGGTTCTCCTAAACCCAAGATATTTAGAAAACTGAAGACTGTAAAATGATGACAGGCAGAAAAAAGCAGTTTGAATTTTATTTTGTATCTAACATATCAGTCCTTACCAAAAGTGTTGATTTATTTATTAGTTTCTAATGGAGGACACTTATATGATAAAAATACTTTTTCTCCAGCCCATAGAAATATTACACCTTAATATAATAACTTTGAGACTAAGTTACAGGTCTCTTTTTTTTTTAGATGGAGTCTTGCTCTGACATCCAGGCTGGAGTGCAGTGGTGTGATCTTGGCTCACTGCAACCTCCGCCTCCTGGGTTTAAGCGATTCTCTTGCCTCAGCCTCCCAAGTAACTGGGACTACAGGCGCATGCCACAACGCCCAGCTAATTTTTTTTTGTACTTTTAGTGGAGACGGGGTTTCACCATGTTAGCCAGGATGGTCTCGATCTCTTGACCTCGTGATCTGCCCGCTTCGGCCTCCCAAAGAGCTGGGATTGCAGGCGTGAGCCACTGTGGCCAGCTGTCTCTTAACTCTTTCACTAATGATATTCGAGCTAAATATATTTTATAGTATGATTGTGTATATATTATTTATTAAAATGCGAAGTTTGCTAAGGCTTCAATATAGTGAGGTAAAATAAGTTATATAACATTTATCCGGAACAGTTGTTTTTTGTACTTGTCAAAAGGTGGTAATATTGAACTTTTAATTAGCTATCAGTGATTAACAGTGTATTCCACTCCAGAGATATTCTTTTATTTACTGTTAAGCACTCTTTTTAATATGAGGTCTGAAAAGCAAGAAAAGAGAAATAAATACTCAAGGTATCTTATGGGTGAATAAAACAAAACTATTAGAGGTTTTTAAATTCCAAATCAGGATTGATCCACTGACTTATTTTTTAAAACTATGTTTAAATTAATAAACTATGTTTATGTTTAAATAAAATGGAAATAGAAAAATGTTGAGATATTTCTTTGCTTTTTGTTTAAATTCATGCATTAGTTATTTTGTTATACATTTTGCATAGTTAAAATATTAAAGTAGCTCACCAAAGAGACAGGAAAAGCAATAACATACGATTATGTAATACTGAAAGAAGAAATGAAAAAGGTAATAGCTATTATCGAGTTTTTAGTAAAATTTGTGTTTTATCACCAGTTTTAACTGTTATGTGTGAGAATTCCTTACTTAGTCACTTCAGGTCAATGAGGTATAACCTGCATTATATTTTCTTTCTGTGAATCATTTTATAACTTCTTATTAGGTTTATGATGTTTAGGAGAAAGGAGAAAGTATAAAGCCCTATTTTGATTTTCCCTTTCATATTAGATTCATCTCTGCTGTGGAGACCAGTCACTTGGAAGTACAGAAATACCTTTAACTGGATTACTAAAAAAGGGCAGTACAGAAATCAACCAGCGCCCAGTCACAGTCGAGGGCGCTTTTACCCTTGACCCTCCAAACAGAGCCAAACAGAAGCTTGCGCCTATTCCTGTGGAGCTAGCCCCAACTGTGGGAGTGTCTGTTGCTCTGCAGAGAGAAGGCATAGACTCCCAGGCAAGTAGTGGCCCTCCTTCCATTCCCCCAGCTCCACTAGTCCCACTCATAATTACTTAAAAAAGTTGAACCTCAGAAGAATTACCTTTATAAGGGTATATTTATTACTCTTAATTAGTGGCATGTGCTATATGATACCTCCTTTCTGAAAAGACCTTTCTGAAAAGTGTTGTAACTTCTGTTGTGGTTTGTAAGTGATCCTACCCAGAGCCCTCTTAGCCTTTGGGATAGTCTTGTGTAGTGGAAACCCACTCATGGTCTCCCTCACCACCAACTCAGTTAATGACTAAGGCAGAAAAGGAACACCAGTAAAAGAGAACATTTTTAGACCTAGGAATCTGCATTGCTGTTATCTTTTTGGTTAACGCAACCTGAGCTAAAATAAAATGCTTGGTTCCTTAGTGCTTTTTAGTCCTCATACTGTCTTTAGTCAGTTTTCATAACACAAATGAGCATTTATCTGACTATGTATTTTTTTTTATTGTATCTTTTTCCAGAATCAACTTTATGTTGTTCTTTCAAAAAGCTGATCTTTATGCAGGTTGTGAATTAAAGATACAAAAACTGAAATGAGTGTTTAAAAGATATATATACATATATTTTTAGTGGGGAGCGGAATAAAGGAGAGAAAGAAAGTCATATTAGACATCTTTTTTCTTTTCGGGAATGTAGTTCTCCATTGTACTGCCTTAGTAGGAATAACCATTCTCAGGAACACCTATTCCTGACTTCTTTTCTCAAATATCCCTTCTTACTCATTAGGATGCATTTTGGTATTCAGCTCTGGATATCATATTTCCTCTGTTCATCTTCCTTTTTCTGGTCCTAGATACTATAAGGAAATTTGCAAATTATGAAGAAAAATAGACTAGGAATATCCAAACTGGGAAAAGAAGCTTATGTTTTTAAAAACAACACCAAGTTTTTTTGCTTAATTGTGAAGAAAAATTCTTTGCAAATGATCCTTTATTTAAAAATTGTTTTTAGTCTTTAATTGAATTAAAGACCCAGAATGAACATGAGCCAGAGCATTCAAAGAAGAAAGTTTTAACCCCTGTAAAGGAGAAGACACTTACTGGGCCAAAATCACCAAGAGTGTCCCCTGTTCCATCTCACAACCAGTCACCTCCAACAAAAGATGATGCAACAGAAAGTGAAGTGGAAAGTTTACAGTATGATAAGGACACCAAACCAAATCCAAAAGGTAAGGTCTTTTGTTTGTTTGTTTACAGATCTTTGAGGTATTACATTTTGCAACCATCTAAAAAATGACTATGACAACTTTCATGAGATATAAGTAAAAATTGTGGATTTGTTAAGAACCAGTAGTGTGTGGAGATATAAAAAATTTCAATGCAAAGTCATTGAAATCTATCTAACTTCAAAATAGAATTCACTAAATTAAGGCAAGAGAATTTTTTATTTTACTTGTACACTGGAAATATCCTATTGAATAGACATTGAAGAATATAGTTATTGTGAATAGATTTTTAAAATGATTAAATTCTTAAATATCTTGAATTTTGGAGAAAACAGTTATTAACTGCCTCTCATAGTAAACTCATAATAGCCATTTTTGATCCTAAAGTTAAGGGAGAGCCTGAGAATTTGTGTTTATCTGATTTAATAAAATTTTTCCATCTATTGCCGCTATAGTTAGTAATGTAAGTAGTAGTGGATTAGGAGTTAGACATCTTTGCTGTAAATTACATCTCTGTTACTGAGTAGCTGTGGGACTTAGACCACTAACTAAGTATCTCTCGATCTGTAATAGGGTTGGCCGTCCGTTTAAGTTTTAGCTATTAGACTATTTTAAATATGCCTAAAATAGCCAAAACTACTTTAAAAAGGTGATGTCGTTATATCTCAGTAAGCCTCATATACAACCCTTCAAATGCTAAGTTATGTGCCTTTTGGAAATAAGTTAGTGCCTGCTAGGCTGCTATCATATATATTTCTCTATTGGTTCTGTACGTTTTCTATATGTATTGAGAGTAAGTTCTTTTTTCATACAATTCTAGAATGGAAATTGAAACCTGGGTTATTTTGTGCAAGTTACTTTTAAGATACTTATACCTCAATTCATATGCTCATTAGACAAAATAGCCCAATTTCTGCTTAAAGGTAAATGAGATGATAGCCTTAAATTATTTGTACAATTTAAGAGAAACTTTTAGCAAGTATGATTATTTCTTTTATTTTATGTTCATTTTAGCCGGTTCTTCTGTACCTGTGTCACTGGCCCAGCCAGTAACTACATCCAATGCTTCAGAAGTAGCTTCAGGACAGAAGATTGCTGTTCCAGCAACATCACATCATTTTTGCTTTTCAATAGACTTAAGGAGTATACTTGCCTTGGAGATTGGTTTTCCAATCAACTGTATGTTAAGGTGTGATTTGATTTTGTTTCAAAGTATTATTTTCTGAAGAGAAAGGACTTTCCTCTGTTTGGGGAATTGCAGAGAGAGAAATGTCACCAAAGAAGTTATAACATTGTTAAATCAGTGGACTCAAAGGGGGTAAGGCTATATCCTAATGACTTTGAATTCAAACCAGGGTGGCATTGGTAGCATAAGAGGTAACTGTCTTATCTATTCTGGTATAATAATTGTAGGCATTTATGATAATTTATTCTAAGTAATATAACACATTATATGTATTATGATAAATATATGTTATATGCCATTTAAAGTACAGTGCCTCTTAAACTTTAAAAGTGCTTTTTTTCTGGAAAAAGGTGTTACCGGTCAAAATAATGGTAGTACATTATCTGATTTTTCTATAAAACTGTATTATAATGGGAGCTTATATTCCCAACACCCATAGATTTCATAGATATAAATTAAAAACCATACTTAATCAGCTGTAAGTGGAATGTGTCTATACTGTTCTACATAATTTTAGATATTTCATATATATATGTCAGTTAAATAGTTTTACACAATAATTTGTTTTTAATAATGTTACATTTTTATAGACTTTTATGCTCGAGATATAAATTAAATATAATATAATAATGTGTTTAGTTTGGGGTAGTTAGCAACTCCTCATAAATTTCTTTGGAACAAGCATTAGCATTTGCAAAAGTTGAGGAAATAAATAGTTACAATCCACTTAACACTCTTCATGGAATTCACTTGATAAGGACTAATAGTTCTGTCTTTGAATCATTTTAAGGCCCTTTGAAAGTGCTGGCCATTTAACTTTTTCTGTTTGATACATTTTATGATAAATTTTCATACCATGTTCTGTATTGGTATGAAATTGTAGTTTGCAGCCGTGTCATGGAATTTGTTTGGTAACACTGGTATTTGAAGTTTCTCATCTACAAGACTTCCTTTAATATTTTTTTTTCTTTTAATCACTAAATCCTATAGTGTGGTGTTAAGTGTAGGGAGTTGAAACTCTAGGGCATTTAACTTTCTCTTAGATGAATTGATTTAAATGGATAGTAATTATATAGGAATTGGGTGAATACATCGGATTCTTCTTGTTGGAAAGCAGTTTTTACTAGTAATTTTTACATTTTAGTTCTCATATATGAATAACAAGATACAGGATTAAATTTAAATGAGCATTGTAATATCTTTATATTTGGCTTTAAATACAAGGTAAGTTTAGCAGTAGTCAGGCATTCTTCCATTTAATCTAGCATGACTTTGTGATGAAAGAGAGAAACAGTGTTATGTCACTCTCTGATTCATCCATAATACATTTGAATTGCTTACACTTTTGCAAGATTACCATGATTACCAAATTACCATGAGTGCGTCCTTTTGTAGTTAACTAAGGGCTTTTTATCCCATAAAAAAATCAGGATACTATTGTGTAAAAGAAACTAGGTTTACAAATAAATTTAGGAAGCATTTCTTGAATATTTATATATGGCAGAAACTGCCTATTTTTCCCTAGGAGTGCAGAGATGAAAAAGATAGGACATGTGCCCTCAAGGAACTTTTCACACAGATGGCAGATTGGTATTTCTACCATGTTTCTATTAAAAAGTTATATTTTCTTGTAATATTCATATTATACTTTTTTCTAAAAAACAGACTAAATCTTACCTGTAAACCATAAGACTTTTTCTTTTTTTTAATTCTAGGTACTCATATCCATTCTTTGGAAGTGCAGCTCCTATTATGACTAATCCTCCTGTAGAAGTTCGGAAAAACATGGAAGTGTTTCTTCCCCAATCTTACTGTGCATTTGATTTTGCAACTATGCCTCATCAGCTGCAAGATACCTTCTTAAGGTAATGTATACTGTGTGTGTATGATATTAATTATTTTAAGTCAGTTCTTCAAAATTTGTATTTTATTAAAAAGGCATTCCTATAGGAGAATGCATAAACTCAAACGCATTTGTGTATCTGCTACAGGGTTTTGCATGGTTTAAGCACTCTTTTTAGATTTTCCTGTCTTATTTACCTGAATTTAATTTTTCTAACTTTGTGAAAACAAACTATATGTAATGGGGGAACTTTGAAAAGTGGTCTTGCCTTTTCCTAATGTAATTTGGGAAAATAAATTAAGAACTAAATAGTTTTTATTGTTGATTCACTAAATGAAAAAATTTCCTTTTTCTGTTTTTTAAAATCTGTAACTAGAATTGTTAATCTGTCTATCTGAAACGGATTAATTAAGAAATCTGAGCTCTGTGAAACATCTTTTACTTTCTCAGGGTATCTTAATTCAAATGTACACATTATTTTAAAAAGAATGAAGGGTAACTTTAAACATTTGTGGGAATAATAATATTTGAAAGTTTTTATTAAATGGAAAGTGGTATGAAAAATATAATAGTAGGCCTTGCATGGTGGCTCCCACCTGTAATCCCAGCACTTTGGGAGGCCAAGGTGGGCAGAGTGCTTTGAGACCAGGAATTTGAGACTAGCCTGGGTAAAACGGCGAAACCATGTCTCTACTGAAATACAAAAGTTATCCAGCATGGTGGTATGCACCTGCAGTCCCAGCTACTTGGGGGGCTGAAGCGGGAGGATCACTTGAGCCCAGGATGTTGAGGCTGTAGTGAGCTGTGATTGTGCCACTGCACTGCAGCCTGAGTGACAGAGTGATAACCTGTCTCAAAAACAAAAACAAAAAAAGTATAGTCATGCATTACTTAAAGACAGGGATACATTATGAGAAATGCATTATTAGATGATTTCATCATTGTGTGAACATTGTAGAATGATCTTAGACAAATTAGATGGTATAGCCTATTGTGCACCTAAGCTAGATGGTATGGCCTATTGCTTCTAGACTGTGAACCTGCACAGCATGTGACTGTACTGAATACTGTAGGCAGTTGGAACACAAAGGTAAGTATTTGTATATCTAAACAGAAAAGATGCAGTAAAAATATGATATAATCTTATGGGACCACCATTGTATATAAGGTTTGTCATTGATGGAAACATCATTTCATATTTGCTGCCTGTGAAATTTAGCATTCAGTCTAAAAATTGTGTTAGATGACATTCCAGGTAACAAAAAACACCTTTGACTCCATTAAGGGAATTCAAAGAATTTAGTTCAGAAAAGACTTTAGGTCAGAGTTGATAGCGATTAACACATGTTTCTCTCTTCCTTAGGATTCCATTACTGGTTGAACTATGGCACAAGGATAAAATGAGTAAAGATTTACTTCTGGGAATTGCGAGAATCCAGCTTTCTAACATCTTGTCTTCAGAAAAAACTCGTTTTTTAGGTTCTAATGGTGAACAGTGTTGGCGTCAAACTTACAGTGAAAGTGTGCCTGTTACAGCAGCACAAGGGTAATACATTTCACAGAATTGGTCTTTGCTTTTCTTTTTAATTCATGGAATTCTGATTAGCCAGCCACCACTTCTTAACCTGTTTTTTCTGATCTTCTCTGACCTGTGGCAGTTATACCCCACTTTGCTCTTTAGCTTTCTGATAGCCGTTTCACCTCACAAAAGTCAAGAATCTGTGCTACTATGGTAATGTAATATTCAGATGGCTAATATTTTCCCTCTTCTCTCTAGCCTGAGAATTTTAAATGTAGGATCTATTTTTTTATTTTGTAATTTGAGGCTAAACTTACAATGTATTTTATATTATTTTGCATTGGGAAGGGCTGAGACTGTTTTTCCACTTAAAATATTTTACTCCTGCCTCAAATCAAAAGTCTGAAGACATTATAGATATTTGGCAGTCAGAGGCAGTTTTAAAATAATTGTTTTTTATGCCCTGAACTTCATTGCCACAAAAAAAAACTTGAGTTTTTTAAATGTATTTTATATACAGTAAAATATTTGTTGAATTATTTTTAAAATTAACAATAAAAATTTAAAATTTAACTTAACATTATATATCATATGCTCTTTATCATGAAAGATAAGACTAAAAGAAATAAGGCTCAGTAAAATTTTAGATCTAAAAGTATTATTGAATCGTCTTTCCTTATTCCTCCCCATTCATAGCCATTTTGTTTAAACTATTACTTAAGAGTCTCCCTTAAAGATTAGCATTTTTTTGTCATCATAAGTAGAAGATAATCACATTACTAATAATTGAAGCTATTTTAATGCTGCCTGTTTGTTATGAATATTAACTTTTATTACCTTACTTTGTAGACAGAAAGTTTTAGGAGATTTACTGAAGTGAGAACTTCAGATACACTCAGGAGTTTCTGTCGGATATAGTAATGCTTCACTTTATTCATTTCTTCTGAAATCTGTGAGATAGAAGAAGAAAATGTAAAAGTTGGTTAATTAAGTGTTCTAATTGTGTGAGAATCATTCATTCAAATTTTGTTTGACCAGAGTATATTTGATTAAGACAAAATCATGTTTTTTAATTTTATTTTTATTTCCTTCTAATATTTTCTCTTGTTTTTCATTTGGTTAATGACAAAGGCTACATGCAGTTCTGTGATGCAAAGAGGTGCTCATTATGATCAAACTAACATATAATTATCCTAGAAGTATTGCATATATGCCAATTATGCCTAGAAGCATTGCTTATATCTATTAAAATATTTATGAGTATGTACATCCCAGGAAAAGTAGAAAAAAGAATTAAGAATAACCAATATAATCAAGAGTAGGGGAATTATTAAGTATATTTTACTACATAAATTCATTTGTGTATTTTACAGGGAGTAAAAAAAGAAAATCACATTTTTAAATCAATGATATGAGAAAATACCCCGATGTAAATAGGAAAACAAGATAAAACTGTATGATGTCAACATGCATGTTTGCATGTATATCTACATATAAATGAAACAGAAAGGAAGGAAATAAACTCATATTAGCAGTAATTACCTGTAGGCAGTAAGATTTTAAATTTCACCTTTATGCCTTTTACAGCTCTTATAGGGGTGATTTTGTAGTAAATGTATGCATGTATTTATTGAGGTGTTTGTGATGGTCAAATTATGTATATGGAAGCCTATAGAAGCTGCTGCACTTTCAAAAAGAATACTGTTAGGTGCAGAAAATGTTGCTTACTCCCCAATGCTAAAGCACTGGGGAAATACAAGAAAAAATAATACAAAACTATTTTCATGGATTTTAAGGTATTTTTTATTTTATTTGTAGATCAAATAACAGGATAGCAGATCTTTCTTACACAGTGACTCTAGAAGATTATGGATTGGTAAAAATGCGTGAGATTTTTGTCTCTGATTCATCTCAGGTAAATATAATTGAATGTTATCAAATTATTTTTTAAAAGGAATCTAATGTGCCTATGTGTGTGAGTGTTTAAATGTGCTTTTTGGTTCATATCTTAGGGTGTATCTGCTGTACAACAAAAGCCATCTTCTCTTCCTCCAGCACCTTGTCCTTCAGAGATCCAGACAGAGCCTCGTGAAACCTTAGAATACAAAGCAGCACTTGAGCTAGAAATGTGGAAGGAGATGCAAGAAGATATTTTTGAAAATCAGGTTACTTTTTAAATGTTACTTTAAAAAATCTGTTTTGTCTACTCAGTATATTTTTTCTTCTCCATAGCAAGGTTTAATCTCTATGTTCTGTAGGTACCCTATCTAAAAAAAAAAATGAGAATCAAAAAATACCTGAAATGTGGCAACTTGCCAGAAGCCACTCAGAATTCTGTAAACTTTGCTCATGATTATTAGGAAAGAAAGTTACTCTTTAAATTGCATGTCCTCATTTGGCATACCCTCCTGGAACCCTGTATCATTAGTCTCCAAACAAGTTAGAAAGCACAACCCACTATTAGCTTTATACTTTCTTGAAGTGTGCTCAAATGGGTATTACTTGCTTCAGGCATCCACTTTTTTTTTTTTTTTTTAAAGAATAAAAAAGAATGCCTGAAAAAAATATTAGTGATCAGCATTGGTTCTTTAACTGACAACTGATTAATTTATTTGAAATATTTGGGGTTTTTTGGTGACTTCATTTTTCTTTCTTTTGTAGCTGAAACAGAAAGAACTGGCTCATATGCAAGCTCTTGCAGAGGAATGGAAGAAAAGGGACCGAGAAAGAGAATCACTAGTAAAGAAAAAGGTAACAACTTGTGTAAAAGTGAGGAAGAAAAGGAAGAACACTAATGATAATATCTTATATTTGCATTAAAGACACTCTTTGGAAGGAATAACTAATTTTAGTGGTTATATATTGGCATGGAAGAAGTGAATGATGGCTCTGGGTAGAAGTGAGGCTTTTCACTGTAAAGTATTTTGTGCTTTTGAAATATGCAAATGTATTACCTATTCAAAAATAGACCAGATATTGTGGCTCACACCTGTAATCCTAGCACTTTGGGAGGCTGAGGGAGGATTGCTTGAGGCCAGGACTTTGAGACCAGTCTGGACAAAATAGTGAGACCCTCATTTCTTAAAAATATATATGTGTGTGTGTGTGTGTGTGTGTGTGTGTGTGTGTGTGTGACTATACAAAAATGAATAGAGAAAAACCCTGCTGATATATAAAAAAGAAAATCGCACATTTCAATATGTATATTAACTACATAGTATAATCTGTAAGTTAAAGTGCCTCAAACTTCTAAGCTATTTTTCAGAATTATAAAATAAATCACATTTTAAAAAATGATAACATGAGACCATCTGGTCTTATTTCTGAAAGCAAAAGCTTAATATTTATCAGTTTACACTCAAGTTATTAAATAGAACAACCCTAACAATTAGACTTTCTTCAAATATTCTATTAATAATTTTAGGACTTTAGAAATACTCTTATTAGAGTGGCTAATCAGTATTCAGCTTCAGATTTGAGGGGATGGCTCGGCAGGTCTCCAGTGCTCCTCCTCTCTGTAACCCCCTCCTCTTGTCAACTCTAGTTGCCTCAGCCTCTCTGGTTTCCATTCCGTTTTCTGAGCTCAGCAAGATTGCAAGTGTCTGTTGGGTTCTCCTTCCTTGAGCCACAGTCTTCAGGCAGTAAGCTAGATGTATGGTAGGGGTTGGCTCATTTATTTCGCACCTTTAGGGATCATTGTCCCGTGCTGTCTGTTGCCCAATGTCTGAAAACAGTTGTTTCATATATGTTGTTCATTTTGTGTTTATAGAGGAGAGCTATTTGTCTTTTATGGGTGGAAGCAGAAGTACTTAGGCCTTTGATTTTAAAATAACCGTATCAGCTTTTTCTAACTTAATTCTCACCATTAAAAACTTGAATAACCAGTGAACTTTTTAAAAAGCTGAAAGACAAAAATCACAAGAGTACATCAAAGTCTCTATTCTTAAGGAAAGTTTAGATAACCAAAATTATTTTAAGTAGAAGTCCTAACATACATTTTAACATTATTCTAGTTGTACTGTTATTTAATAGTGAGTTTTATATTAAGTAATATTTACAGACCTCTCCTATTAGATACTCATTGAATCTGGGGGAGCTGGAAAACATTGTTTTAATTAAAAATTTTTTTGGCCGGGTGTGATGGCTCATGCCTGTAATCCCAGCACTTTGGGAGGCCGAGGCGGGTGGATCACGAGGTCAAGAGATCGAGACTATCCTGGTCAACATGGTGAAACCCCGTCTCTACTAAAAATACAAAAAATTAGCTGGGCATGGTGGCGCGTACCTATAATCCCAGCTACTCAGGAGGCTGAGGCAGGAGAATTGCCTGAACCCAGGAGGCGGAGGTTGCGGTGAGCTGAGATCGCACCATTGCACTCCAGCCTGGGTAACAGCGAAACTCCGTCTCAAAAAAAAAAAAAAAAAAAATTTTTTTAACCTAGCCTTTAGGACAAGATGAGTTTATCCTTGAACCATTTTTCTGCAGTGCTGTTGAAGAGTATTTTAGTGTTGAGGTCTGCAAAATTCAAATCAGAAAATATTTGAAAAGTTAATAAAATTACTAAAACCATGACAAATTCAATTTGTGCCATAATTAAACTTTCTGTGAAAACTCACCAAATAATTTTTGGTTTATTGTCATTTTGGTAATAATGATCTTTTCAGTTGAAATTTTTAATTGGTTTGCATTTATACAACTTCAGCTCTTTCAGCCTGAAATGATGAGCTCCTGGCTAGTTAATAGCTCCAGTCAGAAATCAATATGATGCCTACTTAGTAAGTGATTGTGCTGTTTATTCAAATTAGTCATATCGTAAAGGTAGATTTGAGATTGAGATTTGCCATTTTCTTTCAACCTCAGTGCATTTGGAGACCAAATACTGTAATTCATTTGTCTTACAGTATCCTACCTTGCGTGGATTAGTTTTTCTTTTAAATTTTATCAGCCACTATGAAATCAAGTCAGTAGTGAAAAAAAAAAACAGTTGTTTTTCAGTATGAAATCTTTTAAAGCTAAATACTCTGAGATTCTCACTAGAGTATTTTTAAAATGTCAATTATATGTAAGCCTTTTCTGTTTATAAGGGAGCACGAGGAAGTGTTCTGTAGATAAGATCATGCTTTCACTTTGGTGAGGATTAGTGGATATTGCCAGATAGACTCAAAGGGTATTCCAGACAGAGAGAGCCCCTTGAGCAAAAGTCAGAGAAGCTTGAAATAGACTCTGCATTAAGAAAATTATATGTAGTTTGATTTTGGAGGAGGGGAAGAAAGAATGTGCCTCAAGAAATAAGGTAAGAGAGGTTGATGCCCTGGAGTATAAATGATCTCGTAATCCATGTAGAGTTTAGACTAGATACTGTAGACTTTTTTTAGCCAGGCCTTCCTGAGAGAATGAAGCCCTTAATACTTTAAGGGATCCATTGTTGGTAATAAAAAATGGTGATTATGTACCATTTTAGGAGAAGATGGAGAAAATACTTAAATCATTTTCTGTTTTTTGTGGTTCAGATGATAAACCCTGGTTGAGAAAGGTAGAAATATGAGAAACTTTTTAAATGAAGATTTTTATATAAAATAATCTAAGATAATTAGGTTTTCATTCTATAACAATAATTCTGATGGAAGTATAGTGGATAGAATAGAGGATTGTGAAACTAAAGTCCAGGAGACTAGGGAGGCAATATGCATAAAAGAAGTGAAAGCCGAAAAGTAATAGTAGTGAAAGGTTATGGAGAAAAGATGGGTGTTAAAGAGATGATTTTAAGGAGGTTTAGGTACCTCAAGTGCTGAGACTTCTTCATGGCTGCTCACAATCCTACTGCTTTCCCTAGTCAATTCATTTTCTCACTTACCAGAACAGTTTTTCTCTTAACAAACAATCCTTCCTTATCCTTACCCAGTTTATCTCTGTCATTGAAACACGTCCTCTACTTGGCTTCTTTGACTATACTTTTTTTTTGGACTACACTTCTCTACTGTTGTATTCTGCTGTCTTCACTGATCTCTCTTTCCTAATTTTCATGCTAGATCCTCCTCATGTTGGCTTTATTGGCTTGTCCCAGAGCCCAGTCCTCACATATCATCTTTTCTTCTCTCTGTATACTCACTCCTTTGATGATTTTATTCACTCTCTTGGCATTGTATACATCAAGACACCCACCACACACACCCCCATCCCTGACTTCTTCCCTGGACTCTGCACTTGGCTATTTAGTTGCTTACACTACATATGCATCTCAAATTTAACACTCTTTTGTCTCTATCTGCTATAAATTTAGATTAAGTCTAACATCTTAGAGGATGTGGCTATCATAATATATGAATGGCAGTTAAAATTTGTGTTTATCTTGGAGAAGAAAAAAGATTAGGAGGAGGAAATATGATGGCCCTCACCTGTCTCAAATTTGTAAAAGTACATTTTTTTCTTTGAATTGGCGGATGTAATTTGTGACTTTCATATTCTCAAGTCCTCTCAGTAAAATTGTACATATTTTAACTCTATTTTAGGTGGCTGAATATACTATTCTAGAAGGAAAACTTCAAAAAACTCTAATTGACCTGGAGAAGCGAGAGCAGCAACTTGCTAGTGCAGAATCAGAGGTATTTCATCTATCATATATCTTTATTTCAGAGTCTATATATTAAATTCATACTGTTTATTACTTTGTGCTCTATTTATTTCATGAAAATAGTCTTGCAGATATGCAGAAAACTGCTATTCAAACTGCTGTTCAGCATACCTTATATATTAGAATAGGTATAATAGTATGCTAGAGTGTTTAAAGTTAATGCAGTACAGATTTGTTCCTAATACCAAGGTGCTATTCTATGTGATTAGGCAAGAATCAGAAGTTTCTAAAATAAGAAAAGAAACTTGGGCATATTTGCTTTCACAATGAAAAAGGTTTTATTCAAATGGAAATGTTAAGTGGTTAGGGTTTTCAACTGAATTTACACAAATTGTTCATGGATTTTTATATGTGTTATTAATTGAAAATTTATTGAAAATTTATAATATTGATACATTTGAACATTAACTCTCTGATAAATAAAAAGGGTGTGAAAATAAATTTGTAAATATCCTGAACATTTGAGTGTATAGAAAGATATTGGAATACTGAATAGTATAGTGCAGCTAGTAATAAGCCAACCTCTTAAAGATACCTTTGTTTTAAGCTTCAAAGAGAAAAAAAGGAACTGCAATCAGAACGTCAACGGAACCTACAAGAACTGCAAGACTCTATCCGTAGGGCCAAAGAGGACTGTATTCACCAAGTAGAACTAGAAAGGTTAAAAATCAAACAGCTCGAAGAGGATAAACACCGCCTTCAGCAACAGGTTGGATAACATACTTGTCATCTTTTATACTTAGTTTATTTGCATTCTAGTAATAAGAGATATAATTCACTAATAAAAAGTGATAAAAGTCCCAGTAATTTAGATTATTAATCATACTTACTGCACTGATATTCAAATATAATTTACATTGGATCTTCTTTTTCTGAGTATTTTGTGTGAAATTGTACATGTTTCAGGTCATTTCCAATGTAAATCTTTTTCTGATAAGTCTTCTTTAAGCAAACATAGATATTCTTCATGTAGCACCAAATTCAGTTAAGGACCAAATTTAGTTAAGATCCAAATTTCATGAGAGAATTGTCTGTGGTTCCTCTCTCTTTCCTCTCCTCATACTCAGTAAAACTGATTGATATCATCAACACTGTTGTCTTTGGTTTTGTATATTCTCTTCTCAACTGCCACACTACCACTCTCCTTGTTTTCCTCTACCTTTCTGGCCACCCTCAGGCTCTTTCGCAGGCTTATCTTCCTTTATTTAGCCATTAACTTCCTCCAAGCTCAGGACTTACTTTCTGCAAAAACAGTCTTATGATTTCATGCCCATGATTTCACAGACAATTTGTGCATCTGGGACTTTCACATCCAAGGTCATATCCAAGACCTTGCACGTATATCTGATTGCCTTTTGGCATCTCTGTTCAGATATCTTAAAGGCATATAAAAGCCACTGTGGTCCTTCTCTCCATACTTGACCTTCTGCCTGTAAAAGTTCTTTGTTTCAGTGATGGACCCCTCTTATCTGCTCCTCATGTTGTACTCAGAATATTTTTGAAATTTGGGACTCTTGATACCCTCCTCTTTAAAGCCTTTCAGCATTGACTTGTTGCTGGGCAAGGCAACGATTCTGATCTTCCTGTGAGCAACAAGACAATGCTGACCTCATCTCCCACTCTTGTGCCTGTGCTGTGTACTCTCTGGCCACGCTTCTCTTCCATCAGGTGCTCAGGCATGCCATGCTCGTTTCACTCACAGGATCTTCATGCTTGCTGCATTTTCTGGGCCTGGTGTACTCTATTCATCCTTTGGTTTTAAGCTAAAGCATCACCTACTCCTAGAAATCTTCTGATTCATGCTCCCCAAGTCTAGGTCAAGTTTTTATTTTATGGTCTCATAGGACATTATTCTCCTGTTCTTTTTTTTTAAATGATATGTCATATCAGTTTGTTTTTATTTTCATTAGCATGATAATTTAATCAGTATCAGATTGTTTGTTCCATAAAAACTGTTCTGGTTTAAAGCTGTATCCCAGGAGTCCAGGCCGGTTGTCAGCACATAATAGGGGCTCAATAAATATTTGCTAAAAAAAGAATCAAGCTGTTAAAAATTAAGCTTATCTTTCTTGAAAAATTCCAGTGTAGATTAGATATGTATGATGAATGGCTCCTAAGTCTTCAGTAAATTTTGTCATGAACAGTTTCCACGGCAGCACAGGGCCATTATTTAGGTGGCTGTAAAAATATGAATTTGGTTGTTACTAAGTAGGGCAGTCTCATTTAAAATACAAAAGATAAAGTTGTGAAAGTGGGCAGTTGTAATGGGATTCACCAGTGATGCTTCTCTTCTTCTACTTATCAGGAAGATTCAGCCTTCTAGAACAAAGGCTCTTAACACGTTTTAGAGTCACCAGGAGAGCTCTTGAGAAATACACGTCTGTACTTTGTCTAAGAGAGGTAAAAGCCAGGCTCAGTGGTTCACACTTGTAATCCCAGCACTTTCGGAGGCTGAGGTGGGAGGATTGCTTGACCCCAGGAGTTCAAGACCAGCCGGGGCAACATGGCAGGACTGCATCTCTGCAAAACATACAAAAATTAGCCAGGCATGGTGATTCACACCTGTAGTCCCAGCTACTCAGGAGGCTGAGGTGGGAGCATCACTTAAGCCCAGGAGGTCAAGGCTCCAGTGAGCCATAATCACAGCACTGCACTGCAGCCTGAGCAACAGAACAAGGCACTGTCTCAAAAAAAAAGAAAGAAAAAAGACTTGTATGTGGTTTGTAGGAATGTAAGAATAACTAACTTTGGTGGGAAGAACTGGTGTTTTGGAAAAATTACGCAAAGCACACCTCTGTTCTTGAACCACTGTTCTAAGACCTGGGGAAGTAAAGGGGGGTAGGAAGGACAGGAGACGTTTCCAAGATGCCCAGGTTGCTAAGTCCGTGACTGTATACATTTCACATTTTATATATGGAAAAGCTTTTTGGGCCCTTACTTTGACCATGTTGCATGTATTATACACACAATTCTAACTAGACTCGTAGAAGGAACAGTTAAACACACTGTCAGTGAGAGCTCTGATGAAGATAAAGTATTTGTGTTCAAATAGATTATAGTAGGCACCAGAACTCAAATCACTGTAGTTTATGGATCACTTAGCAAAGGAAAAAGAGCCCAGCATGCTTTAAAAGCTTACTGCTTTATAACCCAATTGTAACAATAAGAATTGTTTATGATAATGTTCTGGAACTGTGAAGAAACTACCAAATTTAATATTTTCTTAGCTTTTGTTTAAAATAGAAAATTGACAAACTTTAGAAAGGTTTCTATTCAACTTTGGATGTTAAAAAACAGGTAAGCATCTGTCATATGGAAAATTTTCATATATAGAACACCACATTACCTAAAGATGCTAGATAAATCCTAATAACAATTATTTATTATTGATTATTTCCATTTTTGCCACACATTTTCTATTTCAAATTTTGTTAAGTCTTACGTCTTAGGGGAAAGAGAATTGGTTTATCTAATGATGAATAGTCACAGTAGTATATGTTTTTGGAAAACATCTTTAGCAATCCTTGTTCACATTTCAAAAAACGTCTCATTCAAAAAGAACACCTTCATGCCCCTTTTTTTTTAATTTTGAAAGTGTTCTAAGAGAAGTTGGAATGTTTAGTCAAGGCAGACTATCTTGTCATTTTGTTTTACAGGAAGTATTGACTGCTTTAATGAAAACATTCTCGGGGATGAAAAGGTCTGAAGTCAGTTTTTGCCCCTGCTACTGACTTAGCTCACTGGGTCTTTGGCGCTGCCTCAATTATTTAGCTTCTTTGATTTTCAGGTTTGTTTTTTTTTTTAACCTATTAGTATGAAGGAATTGAATCAAATAATCTTTAAATTTACCTTAACTTGTAATAGTATTTGAATTTGAAAAATTCATACAGTACCAAACTATAAAAACCGTAAGTGCTACATTAAAATTGAGCTTATTTTTACTTACCTGGATATTTATCTGGCATGTCTGTAATGCTCAGTCTTTTGTGGCAGGAGGTCAGGATTATTCATTTTTTTTCACATTTAATTTTCATTACATTGGGCGGAGCAAAGAGTCATGCACCAGAGTACTGATGATTATGTTATTCTTTGGCTTTCAAATAGAATTGGGATCCAGGTTGTAATCGTCTCTAAATTCAAAATCTGGAGCAGAATCAGAAGAGGTTGACCACTGCTGCTGGGGTCTGGGGGTCTCTGGGAAAAGGAAACAGGGAGCTGACTATGGAAACTTTATGTTCCATGACTCCACTGGGGTACCTGAGGATCTTCCCTGTGGCTCAGAGGAGCCCCTCAAAGCAAACAGGGATGGCACAGGCCTGGAGGTAGAACTCGGGAGTTGGAAGGACGACCGCATCTGTACAGAGAGAACCTGAAAAGATGTTATCTTTCCATTTGTATCCCAGAATCCTGTGTAGGCACTCTTTATATGTAAAGGGCCAGGGTTGGCTTCTTGGCCTCAAAGTAGTCCAGTAAAAGTCTGCAAACTTGTCACCATCTGGAGACATTCTTGCCAGCTCTTCTTGCCCCTGTGCTTTGGACACTGGGCAGTTGCTTAGACTATTATTCCTGATTATTCTTCCTCAACTCTTCAAATTCAAGAAATTACCATTCTTTTAGGAAACTCTGGATCTCCCAGTCACTCCTTGATTTAATTAACCAGGCTGATGGTTTTTCTGGTTTCGTGGTTTATTTTTCCTTCTTTGTGTGCTGAGGATTTCTAGTAATTTTAGCCTGAAATCTCTCTCTCTCTGTTTTTATTCCTGAGTTTTCTCCTGAGATTCTTTTCACTGTAGCTGTATGGCCTAATTCTGGATTGGCAGGGAACTTGGACTTACTTTGCTCTAATGGAATCTAGGAGAGACAGAGTTGCCTTAGTGTTGAAATGTATTTGCTCCTCTCTGCTTCTAGTGGTCTCTTGCTGAATTTTTTCTTATATGCGACATCTTAAGAAAAGTGTAGCCTGTAATCCCAGCACTTTGGGAGGCCGAGGCGGGTGGATCACGAGGTCAAGAGATCGAGACCATCCTGGTCAACATGGTGAAACCCCGTCTCTACTAAAAATACAAAAAATTAGCTGGGCACAGTGGCGCGTGCCTGTAATCCCAGCTACTCAGGAGGCTGAGGCAGGAGAATTGCCTGAACCCAGGAGGCGGAGGTTGCAGTGAGCTGAGATCGCGCCATTGCACTCCAGCCTGGGTAACAAGAACGAAACTCTGTCTCAAAAAAAAAAAAAAAGAAAGAAAAAAAAGAAAAGTGTAAAGAAAATGTTAGTATTTCTGAAGATAATTTTTAAATTTGACATACAAGTTTTACCAAAAACATTCTCATGATACTAGCTTGATAAGAAATTTCATAGTTTCAAAAGTTTTTGTATGATCAGTTGATTTACTGAATTTTTGGTTACTAAGGATCTTTATTTTCCTCATTATACTTTATTTTCTAGATTTCCTACTATGAGCATGCTTTAGAATAAAAATAAGACACTGTTGAGTTGCATTCTATACTGCTAAACTTTGCATATCATTGTTTTGAAATGGCTAATTTTTTTTTTAATACAGCTTAATGATGCTGAAAATAAATATAAGATTTTGGAAAAGGAGTTCCAACAGTTCAAGGACCAGCAAAGCAGCAAACCAGAAATCCGTCTACAGTCTGAAATAAATCTTCTCACCTTGGAAAAGGTACACATGTTAATATTGGGCAGTTTAACTAGTCCCAGTGATCAATTTATAAAATCAATAAGTAATGTGTATACAATGTAATAATGTTTTGCTGTAGTGTTCTTAGGTCAAATAAGAACGCATCAGAGAATTTAAGGCACATGACATTATTAGTACTTGAATTTCTTGGCTTAGGTCAGTTGTAGCTTATACAAATTAGAGTCCTTGGTTGCAAACATCAGAATTGACTAACTCTAGTAAGGAAAGAATATGAAAAACTTTCAGGAGGCTGAAGAACTAGTTTCAGAATATGGGCAGGATAGGGGAAGCAAGGCATAGCCAAGATCCTATCAGAAAACAGTCTACTTCAGATGCTCCTGTTGGTGCTGTCACTGCCATGTCACTGGGTTTCCTACCACCTGATTCTAGTGTCACACTGTTGAACTTTGTTTTGTGGTAGCCATTGTGAACATTCTCTCCATGTATCACCCCTGTAGATTCAATGTCTTAGACAGGAATATTCATTTGAACCACAGACTTGCACTCTAGCTCTCAGCTAGGAAGAAGGGATAGTTGTTCTATTTTGTTTTCTGTGATTGGAAGCCATGGTCCACCTATTATTTAAATTGAGATTCTCCACAAACAGAATGGTCAGGTGCTAGGCATTAAAAATGTGTAATGTGCAATAGACACTCTAAGTTTGACAATATGTGTTCTTGCATTTTTAGGCATGATTAAAAAAAACACACCATTCAGAGGAAAATAACACAAATAATACATGGGAAAATTACCTTTAAAATATAAGGATTTAATTGTGCCAGCCATTCCCTATCTTTTCCTACTCAGCTTTGTATTCAAGGCTTCCTTGCCCTTGTAGACTTGCCACCAGGGGGCACTAGCAGAAGACTGGTGGGCGAGAGTTGGATCTATGCTGGGATAGTTTTTTCCATCTCTTTCTCTACTTCATTTTCTCTGACAGTAGTTGAATGTTTTTATGGTTCCATGTTGTCCCATCAGAGAGCTCTGCTCTCCAGCTTCCTTCGGGCCATCCTCACTGTGGTTCTAGTTCACTGGACAACAGGGCTCGGGTGAGCATTTCCTTTGGGCATTGATATGGTTTGGCTCTGTGTCCCCACTCAAATCTCATCTTGTAGCTCCCATAATTCCCACATGTTGTGGGAGGGACCTGGTGGGAGATAATTGAATCATGGGGTGGATCTTTCCTGTGCTGTTCTCCTGATAGTGAATAAGTCTCATGACATCTGATGGCTTTAAAAAATGGGAGTTTGCCTGCACCAGCTCTCTCTTTGCCTGCTGCCATTCATGTAAGATGTGACTTGCTCCTCCTTGCCTTCTGCCATGATTGTGAGGCTTCCCCAGCCATGTGGAACTGTGAGATCTCCATTAAACCTCTTTCCTTCGTAAATTTCCCGGTCTTGGGTTTATCTTTATCAGCAGCGTGAAAAGACTAATACAGGCATCCTGTTGAACTCAAAAAGTTTCAAATGTTGGAGCATTTTGGATTTTCAGACTAGAGATGCTGAACCTGTAGTATTAGTTTACAAAATAAAATAGGGCTGATAAAAGAATGCTGGAAATATGGGTAATTTTTGGCCATTGGGGGAAGGTCTTAGATGATAAAGGTTCAAATTTTATCTGGTAAGAAAAGTCAGAGATTACTCCCAAGTTTGTAAGATTGGCATAATGGATGTTAATAGAAGTGAGTTTTGATGAAGACCATGGTAGACTCGTAATCAGAAAGTAGCACTGTGGGGTGAGTGCAGTGGCTCATGCCTATAATCCCAGCACTTTGGGAGGCCAAGGTGGGCAGATTGCTTGAGCTCAGGAGTTCAAGACCAGCCTGGGTAACAGGGAGAAATCCTGTCTCTACAGAAAAATATGTCTATACACACACACACACACACGTATACATGTATATACACATACACAAATATATACATGTGTGTGTAAATATACACTAGGTGTGGTGGCATGCAGCTGTTGTCCCAGCTACTTAGGAGGTCGAGGTGGGTGGATCACTTGAGCCCAGAGAGGTCAAGACTGCAGTGAACCCTGATCGCACCACTGCACTTGAGACTGGGTGACAGAGCAAGAGCTTGTCTCAAAAAAAAAAAAAAGTAGCATTGGGGAGTGAGAGATTTACGTGTTTGTAAAAATGGACTAAATAATAACAATCACAGCCAAGAGTACTTTGAGAGAAGTAGTCTGGTGTCTGCTAAAGTGTGGCAAGAAAAGAAAGACTTTGGAATAGCTTCATAAAGCCAGCTCTCAAAACCTTAAAGTTTACGTTGAGATACTATAATCTGATACTAGGCTGTGGATTCAATTCCTTTAGGAACTTTTAATACTTATTGTGTGATTTTATATGTATTTCAGAACTACCATAATCCAAACTAGATTCTAAACCTTCCAAGGCAGAAAGTGTATTATAGTTATTTTCATATTACCGATTCTTAGGACAATATCTTGTATGTTATAGCACTGAGTAAACGTTTGTTAATCATGATTATGAACCAGCACCGTCTTTGCTACTCAGAATTTTCATATATTCATTTATTCAGCAAAAATTAACAGAGGGCATGTTGTCATCTTGGCACAAAACTGTTTTGAGATGTTAAGTTGCTGCTAATCACTTCACCAGCTATTTATTGAGTATCTTCTGTGTTCCTAGGATAATTGTTGGTCTTGCATTGAACAAGACCAATTCCTCAGGGAGATCCATTATAGAGAGAGTAAACAAATAAATGAACAAGATCATTTTTGTTTATGTCAAACATAAAAGTAATAAAAAGAGTGATGTCATATTGAATGTGGCAATGTAGGTGGCCGGATCAGGATAGATACCATTCCACATAAGGTGGTTAAGAAAGGCCTCTTTGAGCAGGTAACTAATATTTTAATTAGGGATCTGTGAGAAGATAAGGAGCTAGCAATGTGAAAAGCTATGGAAGGTGTGTCCAGGGAATAGCTGCAAAGGAATTGAAGTGGGACTAAGCCTGGATTGTTTGAGGTTGAGAATGAAGGCCATCCTAGAGTGTGAGGGACGAAGAATGTACAAGATGAGATTGAAAGTATGGGCCATTAAAGCCATCACAAGGAGTTTAGGTTTTTATTCTAATAGAGTTAGACAATAATAGTAGTTAACAGTATGAACAAGAGCCACATCAGCTTGGTTCAAATCCTAGCTCTGCCACTTACTAGCTTTTTCACCTTGGGCAAGTTACTTTACTTCTCTGTACTTATTTCCATATCTTTTAAATGGAGGTAGTAACAGAATTAAAAACTTAGTATTTGTAAAATGCTAAGCACAGAATCTGGGACTTGTTTTACTTAAATCCTGTGTTTGTAAATATAAGAGTTAAGTACATAATGAGATACCGTTGAAGAGTTTTAAGGAGAGTAACGTATCTTTACATTAAGGGGAAAAAAATCATTCATCTAGTGTGTAGAAAATATGTGTTAGAGAATAAGACCTGTCTCTTCAGCTTGTGACCTGTGTATTCAGCTGCCTACCCAACATCTTTTCTTGAATGCCTTAGAACAGTAGTTCTCAAATTTTTTGGACTCAGGGCCCCTTTATTGATAATCCCTCTATTAGAAATGGTGGAGGCCAGGCGGAAACCCATGTATAACATATATAACATTTTTATGAAAAAATAACTATTTCTTGAAACAAAAATTGAGAAGAATGACATTGTTTTACTATTTTACAAATCTCTTTAGTGTCTGGATAATAGACATCTGAATTCTTATATCTGATTTTGAATTCACTCTGTTGTAATATTACACATCATGTAGCCTCTGCAAAACTCCAGTGTACATTCATACAAGAATGAAAGTGGAAAAGAAAAATCATCTTTTGGTATTATTATGAAAATAGTGTCCATCTCCCGGACTGTTGGAGGTCAGTCTTTAAGATATCCCAGAATGTCTAAAACTAAACTCAGTCATCTCCCTGAAATGTATTTTTCATCTAATGTTTCTGAACTCAGTAAATGTTTCTGTAGCCTGTTAACTGCCAAGCTATCCTGGGGTACTCTTATCCCCACGTTGATTTAATTGCAAAGTCTTATTCTTTTTCTTACATATTTAGACAGTCTCTTCATTCATTCACTACCAGCAAACTTGAATCCAGCTGCACATTTTCCTCTTCTCTTTTGATAAAACTAAGTATTAAAATATTTCTGTGTTTATAAATATAAATTCTGTAGTACCTACCAGAAATATTTGAAACACACATTGGATAATGTCACATCGATTTTCACAAGATCTATTACGTGAGTGTCTAAGAGTACTTTAATTTTATCTTGGGCAAATTTAAAGACCAGAAATCAAAATTGTAACAAAGGTGTTATCTTATTTATCTCTGAATATAGACTGGTTGACTAGGTAATATCCACAGTAAAAATAAATTTTAAATGATTTTTAAAAATTCCTTCCAACTATGCTTTTACCAAAAGGATAAAAATCATTAAACATATTAAAGGTATAAGCAGTACCGTGAAGCTTGCATTGAGAGAGAAAAGTACATAATTTAATTGCCTTTATTTTAGACTTAATACATTCATCCAGCATGTTTAAGTGCCTAGTGGAACAAGGCTTTTCAGCTCTTCTGAAAATTCTCTGTAAATCTTTTTGGAGCCAGAAGAGGGCAGAATCTTATTTCTTAAAATAGTGACAAAGAGATAAGCACAAAAAGAAAGATACAAGTTAAAAAGTATCTGATTTAATTTGAAAGCTCTGGTTATGCCTGATTACCTATTCTTTTCAGTGTAATATGCATATTCCCTTTTTTTTTTCACTGAAATGATCTAAAAATAAGTTAACATAAACATATAGTTTTAGCAAATGTAATTAATTCTTGATTCTTTTTACAGGTTGAGTATCCCTTCTCCAAAATGCTTGGGACCAGAAGTGTTTCCAATTTTAGATTTTTTGAATTTTGGGATGCTTGCAATGTATTTACCTGTTTAGCATCCCTGATCTGAAAATCTGAAGTCTGAGATGCATTACTTATGTGTCATGTCAGTGCTTAAAAAGTATTGGATTTTGGATTTTTGGATTACGGTACTCAACCTGTATTGTGTAAGAAGTGAATACTAGTTTATGGTTTTCTTTTAGTTAGGAGATCTACACACACACACACATACATATAAATAATTGAGATGTAAAAAATGAAATGATGTTGAAACTATTTCCTTCTGTTTGTAAAAAAATTTAAAAAAAAATGAAATATGGAAGACATGTAATTTAGTAGGGCCTACGGAGGTTGAAAAGACTGAAGATATATTGAAACAATGTAGATATTTTTAATCAAGTTGAAATTTATGTATGTAAGAGTATTTCGTGGGTATCTACTATATGCCATCCCTGACTTGGGGCAAATGGGAAAGATAAGAGAAAAACCAAAGACAGCAAGAGAAAAAGTACATTATCCTTTTGAGGCTTCACTTAAAGAGTTTGTAAAGTAATTGGGAGATGACTCAGGGAGATGACTCAAGGTCATTCCTAAATGACCTTGAGTAATCAAACACCAAGGAATGTGATAGACACCATTTGGTGTTCGGAATCTAGTAGTTTTAAGACAGCTTCATGTAGAGGTAGAATCTGAGCTGAGCCTTAAGATTTAGGTAAGCAGAGGAAAAAAGTATTGGCAGGCTCAAGTCAGGAAGTAACTTGGGCAAAGAGTGGGGAAGCCACAGGGGACAAATCTGGTTGGAGTAAGGTTTCCTGTTGAGGAAAGCAGGTTGAGCAGGTAGGACAGATACTATATTTTGGAATGCCTTCAATCCTAAGCAGAGTAGTTTAGGTTTAATACTGTAGATAAATAGTAGCTACGGTAGATTTATTTAATAGGGGTTTTTATAGGATTAGTAGATAGAATAGATTTGAGGCTGGGGAGGCTGAAGAGACAAGAGAACCTCTTACAGTCAAGATGAGTTGAGAAGAACCTAGGCTAACGAAGTAGCAGTAGGAATAGAAAGGAATAGAATTTGAAAATATTCCAGGAGAGAAATCTAGAGTTCTTTGTGACAGAATTGACCTGGGAATAGCAGATTAAGAGACAATGCCATACTTCTAGTAGAGAAATAGAATTGTAGGTATATCAAGGGTAGAAATAGGGAGATTGGAAACCAGTGAATTTTAGTCTGTGTTTTTAATTTTACTAGCCTCTGAATGGACTGTAGGTCTTGAGCTGAGTTTTTCTTTCAAGAGTATATAACTTGGCTTATGGTTTATTACCTCAATCATGACCAAGAAAACCTAAAGAAAAATATAAGTACAGAGGCTTCCAGAAGTTTAAATTGACTTCTGGAAGGGCTCTGAAGAACCCAAGGTCTTTGAATGCCTTAAAATTATATCAAAATTTTAGTTGTGTTCATTTTTTTCTGGGAATTGGGTCCATATATTTCTTTAGAATCACATAGACATTTATATCTTAAAAAAAAAAAAAGAAATCATTGATTTGGGGATAGGAATGAATTAGAATGAGGTTTGTGTCTCAGATTTACTTGCTACAACATTTTATTAAGAATAAAGAAATTATAACTATATATGTGTTTTAAATTAGTGTGACTTTGCAAATGTGAATTATTTTAATAATTGTGGCAGAACGTATATAATCTATCCACAGTTCTTTTCTGATGGTGCATTGTGTATAAATAATCCCTCTAGGTTTATCTTTGGCCTAACCCTCATTTTTGGGCTCATCAAGTATACTAGACCATCTAGTATCTAAGACCCATGGACATGATTGCTTATATAACTGAATACTATCTTTTATCTCACAGCTACAAAAATAATTTTTTCTTTTCTTTTGAGTTATGGCTTCTTGTTAAATGACGAGGTAGTATGGCATAAGTAGAAGAGATGATCTTTGATAATCTCAGCAGTATTATTCAACTTAAGATACTTGAGTCTAGTTGTGAAATGTCAACACATTTAAATCCAAGCACTAAGAATTTGTAAAGCAGAAAAGACGTTGACTCCATGTAGTCATCTATTACTGCAGAAAATGTTCTGATCTTTTGTGAAGGGAATTTGGCCATCTGCTTTTCCTTTCATTTTATTTTCATATGAGTTTTCTGAAGTTGGAATTTTTAGATAGTGTCTTCATTTTTGTTTTTCTGTAAAACATTAGAAGCTATATGTATGGGAAAAACTAGACTTGATGTAAAAATTAGTCTGGTTCAGAGTAACAGAGTTTTACTATAATTCAAACAGATTATTACATTATCACTTAATAGTAAAACTGTCTGTTGGCTACATGAATTTGTTTGGTACTTGGTTTGAAACACTGAGTACATTCCAAAACATAGCCAAGTTGGCTTCAGTTCATGTACAACAGATTGCCTGCTGCAAGTATAAATAATCATATTTTTTAATTGAATCACTTTAGTATTTTTCTTTATATAGTTGAGGAAAAATAGAAAATAGAATGTGTGTTATTAAGGAACATTATTTTTCTTACTCTTGGTTTATTTTAACATTCTTAAAATATTTTTGACTTTGTACTCTTTCTTAGGCTTTCTGATAAAACATTTCACTGTTTTCGGAGTTCCAGGATTTTGCCAAAATATAGTTATAAAAGCATCTGTACTGGCTGTCTTCATAAGACAAAATTCCATATGAAGATAGGCCTCCAAAAGGAAACTTTGGCTTCTAAGAGTTAGGGTGCCAGTTAAATTGGAATGTTAACAGAACTGCTTTTTGTAAAAAATGAATGTATTTCTCACTCTATGATCTTTATATAATATATATGTTTAAGTACATTTATAGTAACTGTCTGGACGTTAAGACTAATTCGGTTCTTTTTAGGATAGACTGTTAGGCAATAAAAATAAGACTATATTTTAAACAAGAAAATGTTCATGTGCCATAATATTTATAGTAAATTATATAACAGTTTTAGATGATGTCGTATGTTACACTGTATAAACTCTTTTCTTAAGCCAGACTCTTTGTATATATTATCTTTCAGTGGTTGTACACAGTGGTATAGTGTTTCACTTGATATCATTTTAATCACTGTTAGGTTGAACTTGAAAGAAAGTTGGAATCTGCAACTAAGTCTAAACTGCATTACAAGCAGCAGTGGGGACGAGCTTTGAAAGAACTTGCCAGACTTAAACAGGTATGTAGTTTATAGCTTATTCTTTTTTTATCTTTTTCCCTTGTTTCTTTGCAAGTTCGCATGTTTGGCAATATCTGTTACGTTCACTTGTCTGCATTTGAATATTACTATTTTTTGAGATTAGAGGCTTTTACAAAAATTTGTTGGCAAGATCCTTCTTTTTTATAGTTAGAAACTGAAACAATTAGGTCTTTAAAAAATTGCCACCTATCCCCTTCCCCAGAAGAAACTGGGAATAATTTATTTTACTTTCACTTATAAAACAACCATTCTTTTCTTTCTTATGATTAAACTTTCCACTGGGAGTGCCTTTTATGAGAACATTTAAGGATAACTTGAACATTTTCTCAAATTTAAGAATATATTTTAAATGTTATTCTTAAGAAGACAGAGTAATTCAGTTAAGAAAAGGAATTACAGGGAATTTTTGCATGATTTTAAAAGTTTAAAAACATTGATAGAAGTTTTCTGAATTCTTACATTTTTTTCTTTCCTGCTACCAATCAACAAACACTGTTAGCGTCAGAAGAAATTAATCTTAATTTTGGTCATATTTGGTCTTAATCATTTGAAGAAATTATGAGTAAGATTTTTATTTTGAATCTAACCCTTTAAAGAACCCTTTTCTTTAAAGAAAAGCGAACTTAGAATAAACTAATCATTATTATATCTTTATAATATTTAGGTCAGTTTTCTTTTGAATGAAATTTCACACATAGGGTCTTTCAGGTTTGTATTTTTCTTAATATGTCTCCATAACCATCAAATACTATTAAACATTGTTATGGTATTATATTAAATGCTTACCACTTTCATAGAGTTCTATTAGTCTAAATGAGAATTAAAAACTAGTAGATAGTTTGTCCTAACATACATGATAGAGGAGTTGGGATTGTAAGCATTACAAATGAAGACAGGTAGATATATATAAATATAAAATAATGTACCATGTGACTATATTATATAAATGCTGACAAGACTAAGGATAGACATTATGTGTAGTACTAAGAATCTCCTGTATTGAAAGCACTGTCTTACATGTACAATAAGTATAAAATAATACTATACCAGATGTAAATATATGCAAGACATTGACCTTTCCATCACAGAGCTTGCAATTTAGTAATAAGGAAGAAACAACTATAAATATAAAATTTACTACGTAATAGTAAGAGCCTTGACAAAGACCATATAGAGTACTCAGGAGGAGAAAGTACATCTATTTAATAGGATTTGGAAAGGTGTCATAGGAGAGGAGCTATTTGAGATAGACCTCTGGAGATAGATACTTAAGATTTTAGTAGAGTAATTGGTTGTGTTTTAGGAAAGTAGTGGGGGAAATGTAAATACAATAAATAGAATGATCACAGCAAAGAGGCATGAAGTGGGAGAGGATAGGCCGTTCTTATAAAACAGAGGAGGGCCCATTTTCTAAGTCATTTCTGGCAATAAGGGCTGGAACTTAAGTAGTAACAGTAGGAATGCAACAAGAAGAGTCTTGTCAAAGATGATGCCAAGGGCTCCAGCTTCAGTGTGTGGTCCGGTTTTGGAAGTATAGTTACCAAGAAGCTGTTTGGAGGGTGGGAAGGAGATAGGATTTGCAAATTGGATGTTTTAATTTGTACAGAATGAAATTTGGCTACCAGTTAGAAATATGGATATGTTGTTGGGAGAATGATTGGCTTTAAAAATACATATAAAGGAGTCCTTTGCAGAGGTACTGTTTAAAGTTATGCCAGCTAGAACTTAGAATTCTTATGTTTAAGATAGAGAAAAGAAAGCTAATGAAGGCAATAACAAGCAGAGAAAGTGAAGATCATTATAATGATGCAGGTAGAGCAATTAGTATGTATCAGAGGCTTACTTTGTGCCAGGGTAGCATTAAGCCCTGCAGAATTTATCATTTAATCCTGACAAAGATCGCTATATAGCAGGTAATATTATTCACATTTTATTTGGTTGGTGCAAAAGTAAAATGGTAAAGGTGCAAAAGTGAAAGCAGCAAAAACCACAGTTACTTTTGCACCAACCTAATAGATGAAGAAACTGAGACTAAAAGAAGTTAATTTGCATGTGATCACATAGGTACTAAGTGATAGACCTAGCATTGAAAGCTTTTGATGAATACAGCTTCAGGCTCTTTTCCTTTCATGATACTATGGTCTCAATCCATCGAAGTCAAGGAATGAAAGAATTTCGAGAAGAAAGTTAGCCACTCTGACAAGATTATTGAGGCAGGGGTCATTGTGAGTTGATCTGTCCTAAGAAGGAAAATGGCATCATTGACCACAAGAGAGACCAGGTCTGGTAATGAGAATTAAAGTGATTTTGAGAGAGAAGCAGCTAATACATAGTCATGATGCCAAGATAGTTAAGTTGCATATGGTATAATAGGACTCCCTGTGGAATTGGGGCCAAGGAAATAATATGATGAGAATAGCTGTTGAAAGTAACAAGACATAAACTCCATCAGAAGCAGCATAAATAGTAGTTAAGAACATGGCTTTGGAGTTAGGAGAGCTAGGTTGAATTTTGGTTCTACCTCTGACTTTGGGAATTTACTTTCTCTGATTAGTCTCTTCATTTGAACAACGAGAAATTTTCTCACACAGGTTATTCTGAGAAATGAGTGGTTTTTAAGTGTTTATTTAATACAGTGTTTGATACATAGTATGTGCTCAGTAAATGGTAAGTAACTTGTTAAAAAGAGATTAGCCATAAAGGTGTTCTGTGGGGTGGTGCATTCAGTCTGTGGGGACCTAATTGGACAGTAGCTTTACTCTAGAGGGCTTTGTGACTAGAAATTCTTGAGTGTGCATAATTGGGGGATGTTTTCATGCAGTGATAGTTATAATAGACATTCTGTAGAAAATGTACAGAAGAAAAAAATATGTAAGGGCTAAATGTGCAGATGTGCAAGAGTGTCAGTAGGTAAACTCTGAGTTGGAGTATAAAGGAATGTGAATACATTGAGATGAAGAAACATCTATAGTTAATTTGCTCATTCTTTCCTTCATTCAGCAAGTGCTTACTGAGAACCTGCTATGCACTTTATACAATGGGATGCTATGTATATAGCAGTTCCTCCCATGTGGAACTTAAAGTTCACCTAGGAGGACTGATAGAGTATAGCAGCGTGGTAAGAAATGTAAATGAAGTCAGCAAGTATTAGAAAAGCCAGGGGACCACTGGGGGCTATCACCACATTTGTCACTCAAAGCTAAGGAAGAAATATTTCAAGAGAAAATGCTTCAAATAACTCTTCTAGGCGGGAAATCATTTTAAGTTTTTAAATGGAGAGTAGATGGGGAAGAAGTGGAAGATAGAGCTTCCATTGAAGAAGCTGAGCAGTGAACAGTAGCAATGGTAATTCATCAATTACGAATTACCCAAATCAGCTGAAAAGGTGGGAAAATGTTACCTATTGGTTAGGGCATTTTCTATAGAGAACTGAATAATTGTTAACTATTGAAACTGAATCTCATTATAATTGACATGTTTTTTATTGAGAAGTATCTGTGGAAGAACTTTTTACCTTGTCATGTTCATATATGTCTATTAGAGATTACATTCTTTAAGTTTTTCACCATTTGAGTTAGTTTCAAAAAATGTAAGTAAACAATGTTCTGAATAGAATCCCCTATATTCCTGGGTTTTGCTTAGTTTTACACTGGGGTATTGAAGTAGTCTACTTTAAAAGAAGATTCAGTGTGAAAGGCTCCAATGCAAGAATCCCTCCTTTCTAACACACACATCCTCATACACTTTTGTTATCTTCTGGATCTTTCCATTTAATCCATTTTCTATTTTACCTTCTTCTTATTTCCTGCCCTCTTGCCCAAAAAGCATTGCAAAGTAATTTTAGCTATTTGATTCTAATAAGGAGGATATCACAAACATTCAGATACCTTCTTTGACTTGAGTTACTATAAATGTAAAGAAAAGGAAAAAAAAAGTGTTAAATTAGTGGTTCAACTCTGAAACTTACAATCCATGAAAGAAAATTTCTTTGAGTGCAGAGATGTTCATTGCTTTTTCATTCCAAACCAATTTTAATCCTTATCCCACAAACTTTCTGCTTTAGGGACAGAAAGACTGTAACCAAATTTTGAGGTCACTAGGAATCATTGATGTTCTGCAGACTACCCTGAGATGCAACACTTTAAGAAGAAAAGTAATAGACCTTGGTATTACCATAGTGAATTGGGCTCTGCCACTAACTGTTTTAGTAAGATTAAAATTAATAACTTCATCAAATTGGCACATTTCATGTGTGTAAAAATTCAAAATTTTTTCCTTCAACTTTTTATTAAAAACACATTTATTGTGCTTGAATATAATTTTGGAATCATCTATCTAGTTTTGTTCAGAAGATTGTTTGTGTAACTTCTTGTTTAAATTGGATTAGTACCATGTTAATTTTACATTGCCTCTGGTGAATAGCCATGGGGCTGTAATCTCTGCCAGTAATTTGTCACATCAAAACCCTCTGGAGGGCTATACAAAACATTTGTGTAGTACGGATTAGACGGTGAAAGCCATATCTTAGTTTGTTAATAAATGTTAATGACAAAACCCAGCTGGTAAAGCTTGGAAATAAGACCTAATGCTTGATGCCCATTGCCAGAAGAATGTTTAAACAAAGATTTCCATTACTCAGAGGTGACCTAGGATAGTCAATTTGTGAATTAAAAAATGTAACCTTCTAATTATTCAGAAAAAACTTTTTCTTTTGATTCACAACCACAAAAGTCTTTTCCCAGTGGTAAGCTTTTTTGTTCTTTGGTAACTGGGAAGGCAACAGCTGTAAAATATAAATAAGCATAACATAAAATGAGTCCTGATTTAGAAGACAAGGAAGTGATACTCTTAAGTTTGCTATCATGGGACAAAGTTAAAAGTTTTACTTGTTAGACTTGTAAGAGGTAATTTAGTTTCCTTTTTTTTTTCCTTCAAGATATACTATAGAAATATTTTAAAACCAAAACAAATACTTGAATGGCATTGGTTTACAAATACTCAAGTGAAGTTGTCTGTTTTCCTACTTGTGCTCTAAATGATAACATGTTTGCCTATTTACTTAAAAACATTTCTTGACACGTTAGAATATCATTATGTAAGCAGAATAAAACCTACAACTTTATAAACAATAAATGATGCATTGTTATGAAGTATGCATTTGTTGTAGAAAATGTAACAATTTTATGTCAGATATTTTCAAAGTAGGTATGTTTGTTTCCAGGACAGGAAAGAGAACTAATGTTTTGGGAAGGATTGTGGGTCCCTTACCATATTTGTGCACAGTAGATCTGTTTAAAACTGAGCTGATATATTTAGTTAAAACAACACAGACTTCATTGGCTGACATTAGCACTATCTTGTCCAGCCTCTTGCTTATCCGCTCTGAGTAATTAATTTGATTAATTTATATGTAATTTAGCCAAGGATGGGATGTAAATCTTTGTTTAAGAAAACAGTTGGAGGTCCAAGTCTTGGTTAAAAACTGTGTCTTGAAACCATCCAGGCCCTCCTACTGACTTGTCAGCTCTGGGTTATTTTCAGAAAACTTTACTTGAGTTCCTTAGTTTAGTTGTAAGTTTTTTCCCACAGACTTACATGGTATGTGTGAGTGGGAGAGTAACTAGTGGCCACTTTTTAGCCGCTGTTTAGTCTAGTGTATGTATGTTTACATCTCCTCTCTGGATTTATAGGCAGCCAAGGCAAAATAAAGATTATGCTCACTTGATTGAGGAGCCTTTAACCCAGAGCACCTGGCACTGGAGAGGACTTCTTTCACTAACCTCTAATTTGTGTGTGTGTGTGATTATTATTAATGCCCTATACTTGATTAAAAATTCAAAGCATTTAAACAATTTTCTTATTTTAGAAAATGTTAAATTTTATCAAAAACTTAGTTTTACAGAGTAACATAAAGCTAATTAAATCAACTTTTATTACTTCTCCTGCTTGTAATCATACTCATTGTAAAAATTTTTTAAAAAGCCAATTTTGCAACACCATATAACATAGACACTACAAATCACATCTTATCCTCTCTTCAGCCAAAGAAGACAGTTTGGTTTATTTTTGTCCAGATATGTTTTTTTTTCTTTTTAAATAACTTTAAAATGAAATATGCATGTCAAAGAACATTCTTCTACTCTTTCCACCTGCCTCCTAGTTAAGAAACAGCATTATGAATGCTTTGGAAGCTCTCTGTGTCCCTTTCTCAACTATGTCTTCTCTTTCCAGAGGTAACCACTATCTTGAATTGGGTATTTATTATTCCTTTGCTTTTTGTCATAATTTTGTGAAATAAGATATATTAAAAGTCTATTTGCAAACAGCATTGCTTAGTTTTGTATGTTTTGAATCTTTATATACATAGAATCATTCTCTGTAAATATTGCACATTTTTCCAGTCTTCTTTCAGTGAATATGTTTTATCCAGGATACAAGAATGCTGAATGTATTAGTAGCTGTAAGAGTTTCTCTAATGTTTATATCTAAAAGTAGGATTTCTGGTACTAGGGGACATTCATTTCTTCAGCTTCACTAAATATTACATAATTATCTTCTAAAGTGGTTATACTAATTTGCAATTCCCAATAGTAGCATATAATTGTTCCTGTTCTTCACATTTTTGCCAACAATTGGCTATTGTCTGATGTCTTAAATTTTTCAGTTTGATTGGCCCCAAATAGTGTCTGTCACATTGTGGCTTAAATTTTCATTCCTCTAGTGACTAATAACTTTGAATATCTTTTCATATGTTTGTTTCTGAGACAAGGTCTCACTCTGTCACCCAGTTTGGAGTGCAGTGGAGCATTCACAGTTCACTGCAGCCTCAACCTCCTAGGCTTAGGTTATCTACCTCAGCCTCCCAAGTATCTGGGACTACAGGTACACATCACCATGTGTAGCTAATTTTTATAATTTTTTCTTTTTGTAGAGACAGGGTTTTGCCATGCCACTTACATTTCTTCATCTGTGGAGTGCCTGTTTATGTCTTGTGCTCAGTAGAATTTAATCAACAAGTGTAATTCAGATTTTAGAATATCAGACAAGAAGTTTGAAATACTACCATCATTATACTTGAGAAAATAGGTGATATGATGAAGAAATATATTAGAGAAGTGGTATCTTTTGAGACTATCTTATGTGTAATTGGAGGAAGAGTGGGGAGAAGGGAATATTTAAAGAGATGCTGGCTAAGAATTTTCCAAAAGTCAAAAAGATATCAGTTCATAGATTTGAAAATATCTATGAACTGCAAGCAGGATAAATACAAAGTAAACCTACCTAGATGCATCAGAGCCAAATTGACAAAAGGCAAAGAAAAACCTTAAAAGCTGTTGGGGGCAGGGGTAGACAGATACATTGCCTTCAAAGGAGCAATGATAAGACTGACAAATTACTTTTTAACAAAAGTAAAGGAATTTACTTTTGTAAAGTAAAGCATCCCTAAAGTACTAAAGAAGTAAAATAGCATCCCTAAAGTACTAAAGAAAACAACTGCTGAACTAAAATTTTGTTATCCAGTAAAAGTGTTCTTCATAAATGAAAGACTTCAGACTGACAAAAATTGGCAGAATTTGTTACGGCAATTCTGAAGCAAAAGAAATACTTGGGTTCTCCAGGCAGAAGAAGAATAATCCAAAATGAAAGTTTTGAAATGCAGAAGAGTGAAGAACAATGGAAATTAAATATCATTTACAGGCAAACTGTAAATGGATATTGGTTGTAGGAAAATAACAATAACAATATTTGTTGATTTAGAAATATACATAAAATTTATGACAAAAAATATGAAGAGATAGAGTGAAATGCTTAAAATATGTTGCATTATCTGAAGTTGAAAAAGTCCTAATTAGATTTTGTTAAGTGAGGGACACATATTTCTAAAAGAAGAGTTAAAAATGAATCCGTAAGAAGATAGAGGGTGAAAATTGAATGGCAAAATATTTGATTAAAAGAGAAGAAGGAACATAGATGGAATGAGTAGAAGATCATAAGATGGAAAGATTTAAATCTATATATATCGTATCAACAATTGCTTTAAATATAAGTGGACCAAATGCTCTCATTCAAGACAGATATTAAAAAACTGAATTTTAAAAAGTCCACAATATGCTTTGTAAGAGATACATTTTAAATATAATAACATAGGATGGTTGAATTCTAACATAAGGAAAATATATACTACAATAATACAAAGTAAGAGAAAGCTGGTCTAGCAACACGTATATTAGGCAAACCAGACTTTAGGGTGAGAGGCATTTTATTGTAGGTCAAGAGAGTTTTCATAATTATAAAAGGGGGTTAATCCACCTGGAAGATGGCAACAGTTCTACGCTTGTATGTACCTGGTAACACAGCAGCAAATTATAAAAAGAAAAAAACCAATAGAACTAAAAAGAGAAATAGGTAAATCTATAATAATGATTAAAGATTTTACCATAACTCTCCTGAAAACTGATGGCGCAAACAGACTGAAAATAAGTAATAATGTGAAAGATTTGGGCAACACAACCATTGCTATATTCTAGAACATTTCATCCAAAAAATTCAAAATATACACTGTTTTCTAGTGCATATGGAACATTTAGCCAAGTTGCTCATATGCTGGATTAAACTACAATTCTCAGCACAGTCCAGAAGACTGTAATTGAGAATATGTTCTCTGACCACAGTGACATTAAGCTAGAAATTAATAAAAAGATAAAAGGAAATGTCCCCAAATGAGTGAATATTAAGTAGTATACTTCTCGTAACCCATGGTAAACTGGAGACCACAGTAAAATTAGAAAATATTTTGAAGTGAAAAATAGTGTACATACAACATATCAAAGTGTGGGATTTAGTGAAAGCCATGCTTAGAGAGAAACCGTGCTTAGAGAGAAATGTGTAACCACAGTTTTGTTTAGAAAAGAAGTCGAGAATAAATCTGCTCTCTAAATATTCCTTTCAAAAACTCAGTAGAAGAACAAGAAATTAAAGTGGAAGTAAGGAAATAAAATGAATAGAAATTAATAAAATGGGGGAAAATGTATAATAAAAATCAATTAAGCCAAAAGTCAGGTCTTTGAAAGGAACCCTCCCCCTTAACAAGTATTCAAGGACAAAAACAATAGACAGTAACTACCCATATCAGGAATTGAAAAAAAAGACAGGACTACAGATCCCAAAGACATTTAGAGAGGTAAGAGGATAGTATGAACAATTTCATGTGAATTTGAAAAGAGAACTTCCAAAACTGACACACTAAGAAAGAAAAAATAGAAATAGTCTTACAGCTATTAGAGAAATTGAATCTGTAATAAAAAACCTGCACACAAAGAAGGCTTCAGACCCATGTATATTCACATTTAATTTTAGTAAACATTTTAAGAAGAAATAACACTAGTCTTACACAAAGATTTTAGAAAACAGGAAGTGGCAAACATTTCTCACTTTTTTTTTTAATGAGACCAGCATAATCTTGATCCTAAAAGCTTACCAGAACATTACAAGAATAAAATTAATTGGCCAGTCTTTTAAAACATTAAAGATGCATGTTTAAGATATTAAGCTTGTAAGCATCACTACCCAGTTTATTTACTAAACAGATGCAAGGTTGGTTATTTACCACATTAAAAGTGTAAAGGAGAAGAAAATCATATCAATAGCTGCAGAAAAAGTCATACCTATTCATGGTAATACTTGAAAAACTAAGACTAGATAAGAAACTTGTTAATCTAATAAAGAGTTTTTACATAAAGCCTATAAAAAATTCTTAAAATAATGAAACTTTCCCCTGAGATCAGAAATGAGAGAAAGATGCCCTCTATTACCATTTCAACATTGTATTAGAGTTGTTCTAGCCAATGTAATAGGGCAAGAAAAAGAAAGTGTATCATTTGGAAAGGAAAAAAATAAAACTACTGTTATTTGCAGATAACACTGATGTATTTAGAAAGCTAAAAAGTATCTACAGTGACCTATTAGGAATAAGTGGGTTTAGCAAGTTTGCTGGAAAAAAGTCAATATGTAAAAAATCAATGTTATTTCTCTACTACAGGTAATTAAGAAATGAAAATTTTAAAGCTCTACCATTTACGTTAGCATCTAAAATCAAATATCTAGCAGTAAAATCAAAATATGTGTCTTAGCATATAGAGAACTATCAACTATTATCAAAAGTTAAGATCTACATAATTAGAGCAGTAAACTATTTCATTGATTGAAGAATCAATATTTTAAAGATACTGGTTTTGGCCAGATTGATCTGTAGATTCAGTATCATAAAAATCTCAGCAGGTTTTTCTTTTAGCCTTAGAAATCGAAATTTATATGGAAATGTAAGAGCCAAAAATAGCTAAAATAATTTTGAAGAATAGCCAAAGGTAGAAGAACATACACTATCATATATTAAGACATTGTTACAAGAGCTACAGTAATTAAAACAGTGTAGTGTTAGTGCAAGAATAAACAGATCAGTTTAGAGCATCCAGAAACAAAAACATATATGGACAGAGGTGATATGTGACAGGTGATAACTGCCAAGCAACAAGAGAAGAGGTGTTTTTCAGTAAGTGTTGCTAGGTCAGTTTGAGCTCTATATGGGGGAAAAAATGAAACTTCAAAAGGGTAACATAAAAGAATATCTTCAAGACTGAGACTAGCAAAAATGTCTGAAAAAGGAAAGAGCACTAACCAAAAAGGAATAGTCAGAAAAATCTGATGTTTTATTAAAAACAGCATTAAAGGAGTGAAAAGACAAGACAAAGACTAGTGAGAAATAGTTGTAATTTATATAATTGACAAAGGACTTATCCAGTATTTATAAACATCAGTAACAGATGATGGACAACCAAGTAAAGTACCAAAAGTTTAAATAGGAACTTTATAAACAAAGATATCTAAATGCCATTAAAACCATTAAAATGTGTTCAACCTCACTGGTCTTTGAATGGTGCAAGATAAAAATCACAATGAGATACTACTAGCTAACCTGTCAAATGGCTAAAATAAAAAAAAAAAATGACTTTACCAAGTGTTGGCAAGAATATAGGGCACTGGAATGCTCAAGTGGAGGTATGACTTGATATGACTACTTTGTAAACTGTTTGGAAATACAAGTTGAACATCCCTAATCTGTGAAAATCCCTAATCTGAAATGCCTCAAAATCTGAACTTTTTGAGCCCTGACAGGACACCACAAGTGGAAAATTCTATACCTGACCTTATGTGACAGCTCACACAGAATTATTTAAAACATTGGGTAAAATTACCTTGAGGTTGTGTATACAAGGTGTATGTGAAACATAAATGAATTTCATGTTTAGATGGTCCCATCCCCAACATACCTCATTATGTATATGCAAATATTTCAAAATCAAAACACTTATGGCCCCAAGCATTTCAGATAAAGGATACTAAAACCTGTATTTACTAATGCTGTTGTAATTCTCATATCCTCTGACCACTCAATTTGAAGCCTATGTATATATCCAGTGGGAATGCATACAAATGTATTCCAAAGGACATGTATAAAATCTTCACATCAGCATTATTTATAATTCAAAACTGGAAACTGCCCAGTGTCCTTCAGCAGTGAAATGAATAAATTGTATATTCATTCAATGGAATGCTGTGTAATAATGTAAATGATTAACTACATAGAATGATTCTCAAAAGCAATGTTAAATGAAAGAACCCTGACACAAATTCATACTGTACAGATTATATATTAAGTTCAAAACTTATTTATGTTGTTAAAACTAGGGTAGTAGCTATCTTTGGGAAAGAGTGAGTGGTTAGTGACTGGGAGGAGACACAGACTTCTGGGGTTCTGGCATTCTGATCTGGATGGTGGGTATGTGAGTGGTCTACTTTGTGAAAATATATCAAAATGTACCTTGTCATTTGGCAGTTTTTTGTTTGTTGCAATTCAATAAATACTTTTTAAAAAAATAGTTAACAAAAACCTATTGACCCAGCTCTCCCACTTTGGGGTTCTCTCTTAAACAAAATAAAATGATTTAAGGATTCCTGAGCTGACTGTGCAATAGATGACAGGGTGTCCTATTACAGCATTGTTTGTAGTAGCAGAAGTATCTGTTACTGAGAAAGTGGTTGAATAAGTCATGGAATATCCATTCTGTGGAACGTTACACATTTATTTTAAAAGACTATCTGTTGACCTGAAGAACTGTTAAACTTACTTTAAAAATGCAAATTAGAGTGTATTGTTTGTTTTCATTTTTATTTAAAAATATATGTGCATAGGTTTTTATGTGAGCCTGGAGAACAGAGTGGAAAGGCATATTTACTGAAGTAAGAGTGGAATTAGCAATTTGTGCAGGGATAATTATTGAATTTTTCTAGGTACATCTTTGTATAGTGGTTTTCTCAGGTGCTGCTCTTACCACTAGCCTTTTGGCAGTTCATTGTATTGACAGCAGCCTCTTTGTCCTGTGATATTCAGCTAATATCAATCACTGATTGATGAAGGATTATGACTTATAGTAAAAGAAGTAACAGAGTGTTTAGAGAAAACCTACCTGGGTATTTCTGGAAAATATATAACTCATAAAATTAGCAGTGCAAGGGTTGGCACATGCATTGGGCTCACTTGGGCCCTGAGGCTGAAGCAGGAGGATTCCTTGAACCTAGCAGTCTGAGGCCCTAGTGTTCTTGGTTGCTCCTGTGAATAGCCAGTGCACTCCAGCCTGGGCAAGACAGTGAGACTTTGTACTCAAAAAAAAAAAAAAAAAAAAAAAATTGGTAGTGTGTGGCTATATCATGGGTGTTGTCAAATAGGATTATAATCATAAGGCAAATCATATGAAGTATTTGTTCCTAATGTTAGGGATATGACTTTTTCTTTGTTTCTTTCAAGAGGGAGCAAGAAAGCCAAATGGCTCGTCTTAAAAAACAGCAGGAAGAATTGGAACAGATGAGACTACGTTATCTGGCTGCCGAGGAAAAAGATACAGTAAAAACTGAGCAACAAGAATTGTTGGATATAAGAAATGAATTGAACAGGTATTATAACTAAAAGAGTGTTTCTTTCAAAAACCAAAGTTTGGTTCAGGGAAGGTACAACTTCAGGTCTCCCACGGATAAAGTAGATCATATATAAAAATATATAAAATGTAGCAGACATATACAATAGAAAATTTATGGCAGCAGGGCACTGTGGCTCATGCCTGTAATCCTAGCACTCTGAGAGGCTGGTGGGAGGATCCTTTGAGCCCAAGAGTTCCAGGCTGCAGTGAACTATGATCATGCCACACTGCACTCCAGCTTGGCAACAGCTTGGGTGACAGAGTGAGACCTTATGTCAAATTTAAAAAGAAAGAAAAGAAAATCTATGCCAAAGATCATTAAACTTTTTTTTTTTTTTGCTATGAATACAGCTATGGAAAGTCCATTCAGCTCTCCTATGTCCATTTATAGGATTAGTACTTTAAAATTTATTTTTGTGTGATGATTTCAGGATTATTGCTACTATTAAACTGAGTCTTGAATTATATAAAGTATAAGAAATTTCAAATTTAGTTATATTATTAGTATCTGTAACATTAGCTCTTAGTGAGCCCATACTTTGTGTCAAGAGCTGTTTTAAATATCTTACATTGCTCAGCTCATTTTTTTTAAATCTTCAAAGCTACTTTGTGAGAAAGATATTTTCACCATTTTAGAGATGAAAATTTAAGATTATTCAAAGTCATATGGCTAGTAAATCATGGAGCCAGAGTCCAAATCTGATTCCAGAGATTGTATTTTTAACTACTATGCTACATTGGGCTTCTCTGTAGTGCTGTGTTCATCTTAATCACAACTTCAACAGTGTTTCATGTTAGAAAAGTAATCACAAAGAAGCAGCATAAAAATGAACTCTAGTCTTTTTGGAGGGTAGTTTTGGGAGAAGACTTTTTAGCTTAGTTTATCAAGGGTCTAGTATATTTTTGTTTGAGCAAAGTGCAGTTTTAGTTAACTTGGAATGATTAAAAAAATACCATAGATTGGGTAGCTTAAACAGAAGTTTATTTTCTCACAGTACTAGAGGCTAGAAGTCAAAGATCATGGTGCCAGTGTGGTTGGTTTTAGAGGGCCACCTTCTCACTGTGTCGTCTCTCTGGTGTCTCTTCTTACGAGAGCACTAATCCCATGATGAGGGTTCACCCTCATGGCCTGATCTAAACCTGATTATCTCCCAAAGGTCCATCTCTAAATACCATCACATTGGAGGTTAGGGCTTCAGCATGTGAATTTGGTAGGGACACAGTTCAGAGCATACACATTACATTTGACACAGTATCTTATGATTATCTCCATGTATGAAGTATAGAAAAATGTGGTCACCTTATTAAGTGGGTTCCTAGCTGAATTAAATATCTGTATTTAAAAGATAATTGAAGAAATACCAGTTGTAAAAGGTCATCTCTAAGTACCATGCTTAACAGGGCTCAATTCGTAGTACTTTTATTCTCATTTATTCAGCAAATACTTATTTGGTATCTACAATGTTGTAGACTTGGAAGATATTACAAATTAATGAATTATAATATCCTTGCCTTCCAAAATTTTGCTGTCATATTTAGCACTTTTTTGGTTCTAGTTTAGCAAGTATATATTTAGCTCCTGCTGTTTGATAAGTACTGTTTTGGTGGCTTAAAGATAACCATATTGCCTATCAAATTTGTAGATCATACACAATTGAATATTACTAAATATTATCTTAATAAATATTAATTTATAAATTATGCTTCTGAGAGAACTGAAACCAACAATATTAAATATATGAGACCAAAAAGGCTGAAAATCCCAAAAATCAGAATGCCTTTTCTCGAAACTCTAAGGGATCATAACTCCTCGCCAGCAAGGGAACAAAACTGGAGAATGATTTTGATGAAATGACAGAAGCAGGCTTCAGAAGGTGAGTAATAACAAACTCCTCCAAGCTAAAGGAGCATGTTCTAAGCCAATGCAAGAAAGCTAAAAACCTTGAAAAAAGGTTAGACAAATTGTTAACTAGAATAATGAGTTAAGAGAAGAACAAACAAACTGATGGAGCTGAAAAACACAGCACAAGAACTTAATGAAGCATACATAAGTTTCAACAGCCAAATCGATCAAGCGGAAGAAAGGATATCAGAGACTGAAGATCAACTCAATGAAATAAAGCAAGAGGACTAGAGAAAAAAGAGTGAAAAGAAACGAACAAATCCTCCAAGAAATACAAGATTACATAGAACGAACAAATCTACATTTGATCAGTGTACCTGAAAACGACGGGGAGAATGGAACCACATTGGAAAACACTTTTCAAGATATTATCCGGGAGAAATTCCCCAAATTAGCAAGGCAGGCCAACATTCAAATTCAGGAAATACTGAGAACACCACAAAGATACTCTTCAAAAAGAGTAATCCCAAGACACATAATCGTAAGATTCACCAAGGTTGAAATGAAGGAAAAAATGCTGAGTGCAGCCAGAGAGAAAGGTCAGGTTACCCACAAATGGAAGCCCATCAGACTCAGCAGATCTCTCAGCAGAAACTCTACAAGCCAGAAGAGTGTGGTGGCCAGTATTCAACATTCTTAAAGAAAAGAATTTTCAGCCCAGAATTTCAGATTCAGACAAACTAAGCTTCATAAGTGAAGGAGACATAAAATCCTTTACAGACAAGCAAATGCTAAGAAATTGTATCACCACGGGGCCTGCCTTACAAGAGCTCTGGAAGGAAGCACTAAATATGGAAAAGAACAACTGGTACCAGCCACTGCAAAAATGTACCAAATTATAAAGACCACTGTAGCTTTGAAGAAACTGCATCAACTAAAGAGCAAAATAAACAGCTAGCATCATGATGGCAGGATCAAATTTACACATAACAATATTAACCTTAAATGTAAATGGGCTAAACTCCCCAATTAAAAGACACAGAATGGCAAATTGGATAAAGGGTCAAGACTCATTGGTGTGCTGTGTTCAGGAGACCCATCTCACATGCAAAGACACACATAGGCTCAAAATAAAGGGAGGAAGGAAGATTTACCAAGCAAAAGAAAAGCAAATAAAAAGCAGGGGTTGCAATCCTAGTCTCTGATAAAACAGACTTTAAAACAACAAAGATCAAAAGAGATAAAGAAGGGCATAACATAATGGTAAAAGGATCAATGCAACAAGAAGAGCTAACTGTCCTAAATATATATGCACCTAATACAGGAACACCTGGATTCATAATACAAGTTCTTAATGACCTTCAAAGAGACTTAGACTCCCACACAATATTAGTGAGAGACTTTAACACCCCACTATCATTATTAGACAGATCAATGTGACAGAAATTAGCAAGGATATCCAGTACTTGAACTCAGCTCTAGACCAAGTGGACCTAATACACATCTACAGAACTCTCCACCCCAAAATCAACAGAATATACATTCTTCTCAGCACCACATCACACTTATTCTAAAATTGACCATATAATTGAGAGTAAAACACTCCTCAGCAAATGCAAAGGAATGGAAATCATAACACACAATCTCTCAGACCACAATGCAATCAAATTAGAACTCAGGATTAAGAAATTCACTCAAAACCACATAGCTGCATGGAAACTGAACAACCTGTTCCTGAATGACTACTGGATAAATAACGAAATGAAGGCAGCAATAAAGATGTTCTTTGAATCCAATGAGAATGAACACAACATACCAGAATCTCTGCACATTTAAAGCAGTATATAGAGGGAAATTTATGGCACTAAATGTCCACAAGAGAAAGCAGGAAAGATCTAAAATCAACACCCTAACATGACAATTAAAAGAACTAGAGAAGCAAGAGGAAAGAAATGCAAAGGTAGCACAAGAAATAACTAACATCAGAGCAGAACTGAAGGAGACAGACACACAAAAATCCCTTCAAAAAAATCAATGAATCCAGGAGCTTGTTTTTTTGAAAAGATCAACAAAATAGATAGACTGCTAGCCAGATTAATAAAGAAGAGAGAAGAATCAAATAGATATAGAAAAAAATGATAAAGGGGATATCACCATCAATCCCACAGAAATACAAACTACCATCAGAGAATACTATAAACACCTCTATGCAAATATACTAGAAAATCTAGAAGAAATGGATAAATTCCAGGACACTTACATCCTCCCAAGACTAAACCAGGAAGAAGTCAAATCCTTGAATAGAGCAATAGCAAGTTCTGAAATTGAGGCAGCAATTAATGGCCTACCAACCAAAAAAAGTCCAGGACCAGACAGTTTCACAGCCGAATTCTACCAGAAGGTACAAAAAGAAGCTGTACCCTTCCTTCTGAAACTATTCCAAATAATAGAAAAAGAGGGAATCCTCCCTAACTCATTTTATGAGGCCAGCATCTTCCTGATACCAAAACCTGACAGAGACACACACAAAAAATTTCAGGCCAACATCCCTGATGAACATCGATGTGAAAATCCTCAATAAAATACTGGCAAACTGAATCTAGCAGCACATCAAAAAGCTTGTCCACCACAATCAATTCAGCTTCATCCCTGGGATGCAAGGTTGGTTCAACATACACAAATCAATAAATGTAATCCATCGCATAAACAGAAGCAGTGACAAAAACCACAAGGTTATCTCAATAGATGCAGAGAAGGCCTTCAACAAAATTCAACAGCCCTTCATGCTGAAAACTCTCAATAAACTAAGTATTGATGGAACATATTTCAAAATAATAAGAGCTATTTATGACAAGCCTTCAGCCAGTATCATACTGAATGAGCAAAAACTGGGCACATTCTCTTTGAAAACCAGCACAAGACAAGGATGCCCTCTCTCATCACTCCTATTCAACATAGTATTGGAAGTTCTGGCCAGGACAATCAGGCAAGAGAAAGAAATAAAGGGTACTCATTTAGGAAAAGAGGAAGTCAAATTGTCTCTGTTTGCAGATGACATGACTGTATATTTAGAAAACCCCATCATCTCAGCCCAAAATCTAGTTAGGCTGATAAGCAACTTCAGCAAAGTCTCAGGATACATAATCAACATGCAAAAATCACAAGCATTCCAGTACACCAGTAACAGACAAAGAGCCAAATCATGAGTGAACTCCCATTCACAGTTGCTACAAAGAGAATAAAATACCTATGAATACAACTTACAAGGGATGTGAAGGACCTCTTTAAAGGAGAACTAAAAACTCCTTCTCAAGGAGATAAGGACACAAACAAATGGAAAAACATTCCATGCTCATGGTTAGGAGGAATCAATATCATGAAAGTAATTTATAGATTCAATGCTATCCCCATCAAGCTACCATTGACTTTCTTCAGAGAATTAGGAAAAACTACTTTCAATTTCATATGGAACCAAAAAAGAGCCCACATAGCCAAGACAATCCTAAGCAAAAAGAACAAAGCTGGAGGCATCATGCTACCTGTCTTCAAACTATACTACAAGACTACAGTAATCAAAGCAGCATGATACTGGTACCAAAATAGATATACAGACCAATGGAACAGAACAGAGGCCTCAGAAATAATGCCACACATCTACAAGCATCTGATCTTTGACAAAACTGACAAAAACAAGCAATGGGGAAAGGATTCCCTATTTAATAAATGGTGTTGGGAAAACTGGCTAGCCATATGCAGAAAACTGAAACTGGATCACTTCCTTACACTCTATACAGTTTAAGTCTTTAATCCGTCTTGCCTTAAAGATGGATTAAAGATCCATTGAGCCCAGGAGTTAGAGACCAGCCTGGGAAACATAGTGAAACGCCAGCTCTACAAAACTACACACACGCACACAATTAGCTGGGCATTGTGGCATGTGCCTGTAGTTCCAGCTACTCAGAAGGCTGAGGCGGGCAAATCCACTGAGCCCAGGAGGTCGAGGCTGCAGTGAACTGTGACTCAAGATGAGTCTTTAACTCAAGATGGATTAAAGAGGTAAACATAAGACCAAAAGCCATAAAAACCCTAGAAGAAAACCTTGGCAATACCATTCAGGACATACGCATGGGCAAAGACTTCATGACTAAAACACCAAAAGCAATGGCAACAAAAGCCAAAATCGACAAATGGGAGTTAATTAAATTAAAGAGCTTCTGCACAGCAAAGGAAACTATCATCAGAGTGAACAGGCAACCTACAGAAGGGGAGAAAATTTTCTGCAATGTCTCCATCCAACAAAGGGCTAATATCCAGAATCTACAAAGAATTTAAACAAATTTACAAGAAAAAAAACACCCCACTAAAAAGTTGGCAAAGGATATGAACAGACCCTTCTCAAAAAGAGACATTTATACAGCCAACAAAACATGAAAAAAACCTCATCATCACTGGTCATTGGAGAAATGCAAATCAAAACCACAATGAGATACCATCTCATGCCAGTTAGAATGCTGATCATTAAAAAGTCAGGAGACAACAGATGCTGGAGAGGATGTGGAGAAATAGGAATGCTTTTACACTGTTCGTGGGAGTGTAAATCAGTTCAACCATGGTGGAAGACAGTGTGGCGATTCCTCAAGGATCTAGAACTAGAAATACCATTTGATCCAGCAATCCCACTACTGAGTATATACCCAAAGAATTATAAATCATTCTATTATAAAGACACGTGCACATGTATATTTATTGCAGCACTGTTCACAATAGCAAAGACTTGGAACCAACCCAAATGCCCATCAAGGATAGACTAGTTAAAGAAAATGTGGTACATATACCCCATGGAATACTATGCAGCCATAAAAAAGGATGAGTTCATGTCCTTTGCAGGGGGACATGGATGAAGCCGGAAACCATGATTCTCAGCAAACTAACACAAGAACAGAAAACCAAACACCACATGTTCTCACTCATAAGTGGGAGTTGAACAATGAGAACATGAAGACACAAGGAGGGGAACATCACACACTGGGGCCTTTCAGGGCTGGGGGGTTAAGGGGAGGGATAGCATTAGGAGAAATACCTAATGTAGACAAAGGGGTGATGGATATAGGAAACCACCATGGCACATGTATACCTATGTAACAAACCTGCACATTCTGCACATGTACCACAGAGTTTAAAATATAATATATATAATATATATATAGGAGACAAAAGCAGAATCCTGTGTATGAGCTGTAAGAAAAATCACTTAAGTGATAGATAAGGCATAAAACAGTTCATGTGAAACAGCTCAGGAAGATTATGTGGCCACTAATAATTGTTTGATTTGGCTGCCAAAGAGTCAGTGCAGTTAGGGACATTCATAGAAGTAGTGTTCAGTATTCAGTACTGGTAAATCACCTCTGGGATATTCTTACCAATGTGCAACACAGTTTAAGGGAAATCAGCTACCTAGAGAGCTTCTAATGGAATATGACCAGGTCAGTAAGGGGCAATGTATCATGCCATTCAAGAAGTGGTTAGGAGAGTGAGGGATATTGAACTTGGAGAACTCTTGGGAAAAGTAGTAGATAGCTGTCTTCAAATATCTGGAGGGCTACCATATTAAGAAGAAGTAAGTGGGCTTCTCCTCTTAGGCAATATCATAGCCAATCATTGAAAATATAAAGAGGCATACCAAGTTCAATATAAAAAGGAACTTTCTAGTTAGAGCAGTTCTACAAAGTAATATGTTCCTAGCGGCAGAGAGTGTGCTTGTAGAGTCCAGAACAGCAGTTGTCAGGAATGTTCTAAAAGTTTCCTTTAACAACTTTATGGGCTTCTTCAGCTATCAGGTTCTAAAATTCTGTTGTGATCATGACTAATAATTGCATTTATTAAAGATTTGGTAGAGATAATCTATCAGTTGTGCAAAAATTGCATTTGTCCATAGATAGATGATGCACAGAAGGGAAATGGTTAATTTTCTTGTACATTGTTTAACATTGCGTGTCATTAATTTACGTAGAGGACCCCATCCTACAAGGCAGCTATAAGAATTAGCATAGGGGAAACAACTCTTCAGAAATCTACCCTTCCTTATCCACATGAATTGCTCAAATTTCATGGAAAGACTTGGTACTAGTGTCTCATTCACCACTCCATTTCCCATGCAGGTCCCAGAGTACAGTGCCCTGCACCATTTCAGCTTTTTGTTTTGGAACAGATAAAGACATTTGATATCCTTCTTGGACTGTAGTTTCTTTCTTTCTTTCTTTCTTTTTTAATGAGGAATTATAGGAGTTTCATGTTTCAGAGGGTCATCTGAGCAAATCAAAGTGTGTACTGCCAACAGTCGTATACCCTCTAGGGCCAATCCTGGTCTGTCAGAACAGGATTTGTTCCTCACTACTTCTTTCTCCTTCTCCCTCACCCTGTGTATAAATTCAGAAATGGACTTTGGCTTCTCTGTGGCTTTTTTCCTCTGAAGACTATCTCAGAGGAGGGACTTAGACTCAGCTGCTTTGTCTTATAATCAAGACAAAATTTAGGAATTGTTGCAAATTAAAATACTTTTGTAGCCACTAGTATAGAGAAATATAAAATTATATCTTAATTGTACATTCTAAATTAAATTAAAACATATTCCATATCCAAACTTAGTCTTATTAACACTTAATAAGTATACTTAGTAAGTAGGCCAGGTACGGTGGCTCATGCCTGTAATCCCAGCACTTTGGCAGGCCAAGACAGGCAGATTGCTTGAGCCCAGGAGTTAGAGACCAGCCTGGGAAACATAGTGAAATTCCGTCGTATATATATATATATATATATACACACATACAAAAATTAGCTGGGCATGGTGGTACGTGCCTATAGTCCCAGCTACTCAGTAGGCTGAGGTAGGCAGATCCTTTGAGCCCAGGAGGTCAAGGCTGCAGTGAACTGTGATTGCACCACTGCACTCCAGCCTGGGCAACAGAGTGAGACTTTGCCTCAAACAAACAAAATATACTAAGTATTATTATTACTGCTCCATTTTCAAGACAGTTTGATCAACAGTATTCTATTGGAAATACCCAAATCCCAGGTCAACATCTACTCTCTTTTTTTCATCTACAAATGAGATGATAACAAACATAACTTGAAGATATCTATATAAAACCTTAACATGCATATGCCCTTTGAAACCACACAAATTTATAGAATTTTACTTTCTACAAATAATTAGAGACATAAGCTCCATAATGGTAGGGAATTTTCTTCTTGGTTCACTCACTGAATAATCCCCTTAGCTTGTTTGGCACAAATAAATTTTTGTTGAATTAATTTTTTAAATATATGTTCAAAACAACAATAACAAAAAAGGTTTAAGAGCAACCTAAAGCTGGGCGCAGTGGCTCACGCCTGTAATCCCAGCACTTTGGGAGGCCGAGGCTGGTGGATCATGAGGTCAACAGATCGAGACCATCGTGGTCAACATGGTTAAACCCTGTCTCTACTAAAAATACAAAAAAATTAGCTGGGCACGGTGGCGCGTGCCTGTAATCACAGCTACTCAGGAGGCTGAGGTTGCGGTGAGCTGAGATCGCGCCATTGCACTCCAGCTTGGGTAACAAGAGCAAAACTCCGTCTCAAAAAAAAAAAAAAAAAAAAAAAAAAAAGGGAGCAACCTAAAGATGAATAATAAAAGATGAATAAATGATGATACCCCAAATCAGAGAATATTATAAAACCATTTAGAAGAACATTTAATGATATAAAAAAATTTACTGTATAAATGAGAAAAGTAGTATACAGCATTGCATATGTAGTATCATTAATTTGTTTTAAAAAAATACATATTTTAAGTACATATATGCATTTTTTAAACTTGAAAAATATTCAAATTAGGGTAAGATTACAGTTGATTTTTATTTTCTTCTTTACACAGCTCCAAAATATCTACAGTTTTTATGCATTTTGTAATTAGAAAAATAAGTATTGTTTTTAAAGTTGCCTTTTATAAATGTGCAGACTCTGACTAGCCAAGTGGAACATTGTTGTTTTTTTTTCTTCCTGAAAATATTACTAAAACCTGATTTTACCATTGAATCATTTTGTTTTTAAATTGTACTGTTAAGAAAACCAACACAGTTGCTAGAGTGGCATTTGTTCTTGACTTCTCAGGTTAAGGCAACAAGAACAAAAACAATACCAGGATTCCAGAGAGACTGCAAGTGGAAAAAAGGATGGCCCACATGGCAGTGTATTGGAAGAAGGCTTGGGTGATTATTTGACTCGCCTAATAGAGGAAAGGGATACTTTGATGAGAACAGGTGTGTATAATCACGACGATCGAATAATAAGTGAACTCAACCGACAGATCAGAGAGATTTTGGCAAAAAACAATGCCAGTAATTAATAACATTTGGGAAAGCTTTATAGAGACTCTAAGTCTAAATTTTAATTTCATTGTAAAACCCTCAAAGGTGAGGAAAATGGATGTTTTAAAATTCTATTTTCAATTTTTATAAGCAAAATTTTGTATGTTATTGTATAGTATTTATTTGATCTTATTTACTTTATGCTACCTCTCCCATACTGGCTTTATTTGTAATTTGTATTTTATATACCCATTTTAAATGACTTTTCAGTGTTTTTCATAGTTTATAATCTGATGGCTAACTTTCAAACCAGCTTTTTACTAAGTTTGTTGTAGGACAAATTACTACAGTAATTTCCAGTTTTACAATGTTTCATATTGAGCCAAAAGAGTATATCTTGCACTTTAAAAATGCTGCGTCCTATTCCATTTGAATGTAAATGTCTTTAAAGTTGAGACCAGTTGTAACCAGTTTAACACATTTTGGATGACCTCTTTTCCTTAACTTACAGTATTTACAAGTGACGTGTTTCAAAAGAAAGATCAATACAGACAAGCCGTATGACATATGGGTGACAAATTGGTCATTTATTTAAATAAAGTTAATGCAGATTAAATTTGTTTCAAGAGCTATTGAATTTTCAAATTTCCAGTGTACTCATAACTTTTAAGAACATGAAGTGTTCGCTTAATATAGTTTTCTCTATCGGTTTCTTGCTCAAGTTTGCATTGTTTTCTTTTGTTAAAATTAGAGATTTATTTGCCAGTTATGGTAATGCTAGCTGTAGCTTAAACCCTCTGTAATATAACATGGAAACAGACACATAAAGATGTTAGCTGAAAAAACAGAGTGAAAATCAACTATTTTTTACTCCCCCTAATTTCAATCTTTTTCAAAAGTTCACGAGATTCAGTCATTGGATTTATGCAGTGCCATGTCTGTATAAACTCTAAGAGTTCTTTTATATCATATTTTTCAGAGCCAACATTTGTCCTCAAAGCAATGCTTTCTAGCTCCTTTTACAGAATACTTGAAAAATTTTAGCAAATTCACAGATTAGGTTGAATTTCAAAATATATGTAGTTTAAAAAGTTCTGATTTCCAAATGTAATAAATTTGTGTATATACTTTAGGAAGTTACCAATAGCTTCCATCAAAGCAGAATAGGGTATATGGTAACATTAATTTCTTGTCATTTTAAATGAGATATATTTCTTTCCCTATACTTATTTTATATATATATATTTTTTCTTATTAACAAAGTATTAATCTTCTAAAAAATAACAGCAGTAAATCATAAATTACTGAATGAGAGGATAATGAATCTGTGAATCATTGCAGGAATTTGCAATATTAATTATGATTAGTTATTTTTCTCTCATTGATTTTTGTGCCACTTGAATGGAACAGAAGTATGCCTTTTGTTTTGGAAGGTCTGGGGTAAAATGCTATTTTTTTACCCCAGATTATTATTTTTTTGACTATTTACCTTCAATTGCATTGTGTGTTGCCTGTGACTGTTTTCAAACACTAGAGGGGGCCTCTGATTTAAAGAAACAAAAAGGACTTTTCTAAAATGGATGTGTAGTTTATTTTGCCTTCTGTAAAGCTCTTTTGGCTATTGTAATTTAACAAATAAAATCATAATTGTGTGCATCTCTGAGTTCTTGAGCAGCCTGTTATTTTGTTTCTAAACAGAGTGGGCAAAGTGTTTGAGTTTTCCTATTGCAAATGACCCTTTTGTTCCTCAAGTGTTCACATACTATTTTTTGTCTTACAATTAGGGGAGTCTGAAATCTTAACACTCTTCTGTAGTCCTTTTAGCAATGCCATTCCATTTGTAAATGCCATAGAATGTATTTATACTGATTTTGCCGAGGACTTAATGAGTATGACCACCTGACTAAATCAGTGAGTGGGTTGCAGGCATGGCTGGGTGAATAAGTTTCTTAATAACAGGAGACCTTGTATCAAATATTTTAAGG